>NC_088677.1:44587554-45212554 GCF_950023065.1 Planococcus citri
AAATTTGAAAAAGTTGATGGGAATGGGACTCATTTCAATCAGAACAACTAATGCAAGAAAATGAAGAAATTTTACGAGCCGGTTGCTATGCCACCAAATCAATTTCAATTTTGTTCTGCCTCCTCAAAATTCATGGAATCATCTCCGAGTAAGATGAATATTTATTATTGGACCATCAACTTCCATTATTTGTCAATGAATAATTTCAATTTATCAAGTTTGAAAAACGACGTTTCGTGCGCCTTATGCAGTTGGACGGAACTAGCACATTAGCACAGACATGGTGAAACTTTTATTCACATAAATACCTAGCAATCATTCCAATTATCAAAACTGAAGTAAAGCTGGCACTCTACTGGGCATTTTGAGACCATGTCCAGCTTCATAACTTTCATAAGTTTAGGTACATGAATTATGTCACTGAGGACCTTACTTTTTTGAATCACCTTCGTAATAAGTACCACAAATTAAAATTAGTCGTTTTGGAGAATCGATCAGTTAAGTACTTCAGCATGAAATTGAGAAGTACAGTTGGGTTTAATTTTTAGCCAAATTTTTGTTTTCAACTGATGAAGATCAAAATTTTGACCAGATTAGATAAATGTTCAGACCTAATCAGATTCAATACTTAGAAGCAGGGATGAAAAGCTAGCCGAAAGCTGAAAGCCGAGCAGATTTTCGCACTTAGCCAAAAGCTAAAAGTTTGCAAGCTTCATTTTTTCCAAGCCAAAAGCTAGCCAAAAGTTTCATTCTTTTGGCTTTTTTCAAAGGCTTTTTTTGCAGAATTGAATTCTCTAAATTCAGAAGAAATGAAAAAATGAAAAAAATGTCATTCAATTTTATTTTAATGCGATTTAGTGAAATGAAAAAAAAACGAAAATAATTCTAGCAATGAATATTCTCTACTATCACTAATTATGAAATCAATGTGTACCTAATCTAATTTTCAATTCCCCTTTTTTGTAAATTGATGGCGTATCAGCTAAAAGTTCAAAGTCAAAAGCTTAAAGCCAAAAGTTTAAAGATAAAAGTTTAATGAAATATAGCTGAAAGCTGTTAAATTGAAAGTATAAGGGAAAGCCATTGGAAGCCGAAAGTTTGGCTAAAGAAGGCCTTAAAAATCGAAATAGCCGAAAGCTAAAGCCAAAAGTTTCAATTTTGAAATTTCAAGCTAAAAGCCAAAAGCTGAAGTTTCATTTTAAGGCTTTTCATCCCTGCTTAGAAGAGACCTGATTGCATCTGACCAGGTCTGATCAAACCATTTCAGATCTGGACGTTCTTGAATAGGTAAGGTACCATGAATTTTGATCGGATTAGATATCAATCATTTTCCCTTGGCATAATTATATCATACCATTTCAACCAGGAATTAGTTGTTGGTATAAGTTTGGTGAATGTTCTTTCATTTATTACAAGTTTTGTGTAAAGAATGAAGTTTTTGTAAAATTTTCAATAATGAGCTAGTATCAAGAAATTGCAATATGTAGTGCGTATTTATAT
Organism: Planococcus citri; assembly: GCF_950023065.1. NCBI lineage: Eukaryota > Metazoa > Arthropoda > Insecta > Hemiptera > Pseudococcidae > Planococcus > Planococcus citri. Next base: position 44,589,055 of record NC_088677.1, read on the forward strand.
GAAGTTTTCATGCGTAAAATCCGCCACAATTTAGGGAACACGTTGTTGCTTATTTAGTTACTTTATACCTACATGCACTTTGCCTACCTATTATCGTAGAAGGCTGGAAAAATCGTTGCCTTATATCGCAGGTGATTCACATTTCAAATTCAATTTTATAAAATTGGCAGAGTATTTTTTTGCAACAGGTATTTATATGGATTAACATTTATATACCTACCTAGTTCAGCGTAGGAATAAGGAACGGCAGATTAAGTAAATAATATTAATTAAACGAACTAGGCACCGAGCCATCTCTCTTTTGGCGAAGTTATATTCATAATATAGTGCACAAGCGGGAGATATAGAATTCAAAGCTTTAAAACTAACGGTATAAGTTCATGGTTGAAGAATTTCTTACATGACCAACTGAACTGTCCGCCGTGATCATAAAAACAATACCAGCAAAAAAAATACTAATAATTTTTTCATTTATCAAATTTAGAAAAATCACCTTTCGACTATATAAGGTTACACCGACAACCAGCGTAAAAAAATCATATATAATGTACATCCTTTTGATACCTATACCTATACCTATATTCGTTTAACAAACTCTAGATACATACAACAAAGATCGATGAAAAAACACCTTTGAACAATATACTCGTGTATCCATACACCAGGTACGTGCAGCCTACCTACCGAAATTTTACCGTTTTTTTATGGATTTTTCGGGATCGCAATTTATAAATTTACCTATAAATACCCAGGATTTGACCAAAATGAATAAACGGTGTATGAAAAGCATAAAACGAAAACGCCGAGTCATATATAAAATGTGAGATTATTCAGAGCGGAAACTCATAGTTATACAGTTTATTATACACAGACAGCGATTCGAATATATTACAAATCCTTCAACTATCACACTCATTACCTTATATTCGTATGTGTTTATGTATGTAATCTTTGTATCGCTAATTATTCTAGTACCTACACCTATACAGTATGTCGTAAAAGTTTTTTAAAGATCAAAGAGTTACTCGTATAATAACTTTCGAACAAATTGATGATAGTGAGATGATAATGATCAGTACATATTGAACGTCGCATAATCCAAAAGGAGTTTATAAACGCGTTGGGAATGTGAATGTAGATTTTTAAAAGTTCAACGAAAAGGGGTACTTTATTTTAAAAGTTCAACTTTGAAATATCAAACTCAATCTCGAGTAAGGTAATGATCTAATGATATTACTTAAATTCTGAAAACAAAAAAAAAATTGTTCAACAAATGTCATACCTTCTTAATAGAGAACTTTCAATAAAAACCGACTCTCCTCATCTGATTTGGTGCAAAATTTTAAAAAGATAATAAAAAATTTCGAACCTGAACAAAAAGTATATACGTAACCTTACTTGCCTTTTTTTTTGCGGTTTTTGGTACATCCTACGAGCACGTCAAAAGTTATTATCACCGGCAGCAAACTAATTTTCTAGAATTTTTGGTATAGGTACCACATGAGACTTGTCCACGTGTTTAGATACCTACAACCTACAGAATACAGTATTTCCTATGCCACATGTTTTCTATTTTCTCGCATTATACTCGTACAAAGAGTTAATAACACGCTCACGCCAAGGTTTTCCTCTCAATCTCTACGACCATTTTTTAAGAAGTAGGTACTTATATGTAAGCAAATTTACTTTGACAAATAAAGTGAAAGATGCGCAACATAATATTACCTATAAGTAGGTATATGCTACGATTGGTGTGTGTGTGATATTACGATAATCGCACGTAGTACAGCCAGCTACTAATAAAAAATATATTTCAATCTCATACCTACTCCATAAAAACACGCTTTCCTTTAGATAATTAATACCTATCATCGAAAAAAAATTAATTTGATTTTTTGCTTTAGGAAAATGCAACATCAACAATGTCATCGAATCGTTATCATATTCGATTCAATTCAATTACATTGTCATAAAATACCATGCTATGATGCTAGAATACAAGTACCTATTTCATTTAAATTATAAAACGATATAGCTAGTAGTACACGGAGTAGGACACCACTTAAGTATAGAAATAGGTAAGTTTAATATTATGTAGATCGGTCGGTCGACTTACTCAAATACATCTCAACGATAAAATTGGCAAAATACTGGAACCTTTTAACGACGAAAAACAACCGGTTAAATTTTCAAAACTTGGAATTAGTTTGAACAAAACACGACAGACACACCTCTTACGATCGGATTTCCGCAATTACAACCGAAACCTGTCACCATCACCAGTAGCTGATACTTTGAACGATAATATCGTTTTATTTATAATTTATAAATCGTTTTCAGAGTAAAGATTGCGTGAAATACGCTGTGTTTTTTCTCCTCTACTCCTCTACGCAGCTATTCTTATTCTTTGGTGCAATTATTGTTGTTTTTTTCAGAAATAATAAACTTGAACTTGAGCAATGTTTCCGACAAAGGGTTTGGTTTTCCTTTCATTAGGAAATACTCATACACCATGTTTTTCAGTGTATGAATATTGAATAGGTACCATAGTATATTTTCATCATGAGTTAATATCCGAAGCAACTCATTGTCTTCAGAAATACATCTACTTCTTACAACTGGGAGTTCACTTAAGTACAGTTGCAACTTGAGTAATAATAAAGGTACCTACCTATACAATGCCTATTACCTATACCACATGTAGTTTTATGAACTTTCATGGCCATTATTATATATATGTACATAGGTAGGTATACTTGGTACGAGTATTTCCCCCCCCCCCCAAGTGCCAACGAGAAGATTTCAGCTTTTCACCACGAGCCTTATTTTTGAAACCGATTCGGTGATTCCTAAAACAATCAATTTTTGTTCAAAAAATTTGTCAATTGAGAGATGCACACTTGTAAAAAATCACTCATAAATTTTCTTCGATAATTACAGCGGAGATGAGTTAGTTTTTGAAGAATCTGAAGCCCTCCATTAAGTAGGTAAAATAAACCGAACTTGTTCGATCATCATCGTAAGTTACATTTTCAAGGCTCTAAAATTTATTTTTGCATTGAGATCTTCTCAAACAATTAAATTCGATTAGAGATGCAAGCAATCCAAATTCTTCAACTTTTGATTTTTTGGGAGGGGGGAGTGTAATAAATTGATAAGGTGTAATTGTACCATGATCATAACTTTTTGATGTGAATTCGCTCCTTCGCTATTTAAAATGTTTTCAAGAAATAAGAAATGCAAGAAAGATGAATAAAAATTGTCATTTAAAATGGAAATCAATGTCTACTTTGCAGAAAATCATTTGCAACCTACTTGTCTAACCTTAATTTGAAATTTGATTTGGGCTGGAGAGGATTCTAATGATAATTTTTCGTCAATTTGAAATTCTTCTGCAAAAACACGAATTTCGGTTATGGGGTTATTAGAATAATGTAACGCTCGTACCTAATTTTCAAAGCAGTCTAGAAGCTACCTAAATGAAAAGTCTTGAATGGGGGGGGGGGGAGAGATTTTCCATCGTTCAAGTGGCATTAGTTTTTTTTGTAGTAGGCTTCATTTTTGAGATATATTCGCAACAAAAAAAAAACTTAAAATTTCGAGATTTGTCAAGTAGGACTTGGCTTAGTTATCATCAAAAACATTTACATTCGTAGGTATTTCAAAGTTGTATGCACCTTTCAAAAACTGAAAAAAAAATTTCAAAACTTATTTTTCTACTCAGAAAATTGACTTATAAATCTAAAATCCAAAACGCACTCTAATCCGCTGATCGCAATAGATCATTTTGGTCAATTTTTTTAAATTCGATTTTTCGACTAGATTTGCCATAAAAAATTAAAAGATTTCAGTTAGGAGGAGAAACATCCGAGGTTCAGTTTAATCGAACATTGTAGTAACTAATCTGACCCGAATCTGAATATTTATGGCAATTAAAAAAATTCTGACCAAAAGGGCCAATGGAAACAAAATTTTTTAGGTGCCGCAGGTACCTACAGGGTGCCCAGAAATATCGAGCACCCCTAAAAAAGTTTTCTACCAAAATACTTTGGTTGGTCACAGAGAATGATGATAATGATAGCCCATGATTGGTTGTTGGACTGGAGAGATAACATTCCACCAATCATATGCATCTATTTCACGTTGCCAACCTATATTTTTAATGAAAAACTTTCTTAGGGGTGCTCGATATTTCTGGGCACCCTGTACCTAGTACCTACTTATGAAAAAGTGTCCAGCAGAATTTTCAGTAAAAACTTCATATCATACAATTATTGCATGAAAATAGAAATGAAATCATGTTCGAGCAAACGGAGATCAAATTTTTCGAAAGAATTGATTCGAAAGGCAAAAAAAAACGCTTACTTCAGAATGTAAAATTTTTGTCAGCCTTTTAACCGGTGGTGTGAGATCTTTATCAAAATTGTTTTTGAAATTGAAGATTCAAAAAAGCTAAAAAAAGGTTTTCAAAAAACTGATGCGACATTTGCAGTGGAAACTTTCACTTACCAATACATACAAAATTTCGTACAATTTGATTAAAAATTCTCAAGAACGAGTTAAAAATGTAAACATTTTATACTTCGAAGTATTCCTCCAGAAAGGTGGCAAGAATCGTAGAATTGAAATGACGATAGCTTCTCAAAATTATCTTTCACTACTGCAGTACTGCAAATATGGGGTTGAAGAGGGATTATAAATAGTCCCTGTAATGTACAGTTTTTAATATTTAATTATTAATATATTTATATCAATCATAAACTGAAAGACCGATTAGTATTTTAGCTCCATCCATGAGAGTCACTGAACCAATTCAAATCAAAAGCTCGGCGATGAGAGAACGAGTTATTTTCTTTCATCAAACACAATTAACAATAACATTGTATAACTTACAATTTTATTAACATATTCACAAACACATCTGAACCCTGTACAGTAGCTGAATCCAATAGAATTGAATTTCTCAATACGTTGAGATTTTATAATTAAATCATTTTAACCTTTTCATATCAACAAATTGAAACTACTTACAGGAACAGGGTAAAGTAACTAATACCTACCCGATATAAAAATGTAACCATTGTAACCCACACAACATACTGAGCTATTACTATTAGCTACCTCTCGCAAATTCGTTGCATTAGGGTGAAAAAAACGGCTAAAATATTTGTCTAAATAAGATATCGATGTACAAAAATAAAGGCTGTGTAACTCACGTGGTCAATAACGTTCTCTGGAAAACACATTTCACAGTCGATTTGTTGTAAAAAATAGCCATATAAGTTGAAAAAAAGTTTAAATTTTCACTGTCGATACAGAGTCGCGAAGCAATATCGAATTGATAACAGAGTAAACCGTAATCAAACTACACGCACACGTGTAACACCGATAAAGAGATACCTGAGACAGGTTCGCAGCTCGCACCGTTCGAACACCGAAGGCTCGTTTGTCCGAGTGACTTATTAAAAACTCGGCGCGAATCAGTAGTAGCGTGACGAGTAGACAACGTTGATGCGTAGAACCACAAACGTAATCCACACCATGCGATGCAGGTTCGGGTGTCGGTGGTCGGAGTTGCTGGTCGGTGATCTTCAGATGAGGGTAGGTTAGGGGTCGCTGATTGATTGATGCGTTCGATCCACTGCCAGTGGTTGTATTTTGATCAAGGGTGAGAGAAGGGATCTCGCTGAGGGATGTATCATTGTGTGCGCGATGTTTTATATGACACTTGATTTTTTTTTCTACGAAGGATAACTATCTAACTATCACCACACGTATTTGTCCAGGTTCAGCCGGTTCAGGTAACTATAGTGCTAGAAAAAGGTTTGTGAAAAGGAATCCTTCCATGTTACGGTAAGCACAAAATCAAAAAGTAAGAATATTATTCGCATATTGCAATGGAAAAATCTTCAATCTTCAACATTTTGAATCCAAGATAAAACATCATCGTTTCTAATTCTACATATTGAGGTTGCCGATGAAAAATGTAGATTGATCGAGCAACCGAGCAATGAAAACTAAAATGAACTTCAATGAAAATTCTAACCCGAATGACTTCCAATTTCCATCATCGGGTCGTACATTTTTCTTTCAACCTTTGTTTACTCCTTTCCCACTTTTTTCGGCAAGAAATTCGCAAGTTACGCCCCCAAAAAAACACGCGATCCGAAGGCTTTAGCGGAATGAGAAGTAAGAATAGTAGGATTGATCCTGACTCAGATTTTCTTCCTATAATAACCTCAGATTACGTATAGTCGGTAGTGAGAAAATTTTCTAAAAATTGTTGACCCTCGCTCTTCCCCGGATTCTCAGAAAAAATGAAGGAAAATCTGCGTTCTTTTGCTCACACTCTCTAGATGACGTAGCGTTTTTTCCCACGTTTTTAGTTCACATTTTTAATGTTTTTTTTTAAAAAAAATTTCCAAGTATTTAGAGTTTTCAAATTAGAAAAAGAAAATTAATGAAAAAACAAAAGAGATCACTTTTGAAAAAATAAGTGTAATATTAGATTAATAACCTTCATCTCGTAATATTTAATTTTTCTATGCAACTTTTATTTTAAGACCATTGTAAATTCAGCATGTCAAAGTGTCAAAAATAAAAATATACATAGGTACTTTATTATTATTAAGTAAGTAAGTATGTAGGTATACCTATTATTTATTTACCTAAATTACATAATTATGAGGTGCTGTTTTAATTGTTTCAATTTTTGTTTAAATTATTTGGTTAGAAATAATCCAGCTCTTCACCTCGCCTCCCGGCACAAGAAGGTCGTTATGTACATTTATGTAATGTAATATTTTTGAGTTTATATCATGTCGTCATGCGCCTGTAATGTTTCAATAAATTTCATTTTGTTTCATTATTACTAATTTTTGATAACCTAGCCGGCCGGCAGCCGCTGGCTGAACCAATGTGCTAATTTTGCGAAAACTAAATTTTTTTTATATTTCGAAATCAAGGATATTCTTGTAGACTTTTAAACAGCCAATCAGAATCGTCCAAATTGCTGAATATCGAAGCTCATCTGTTTTGTGTTCAAAGTTGCGTAGCATTTACTTCTGCTGAAGATTTGAGAGTTCTTGTCATTTAAATTGCATATCAAACATTTTCAAGGCAGTTTTTAATATTTTAAGTCATGCCATATTTGAATTTTAAGGGCCGAATTCATAAACGTTACTTAAGGGACACTTGGCTAAGTGGTGAATTTTGATTCAATTTTTCTCACGAACGAATAAAAATTTTATATTTTTAAAATGATAAATCAACACTTCGGAGTCCAATCTCTCAATTTATTCAAAAACAAAATTTCAAAAATTCAATCACGCCTGGAAAAATTGCTTCAAAATTCACCACTTAGCCAAGTGATCCCTAAGTAACGTCTATGAATATGGCCCTAACGCTCGTTTTTGAAGTTTCGCTAAACAGTTATAAAGTCGTCGTATTTTGATCTCGACTTTCTTGTTTTTTTACTCATCTTTTGTACATCGAGTATTTTTGAAAAAGCTTCAAATTTTTGTAGGTTATTTTCCCTTTTGAATTCATTTTTGTAACTTAAATTGCGCATTTGGTTTGAATTTTTTAGAATTTATGAGGTATTCATCATCAATGGAAGAATCTCGAGATTTCATTTCGATCAACTCTTACTTATAATTTTCACGTTGGGTTTTTTTTTGGGGGATTTTTTCAAGATGATTCTTGTACTTTTGAATTTGTTTTCATCTTTTAATTGCGTATCGTATACATATTTTAAAGGCAGTCTATGGCAAATATTTCATTTCCATACATATTTGTATTCTGAGGTTTCACTTTTTCTGATTAATTTTAGACCGTTGAATTCTATCTGATGCCCATTTTTCATGTTAGCCCCTTGATCAATTTTGACCACAAAAATTATCTTAATAAATAATTTAAATGAAAGAGAGAGGGATACAGAAGTTATCGCCAAAGTATAATTATTATGCTGAAATTCAACGTGTACCTAGGCAATTATTTATAGAGCCTCTGAATAGAGTCGATATTAATGAATAAAACTCCATTAAATATTTCAGTCCTTTAATCAAATTAAAAAACTAATTTATTCCTTATACATCTGTATATTACAAACAACATTTCTTTAAATTCAAATTTTATAACAAACAGAAACATACGATTTCAACGATAGATAAACGTTAACGTAAAAAGGTGTAAAAAATTTTTATAAAAGAATGTTAATAATGATATTGTAAAATTTGAAATTTCACGCAGTTTCTAGAGCTTAAATTTTCGTACTTTAAACAGTATTTTGAAAAATAATTAACGCGCGACGATTTGAATGAAATAAAAAACAAATACAAGAAAGTAGCGAAAATTCAGTAATAAATAAAAGACATGATTTCGTTAAAAATAGAAAATTGTTAATTTTTCTTATCTCATTACTACAAGCATTTTTACTCTTCAGTACTCTTGCGTATCTAATACCTCAAAATCGAGAAATCTCGGCACTCGTGTAATTTTCTTAATTCAACATATCAAATCAAGTTATAAATTCAAAACAAAATGGAAAATCAAGATACGATTAAAGAAATAAATTAAAACAATATTTCATTGCAAATATACGAAACTTCCACAGCGAAATGATATGAACTTTACATACATATTCTAAACACAATTATCCGTTTTTCACCAACTATGGAAGCATAATATATTTAAAAACAGGTATTCTGAGCGAATCGAACGTACACCGAATTATATTTTCCTCTCTCACTTATGCATCTTACACCTAAATACCTATCGTATTTAAAATGAAATCTATAAAGCATCATGTTTTGCTACAAAGTACAAACGTAAAAATAGGTATAAAAAGCCGGCGGTCATATTAGATTTAATCTCATTTTAATCGAGAAAAATTATAATGAAATCAGAGTAAATTATACTCCAACAGATGAATTTCATCAAATTATTTTTCAATTTACATTTTACATTAAACTTTTTTCGCTGGCGTATATGCAATTCAAACGAAATAAAATAAAATTCTTATTTTAAAAACAAAAAAAAAAAACACCGATATATTTGACAAATTTAATTTTCAACTACCACCGTAACACTTTAGTTGATAATTGACTTACAAAAAGGAAAAAAAAGAGAATTGATACAGTGGAACAAGTCACCTTAAATTCTACCGCGGCCATATACCATTTAAATTCAACTCGACCAGCATAACCACACAAGATACTCACATGCCAATGAAAAATACACTAGGTACCTACTACATTACACTACAACTGTGGTAGTTTCAACGTATATTACTTATATTGACATTATTGTACAAAAAATAAAGTATTCGATAACAAATTAAATAATATGTAATTTTTTTTTTAAAAAAAGAAGGAGAAAAAGAGAAAAAAAAACGCATTCTGTTACTTTTTGTAAAACGTTACAAAAGAGAGAGGAAAAAAAGCTTAAAATATTTCGAATTATTTACAAATAATTTAGCATATTCGCGTAATCGTCGGGTCGTACTACAATTTTGATTACCGAGTATCTAAACGCATCTATTTTCAATTTCTCTACACCATTTGTTCATTTAAACTTTCATTAATTGCTTACGCTAATTTCTTGACAATTCTCTTGAAAATTATCCTTGCAGTTTTCCTGACTTTCTAGTACGAATTTGCTGCTATCCGTCTTCAAACACGTATCGCTGACCGCTGTTTCAGATACCGGTGGCTTGAATATTGTAGAGTATGGAAATTTCTGGTGACATCGTTCTTTGTATTCTTCGGTTTGCTTTTCGGCGTCTCCGAAAGCAGAATTTTTGAAAGCGGTAAAGATTTTTGAACACGTCTGTTGAATTACAAAAGTGGAAAAAAAAACACAGAAAACATTAAAACTATGTCGAAATGTACCTAATTTTAACGTCGAAACAAAATTTTTTGAAGGTCTTCTCGAACAACACTAATTTTCTTTTTAAAAAAGATACTACTTCAAACGATTTAGGACAAAAAATTAAGTCTTCGAGCTTGCAATGAATTTTCATTTGAACTTGAAAAAAAATTAAGAAGCTCTCACTTCCCTAGTTACATATTATAATATATGTAGGGTGTAAATTTGGGAGTTACAGGAAGAAGCATTCTTGAAACAGTTAATATTGACTACTATGAAATTGACCTTCGCATTACTCGTATCTTCGATAGGTTTTAGTTTTCAACTTTATGAACAAAGAATTGCCTAGCTCAATGTCCACAGGAAAAGTATCATGATCTTGTTTTAAAACGTCAACTCTACATATTACTAACACTTCCTGGCGAACATAAATGCCTTACAACACGAAATCGGCAACTTTTATATCACATCTACTAAATCAATTCCGAGAGGAGGAGGAGGGGGAGGAGAGGGTAGCGGCATGAGAAGAAATTATGACTCACTTGTATGCTGATATCGTCAATGTTGGGATCTAGAGTTGTAGCAAGTTTGATGGCTTCGTCTTGTTTCGATGGATCTAATAAATACATCATTTTTGCACCTAAAAAAAGTCATAAAAATAATAAATAAACTCTACCATAATCGTACGTCTTTCAACGATTCTCAAACGAATCACGGCGTTTTTCAACAACTTACCTTCGAATAAGACCGGTAAACTTCTCGAATTTTCGGCAAGGAACTCTTTATTTATTTGTGCAGCTGTACGCCCTCTTAAAATAGGTTCCATCTCTTTCTGTAAAACAGTTAAAACAGGCTCCTCCACCGATGGTTCTGTTTGTTTACGTAAACTGACTAGTTTCAACTCAAATCGTATCAGACAAGAGTGCAATTCTGCATTTGAACTATCTAATCGAAAAGCTCTTTTTATTGACTGTAACATTAGCAATGGCTTATCTGTAACAGAGAATGTTTCAATTAATTCAATATGAACTGGTATGAAATTCGGAAAATTTACGAAATGGAATCACTACACATTTTATTAAAAAGAACTTCCTGAAAAGAGGTACGTATTCAACAGTAAAAAATAGAATACATTCTAAATACATGTTTAAATTTTGAAAAAAAAGGCATAAGAAAAATAAAAATGAAGTTAGCTACAGCTTGCGCGAAAACTTTCCAAAAACATGTCCTAAAAACATAAAACGCCACTTTTTATCCACAAAAATTCTTTTTTGAGCTTGGGGGGAGGAGTGATTATACTTCTAAACCTTCCTTCTTCCTCATACAACCTTCAGAAAGATATTATTAAACATTGTCAAGAGTACATTAAAATACAGACAAAATATCCTTTCTCAAATTTCATAAAAAAGTATATATGTAAAATTGCGAAAAAAAATAAGTTTTCACTTTAATAAACTATAAAGAAAAAAATTAGTTCAAAATTTATAAATTTTTGGCCTAAAAACTAGAATTTTAATATTTTGCTATTTCTTCAATAATTTTTAATCAAGAATTGTAAAAATTACTCGGTTTTCTACCACTTCAAAAAAAATGCCAGGTTGAGTTTTTTGATCTTCATTTCTTTGTTTCAAAATCAATTTTTGTTTTCAAATGTTCTGCTTTTGAAAAAAATGTATTGAGTTTTTATTTTAAATTTGGTTTCAATATTTCTTTGTTTTTTCTCGTTTTCATAAATTGAAATTTCAACACTTTTTTCAGCACTTTTTCAATTAATACGCGTAGACTAGCAAAAAAACTTTTCATGGTTTTGCATCAACGTTCAATTGTGGCTATTTTTTTTGTATTTTTTTTTTTTCTAAATCATGAAAACATTTTATTCATTTTTTCAACTGAATTATTTCACTATGACTAAGTATAATGCATATCAGTTGTCTTGCCTTTTTTTGTTCTTTAAACTAGAGGTACCTACTAACTAATACCTATGGAACTTTTTATTCCCCCCAAAAAATGTTAAGTACCACTATTCTTCAAGTTTTTTACCATTTTACATTCGGTTTGGAAATTTTATACTGACATAGGAAAATGTTTCTATTTTTTCCCTTTTTTTATTTTCTTAAAAATTTGATCTGAAAAAATTCCATGTTTATTTTCGTTTGTTTGTATATTTTTTAATCACAAAAAATTTCCCGTCTCGGAACATTCAAAAGCAACGTCTTCTGATATTTCTTCAATTGTTCTCGATTTTTTTCAAATATCTACAATTCTACACACTTGGTTCCATGTACTTGTACAGTGATGTAATTTTTCTATTTTTTTAAAATATTATTTCAAATTACCTATTTACTTTTTTAAATAAAAAATTACACATAGGTAGGTCTAGGTACAAGGATAATATCGTTTCAAGTAGCTTGAAATTTTTTGTTTCAACTTTTCCCATTCTGGAAAAGTTTCAGATTTAAAAAAAAATGAAATTTTCTACATTCAAGTTTTTTTTCGATCACGAAAAATTTCTTTAGCTCAACAAAAAAATTTCAACGAAACGTGGTAACTCCAACGATCGACATCATTTTCTCATTTTTTAAAATCTTTTGAAAACATTATTTCAGTTTTTTTTACGATTTTTCGCTCATTTTTTTCAATTTTTTTACAATCAGATATTTTTTTTGGTACATATTTCAACAAGTATCACGTCAACAAAACTACTTTTTCAAACCAATTATTTCGAGTTTTTTGATTTCTTCTTCTTCTTCAACTAGCGAAACATAACTTCTCTATTTTTTTAGTTTTAAAAAACACAATTTTATCACAAAACATTGCGTTTGTATTTTTTTTTCATTTTGAAAATGGTAGTTGGAAAACTACCTAGGTATTTCAATTTTTTGTGACCGGTCATTTTTGGTATGTTTCATAATTTTAATCCCTTTACTTTCAATTTAAAAGAAAAATAATTTTCATTTCATCATCAAGCTTGCAAGTACCTGCATCTGCTCCTATCTACATATTTTTGAATACCACACATACTCCCGGTTTCTTGCGACTCTAACTAACACCAACAATTCAAACAAAATCAAAGACTTCATCATTTACCTATGTAGATAGAAAAATATATTTAAAAATTTTCTATAAAAAATCTATCGGTTTATTCCACAAACCACGACAGATATCGGCAAATCCGGTATCACCTCAGGACCCATTATTCCATTTGGCCTTTGATAGACATCCGAGCGACATTCTTAATCTAACCACAATTATATCAAAACCTGCCCATACCCATACCCATACACATTCTCCATCATCATAATCATGGCTCGTAAGCCCGACATTACCAAACAATTGCAACGAAATGGAAAAAATTTAAATTTCGATAACCCATTATCGGATTTTGTAACATAAGTGCAATCAACGATCGTTTCAGAACTACAAATTACTACCTACTTTTTAATTTCGTTTATCGTGAGGGTTCTAGGCGATCAAATCGTTCGACCAATATATTTCTCGAATTATGTCTCGATTAAGATGTAAAAGGTACCTGGTGCATACTGCCTAGACCTACCTAACGATTATTTATCTCGAACCGATTCCATAGTCTAAGTACCTAACTACCTTCTGCATTCGTATAGGTAGGTACTACATACCGCGGCGCATACGAAATCTACCCGGCGCGGCGTTACTCGATGATTTTCGTGAAGAAGGAAAAATCACGCCGAAGGAGCGATAATTACACCAATACGGAAATGTATTTATTTATTTATTTATTTATGCAGAATACTCGTCTGCAAATACGTAAATGTTACCGATACATTCGACACAGTTCGTACTCGTAGTACACTCAGGGCCACGTTAATTATTATTTATTGTTACATTATCCATTAACGAGTTCGGATCGTTTAACATGGCGCAAATCGCATATTTCCCATACTCGCAAATCCTCCTCTCTTTCGTCGACGAATAATTAGGTTAATAATTTTTATATGAAAAAAATTCAAATAAAAAAAAAATACCATAACGTCCTTTAACGAGGCTCGTACTTGCGTAACTAACAATGTAAATCGTAACGATGTTATTATTACACTTTAACGAAAAATCATATTACGTAATGCACTTTTCATTTCAAAATCACACTCGTACTCGCGTTTAATTACTCAATTATCATCGGGAATACTACTCGTACAAATGCGCTGCACCAATCTCATACGTAGGTACTATATGTTTGGCGTATGTGTGTACCTGCCGATGAAGTGCCGATACACAAGATATGTACCATATCCATTTCCAACTTTTTCTCCGCACTCTTCTCATTAATGTGCTTCTTTACATTTTCAATGAAACCTATCGTGAAATGACACTTGTACATCTGCATATGTCGTGCAGTCACGCATATCCTTTTTCAATACATAGGTGGAGGTAATAGGTGAGGTAGGTAGAGGTACTGTAATGCAGCAACAGGTACCAAAACCTAACTACGAGTACGAGTATGTAAGAAGAAAACACCTAAGTATCACAGTGGGCTGTGAGCACCCTCAAAACGGGCGTAATTCAAAAACTTACAATGAACCCTAAAAAAATGGTATAATGATACCCTCCCTTATGTTTTTGGGGTCGCAGAATACGAATTTGACAATATTTTTTTTGTAAGGGTGGGGGGTGAGGGGGTTAGGAGAGCGAAAAATTCAAAATTTGACTATAATGATGTGTGATATGTCGAAATGTATGTTTTTGAGGGTGTAGATCACGAATCTGACAATGTTTTTTTCGTAGGGGTCAATAATGGGGGCTGAGGGGGTGAAAATGTTTAAAAATTCAAAATTTGACTATAATAATGTGTGATATGTCGAAATGTATGTTTTCGAGGTTGTAGATCACGAATTTGACAATATTTTTTTCGTAGGGGTGAATGGTGGGGGATGAAGGGGGTGAAAAATTCAAATTTTGACCATAATGATGTGTGATATATCGAATTGTATGTTTTTGAGGGTGTAGATCACGAATTTGACAATATTTTTTTCGTAGGGGTGAATGGTGGGGGATGAAGGGGGTAAAGATGGTGAAAAATTCAAAATTTGACCATAATAACGTGTGATATGTCAAAATGTACGTTTTCGAGGGTGTAGAGGGGGTGAAGTGTGGGGGATGAAGAATTTTCTATTGGGGAGCCGTCAAAGTCCCTGGAAGAAAAAATTTGTCACATTTTAACGAAATTCACCAAGATTTTTCACTATAATCGACTGTGGAGGTCGCGGGGGCACTTTAGGGCAAAAATGGCAATTAACATCTTGAAATGCACTATCTTAAGTATTACCAGCCACTGGAATTTCCCGTGCATCTACGTGCGAAAATTTTTTCTATTCCTATTTATGCAGCAGAGTAGACAAAAAACGGAGTTTCAACGTAAATTATACCTCTATAATTACTTTATAACAACTAAAACCGAGTAAATTGATGAAAATTACTCACTTTTAGTTGAATTATTCATATTCGGTACATTTCGACATATCACACATCATTATAGTCAAATTTTGAATTTTTCACCGTTTTCACCCCCTTCAGCCCCCACCATTGACCCCTATGAAAAAAATATTGTCAGATTCGTGATCTACACCCTCAAAAACATACATTTCGACATATCACACATCATTATAGTCAAATTTTGAATTTTTCGCTCCCCTAACCCCCTCACCCCCCACCCCTACAAAAAAAATATTGTCAAATTCGTATTCTGCGACCCCAAAAACATAAGGGAGGGTATCATTATACCATTTTTTTAGGGTTCATTGTAAGTTTTTGAATTACGCCCGTTTTGAGGGTGCTCACAGCCCACCGTGACTGTCCTTTTAAAATGTAATTTAAATCGACCTAAAATTTATAAACGAATTCGACCATCGTCGCTCGTATTTAAATCAAGTTCCTTCTCAAAAACAATGTCCTTTAGAGACAACAAATACTCGTACACTTGTTTCGTAATTTATTACCGGAAACTTAGCATGCTTTCATTTCCGTTTTTAATAGAAATGTTAACACGATAAGTATCTCATCGATCACTAAAACGCGACGAAATCACTAAGCCGAAAAAAATCCACTCAGGCATTCAGTTTAATAATCTCATTATTCATTAATAATGCTCCAGAGAGTCAATACCTACATATTACATTCATACACCATACTCGATAACTTACGTCGAGATTAATGCGAATAACCGCGCAGCCAGACTAATAACTCTATGAGGCCGTCACAATGTTATCGTATCAGTATCAAGTCGTCAAAAGAAGTGATGATTTTACTTCACAAGTGACTATAGTCAAGTTAAACAATACAACAAGCAATTTCTCACCTTTCCTGTAGTAAATTTCGAACGCCATTAAATGCGTTTCTATTCTTTCGCTGGCTAGTTGCTGTAATGGTTTTAGGAACTTTATCGCTTGATCTAGAGGATTATCAACCTGTAACAAAAATTACCGATAAAATAGTTATTTTTCCGTTGGGTGCTCCAGTAAAAGATTTTCGACTATCTAATGCGACGTTCATCATTCACCCCTCTTAAGCAGCGGCATCGCGCTTCAAATTTTCGGCGGGGAGAGGGGGAAAATTGGGTACAAAAATGCCGAATGAAAATTCAAAAATGCGGGCCACACTTCTAAAGCAGAAGCTATTTTTAGGAGAGGAGGACGGTGTCGACTGAACATTTGTCGATTGACGTGGTAGAAAAATATCAATTTTGTCAATTGATAAATAAGTTTTCAAATGACTTATACATACATAATTTTTCTCTTTTTTTTTTTTTGAATTTTTGGAGGCCTCAAATATGAGATTTACTTCTTCATTTTAAAATGAGAAACAAATTAGCCCGAGCGAAGCGAGTGCGAGAGCTTTCGAAAATTCTTACTTCGAGATGCTTAAGACCCGAGGTTTTTTTAATGCGAGGAGTTTCTTTTTTGGTTTTAAAAATTTTACATATTATGTATGTAGAATTGGAATGATGTTTTTTTAGGAAGTTAATTTTGAAAAAGAAAAGAGAACAGGCTCGAGCGAAGCGAATACAAAAGCTTCGAAAGTTTGTATTTCGAGAGGCATAAAAACGATGTCTTTCTATGTAAGGACGAGGAGTTTATTTTTTGGCTTTGAAAATTTTAGAATTTGAACGATTTTTTTTGAAGAAAGTAGAACAGGCCCAAGCGACGGCGAAAGCGCTCGAAAATTTGAAGAGCTCTATTCCAAAGTGGGTTAAGTCATTTTTAAAAAAAGCACGTTTTACGGAGTTTTTCACTTCAAAAGTGGGGCAAGTCATCGATTTTTCAAAGTGAATTTTTCTGCAAGCAATTGTTCAATGTCCAAAGAAAGGAACGGTGCACCGACCTTTGCAAACAGAACAAATTTTAGCATCAAAAATTTTAAACGAATTTTTTGTAGAAAAAGTGACTTAACCCACTTTGGAATAGAGCTCTTCATTTGTACTCCAAGAAGCGTAAAAACTATATTTTTTGTGAAAAGTTTTTTTATTTGGCTTTAAAACTTGATTTTTTTAGAAATTTTCATCTTGATCTTGAAAAAGTAAAGAAAACAAGCCCGAGCGAAGTGAGGTCAAAATCGTTCGAAAATTTGTGTTTCCAGAAGTGAAAAATAATAATGGTTTTCTTTCATCACAGGCCCTTACTCAAAATTTTTCTGAATGAAAATATGGCTGGGGGAGGGAGGTATTATACCCCCGACCCCTCCCACTCTTATGCTAACATTTATGAAGGCAATTTTTTTATTCGTTACTCTGACTATAAAAAAGAAAACTAAAGTACTTTTAAACCCGTTAATGTGGAACAGTTTCACATTTTTAGCACGATTTTGAGCATTGTTGACTGAATGAAACAAAATTTTTCATGTAGATAAGTGAACATTTCCAGAGCAAATGCCATATAATTTTTTGACGATTTCTTTCGGATAGATTTTTTGACCAGAAAAATCCATTTAAAAATATTGAAAATAACCCATACGCTTTGACTATGAATTAAAAAGAATATATATTTTTTTTACAAATATTTTTCCATTAAGTAATAGTCTTCAAAGAGCCCCCCAAAAAAATTGAAAAAAAATCTAGTCGATTCACTTGGATATCTTACCCAGCTAGCCTTTTCATCATTTTGAGAAAAAAAGCTGAAATTTTGAAGGCTGTAGTTTCAAACCGTTATACTCGTAAAATCATCGCCGAATTCTCAAACTTGTTAGTTTGCGCGTCAGACTGTAATTTTGAAAATTTACAGTAGGTATTTTTATGACCTTTGAAATCAGTACGCCAAGAAATGTCGAGTTTTCCTCGAAAACAAAAAAATACCCTCTTCTCTTCCCTCGTTTTGTCTATATTCTATTTTTCAAAACAAAAACAAAATCAAGAGAGCACACGTATGAGCACCTGGAAAGTAAATGTAAATTTAATTTTCATTGTACACAATTAATTTTCACATTCGGGCTTTCTTAAAATTTTATTTTGAAAAAATCAAATTATTGTCGTTCCAAAAATAAAGTTTAAACCATGTATTATCAATTTTTTCATCATTTTTTGACAATTTCGCGTCAATTCTGCGCAAGGAAATATTCGGGTACGGAAAGTGAAATGACTTAATCGGTACTTGGGATTCAAGACCCCCATCATGGAATTTTTAGATCAATACCTCACTTTTCCCAAAAAGAGCTAAAACTGTTCAAATTTGAAAAGCGCAACACCAACAGTAGAGAAAAATCATCGGCTCATTCAATGAACAAGTACCTATTTATTACGAAATCGAATATATCGCGTCAATGACATGATATTAGGAGGCAGAGATGGAGCAATCACTGGCTACTCGAAACTTGCATTTTTTTTAATTATAAGGAATGCTCGATTTTTGGCCAAATTGTACAACTGAATCTACATTTTTATGATTTTTTCGTAATTTGTAAGTTGAAGTTGCCGAGTTGTAGTTTATGAAAATCACCACTGGTTTTTCAGTTCATCAACTGTCAGCAGATTTTTTCAATTTTTCAGGCGCGGTCCTCAGAACCAGTTACATTTGCAAGATATTCGCAAAAAGGCAGTTGTCAAAAAAAAAAAAAAAAAAACACAAAACAATCATAATTAATTTTCAAAAAATGCACTTACTCTTTCCAATTTTTCTGGTATAAGTTCATCTTGAGGTTGAGATTCGTTCTCTTCACTATTGCTCTGAACTTGTTTATTCTTATGTTCACGTTTCTCTTGCGCAGCGATGGCTTGAGCCTTTTCCAATTCGGCCTTTCTTCTAGCCTTTTTCTGCTTATTTAACAACTTCTTCAATTGAGCGGGCGGCACGTTTTCTAGAAAAAAGAAGAAAAAAAGCTTGAAAAATCGACAAAAAAGACAGTTTAGTGTTGACACATCTAGATTACGGAGCAACGAAGTAGATTCTCAAAGAATTGGACCTCTTTACTTAAATGTGTTTGACTCTCTGACACGGGGAAAAAATCGAAGAACAATTTAAAAAAAAATGAATTCAACTTTTTTCTTTTTTTGAAAAAACAAAATTAAATTGTACGCGTAAGTATCTCATTTATTTTTCAATTTATTTGTTCAAGTCGTCGCATAAAAAAAACAATAGTGCAGGTTTTCAAAGCACACGTTGCAATACTTTGGAAGAAAGAAGTAGTGCAATTTTCATTTTATGCACTCATTCTACCTTTTGGGAAATAAACCTGAGAGTAGTAAATAACACTCCACTCGTTAATTATAGGAAATATTTTAATTACTCGACGTAAAGTAAGATCTTGACAAATAATAATCTAGAAAGTCAACAATACGAGTATCTTATACCAGTAGTCTAACAGACGTATCTCGTGATTCGAATAGAGAAAAAAAAATACACAACATTATAGGTTCATAAACGTAAGTAATAATTTCAATTAGTCGTATAAAACATGAAAAAAAAAGAATACATGACGATTATCTTCGATATCATGCCATCGAACGATCTCATTTTAAATTACGCTCCAATTTCACTTTTAATCAGAAAACAAGAGTAGAAAAAAATCACAGAAAATGGGAAAATCACAAAATACACATATGCATGTAAGTACAACATGTATAATGCAGGATCCTCCTATATGAGAACAGTTCTTTGTACGGAGATTTTGCATAATTTGCATAAGCGACGTCGTAAAATTTCTCGGTCACTTTTACCTAAGGTGGATTTGCATTGTGTTTCGAGATAGCTTTAGGTACTACAACATAAGTAGATATATCCACGCAGTATACTTGGTACTTGATTTTAAACAACGGCCGAAACAAAACAAAATAAATACGCGATTGTTTCCATTTTTGCAACGAATTTTCTGCTCTCCATGGTATTCCCTTCGACAACCACTACTGCAACGGTTACCGTAAACTTGGTCGGTTTCTTCGTATTGTACGACCGTCCAGCTATTAAACGCTCCCGTGCCCGAATCATAATAATTCCCACGATTGAAAAATTTTGGGTCAAGTACATGGGAAATATGGCTACTCTCGTATATGTGTACAAATGGCCATTTAAATTATATACCTTCTGCAATCTGTATCTTTTTGTTTTCAGAAGAAAAAAAGAATGAAAAACATCATACTCGAGTTAATACCTTACCTATAACCACGCCACATTTAAATATGTACCTACCGATATTTAACAAGCCTTTTGGCTATTTAGAGAGGTAACTCAAGTACAGCAGAGCCAGAGAGGCGAAAAAATGTGCACATTTTTCGGCACACGACTGACGACACACACACGCAGCTTACTATACTACGTGTACGTACCTACGATAAAATATCAACGTGTGCCCTAGCCTACATTACGAAACTTTCTTACACACATAGGTATACTTATAGGTATACAAGACGATTGTCAATTTAACTGGATCATTTATCGGTTAATTTTGCATCAGATCGCGGTCGGTGCTATCGCCATAGGCGTTATTTTTATCTATGTGATTATGCCAAGCTTCCTTATAGGGGGCGTACTGGTCTCACAATTCATACCATCAATTTGCTCTACGAGTAGGTAGGTTACTTCGCCTTCGATACTTTCAAAACCATATCTCGACTATTATCATTTCTAATGCATAATTTTTCGACAATCGAAAAATCGGAAATGTTACACTTTGAAACGTTTTCATACATACACGCTATATATATATACGGGTGGTTGTTTTTTTTTTTTTTTTTTTACAAGGGAACCCTCCCACGTGATAATCTCCGATTTGAATGAAACTTGGACTGGTGGAAAGAGGTCCTCAAAAAACCCCCATCCCCCAATTTTTAGCTGCTGAAGTTGATTTTTCGATTTTTGGCGAGTGTTTGAAGTTGTGTGCATTTTTTATACTATTTCTCAAGTCATGTCAAAAAATTCGATTTCTGATGATAATTCCAGATTTGACGGACGGTAGTACTAATTGATTAGGTATCAAGCATAGACCCTTTGGCCAAAATTTCAGCTGCTGAAGTTCATGTGGTGGGGAGAAACGAACATTTTTCAAATTTACAGAACAACTTTACCTGTGTCAAAACTTCAAACGCTTGTCAAAAGTCAAAAAAATCAACTTCAGCAGCTGAAAATTGGGGGATGGGGTTGTTTTTGAGGTGCTCTTTCCACCAATCCAAGTTTCATTCAAATCGGAGATTATCATGTGGGGGGGGGGGCGTTCCCTTGTTAGTGGGGTGGGTACTGGGTAGGTAGAGGTACTAGGTAAACTGCAGGTACATACTTCGAAGCCAGCAAAAACATCCAGGAGACGAGCCGCTCACATTGGTAAACATAACAACAACGTATTGCCTGAACAGCCTCATCAGTCATGATACAATTCTTTTGACATATTTGCTCACTACTCAGGATAAGTATTTTCAGTTAACAAAATTTTAGGAGCGAAGAACGTTGAATATGATTCTTGATTTTTTATTCCTCACTCAGTGATCAATAGAAAAACTCATTTCCAGGAATTCCTCAATTGAGGAGCTTGGAATCAAAACTCACTTTTGACACCAAAAATCGATATGCGTTTTTTTGCGGATTCGGATACTTCTTCAATTTCTCTATCACCCTACAGAATCCATTTTTCCAAATTCGGCCCCAGTTCTTCACAATTTCGTGTTAAAAAGTGCCCTTGGAGTCAAAACTCACTTTTGCCACTGGCAAAAGTGAGTTTTGACTCCAAGCTATAAAAAAATCTGTATTTTCAAGGTCGCATGGCAGTCTACAAAACCAAAATGATTCAATTGCAACTTCGGAAGCATTTTCTGATTGTGAAAATAGCGAAAATGTTAGTTTTGAATTTGGAAGTTATGCAACATGAAGAGGTAAAAAATTGGATGTATTGAGCGCTCAAAACGTTTAAAGCTCTCTGGAGGCGGAACAAAATACTCTACAGAAAAATGAGGTCGATAAAAATTGTAGAGAATTAAATTTCCAATCGACATAATGTCGTTAGTTTTTTTCTAGGGTGCTTAGTTTTCGATATATTTGCAAAAGAAAGTATAATTTTTGGAAAAATTCAGCGCTCAAAACATTTAAAGCTGTCTGGAGACGGAACGAAGCATTCTACGGAAAAATTAAGTCGAGGAAAATTGTAGAGAATTAAATTTCCAATCGACATAATGTCGTTAATTTTCTTCTAGGAGGCTTATTTTTCGATATATTTGCAAAAGAAAGTAAAATTACCCCACCTTGGAATCAAAACTCACTTTTGCCAAACTTGAAAGCCATACTGCAACGATATGGCAACTTGAAAAAAAAATTTTTCTCATGGAATCCTATTTAGTAGTCTTACTCAAGAGCTCGACACACTTTGCGACGTTTTTTTCATCAACGCACTAGGCGAAATCAGTTATTGTCGATTTTCTCGAAACTTTGTCCGATGGCAAAAGTGAGTTTTGATTCCAAGCTCCTCAATTTTCAAAGCGAGTACTAAATTATCCAAAAAATAAGGTTTCACAAAAATCCTAACCCAATTTTTCATTCGACCCTTTATAGCATCTGAAAATTAGCGGTCAACATTTTTTTTTGAAATAATAATGCGCGTATAGTACGTTGAATGAAATATGGATCTTCATGAATTCAAGGAGGGAAACCCATTCTGCATTTTTCTAAAATTTGATTTTTCATTTTAAAAAAATTAATCGATCCATTACTTTCACATTGCTATCAATGTTGTTACAGCTGAATCAAGATCCTTATGCAATAAAATTGTTCTTCTATAATTTTATTATTCATCAATGGAAAAATCCAGATAGGCAGTAAATTTTAAAATCTCAATGTCTACAATTTTTTTTTACTGATACCCAGGCCTTTTTTTGTATTATTTCCTAAGGGGGACGCTAAATTGAAGTTACAAGGTCCTAACTTTCATTACCCTCCTCCCCCCGTCATTGCATTTTGAGAAAAAATCAAAGTACCTAAATTATTTTTTTATTGCTTAAACAAATATTTTTGGAAATTAGGTAAGTATAAGCAATTTCCTAATTTTTGTCAAACTTTTTTCGCGCTTCCCCACAAAAAAAGCCCTGCTGATACCTATTCGTATTTTTCGTAATTTCTGCGCAATAATGCAGGTAGGTATCTATTGCATTTATTAATGCGTATTAAAAAATTTCCAAATAAGGAAATTGAGCATACCTTTCTTTCTGTACAGCTTTCATTGCAATATATAGAGCAAAGTTTGGTGAACATCTTACTCGTACAATATGTACTGATAGGTAATGTTATATCACGACAAAAATATATTCATATTTATTTCACGTATAATGCCAGTTCGTATTACGATCGAACGAAAAAAAAACCTAAGGAAACCGAATTTATGTATTCGGTTGCTGCACCGAGTCGGAAAATGATTTTTATCTCAAAGTGTCTCTATATTGCGTACTTCTGTAGTTTGATACAATGCCAGAAATGTACATAAGTACGATCAGCATTGTACAATGTACATGTTACCCTGGTGGATTTTGTATATTCCATAAATGTATTTACACCATATAGTTAGGTAGAGGTACGTATTCTGTGGCGTAACCGGGAAATACCTAAGGATGCATTTGTTGAATGCATATAACTTTGTGAAGGAGGCACCATGTTCTATGTACAGTACAGAGTATAGGTATTCGAGTATACACGTTCGTATTCGTTGAGAATTTCATTTATTTGTTTGACAAAAATCGTTGCAAAATGTCCGGATATGGCAAAATGGTCAACGTGCGGCTTTCAGTTTGATAGCGTAATAGCACGTTGGTCATTTGTTTCAAAGCAGCGAATTCAATTAAAATGTAAAAAATAATCCACGAGAATGGATCGGCATTTTGATCTAAATTCGTGATCAAACGTAAAGAAATAGTTGGTAAATGGTTTAACTGGCGGGCATTTGGAGGTTCGTTAAAATGTAAAAGTAAACAATTTGCGAGCTTCGGTGTAATTTGACCGAAATACCAGAGGTTTTACGCCGGGTACGAGCGGTGGAGCGCGCGCGCGATCGCGGCCAAAGACGGCGGCGGCGGCGCAGCGCGTCGTGTGCTATACATATGCTCCGGTAATAATAATTGTCTCATTGACATAAAGTAACCTGTTGACCGCTACGGCGCTCGCGTGCCGCTCGCGTTTACGCTCGGCTTCGGTTTGAAAACCGAACCGATTACTGTATGTCTGTGTATACTGTATAGGTATACCTTACTTTACCTTACCTACTGATCGCTTGCACAACCACAATAACGTTAACCTGTTAGCGCAACGTGTGCAAGTACACGCGCATTTGTATTCGAATTCGCTGCTGCTCCAACTTCTATACTTATCTTGTTATTTGCCTACCTTATGGCTGGCAACGTATAATTTTTTATTTGTTTCACAACATAAACCAACTGCATTTACTCAAATACGAGTACATACCTATATCGTTTGAATGTATTTTCAATTTCAGAAAGACGGAAAAGAGAGGGCAGAGATGAAACTATTGTGCGGCTGCATGTACATATGACTTAAGCCCGCTGGTCAAGCAGAATTGGCATTGAATATTCTATCAACTTTGAATTCATTGATAACAGTATAGTATCCAAAACGCAGAAAACCAGTGAAAATCAGTAGGTGCCTAGTAAATTTTTTGAATTTTGACAAAATGCAAGGCTTATGCGGGATTTTTTAAAAAAAATTTACAGAGTATCTTAAGCAATGTCGTGTGATTTCCGAATCCCCCCTTCCATAGACTCTATAAACAGTTAAGCACACTTGAGGGATTTTTCAATATTTTCATTCCTTCGTGTTATCAAATAATCCTTTACTTCAAAATAAGAACAAAATTTTCCCTTGAATTGAAACTTGTTCACCAAACTGCTCATTTACTTACAATTTTTCAGCGATGATTTTTTTTTCCTTTGAACGATTAATCAAAAGAAAAGTAGCAATTTTGACTTCAAGAAGAATCGCAAGACTTTGTTTTTTCTGTCTATTTTCAACACTTCTTTGCAAGGGCACAACCAGAGATTTTCTCAAGAGAGGGCTAGAATTTCAAGTTGACGCATTAGGTTTAGCTGTTTTTGAAGGTTGTAAAAAAAAGTAAGTACAAAACTCAAGCTTCTCTCCCTAAAAAAAGTGTTTCCCCATCGAATTTATTTCATTAGTTTAGTCAAGTTTCAACTTATATGCTCGTAGAACATATTTTTTTGACATAAGGCAAGGAGGGGGTTGCATTAGCCACCTAGTCTTTTTTTGGTTTAAACTTTTGATTTTTTTTTTGAAAATGGAAAAACTACACCAAGTAGTATTGCACTGCCTGGAAAATTTTCGCAAAAATTCCAATCAAATTTTCAACTTGAGTTTCTATTGACTTTCTCAAAATGAAATTTCTGAAAATACATTAGTAGAATTTTTTCATGGTCAGAAAGTCGATAACATTTTCTATTATTTTAAACAATTTTTACGTTTTAGAAAGCTCTACAAAATCTTAAGATCTATACGTTATGATGTAGAAACTGCTATTTGAAAAAAAAATCTGAAATATTAATTTTACAGAATTTGTTGGTACCGAAAATTTCGCTACACAGAAGTAATACAACCGCGAATACAAGAAATAAGGTTCATAAAATACAAAATTACAACTAAGTTTTCAACAGCAGTAATGCAGTATGCGCTGATAAGAAATATGAAGCTTCAGAAGGTGGGCGTTCAAAAACATTGAGGACTTTGGCATTTAAACTTACTTTAAAAAAGTTGTTTTTTTTTCGAAAATGAGGCAAGGTACGTTGAACTTGAAGTTCTTTCTACTTAGTGGTTGCGTAAGGGGCTGAAATTTTTTTTAGGTTTTAAATTTCCAACAAAAAACTAGCTATGAGGTGGTCGATATTTCTGACCATGAGCACGCTGTATTATCCTTGAATTATCGTAGGTAGGGAATACTTATACTTTCCTACTACGTATGAAGATGACGAAAATTGCGACTATATCTTGAAAATTAACCAATGATAATCTTCAAAGACGGTACCTTGACCGGGAATTTACGGTGTCGACGATCGTATTGTTTCTTAAAAGGGCATAAGTTACGCGATCGTTGACATTGCAACCGGCGATTTGTTATTTGGCGGTGGCTATAGTTGTCGTGAACGATTTAGCTGGGTTGTGGGTACTGGGTACTTTACCTATAATTACGTAAATTTAGTCGAATTACATATCCCAAATGTTGGAACGATCGAGTGGAGAGGAAATATCGTCGTGTACGCTACAATAACCTAAAACTGTATTTTTTTAAACGGTTTTCTCGATACCGCGTCCGATATTTATCTGTTTCATAATACACAGTACGTACTACAAATACGTATACTGTATGTATGTATACTTTCAAGTTGTCGTTATATCATTAACTCTCAAGGCAGCGTTTTTAAAAAGAAACACGAATACCTCGACGAATACATTTCAAATAATAGAACTAAGTATGTTTATGAGAAGAGAGAGAAAAAAGTAATTAACGATCGGGTGTAATTTTTCATTCGGCATCGATAATTTGTACTAATTTCGAAAGTAATTAAACGTCGCTAGTTGTTATTCGTGACAATGAATGAATAGTTGTTGGTCGTTGCAGCTGTAGCTGCCGCGCGCAGCTAGTTGAAAAGCGAGTGATTTGGTTGCTCTATGATCAAATTCACATCGCAGGCAGTGATTTAAAAATTTTACGTTTCCGTTGTCAATATACCCTCATGTATTGAGGCGCTTCCTCGTAGACGAATAATTAATTCGAGCACGCTTTTAAATGAGCTGCATCGGATTATCATAACGACAGCAAATTATGTAGGTATGTAAATAAATACCTGTAGAAGCGAGAAGAAATTTTTCACTTTGGTTGAAAGTGTAGCCTATGTTATTCGGGGAAGCGTGTTTGTTCAAAATAAGAAAGTAATTTTTTTTTAGTTTTGTGTACGCTTTGACAAGGAACAATATGGGTTCGCTTGCTGAACAAATTGCTCCGAGTATTGTACGGACATGTCTTGTCGTTAATGCTGTTATTAGTAATGATTCTTCCGCGTGTGTGTTGTTGGTACTGTTGGTAGTCTTGCAGCATGTTTCTTTTGGATGCGTTATGAAAATAACACAAAAACAAATCCGCCGGTAGCGGTTCAAGAAATTTTGGTTTTGACGATATGGGATGAATCTGCTATGTATTTATGGTGAAATATTATTCTGTAACATGTAATAAAAAGCCTAAACTACCTACTCGAATCGAGAGTAAAATTATATACTCAGTGAATGTGTTGCTTATCGCTGTAGTCGTATCGTATGTGGAGAATGTGGGATGAAAATTTGTACGAAATTTTTATCAAGAATTTATTTGTAGATGATACCGGAGAAAAACTAGCCTCATCCAATACTGGAGTTGTTTCTTGTAGAAGGACGGTGTTCATTGTACCGGGTCTCCATTTGAATGCGAACCCCTCAGGGATTTTTTTTCTCAAAGGAGTAGGTTGGGAGTCCTATGTACCATAAACAAAACGTTATTGCAGTTACATTTTGCCAACTTACATTTTTAGTAAAATTTCTTGAAGGGGCTCGCGTTCAAATGAAGACCCAGTACTACTTCATTGAATTTAAATCAACGATTTTCACTTTGAAGAAGAAAAAGGTAAAGTTAGTTAAATACCCCATAGTGATCAAAACCAGCAATGAGCAACTACCAAAAAGATGAATTGGATGCAGTGTGCTACATTCAGTTATGCTTGCTACCAACAAAGCTTTCATGACTATGGAGCACTCAGAATTCATCAAATTTTTGTGAAAAGTTATGACAAGAGATGAAACCCTAAAAGTGATCTCCGACGTTGGCAGCAATGGACCTAAATCGATGAAGAATCTAAAATACTATCTTTTGAAACTGGAATATTTTTCTTGAAGCAGTTCGAGAACCCATATCACCCCTTCAGAGGAACATTTTTTTCTATGTAATTTTCAACTCAAAATAAAGACCTACCTGAATTTGGTCAAAATCGTCCGATATTTTGCAAATTAATAAGCATCATTAATGATCTCTGAATGTACGTACTTATTTCTTATTTTGTAGGTACCAAAGTCTCCTGTCAGGGTGTCCACTCATTTCTGGAAACGATTTTCCCTGACTTTTCCAGGTTTTCCAGACCAATTTTTCCATTTTTCCAGACCATTTTTCTCAATTTTCTATGCTCATCTCGTACTTTAATTGAAATTTTTTTCGGGGGGAGGGGGTAATTTTTTTTCATAAGCTTCTCTTCGAACTGGTTACTTCTTCGGATATAAAAAACAGCTTAACTTTGATTATTAACTTTTCCAATTAAAAATAAGTAAGTAAAACATGCATCAAGTTTGGCCAATTGATAAAATACCTATGCATTCATAATTATAACTTCTGAAAATTTTTCTTTTCTTTTTTTGATTTTTGAAGGCCTCAGAATGTTAAATTTGTTCATTTCAAAACGAGAGACAAATTGGCCCGAGCGAAGCGAGGGCGAGAACTTTCGAAAATTTTCATTTCAAGGTGCCTGAAAACGAGTTTTTTTTTGAATGCGAAGCCTGTATATTTTTTGGTTTTTAAAATTTTAATATTGGAATGGATGTTTTTTTGAAGGAAGTTTACCCTTTAAAAAGAAAAGAGAACAGGCTCGAGCGAAGCGAGGGCGGAAGCTTCTGAGAATTTGAGTTTCAAGAGTCATAAAAACGAGGTTTTTTTAATGTGAGGACGAGTAGCTCTTTTTTGGCTTTTGAAATTTTAGAATATTTGAATTAGGTATGTTTGGTTTTTTTAGTGAGGACGAGTAGCTTTTTTTTGGCTTTTAAAATTTAAGAATATTTGAATTATGTTTTTTTCCGAAGGAAGTTGATTTTGAAAAATAAAACAGAACAGGCCCAAGCGAGGGCGAAAGCTCTTGTAAATTTGTATATGTATTTCGAGATGCTTAAGAACGATGTTTTTTTCGTGAGGAGTTCATTTTTTGGCATAAAAACTTGATTTTTATAATCTAGAAATTTTCATGTTGCCTTTGAAAAAGAAAAGAAGCCCGAGTGAAGCGAGGGCAAAAGCTTTTGAAAATTTGCGTTTCGAGAAGTGAAAAACAGTGTTTTTCTTTCATCACAGGTCCTTATTCAGAATTTTCAATTGATCGTTTTTTCAAAATTCCAGGGATTTTGCGTGAAAATTACGAAATTCCCTGACTTTTCCCTGACTTTTCCAGACCGACCAAATTCCCTGACTTTTCCAGGTTTTCCAGACCTGTGGACACCCTGCCTGTGCCCTCCAAGTATTGTACGTCGGAAGTTCGGGACTTTGTTTCAATGATGAAAGCGACCGACGCGACGCGACGTCTCTAGGTAGCGTAATTATTCGGTATTTGCTACTATAGAAAATAATAGTAGATGTTCATAAGAGATTCGTTCGAAGAAAAATACTCGCTCATAAAATACGACCACATCGACCGGAAGCAATAATTAATTTTCTCTGCCCATGTTGATGCTGCTGTGGTACTTTTAATTGCATCGAATGCATACAGGTAGCTGCCTTAGTTTAGTTATAGGTACATAGCTTGGTACCTTAATTAATTTTTCGATGCGCACGTGCCTGATTAAACGGCCAAGGATGAGGATGATGAGGAACACACGAATATGTCGATGTCGCGTTGTCGTGTTTGAAAGGAATTTTTCATCGGAGAAATGCGAATGCGAGGGACAGTATGAGTGTAGGTGTGTTGAAACGATGGGAGGACTTTGAAATATAAAGTCTACAAATAAGTATGTACCTACCTTTAATTTCGTCTTTAATTTTTTCTTTTTTAATTAACGAAAATTTATCTTAATTATACATACAAAACGTTGGATTTATACGAAAGTAATGCTACACCACTATACGACTATTCATATACGAATGTACGTACGCGTATGATATGAATCATACCAATGTGTACTTCTACTTACTCAGCGCGGTTCTGCAATTATAATCGGATATATTTATGTACGCATCTTGTTTTAATTTCACTCATTCATCTTATACCTATTAACCAGTTCATTGTGTGGTTTGTTTATGTGGAATCAGTGGGCTAGAGATGATCAACGATTACAAAAATATGTTTTAATTGTTAATTTCACAACAAAAGCTTTCAAACGTAGGTATTATTTTCTAAACGCATTTAATTATCGTACATGCAAGGTATAGTGTATATATACGTATCAATACCTCTATCCAGCTAGCGTCGTGGTGTGAAGAGGAAGTGAGGTTATTAAAAAGTTAGCATTACCAACACTGAGTTAGTCTGATAGATGGTTTTTAAGAAACGCATGCGATGACAAGAAAAAGGTTTTGAAAAAATGGGCGAATAATGGTTTTTTAAAACATGTTACAAGAATCTCGAAAAAACAAGTGTTCTACGACAAAATTCATACAGGGATGGTTGTTTATCCATCAACTCGAAAAATGATAGCAACAATGGACATGAAGTCACGTTGATTATACATTGTCGGCATTTTTATAGGATAATTTTCAGTCGCTCGAATGATATAATAATCCAGCGAATGATTGATGTTGTACTCGCGGTGTAATGCCAACCGTAATGACAAAGCTTTTTTTTGGTAAACGAATAGGTAGGTAGATACATGAAATGTCAGCAGGTCGTAGTGATCAATGATAACGTAATAAAATCGCTCGCTAAACGGTATTTTCGCGTTGAGATTTATGGATGGGAGTCAGTTGGCAATGTATAGGCTTTGTACTAAGTAGTCGAGTTTTGCAATTACACATAGTCTGTTTTATATGTTGAAATGGTGATAGTATTATAGCAGGGAGGCTGATTTCTAGTAGAATAATAGAGTATCACAATGTATCGTACGTTTTGAAGACGAAATGTACCAAATTTGAATAGCATTACAGCATAACCGATCCGATCTAAATAGGTATGTTTACAGGCTAAATATCGTGTAAAAGTGATTTTTGTTTTTTAGAAAATTTTCCTGAAAATAAAATAAAATGCAAAATTCCAGAAAGATGATTCAGAAAAATAATAATAATTTTTAGCCAAACATGACACGAGTATTATCGTAAAAAAGTTGTTTTAAATACGAGTACTTATGTACGTACATCTTTATGATCTTCCCGCGAAAAAACAAACAATTTTATAGCCAACATAGCCAACTACTTTGTAATGAGTCAAGTTTTTGAAAATTGACCAGATTTTTAAATTTTCTGATTTTACAGGTTTTTGAATTACTGATCTCGAAAGACTTCGGCCCATATCCCGCCCCATTTACTTGAGGGCTAAAATCAAGAGTATACTTATACATCATTCTGAAGGATACTAAATGTACCACTTGGGGACTTCAACATTTAAATCCCATTTTCACCACAGCTGAGTTTTTGAAAAAGAAACTCGATATTCTCTCAATTTCATGTAAGTAAGTATCGCAACAAGCGTCATAATAGAACACCTAATTGAAAAATTGTCTTTTTTTTACGAGGGCTCAAATAATAAAAATACAATATACCTACAAACGAAATCATTGCTCTTCACTCGCAATAAATCCGTGCGAACTTATTACCAAACACGATGAGAACGATAGCGGTCACAGAATTAACGACTTGGCTCTACTATGCTTATTTATACGCGGCGGTTTGCATATGACTATGAGGTTCACTCACATCACAGCCTTCAAATACCATCTTCATTACATAAATCTGATCCGCCGTTAGACCAATTGCTACCTACTGCTACGAGATCATCGGAATGATTCGTTAGCCAACGTTACCATTAGTTTTTTTCAATATTGATCTGGCATTAAAGTAATTAACACTGATGGATTAGAAAACACTAGTTGCTGGAGGGAATACTTATATGTACCATAAGTAATCGAGCTTTTTGCAGTCACAAAATTGATTGTACTTACAGGTGTAGATCAACTCATTACGGATATAATAACGTTTAACAAGTCATAACCATCTCAATAGGTATAAGAAACCTCGGTCAGAGTAGAACTCATCATTCGCGTCACCAAATTTGTAATAATCGACTATTACACTTTCCTAAGATTAAATTGCAATTAGTATATTACGCAATATTGATACACAAGACAGATGCGTCAATCTGATGGATGCGGATACGTACGTAGATCACTATCACTGCTACGTTTACATTTTCCGAACTACATATACGAAAACTAAGTATTCCTATTTTGATAGAGAAGATATTCTTTTCAGAAATTCCGAATTTCTCATGCCTACTTTGTTCGAAAAATTCTGAACGGATTAAGGATGGGATGATACCCCACATATCATGATACTGATCGATATACGTATCAGATGTACAGTATATCGATACGTATCAATCCAAACTTGATACCGAGCTTTTGAATTTTTTTTCTGTGAAAGTTTTGACATTCCCGCCAACTTTTAAGCTAAAATGAACAAACAAAAGTATCATGATAATAGGGTCATTCCACGTCAATTGGACCAAGAAGTGGTAGGTGGGTTCGGCGATTTTTTTGAAATTTTTCCTGTGGAAAGACCTTCCGAAGGGATGACCAATGGCGCAAATCGCAGCCCTCTAGCCCATTTTTAACGGCAGCCAGGGAGTGTCAAAGTTTTCAGTGAACCTAAAATATCATCCATTTCAGCAGTGGATTACTGGTAAAGTTGACCCATTTGACCACTATTTTTACGTATCTGTTGAAAAAGTTGAAAACCACGTTTTACTGAATAAAATAAACTCATCACAAAAAAATCAAAATTCGAAAAAATAAACAAATTTCAATTTTTTTGCTGTGAGTGTGAT
Source organism: Planococcus citri (assembly GCF_950023065.1). Classification (NCBI taxonomy): domain Eukaryota; kingdom Metazoa; phylum Arthropoda; class Insecta; order Hemiptera; family Pseudococcidae; genus Planococcus; species Planococcus citri. Next base: position 44,622,182 of record NC_088677.1, read on the forward strand.
TTTTATCAAATTTTTCATGAAATACGTCAGAAAGAGGTCAAAATAAGACAACTGAATAAATTTAAACTTTTTTTGATGTTTGGAGTTGAAAATTGAATTTTTTCGAATTTTGATTTTTTGTGATGAGTTCATTTTATTCAGTAAAACTTGGTTTTCAACCTTTTCAACAGATACGTAAAAATAAGGGTCAAATGGGTCAACTTTACCAATCAAAACTCTTTTTCATGTTTTAAATCAAAAAATCGCATTTTTTCGCAAACTTTAAATTTTTTTAAATCGACTTTGCGACAAATTACCATCCCAATTTTTTAATATGTTGTTCAGCATGAACAGTTGTTCATAATATATTTTTTTCAGGATTTTTGAGAGTCGGAACGATATGATAACTACGTTTTGAAACTTTTTGAGCTAATTTTTTGCACGAAAAAAAGTGGCAACACTGATTTTTACGATATCACCAAAAAGATTTTCAAAAACTCTAACTATGGGAAAAAGTTCCATTTTGGTAGGTATCGCGGTTATCGAGCAATCCACTGCTGAAATGGATGATATTTTAGGTTCACTGAAAACTTTGACACTCCCTGGCTGCCGTTAAAAATGAGCTAGAGGGCTGCGATTTGCGTCATTGGTTATCCCTTCGGAAGGTCTTTCCACAGGAAAAATTTCAAAAAAATCGTCGAACCCACCTACCACTTCTTGGTCCAATTGACATGGAATGACCCTATATCGATCCAATATCATGATACTTTCAAAAGTATCGAACTATCGATACGGTATCATCGCATCCCCGGAACGGATTCATTGGAGCGAAAATTCGGGCACAGTTTTTATGTCATGACTAAATAGGTGCCGTACGTACGCACAAATATTGGAATTTGAGAAGAGGATCAGAATACTGACGTCTAAGATACCTACTGACCAATAAAGTATTGCCAGGGCAAAGACAATTTTTCAATTTATTGTAAAATTGGTCCTCAAGTAGCCGAACTTGTGAAATAAGGTAATCCACAAGGAATCTGTACCATCAGTAACATGAATTTTAGAGTATTTTCTTCTTATGTAAAACCGACCTTTGTTCCCACAAATAGGTATACAACGTTTTTTAGCAGTTAGTGCACAAAATGTTGATACTCTTTCGAAGGGCTTTGGTCTTAGGGTTTGCATTGGAATTTTTGGTAAACCCCTAACAAAAGTTATCCTTCAAGGTAGCCATAGCTTACATCAAACGGTTTGAAATTCTCTTCGAGGGATAACCCTGCTGATAATATTTGAAACCATCAATTTTACTCGTAATAACCAATCAGGGTCATTTTTGAAATTGACGTAAACCATTTTTCAATCATCGTGCGAGCAAAATTCTACGTATAACATGAAAGATTTTACAGGGAAATACTTTATCGCGGTGTTTCCGCTTTTGATGTACTCGTATGTGGTTTATGTAATCGTTATGGTAATATTGTTTGACAAGAAGCGAATTATTTTATGTTTATTTATCGACTCGATTTATGTACTCGTATGTGGTAGCAGTTGGTAAGTTGGAGTTTTCTTTTGTTTCCTCTAAACGTTTTCCTGATTTTAATAAACGAGTTTCAGCATGGTATACGTAGATATGTACCTTTTCGATTGGATGGATGCTACACATATATGCATCATTTCGTGAAAGCGTTATTATTTATGAATTATGAATTTATGACGATTAAAAAGATGGAAATTTCGTAACCGCGTTCAAACAAGTTAAATAAATAAATTGAAAGTTTTGAAAATTACTTTTGTATTTTCGATATAAGTAAGCTGCGTGGATAGGTAAAATGTCAATTGACAATTGCCATCGTCGTACAGTTTTTAAAAAGGCACCTGATGATTTTACAATATTAAACACGAAACGTGCCCGGGTGACCGTACAAATTGACCTGGGAGAGGAAAATTAGCCTCCACGTACAGAGTTGTGGAGGTACATTCGAGTTTGATTTGTTTTGAACCAATTATCGGAAATTTATTTTGTCGTCGAATATTTTAGTCGATGTACGATCGGGGCGTGCGAGAGCCAGCAATACACATTGTTACGTTTGTTATACAACAAATAATTGCACTTTCACATTTCGTGCCGTCACATATATGCCAAACGCCAAACGGGCACACGTGTTTCTACGTTTTATAGAAAATATATAAAAGAGAAAAATACGTTTAATCGAGATATGTACGGCAAATAGCCAGTAACTAGTTCGCATTCACGATCTTCTTCCTCAATACATATACCCATACTTGTACCGCATCATCGAAGCATTTTTTTTTTCATCTACCCTCCCTATCTCCCTCGAAGTGCGCTTTTTTTTTCGCTACAATTAAAAAGAGTAAAATCGTGTCGCACGTGAACGTTACAGTAAATTGTATTATTGTCAGCACCTTACGCGCGCCACCAAGATATATAGAGATAATTTCATCGCGTAAGGTTTTGTTTGCACTTAAATATATATTTGTTTGTTACGTTGGTGTACAAGTGTAGCGTACTCGTCGTAGGTATACAGCGGAAATGTTTAAACGAGGGAAATTCAATTAGCACTTATAAAAAGCTTGAAGGACGATGCGTGTCGCCCAAAAATTGCTCTTTGTACAATATATCGTACCTACGTACGTGTGATGGAAGTTTGGGAGCATCACGGTAGGCAGGGGTAAGTTGGTACGCCGAAGTAACGAAGTATATGTTATAGTTTTACGTTCGCGAAAGTTGATCATTAATAATTGGATATCGTTCGTCAGTATTTTTAGCCATATCAGCAGGGTACACCGCCGTGGTATAGAGATTGTATAGATTCTGCAGTCAAAGACCTACTCAATAATTCCAGAAAAATTTAGCTTTGAAACTGGTTTCAACCAGAGTAGAGTGTGAGAAGAAAAAAAGCTTTTGAAGTGCATACAGGAGAAAGGGTACGAAGACTTCATGATAACCAGCGTGAAATATGGAAGCAGAAGGGGAGACTGTTGTACCTGGGGACGATTTTTCGTTTTTTGGGAATTGACTCCACCCATTACCTACTTTTGAAAATGTGAACGGTGTACAACAAAATGTAACCTCTTAGCAATTTTTAGGTCATTTTTAAGAATTGAAATGATCCCGATCTTTTCTATCCTCAAAAGTGCATGTTACTAAACACCACTTTTTAAAACCTGAACTCGCGCCAAAAAATAAAACCCAAAATATGAATAGAAACCAACGTCAAGTATTTAATAACCAAACAATACTCTTACAACTTACCGACAATTAAAATCAAATTTAACACCTTAAACATAGATGCATCTCGCATACCAAGCAGTTGCAATCCTTCATTCTCGACATTCCTCGGGTAAGTATTTAATTTGAAAGCTACGGCGGTGCGGCGCAAGCAATTGAATTGAAATAGGAAAGAAACATTATAGAAATGCGACGTGCTCAGTTTACAGATAGGAGATCAGAGAACGGCGCTTGTGATCGGTATCTAATGATTAAATCAATACGCACACGCGGCTGATTCCGCTAATCGAAGAATTTCGCTACACGCATCATTCAACTTTTCCGGCTCCTGCGATCGCCATGACAATTGACATTGATAAAAATCGATGCATGTTCAAAGCTAATAAGCTCGTATCAAGAAATAATTAACGCATTTCCATCTGCACGCGTAAAAATTAGTATAGAATTAAACACAGCCTATCAAACCACAGAAGAAACATTTCCCGTCGGAGAGCACGTCTATTTCTTAATGAAGAACAAGTTTTTGATCAAACGCTATTCCTAGCTAAAGAACCTATGCAAAAATTTTTGATTTTTGATCTTTCATTTTTTCAATTTTTCAATTTTATACATAATTAATCACGTAATAAATTACCATTCAATGTTGGACAATCATTAACGAAACGCCTTTTTCAAGCGTACGCGGGGTAGTCCGAACGGAAATAAATGTCATAATAGGAACGATTAACATCATAGCAGAACTTACGTGAGTCGATAATAAGAAAGATATAATATCTGCAACATTTTAATATTAGGTCACCAAAGGCAAGAGGAGAGCTCGACGCTCACCTTACACTATACCGATCCATTAAACTGGGCAACATTATCAACTACATAAGGATGAGAAAAGGTATCAACAATTTCTATCTCACACAGATGACAGATTAGTTCTGTCCGTTTTGATGGATGACATTCCCTCCGAAAAACTTGTCATCGTGATTTCCGCATCGGTTTATAGTGGAAGAGCTGGCCGCTGATGCGATGTTTACCCTTAGTCAAGAAAATGTACCACGCCGACCAATCCGTGATATATCTACAGTTCAGCAGAACGAATCTGCCAACGGTTCATCAAATCATAAACCACTTAACCGAATATAAATTTGACCAGATCAAAACAATACCGGTAATGAATAGAATCAACGCGGTTGCTCGATGTTATTGCATGTAACAATTAGATTATCCAGCAGAGAAGCAAAATGATACGGTGATCAGTGATCACTCTGTAACTAATTAAATGGAATGTTAATGCCTAAAAATGCATGACTGGTCAATTATCGATATTTAGGTGGAAGAGGATTTATTTATATCGAAGGTAAAGTTTCCTGTTAATTAAGTTGTGTAAAATTTATGGGAATATATTCTTAAATCAATTAAATGTTTTTAAAGCTGGAAAAAGTAACTTACACCTCCGAATGAGAACCACAGTAGGAATGATGGTAAAGTTTATCCCAAATTTTTCATTTTACTTAATCCTCCAGATTTCAGATATGCTGCCAAGCTTCTGCATGGGTCGATTGAAAACTCTATACTACTGATAAAACGTAAGAAAATATTTTTTCTGAAGAATGAAGAATGGTTTTTCAGAAGAGTATCTAACGCTCTCAAAAATTCCAAATTCACGATTTGTCGCGATATTTAAAAGCTTTTTTCCGCGAATTTTTTCAACTTTTTTTGCCATTTTCAAAAAAATTGTGGGTACTTTTTTCGGTATCATGGCGTCTAGACACTAAAATTCAAAAATTCGTACTTTTTAGGTTACTTTTTTCGCATTAAATCTTCAGGATTTTCAAATTATTTGGAGATATTTTTCTCCATGTAGGTACATAAAATTAATCCCCTCTTTTCCTCCTTACTTTCCTTCCCAAAAGAGCATAGTGCCACGATTTTTCTAAAACTTTTCCATTTTTTCAAACAACTGCCAGAAAAATATGCTATAGAAATAAAACTTAAAGGCATCAAACGTCCGAAATACCGTTACAGGTTACAGCACACACGTTACTCTAGCAAAGAATTGCAATATATAGAAATTGGAATAATTGGCTCAGTATCTTACGGATATGTAAATCAACCCGCACTATTCAACTAAAAACTCGTAATTTCATATACGAAAGATAAGTCAAAGCAATCTAAATAAAACAACATGAAGATAAAATCAAATTGCATTATTGGACCTAAAAATTTATCAATTCAATCTGAACCGTAACTTGGAAAATTCTAAAGGATAAAAATCAGTCTCGAAATTCCCTACTGATTATTTTCATCGACGCAGGTTTCAAATGTGTAAAAATTTCGTAATTAAAAAACAAAACAACATCTTCGTCCAAGCAAATACATACATATTAGCTACTCTCAACACACGAATTTTCCTTCGTTTATCTCGAAAAAAATCACGTATTGCGAATAGCTCGACGATCGTGATAAATGAGCGACGTTTATGAAGTATCTGCCATACCTAGACCTACACTAAACAGTTTTCAAATATCAACTGCCACAAACCGTAACGTCGTAATATACGTCAAGGTAAAAAATTCTACCGAATCGGGTCGATTAAAATCTTCGTTAATTGTTCCGTCACATTTTTACACACGTAAGTAAACATTACGTTCGTGAATCTCATACCACAACATGCACATGTCCTGTTTCTCAACAAAACTCATCTCAATTTTACAAAACAGTAGACCAGACCGTGTTACTCAGCTTCCAACAGAGTTACGTATGTACTCGACAATTGATCGTTATTAATCACTAATTAGCGATACCGGTATGGCAAAAAGGGTCACACGATCGTCTAATTTTTCAATTACCGTTTCTTTATTAATTTAGATTATTACCGGCTTAAAATTGAACCTGTCAATCATCACAAGCTGCCGGAGGTCATCATTATACCAAGTTTAGCTGTAGCTCGAAGCTCACCGTGAGTCCCGATACCTACCAACCAAACGTATCGAAAAGGTAATCTCAAGTAGTAGCTTTCTTCAATCTTCATCCACTACAACATCGTTCATCAAACGTTGTAAGTCGATGATAGAGAGAAAAAAACGGCGGAAGTTCCAATCAGAGCAAAATCATCTTTTACATTTTTGACAGCTAAATTATCTCAACTCGAGCAATGTTATGAAAAATAATTAAAACTTTTACCAGCTCTAAAAAATCCGTCTGTCCTTTGATCTGAAAACACCGTGTGCCCGAAATCGTATTAAATTTTCAAATGGAAAGTGTACATTTATGTACCTAGTACCTATACCTACTCGTATGGTACTTTATAACACGAATATACGTATGGCAGTATCGAAGTGAAATTTAGCTCGCTTGCATATGCATCATACACGTGATAATATAAATTAAATGAAAAAACACACGCAGACATCTTCGACAGTTTTGGATCTGCAACTACGGAAAAGGCAGGGCAGAATTTACGATCAGCTTCGAACATGTTCAAAGACTAGAAGTCTTGGTCTTTTGATATAGGTGTGCTCCACCCGCCTAACTACGTACAATCGTCACGGATGCCTTCGTCATATGTATGTTCGCAAATTTAATATTGTTTTTGTTATTGAGGCAATAGCTTCTCAGCACCTGATCCGTACATACAGATCTGACTATGCATGTAAAGATAAAGGTATACAATATACATACTTCATAGGTTTACAAAGAAGTTCCGGAAATTTACGTAAATCTGCTGCTCGAATACGCGTTTCATTTTCACGACTTTGCAATATACCTACTTATTTCTTCCTCTGTACAGTTAACCTGATTAATCTTAATTCGGTCAATATAGTTTGCCCATTGCTGTCTTCCGTAGATTTTTATATTTTTTTTATCCCTCTTTTGCTATCAGCTGCTCGATGCTAGGCGCCCTATCTCCATCACATATGATCTCCCTTACAAGTCGTGACTGCCGAGTTACTATGCATCCCGGTAAATATAAATATCAATGCGATAAATAATATTGATCGAGCGAAACTAATCGATAAACGGCGTAAAATGATTGTTAGATTATGATAACGATGAGCGATTCTCGATGTTTATATAAAATATTGTACAGGTATATCTGATACCTTCACCTACCTATACCTACTACATAAATACGTAAATGTAGCATATAAGTACGTAGACGTACTACGTAGTGTACCACTCGTACAAAATGTTACCGTCACGTATAAGTATAGAAAAAAAATTGTATTTTTTCAGTTTTTTTTTTCAACTAACTGCACCGTCAACGTAAGAATACCTACGATATAGTCGATACATGTATAGACGCATATAACGTGAATGAAGAATACACAAAAACACACAACATGATAAAAATGTTACCAATCCATCGATTAAACGGTATTATTTACCGAAATATGGTAGGTACGTGTTCAGATTACGAAGAGAAAAAACGCTTAATCGCGTTAAATTCATCCGCATTTCACGGTTAGGAACCTATTTTCCAACGAAATCGAAAATAACTATTATGAGATTTTTCCAGCATTCAACAGCTCAAAACAATCGTTCCAGTTGAAACCAACAGATATTTATTCAGTTGTTAAACACGTTCAAACCATCAAACAAATCACTGCGTGGGACAGTTCGGAAGAATCTGGAATTCACCGACCGATAAACTTGAGATAATGTGTATCAGGAAAGCACACAGAGGCAAATGAACTGACTGACTGAACTACCTCCCCGGACCCTCTCCGCCAGATTTTCTGCTGAAATTTCAGCCTTTTTTGAAAGCCTTACTAGCAGTAGAACCTTCGAAAACTCCAAAAATTGCGACTCGATTTCGAGTTCAAAATTCTTTTAAATCGCTCAAATGACGTTTTCGTCGGAATATCTGAATTTCTAGCAAAATTCCAATCCATATTGATAGGGCTCATGATACTTTTACAAAAAATATTCCTCGAAGACATGACCCCATTTTGGGCTAAAAATTCTTCAAAAATGACCAGAAAACATCTTTGTTGTAATATTTTAATTTATGATGAAATTATAACCGACTTTGATAGGTTGCCAGATCACTTTCAAATAATTCTACAGAAGTTCATTTTTACTTGAAATTGAAAGGGTGCGACTTCAAAACCCGATTGCGCTCAATTGTGTAAGCCGTTGTTCGCGAACTTTGGTTCAATTGACGTAAAAAAACGTTTTGCATCCAGCTCATTTTGAAAATTAGAGTTTTCAAGTGGTGCTTACCCCCCCCCCCCCATTTGTTCAATTGCGAAAATCCAAAACACATTTTTTTCTGACATTTCAGACTCATGCCCACAGAAAGTCAACTAAATTTCAGGTTGCGCTGCAAAAATGCCAGCCAACAGAACACTTTTTGCCAGATGGACAACAATATTTTGCCTTGAAATCCTTCAAGATGCTAAAAGAAGTAAATAATTTACATTATGATACTCTAGACGTAATTAAAAAACCTGGTAATACTTCATTTAAAAAAAAATTATGTCATAAAATTCGCTTCAAGAATGACATTTCATTACACACACACACACACATTAAACATAAACCTTCAGACGTCAAATGGGCACTTCGGTTGCATTCGCATTTCGTTTTACCCAATTCGCGTATCACTTTCGCTATTACTTCCAACACTAGTGATACCTTCGTCGAACTAATTTACGCAGACGCGATAATACACGCGAGGTTTTACTGAAACAATAACCAAAGCAACTCAGAATAAAGAAACTTCACACGTAACGCGGTTAATTGTATCGTTTATTCAGCATAGCGAAAAGATCAAACCTGCAGTATAAAGGTTACCACGCTAATAATTCACCTTGATGGCGCATTTTTCACTACTGGAATACGCTCCAAGTTAATGTCAAGTTCAACCAGAAGTTGAAAAATAAGAAAGAAATGTACGAGCTTAACAATTTTTACCGCCTTGAACCTATGTGAATAAATCGTCCTACATAAAATTTAAATTAATAAACAGAAAAAAAATCATTGTTTAGTTCTGAATAGGGATATAAATAAAATCCATTCACGAATGATACATATGTGAGATATTCATCTTCAATATAGTTATTCTCAAACGACTGGGTATGTACAAAATATTGCTTCGCTGGTATTTCTTGAATATGCATTATGCAAATTTTCGTCTAATATTGACCTAAAAGTTGAAACAACCTATATAAACTGTAATGGCCATTTTTAATTACCTCGACGTATATTGATAACACTGAATTAATTTGATAACGATTACAATCAATTCCGCCATACCGTTGGAAAATTTCCGTAATTCGGTGAAAAAAAAAACTGTTAACGAGCGCATTATCGCGATATTAATTTCCGGATTATCGTGACATAACCGTGATCAACAATGCGTCAAAATATAACGCAACATCGATCATCCCGATTCAACAATAAACGCAGCGGGACTCTTCGTTAATCCATCAACTCTGCTAATCATCTTGGAAAATATATAACACGATTTCGTGATATATGACAATACACGTTATTACGAGTTATTAGAAAATATACGTCAAATTATCTTCATTTACAGGTGATCGTACGTAGACCTACCTCGTCAATAACGAGCTCGTGGAATAGCTTGCTTTTATCGTCGTCGCTCAATTAATATGGCGAATAAATCACATTCGGCTCCATCTAAAAGTCGTCTTGTAGGAATACGAAGGTATTTTTCCTCCATAACAACCACGAAAAAGGCAAGTCTTTAAAATTAAATTTCACTTAAATATTTGTGCTCCTTAAGGAAGCATGATAAAATTCAATCAGAAAGATGAATTTTGAACATGAAAACCACAATCGGGAGTAATTCCCCTCGCTCTACAAAAAATTAAAACAACTTTTATGCGAATTATTACAAAGTTAAAATCGAAAGTTGAATTCCAAATCTGACAGCATAATAAAATATGCAATTCAGTGAAAACCATACCTAGTAGGTATTTTCTCATCATTGGTATCTAACGGAATTTTTTTTTGAAAAAATCATTACTTTGTTGCTATTTTTTTCAATCCATATTTTCAGAAAGCTCTTCACTCGACCCCCCCCCCACTCACACACACAAAATTAACAAAGTCAAATTTTTCACGGGAAAATTTTCAAAAAAGTTGAAATTGGAAGACAATTTGTACAAAAAGTATTTTATCAATTTCATCAAAAATAAACTTTTTTTCAATGATTTGAAGATTTTTGTTGCGCGTTTAAATGTTAACATTTTTTCACTCCTGTTAGATACCCTGTCATCAGAACATGATTGTGAATTTAAAAAAAGTTTCTACTTATGTCAAACTTTTTGGCACATGCTTATGACAGAAAACTGCTGCTAATTCTGCTGGATTACTATGTGTAGTGTCTCCGTCCACTACGAAGCTATGACCATCATAATTGAATATCGTCGTCGTAGGTGTACAGGTTTTTCCAAAGATACAACAACATTGGTAGGTGAAAAAAAGACGAGTTCAATGATCAAATATGTATGCATGCCTTTTTGCCAAGGCAACGCGACAAAAAACACAGATAAAATTGCCATCAGATCTACCCTGCTGCCAGAATAGGCGCCGAAGAATGTCATGTATTCTTGGTTTACACGTCTTCTATGTGCTTTATTCTTCACCAATTTCTCTGCACCTCCCCCGCATGCCTGTTCGATGAACTTATTTCCTGCACACATGCTGCACTACCAGTGCACACCAATGACATAAACCAGTTGTTTGTTGCTACGCTAAAACAACCTTGCATGTTCAAAATAAACATATCGAATTCCACGGTACTCGTGTTCGTGCTATCAAACTGATAAATCTTCGGCACCTGAATCAAACAATAAAATTAAGCATTCTTTCGTTGGAATTTCGTTCGTCTGTATTCTTCGCCGCACCGGTCATCTCGCGGTGCTTACGAGTGTTTTATTTTTATTTGGTATACCGAGCGTCTGTTAACGACACCTGAAGTAGTTGTTCCACGAACGATTATAGCGCGTAGATTGCTAATTTACGAGATCGACTTTTTAGAGCAAACATTTCGTAAAAAATTACATCATTGTGGAATCACGATTAGTGACACGCAAATCGAAAAGCGAAGAATTACTGATAGAAATAAGGAGTTCACCCTAGATCTGATGCATTTTTTCAACAATCAAAATGCCCCAAAATTAAACTGATGAACATTTTTTTCAAAGAGAAGCGGGTCAAATACATAGAAGTAATGTTGAGCTATTCAGCAAGAAAAAAAAATGGCAAAAAGTAAAAATTGAAAAATTTTTGTGAAACACCCGAAGGCAATTTCAATGCTTTGCTCGCATTAGAAAAAGGTTCAACTTTATGACAGAACCTATAAACTACAAACGTAGCAATATTTCGTATTCCACTAATTTCGGTCCGCCTAATGCTTCTAATTGCTAAGTATCTATACGTTTATTATGATGTTTATTTATTTTCTTTCGCTGGAACTCACTTATGACATAATTATACCGTTAGAACGACTGACCAGTCGTATTTTCGATACGGAATAACTATTCATTACACTATATGAATAATTTTACGCAATCGCTTAGAGCTCAGACCAGCTTGGTGTTCGATCCATTAGTCGAAGTGAATGATGCATATGATTAATGACATCGTAGTACAACCTGTAAATTGATATAAATAATACCATTCACATAGAAAAATTAGCTATTTTTGAAGCAAAAAAAAAAAAGAGATATACCAGATGAAAAAATTATAGACGTAACAGGAGTTGATCTAGATGAGACGGATAATGCACGAATGAGTAGATAGATAAATGAGTGGGTTGTCATTTGATTTTTTTTTTTCAAGTTGTTGATGATGTGAAAATGTTTTGATATGAATTCTCTCTCTGCACAGTGATTTGGACTTTCGCAGCAGATTTCAAGGCCATTCTCGGAATGTAAGAAAAAAAGAAAAAAAATTAGGATCATTATTTTCACTCACGTAACACAATCTCCACACAAAGGTTCAAATTCAAATCAATCGGTTAGTAATAGCCCGAGATGGAGTAAATCTCCCGAAAATTGTATTTCCGAAAGAAGGTATCTACTACATACTAGCTTAGCTTCATCACTGACGGCAGTCTCATTCTCACATAAGTGAAGGTAATCAAAAATGTTCTCTACATCAGACAGAATTCCGCAGCTAAAGTATTTCGAATCATTAATCATTTTGAAAGTCATCTTAAAATTACATAAATCGAAAAAAATGTGTCTGATTTTACAAATGAAGAATCTGTATTCATTTAGAAGCAATAAAAGAGCAAATCATTTTTCCAAATTTTCGAGAATTTGCAAAAAACCCAAAAATATCAACCTTAGCACCTAAAATTTTTGAAACGTAGGTTTTTATAGAGCATGTTCTCTCTATTCAACCTGAAATGTTTCAGTTTACTCGTTTTTCTCATGTCAGATTGAAACCTTATGGAAACAACTCTGATAAAGAAATTAGTTACCAATGCAACTGAAATTCGCACAGAATAAGTATGCATATAAAAAAAAACTCTATCAAAAATTAAACCCACAAAGAATTTAACGATACGAAAATTCAGTCATTTATATTGATGATGTTGGTACAAGAGTTATGATGAAACACCGATTGAATGTCAAGAGTGCCGTTTGACTTTCACAGGCTCACAGCTGATACACGTCCGATAATAAATGACTTCTAGACGAAAAATCCCTAAATCAACGAACAGAACCGTTGAAACGTGTCAAAATAAAATGACCCTTGAAAATGCGAGCAAGTCGAAGAAGAAAAAAAACGCGAAAATGAAATCTTAGGAATTTGATTGATCGCATTTTTCGCCATCGGTATAGGCATTTCGATTGCAATTTCGACTCGTATATACGATTTCAAGCGGTATAAAAATTAATAATTACTCGTCATTTCAAATCTATCGAAAACAAAAATGAGTTTTTAATTGAAACAGCAACGCTTTTACCTAGTTTCAAAATCATTACAGAATTTGGCCAAGTTTGAAAAAGTTGTAAAAAAATCGAAACCGTGATTATCGAATAGACAACTCCCGGATCTAACGAATTCATTCATAACAACACTAAACAGAGAAAAACACAATCGATTCAATTCATTAATGAATCATAAAATAGTTGTAGCGACATTATTAAGCATAAACGTTACGCAATGAATTTCCGATGGTGCCGTATATTGTAGTGGAAGAGACTCGTTCGTTTAACGATAATGCATCGGCCATTGATTGGAATTTAATAAATGAGTCGAGTACGAGAGCGTCGATTCAAACGGTGCTTGGAATTCTGATTAAAGAGAAAATCAAATTAACTAATTGCTTATTGTCTTCCAAGATGCAAATAAAATCCAAATATCGGATATAGTACATATGTACGAGTATGGGTCGAAATTTCGAAAAATTTTGATTTTTTACGAGGTCGTTTCGTAAGCAAATGTTCAATCGGGCTTTCTCACGTCGTCGTCGTCACGATGCTTTCCATTACATTCATAATACGTAAAAAAAAAAGAGTAAGAGACGCTGCTTTGTTTCTTTATTGTTTATCGCCTATCGGTTCACAAATATTATTTTGTTCTGAGAATGAAGAACAGAAGAACACCTATAGCGAAGTGAAATTATCGTGGATATTTTGAACTTCCAAAGAGGATATCTTCGCCTATAGCTACTACATAGCTAGTACCATACCTACCTACGTACTTACTTATACTTGCTTACCACTTAATACGAATTTCAAAAAAACTATTTCTGCTCGACTTTTCAAACGATTTTTTTTTATTTGCGAGACGAGAATACTCGATAGAATTTACACGAATGGTTAAAAACTTCGGAAGATGATGGGATTTTAATTGGACCGCTGATCCAAACCAAAGACGAGTTATTGCCCCATAAGCTTATATGCAGTTTTGCGTGCGAATTAATGACAACACGCGGTTAAAACATCTTTCATCGATTATACAAATACATATTTTCACTACATAAACAGAGTGCAGAGGTAAATGTGTTTTTTTTTTTATCTTCACCGTGTAGGAGCTATGTTTCCTTACCGTATTAATCACGCTTTATTTAATGACTCCGTGTTTTAAATAAGTGCGTGATACAATTTTATATTATAAGATAATTATCATGTTAGGATAGAATCTGTCAAAAAAAAAAAGGTTATTATTCATGCGAAAATACGGACGATTTGCATTGAACTACAAGTTAATCGGTAAATGGTGTGCGATTCGTAAAAAAGAAAACACGAAGAAATGCAACCAGCAACTTAGGTTTAAAATCGTGTTAATCATTTCATTGCATGAGAAAAATCACATCTTAATTATCGATACAACACTGATTTTTCGAATCACGCGTGTTATATTACGTTTCATATGTACGAGTATAAAAAAAGAATGGAAACAAACACCACACAACAATTTTTTAAAATACTAGGTAATACATTTTGGATGATTTTTGAGTATCGATGAACTGAAAAATTCGATAAAATACCTTACTTTAAAGAATCAAGTAAGTTTTTTCCTTTTCCTTTTTTCTTATTTTTTAAAAGCAGTGCGAGCAAACCCAAATGAATCACGGTTTAGGCTTAATTTTTTCAATTCAGAGTGAAATTTTCAAACACTCCGTGAAACCTTTCCCAGACAAAAAGTTTCTCATCTTTGAAAAGTATTGATCTTCAATTTAAATTTCCAACTGGAAAAACAAGTCTGGAAATTAGTGAATGGAGGGTGGTTGTTCTTGCCTTTTCCATTCAATCCAGTATCAATCTATTAAATCAATCACGACTGCAGAGCATTCTTCAAAAAGAGGCGTACAATGTAGGTAGATAATCAATCAATTTGAATTAAAATACCACTAAATTCACGTTTTGAAATAAACTCTTATGACTCCAGAGATGAGAATAAAACTGTATTTCCCCGACAATTGGGTCAAATTACGTCCTATGGAGAGGCATTTTTCATGTCAACGCGACAAAAGTTATAATTTTTATTATAAACCGAGATTACATAATGGCTATCACGATGTCACATAAAAAAGAGTCGTTTTCGCGGTATTAAACCCAACGATGATTTCATGGATGCGAATGTTTGCTAATTCAACTGCCACTACGTCGGTTTGATGAAAAAATTTTCAAATTATTACTACATAATACAATGATACCGACGATGTTACGGATCATGGGTTAAAATATGGGCCAGTATTGTTATCAATATTATATTCACTTTTATCATCGCCTTATTAATATACATTAACGACAGTTTGGTGTTTGCATTGTGTAATACTTCACGATCGCGGATTTTAGCCAGATTATTTTGGCAGGTATAACTATAAGTAAGTATTGTTATTATATTCGTTATTATTATATTTGATGTAGGTACCTATTTTGTATTGATAGGTTTGATCTACGGGACTTTATGCAGTGATACCTTCGAACTTGATACAGAACCACCGAATGCAATATACGAGAATTACGAGATATGTCTGTCAGCCACATGTATTTAAGACTTACTACCTCATTCTATCGGTCCAATGTACTACTTTCAGTAGCATAAATTTGCAAGTATTTTTGAACAAGTACGCTAAAATCAATGGCTTTGGCTTACAGAGACTAAGAGAAAATTATTACCTACAACGAATCGCCTGCACTTCCTAGAAAATGCTGAGAAAAGGTTTCAAAACAACTGTGACCGGGTCTGACATAAGGGGTTACAAGTCGGATTTTTCATTTTCAATTTTTTCGCTATTTTGAAAGCTAGACATCATACGGAGTCGAATCAGACAAAACCCAGCTTCCTATCGCATATACATATATAAGTATTTCTATTTTTTTTTTCATTTTTTGAAATCGCAGGATTGAAAAAAAGTTTTCGAGAACAACGCATTCAAAGAAAAAAACACGAAAACTAACAATGAATTTTTTTTGTTGAAGAATATCAAATCTAGATGATAGCAAATCATTGGAAACACATAGAGATACAGAAAGCGACTTGTCGTATCTTTTTCGAATCCAAAGATGCTAACTTCAATATTGCACTTTTAATCCACTTGTCGGCCAAACTAGGTGTTGTGGCTTCTTCACAGGATAGTTTACATGTCAAACCACCACATTTCGCGAAAAAAAGATTTTTCACATTTTTGCTTTCTGGTACCTTGTGTCAGACCAGGTCACAACTTAACACCAGCAGAATGATTCAAAAATTGATTGAAAATAATTTCCATGCATGGCAGTGAGAATTTTTGCGCGATTACTTGAATTTTTTTCCATTTAGTTGACATCTAAATCTAAATAAAACTTCGCTTACAAAAAAGTAAAATTCTACTTACGAAAAAATGACTGTTTTACGTTAATTCCCTTACCTGAAACAGAACAAAAAAAACAACAAAAATTAATCATCCATATTTTTCAAGCAAGTAGGTGACTGTAGTACGTATTTACGCATAAAAACAGTAGGTAGCTAGGTACATAAATAGGTAAACTGGATAACAACTGGTATCTTTTGTACGCAATGAATTCCTATCACTACTCCAATGACCGGTATATTTTTAAAAAAATAAACAAAATTTTCTCTTCGAATTACACGGCACATCGGCGTTTGTTTTTGTTATGTATGCATTGTTCATCATGTTACAAAAATTACAATCCAGTAGCTAGTCTGGATAACCGTTCAAATTCTCATATTTATATTTTACTTTCATTTGTTAATGCTCGCCGGTAACTTTCATGACCATACGAGCACAACTACTAATTTACTCGATTTGGTAGAAAATTAACCAACTTTTTTCCATTATGGCTATTAAATGGTCATTATGTAAAAAGTAAAATGATATTTTGGCGATTCTAACCCAGAAATATTTTTTGAAAATCTATTCAAATTCACGACCTTCAAAGTCTACAATTGCAATTTTGAAAAAAAAGTGGGTAGGTACGTCTACGAACGTACCAAATAAAGACACAAGAAATATATTTTTTTCAGTAGGTAAATGGAAGAAATTTCACACAATTCTCAAATTTTAAATTGATTTCATTTCCTATGTATTATCGCTTTGCGAAATAATTTTTACAAAATCAAGGAGCACAAATAAATCGCTAATAAATCCTATGTTTCCACAGAACGATTCAAATTTCGAAACCAAGTACTTCCCACAAGAAATTTCTTATTCAACTACAAAATTTTCGTAAAAGAGAGGCAAAAAGCGGAATATAAAAATTATTCAAAAAGATGGATTAGGCAATCAACCAACAAGTTTACAACAGTTCAAAAAATGAAAAAACTTTCGACTCGTTTTTCACTCATGGAGAGGGAGGTGCGTGATCTTGAAAATTCATGCGCTCATCCCACATTTTTGCACATTTTCCAAAACTGTAGACATCCTAAAATATCGAATAAAATAATAAGTATTTCCAAAAATAATCTCAACACCTCGAGACGACGCTTCAATATCCGCGAAGAAAACTCGATCAAAAAGCTATATTTAACCTTGCACCCAGAGAAAAAAACAAGTTCGCCTAGAAGTCCACATTTCGCACAAACATAGCAACGTGCAAGCTTATTAATAATGTATTGTCGGCGTTATCACAACTTCGTGATACCGTTTAGAATTCGGAAAGGGAAAGCAATTATAACCACTACCTACCGCGCCATAACAGTGATTAACGCTCGACAGCAAGACCATAGAAATGGAGAGTGTTTCACAGGAGAAAAGCCCTAGGAAAAGAGCAAAGACCACCCGTTTTACGGTAGGGGAACGTATACCGCGTCGCGATCCGCTTCCAAGGCAAAAACGCCGGCACGCGACTGGGAAACTCCTTCGCAACTCGAATGCGTCTCCGAATACCAGTTGATAAAACGATTTCGGTGCGCGAACATACCGATTCAACATGACGAAAACTTAGTAAATTACGATCAGTTTTCTTCAATTTTTTTTTTTTCGTATTTAATTTCTTTCAAAGGCCGTTTTTGTTACAAGTGATATATAAATTTAATAAGTAGTGTGTGGTTCGTTGAAAATAATGGAAATTTTCGTGTTTTAATTGCAAAAAAGTCGAATCAAGAATGCAAATGCAATGCGCGAACTCTTAAGTTTACGTGTTTTTGAAATGAAAATTTTTTCTAGTTTAACTACAGTGAATGTAAACATGTGATTTTTGGTGAAAATGTAATGAGCATTTATTCCCATCATTTTACTCCTTGGAAAAGGAGTCCAACTTTGAGATAATATTTTTTATCGTGTAATACACACAAGGTACGCATCAATATTTTAAATAACTAATTACTCAGCCTCTGAACATAAACACTGCTAATATATAATTTTGTAAATAAAACAATTCATCAGTGTATAGTATTCATTTTGTGTACTACAATGTTCTGTAAATATGTATGACTGAATTTACTATCGTAATGTTGATTGGAGCCTGGATAAATATGTCATCTCATTGGGCCTGTTACTTTCATAGACAGAATACTCATAGTTATAAGTTCAGAACTTATAACTTGAAAAGGTTTACAAAAATAATACGAATGCAGAATGTAAATACAGTAATTCAAATATTTAATTGGAATGAATTTTAAAATCAAAGGATTTCAGATCACAAAAGACTAAAACTTGACGTGGGGAAAATTTCATCTCCTCCATCGATTCAACCCCACAACCTTTTCAATCATATGTACCTACTTACTTTCGTTCTGATAGCATTCAAAATATAACAATTTAATGAAAAATAATTTCTAGCGGCAGCAGATAATTCTTTTCTAATACTATTGGTTCATCCGCATTTTTCATCTCTACCCAAATTTTTTAAGATTACACGTCTTGAAAAAATCATTTTTATGTTTTTTAAAATTTTTAAATTGTTCTCAAAAATGGTCTTTACATGTATGATGTATGTATTTATTTTCACCATATAAATCCATGAAACATTTTTTTTTCGTTTCAACAATTATTTTTGAAATAATAATGTAAATTAAAGGTGGAAAAGGTGATGAAAAATCGACGCTGATGATTTTTTTGAGTAGGCAAATCATTGATAGGTACCAAGACTTTTCATGAAAAAAATATGAACATTTCAAAACTAGGTACTAACAGTTCTTTCCAATTTTATATTTTTCAAAAACTTTTTTTTGTGTGTTTTTAATTACAAGATTACTACACCCAAGAAAAAATATTTCAAAAAATTAAAAAATTCCCCTAACAATTAAAATAAAAATAAAAAAGGAGTACCAGTAAAAAAAAAATGCAGAAATTTTCAACATTTTCTGAATAGTCAGATTCTATGTGCGATTAAGGAGGGCTTAATATTAGGTAGATAATCGAACGTTATGGCGAACAAGTGAAATTTTTATCAAATTATTTTGAAGTTTAAACCAAACATGTAAAGTTTTACCGCTCAAGTTTCGAAAAAAAGTGCATCTACAACAATCATACCTAGAACTGACCCAAATGAAGGAGTTTGCAACAGAGCTTTTCATAACAACAGGCCTTTTCTTACATTCTTTGTGATTTTTCCCACACAAAATACAGTAATTTGGTGATTTTATTTAGGAAATAAAATTCAGATTTCTATATGCAAATTTGAGAAAAATGGTTATTTCTGCATCTAAAATTCAAAATGACATGTAGACAAAATTAAGCAGTAAACTCATCATCATTAATTCAGGATAACTAAAGTCACTTTGCCAGGACACGACAGTTGGCAAGGTCAAAGAGACGCGACTCAAAAATACATATAAAAATGTAGAACAACATGAACAGAGCAAGCTGCAGATTTTGTCTAAAAAGTAAAAAAAGAAGAACCGATGAAGTGTTGCAATTTTGCTTGAATTGGTCGGAAATTAAAACAAGTGTGACATTTCAAAATTATCTCAAACCAAGGTGGTTTAAATCCTTCTTAATAAATACCCACCATCAGCAAGTACAATCGAATGTAATTAATTTTCAAACAACAACTCATACTTTTAAATACGTCAAGACATATTTTTCAAAACAATTTATTTTCAAATTTGAAAACAATTATATACTCCTCCCTTCCCTGCTTTCTCAACACAGAATCATCAATAAGAATTCTGAACCAAAAATAAAATTATTTACATTTTTACTTCGTAACATCAATAATAAAGTAAAAAATTACAATTCATCTTATCAAGGATACACTCGAAAATTACTTCCTTTATTTACAATTCTAATTCAAAACAATTGTACTCGCGAAGAAAAGAAAATCTGCAACCTGGAGTGACATTGCAGCATTAAAAATAAATTTTCTATCAAAACAAGTCGACAAAATGTAAAAAAAAAAAAAAAAATGATGAACAAGTCTCGAACAACGTTCACAAACTCGTCACTTATTGTAAGGTAGTACCTAGGAAAAATTCCGTAAAAAACACTCTAGAAATCCATTCGATCGATTATAAATCGATCTAATAGTCATAAGGTTAATACGTTTCAAACAATTGCAACCGAACAGGTAGTTATGAATAACAAAAAGGCATTTTCATAAAGATGTTCGGTTATCATCACCACCGCGAACACCAAGATCATTATCTCCAACCGGTATAATAAATTACTTCCAATTCTGGAATAGTTCGCCTTCGAATGAAATAATGTAGTCTTTTAAATATGACCGTTCGTAATATACGTAAAAATATATGTATCTGTCTGGTTCGTTGTACCAGCTACGAGTTCGATTTACGAATAGCGGTGAATAAACACGACATTTGAATAAATAATCAAAACCATCTTCCATAATTACAACTACATCATTCTTCGCGAATCACTAATGAAGAAAAACATTAGATAGTAATTATATTCGATCAATGATGTGGAAAATTTTTAACAATGGAAAGTACTCGCGAATTTTAAATTAAATTTCAACCTAAAAAAAAATCAATCGATATTTCCTTCCTGAAAAAATTTTTTAAATTAAATTCCAGGACAAAACATTCTGAATTGGATAAAAACACAAAAATATGTTTTTTTTGAAGCAATACACCAAAATATATAACGAAAAACAATTCACGGAAGAAAGAACGGACATGTCAACAGTTCCGTCGTCGAAAAATGCACGCTGTAATCGTTCATTATTACGCGGAATTGTTTCCACCATCTCATAAAACATGTCAGTTCATGGTCATTAGCGTACAATTTTTTTTTTGAATATTTCTTCTCGTCAAAATTTAAATACATAGAAGTTAATTTCTGACCCATAAATCTTTGACCTTAGCTTTACCTCCATTGTTTATAAACCTACTTTTGGTGGCAAATTATACGTAAGAATTTGCATCAAAGTAACTTATCTGTAATGGCACGTGCTGTAATTCACTTTTTCCAAGACTCGAAAATTGATTCTTCAATTATATTACATGGTTTGTCGTTGTAAATTTTATCAACGTGTTAAACAAAGAAATTATAAACAGTTTGGAATTTGGTTCTTTGAAATTGTCCAATTGTGAATGAAAGGAGCCACCGTTTTACATTCAAAATGTTCAGAAATGTAAAATTTCAAGAATTAATATGGACATAATAATCTTTTTATTCGATGATATATCGCTAAAATCAAGGATCATAAATTATGAAACATCTACAATTCATTTTCAAAATTTCAACCTTTCTAAAAAAATCAATTTAGGCATGTAATTATTTTCTGGTATCGAAAATTGGCTCCGTGTAACTTTTGAGGATAAACAAGATAAATTCAAAGATAAAATCATTCATATGTAATATTAAAGAAGCTACACTTGTGAAAATGGTATAGCAAGTTATTAAATTTGATTTCTTCTTCATTTTCGAAGGTCACATTTGAATCCATATTGTATGTACTACCTAATTCATTTTTGAGCCATCGCCTCTTCAACTTCATACCAAGTAAATCTTTTAAACAAATCATTTCAATCGAAGTTTGAATAAAAACATCCCTCTTCCGGTGTAAGACATACGTATTAAGGATATTTCCAATGTGTTAAATAATTTGCATAACCAGTTCGCCGTAAATACGTAAAATGAGGATTTCATCCATCCTTATAACCTCTATCCGAACCAAAAATGAAGTAGGATCCTCCGATTTGCTCGAATTTTTTCATTTTCCTCGATGGTCTAGTTCAAAAATCATCTTTTCCATTCTAATTCTTCCAGAAATTGTGCAGGTGAGCCTCGAGTTTCGTCACTAGAAGTTTATCTTGGTTTACAGTTGTACCAGTTTCAATTTTTTTTTCGAAAATCTGCGATATACATATAAATAATTTGTTAAATTGAGTATTGAATTATAAATTTTTTCAATAGCAATTTTATTCACTCGAAGAAATAAAGAATTTCGCTTAAAAAATTGAGATTATCCATTTTAAAAACATTAAAAGAGACGATATTTTATTTTTGAATGTTCAACAACATCCGCCTGGCCAAGCTCGATTTCATTTAAGTATGTTTCCTGCATACGACAATACTAAGCCAGTATGTAGGCTATTTGGCAGAATTACGTATCTTTCAAAATCAGGTTTTTAAAATTTGCGACTTTTAGTGGGAAAAATTGGAGAATTTCATTTTTTTGAAATTTTGTGGACTCGGGATTCTGAACAAGACAATTTTGACATTGCTTTCAACTTTTCGGCCAATAATCGAGATTCTAACGAGATATCAATTTGTTCAACCTCAAACAATATGAATCCTCATCCTCAAGACCTTCCATGCTTCAGAAAGACATCATTGTACCTACGGATTCTGTTCGAATCATAGTTTTTCAAAAATATGTATCTACCTACAATATTCAATGAATCGGTACCCGTACAAGTGCATTTCTAAATTTCTCAAATCTTTTGAATGTAACTAGGTATCGGTATTTCTTTCTATACTCAACACACTTTCACAACCATTTTTACATCTTCAATGCGTATTAACCTAACGACAAAAACACAGAAAAAAATCAAACTTATTACCGCTCTCTGCACCTAATTGGAACTACGAGTTATTTTTCTTTGAAACTTGTCTTTTAGACATCAAAGTTCTGCAACTCGAACAAAACATAATTACTTGGCCAACAAGGTATACATATACATTTCAAGTCTATATACGATACATCTAGTCTACTAAAGACAGCAGCGAACCCATCATAACAGTATTTTCCAACATTAGAGCCATCAGTTCGCAGAAGCATTTCAATGCAAATTTCAACGTCAAATGTCATAGCTATAATACAAACTGTAACAGTATCTGTAGATCGTTAATACGTACACGTGCACGTACAACCGATTAAACGTACCTAGTTAATTTCAATAAAACTAACGACTGACTAATGGGTATTCCTGTATTCAATTTGCAAAAGAAAAATTCGAACATAGTTTAGTACGTACTGCGTACGTTGTGATGAGCATACGGTACATGACCAATTACTTCAATTCAAAATCCAATAATTATCCGGTAACAACGTAAGTAAATGATACCACACGAAAAATATCAAATTTAATCGTATACCTGCAGCATAGGTACAGGTAGAGATACACTAGTTTTCACCTTCGCCTTAAAGTTCAATTAATATACGAGTACGCTCTATACCTTTACCTACTACTTACGTATATCCAGCAATAATTGAACTCATTGCTAATAACCTATTAAACGTCGATGCATAATCGATGCTGCACAACGTGAAATCTCAATTTAAAAAAAAATAAGGACCTCTTAAAAACGATGTCGTAATTTATCGCCAACATGTCTCCGCAATCCACACTCTACACACTCCAAAATAAGAAAAAACCGAACGATCATTATCAAAGACAACAATTACATTGCAGATTAACGCAATCATATCGAGTCGATTTCCAAAACACACGTCCCATTAAAGAACTTTGATTAAGTCTTCCATCACCCACACTTGTAATAATTCTTTTCATCAACAGAGGAAGCTGTTATTCGAGGTCGAGAAAAAAAGGGAAATCAGTAGGAACGTTTCCTACACTGAATTTATGATTCTGAAAAATCATTTAAAAACTCGATCAATTTCTGGACAATTTCTGGCATACACGCGTGGATTATTTCACGGATTATTAACATCAAACGAGGAGGAAAAAAATCATATTAATAGTTCCACAAGACCGATATAAACGTGGGTGAAAACATGAATTAAATAAAATCCAACAATGAATGTATAAACCGCATATAGGTAGGTACATATCATATGTATGTACGACTATTTAATACACTACAAAATTGTATGTAAGTATGATGCAGTCAATTTCGAAATATCATCTATGTATCGTGATGTAATCGAATAGACGCAAGGGGAACGGTGGCGTTTGTAACATATTACACCTATTAATATACTACTTTCATTATCAACCGTATTAAGGCGACATTTAAATTGATCGGTACACCGGCAAATATGTATTACCACCGGTTAACATCGAATTCGCGTGAGAATGAATCGAATTTTTACGCCTAAACTGGGTACTACCATGTACAGTGCGTCTTCCTCACGATCAGTAAACTGATTCTGATTTTGATTTATTAAAACACTACAACCAGTACAACCTACACTACAGCTCCAATTGATCGTAAAATACGTAAGCAGAGGCACCAATTTCAATCTCTCGTGATACAAAAATACGTACACAACATTGAGGAAGAAAGAAATCCTCAAACCAGATATTTTAAAACCTCCGCCAGCGCAATTTGCATTTGATCTTTGAAATTATTGGAAATAAACACAAAATGAACCACGAACAATTTACGTCTCATAGAAGGACACATCTATGTACATCCGCATGATCACATTAGAAACCGAAATTCTCAACCCATAAAGTCATTATGATTACCCAATCTGGATGATAAGATTTGACATAACACCTATTAATTGCACCAGCACAGAATGTATAGTCACCTCTTTTTTGAAGAATACCCAAAATATTCTCACGTACGTCACGTCACTGAATAGTATTTTAAGTACTCGTAAGCACTTCGAAAATCGCGCGACCTACAAGGATTAAGAAGGATCATGGACGAGTAAAATGCTGATGAAAATTTCACCTAACCTATATTATAAGCGGCACATCTTCAATGACACGGCAATTTTAATCGTCAAAATGAAAACAACCCGAACTCGTGACAACTTCGTATTCAACCGTGATATTTTCACGTAGTCTAAAACAATTACCTACACTTTGGGCACGTATAGCGTAGGCGCGAAATTATTCAAAATTCACCTCGTACAACGACGACCCAGAAAACATAAGACAGCAGACTATTGAACTTGTAATTAAACGATGAAAATACCCAGCTCTATACATATAGGCATTATTTCATTCATCTGCTCGATATCTCGCTATAAGCCTCTGCGGTCTGTCTTTGCGTCTATGGTAAATGTCACGAAAACAACACCGCAGCCGGATGATTTGATAATGATTATACGCGTTCATCTGTCATAAATTTTCAACTGCATAACAATACTGTAAAAACGTCCTCACACGTTGGTCTTCGTCGTACTTGTAAAATCTTACATTCTCGTTACACGAAGCCGAAAAAAAACGAATTTATTACGTGTATTTATTTATTTTATTCTCTTTACGACTTAATGACATACTTTAGTCTACGAGACCAAACAATGTCTACGATTATGAATGCGATGTATTTTGAAGGTCTCGACCATAATCGAAACTATAACACAGCATAATGCCCACATAACCGAGGTGTTGAGAAATTGTCTTCAAGAGGTTTCTTTTTTCAGACCATTGAGATGGAGTAGGTTTTTCGTAATTTCAATTTTACAATTTTCGCAAACCACCGCATGTATTGCGCTGTTTTTCCAAAATTAAAACTCAATTGTTTTTAATAGCGAGTTCGTGGCGAAACAGGTTCAAATATATTCGATAAAATAACAGTTTCAACCCCCCTCCCGTCTTTTAAATATTTTAAATATTCAATGAAGTAGCCTGTTCATAAAACTCCAAAATTCTTCAAAACCGTCATCTTTTTTAGCATTTGAAAAATTGATGTTCATATGTTTTTCCCCGCAATTATTGGCATACTATTAAATGGGGAAGGGGTATTTCTTCTTTTAAAATGTGCAGAAAGAGTATGAAAAGTCCAAGGTCCAGGAGAATGTTTTTTCTATGGAATGAAAATTGTCTAATTTGGACATGTAATCGCTTTTCGCTCTGCACCCTTTCTCGTTGTGAACTTGATACCTCAAAACTTCTCTTCGTAGGAGGCTGACACCACATTGAACTTTGATATAGATTACACTTGATGACATTTTTTATGAGCTGTACCATTACTTTATTTCATTAAATTCGTAAACGTCAAAATAATTCATATAGAACATTCATTAAATAAGAGATTACACCATTTCTTATAATATGTATGTACCTACTCTACTTGGAAGTATTTAAAAAATCAACAACTAGGTATAAACAACTCCTTAATAGACACTAGACAGAGATTAACACGTGTATACGTTTTTTTCAAATCCTGCATACGCACATCGCCATCTTAAGCTAAACCGCGATATTTATGACGATGATACACCTTTTCGCAGCATGAGCTCCCAAAAAATCTCATCACTTCTTACATCATCTCATTAATCTTTTAAATCGATCGATATACCTACTTCTAAGAAAGCAACTTGATTCTTACTTGAAGAAACAAAACAAAACAAAACAAAAAAAAAATACCAAAACAAAGTAAAACAACACAGTCTCGTTAATACAATCGACAACAACAACGTCCAGATAGAAATCAACAAACCGAAACACGCGTAATCGTAATAACCCAAATTATAACGATTAAGATAAAAGGGGGAAAAAATCAGCAACTGTGGAACACTTATACGAAATGAATTCGTTTATCAAAATCTTTCATACAGGAAGTTCCTTCGATGAGGAAATATCATAATTCGAATCATATTCATAGGATATATAATATAAATATAAAAAATATGCAAAAAAGAGTATACTTTCACTGGAAAATTAACTAGATTAGCGTGCACAAGCCGGCGCGGAGCGATCGAGGAACGAAAAAAATGGCATAATTCACCAAGATAGCCATACGCCGATATATTGACCATCGCGTAGTCATCCTATGTTGCTGTAGCTGAAGAATTATACTCAAGTTTCCTGCCCTCTTCTCTGTAAGAATTGTATAATATATCACACCTTGTTACCTATATTTATCCATTAGGAACGATATTTACGATACGAGTCAGCGCTCGTGATCACAAAAACGGATACAATTTGAAAAATGGATCGGGCATTTTAAAAATACATATTTTCGAATAATCAAATATCACGCTGTGAAAATTTTTTCCATACATCTAAAAAAAACTTCGGAGGAATTTAAGTATTACTAACAGACGGACAAAAAAATTCGATAAAATAATGAGACATTGTTACTTTCGAGTATGAATGAATACATATACACTTACGTCCTACGTTAACGTTTATAATATAACCATCAATTCAAATTCTATTACGTGAATAACCATTAATTAATATCGTAATCTTAGCATTCCTTTTTTTTTAGTAAGTAAGTATTACCCGTGTCACGAATTCCACTCAACTCGATAAAACACCCTTTTATTGTATGTACCCATAACGTTGGTATTGTCATGTCATAAGTTCGTTGTACTTGTGCAATTTTTTCGGTCCGCCTTCAAAGAAATTTGTCAAATTTCATGTTCAAAAGAGAAAATTTTACAAAATTCTAGTTAAAATGAACCCCAATCCCTATCTTCCACTTCATTTATCTAATTTACCAACTTTTAGAAGTAGTTTTCCACAAAATGAGAACAGTGCACACATTTTTTTTCTTTATAAGGGAAAAATAAGTTCGAAAAAAAAGTTGCAAGAATCTTAAAGCGGGCCGAAAGGAGGTTTCATTATCCCCAGAAATTTTGAACGTATGGCGTATGTATGTACTTCCTCTATTTTCAAACATTTTGTCGCCAAGTCATACATTTTTTTCATCATTCACAACTGGAAATTGTGTAGAATTGAAAATTAATAATTATATGACCTCAAGAGAGCTATGAAAGGGAGATTATGGCTACTCAAAGTAGGTACGATGTGATTTCTGTAAAATTTTATCAAGAGAACCTTGGTTCTACCCAAATTGAACCACTCGTGACCCAAATGCGTTATCGTTAAAGTTCGTTCGAACACAATCCCAAGTCCCTAAACTTCATTTAGAATTCAAATTAGGCCTCTAATAACTGGAAATCGCGATAATTATTCGAATCGTGTTCCATATCTTCATTATATTTTACACGTTTTCTTCGAGTTCGCAAATTTTCGTCAAAAATTACGTAACATAATCGTAATTTCCTTCCTCTATACTAGCATAGGCGGTAAAAAACCAAATGTACATACAAATAACGACCAAATAACACCACTCTGCGTACGTATTGTTGTGGAACGAATAGGTGTATAACTTTTTTCAAACCACTTCCACACGTAGACTAGGTTCAATCATAGGTATAAAAACCGCAAAAACGTTATAAATCGCAATAAAAAAAATGCAACCTTAGCAATTTTCATTCAAACCCCGAAGCTAATGTCAACCTGCTTTACCCGCATAATACATCTTAATGCAACTTTACATTCCTTGGGTAAAATTTATCGCACGCGCGTCGAAAAATAGAGCGAAATGTATACCGTATAGAATCGTTCTGATTTCAAAAGCTAACATTCACGTCAAATCGCATTTTAAATGATTTTTCTCCTTTTTTTATTTTGTAAAAAAAAAATCTTCAGATAAGTACGTAGACGTACTAAGGTATTACTTATATGCGCGTGTTTCCAACGGGAAAAAAATCAGGAAAAAACCGCATACACGACTTTCTCTATCTGCCGGCTGAAAATATCACACGAATCGTATCAAATAACTGACCACACTGAAAGCGTGCCTAAGGAATACCGCAACTGATGAAATTTTTTTATTACCCTTATTTCGAGCAGTCATTAATTCTCAATCATACACTCGAATCGTAATAATTTCGTGAGCGAGGGTCGATTGTTCGCTGCAATTAGGTATACACGTGTGTTACATGCACAACAACTTTGTTGTATATCAGTAGCGCAATGGCGACTTGCGAGTAACTTAATGGCGCGATAATTCCAACAATATATCATCGCCGGTAACCATCATTTTCATACCTACACATACTAATAGACCAAGCAATGTCCAAAAAATACTAACTATACCTACTTAATCCATCCGTCACAATAATCGTGTTCTACTGTTAAGAAATTCATTTCCTATACAAGATAGATGCACTTTCAATGGACCTAATGTGCCGATGAAAAAAGAAAAAAAAACGCGTACTCTACACCGCTCGAGCCAATCAACCTATTGAAATTTTTACTTTTCATATTACCGCTCAAATAATACGTACATAAAAGAGTCGAATTAATAACTTTCTTTAAATTTCAACAATATAAGCGCTAAAGAGTTGAAATGAAAAGGAAGAGGAAAAGCAAAACGTGAATAATATACAAATAAAGGGCAACTTTCCAACCGATTCCTCGGGGGTATCATGTTAGGGTGTGGAAATTCACCGTCATTCGTATGATTTTTTAAGCCATTCGAGCGGATAATTTGCAGCTCATTTCAAGTCGTGATTAACCTGTCATCGTATCGGGTAACCGGAGGTCGTAAGTTTTGCCAGAATGTAGCTTCCTTACTCGTCAAAACCTCATTTACACTGCGCCAGATAGCACGATATCTTACACTTGTCAGCTTCTTCAAACACGTGCAAGCCGTTATAACGTGAAAAAATTTATCACTTCGAGTCGCGCAACTAGGTGTACATATCGTGGAGTCTTTCTCTTATATCAATTTAAAAATTTTTCTACTTTTTTCTCCATTCTAAGCACTTTATAACAAGAAGAATCTCGCGCGCAACAAAATCTAGGGCTTTTTGTGCTGGAATTCCGCGCGTATTTTTTACACCATTATGGACTTCAAACTACTCTGCAAACAACACATGTCGTACGAATATAATTTGAAAGTTGAGAGTACTAAGTTTTTTCTTCGCTTTATCTACTTCAGAGTTCTTCCTCGTTTAACGCTTCCAAGACTGTGTACATTTGTACAAACGCGCATCAGATTCGTATCGGATTTAATCGTCTCTTTTCCATTATTGAAGAATGCTATCATTCGGTCCGTTGATGCTGACTCGAGTGAACAATTATTTTTTCTTTTGTTTTGTTCAGACACTGTATAATATCAGATAAATTATCCGTGTAGCATGATGAGGTACTAAACGTATACACACGCTCCGAGATTATTTTAAGATGATCAGCAAAGAAAATCTCTTCAGCTACGTTTTACTTAATCGAGACGAAGACGCGCGTTTAATGACAGTGACTAGTTTCGAAAAGTTTGTCAAAACCGAAGGAGTGTGAGTGATGCAGGGGAATCAGCACCCACATATACTTCTGCAGTGATAGTGATAAAGTTGAGTTTTGAGCACAGAAATGTAGGGTTTGGATAGGAAAATTTACGAACAAAATAGCCGATAATCAGTTAAGAATTGTTGGCCATTGAACAACTTTTCAACCCTCTTCCAATCATATTTTAGCCCAATTTCTTCTTGATAAGGAACGTGACAACTGACAATACACGTAGAAAGTAACCTAATCATGGTGACAATTCTTACAGCAAAATATGAAAATCTTGACGTATTTAAGGTATCAGCAGTGATTTTTCAATTCACAAGATTGAATTTGGTGGAATTTAGTGCTGAAAACGAATGGAAAAAAATCATAAAGGGAAATGGTAAAAAGAACTCGATGGAAGAACACACACATACTCGTATGTACAAATATTACATAAATGTAGGTTCATGGGCGGTTAGGGGTGAAAAATTCTTGATTGACAAGGGAACCTTCGCAAACCCGTCAGTTCCGATTAAGCTGGAATTGGGCTCGTTAAAACAGCATATGGTCACCTACATCTCAGAAACAAACTTTTAGATGTCGAAGCCGATTTTTCAATTTTCGGCGAGTTTTTGAAAATAAAAGAAATAACTCATCAATAGGCACAAGGTACAGGTAGCCCACATCTGTTACCAGATGAACCGGAAATCAGGAAAAACTCGAATTTCCAACACGACACTAGTCTCTTCAGAAAACCTCCAGCAAAATAAATCGATTCGGAAGGGGGAGGGGGGATCTACTACAGAGCAAAAAGATAATTTTGAGTAACTATCTGCGAAAATGAGCGATTTTGGATTTTTTTTTCAATATTAAATTTTTAAATTTGTAAGAAATACACTGTTTACCTCGTCACCTCGGATTTGCAGTTCACCTGTCTCAGCTGATTCCAAATTTCAAACCCAGGATCGCATTATAAATGCCGAAGTAGAGTTCATTACTAGAAAAATTAAAAAATTACGTAAATATCGTACTGAAAGAAAGCCAGCTTTTTCGCTAGAAGCCCCAGTTCAACTCGAAGATGGTCGCAATCAACTCAGATGAGGTCGACTTGTGTACACAAACCGAATTTCAGATTTACATTTCAAGATTTTCTCTTTTTACAGAAAATAAATACAGGGGTAGGCGTAAGTCAGTATTCGCATTCGAAAACTGATGAGTTTTCTTTAACACCCTGTTGTGTGTAATTAGTAGGTAGAGGGTCATGTAAGTAGTGCGTTGTGTTCGTAGAAGTCCCACCAACATCTTGGTAGTAATAGTTTCGTTCTTTACTATGTCACTACAGAAAAAAAATTACTTTTTGTTTTAAAAAATTTTTATTTGTGCAAATCGGAATACTAACTTACGCCTACCCCTGTATAATGAATAAATACTTCCGCCAGTTTCAAAAATGCATCAGATATCAATGCATCAAAGTAAATTTTTTCATTTTTTTTGAAAAAAAATGAAAAATTTCAAATTTTGAAAAAAGGGAGAATAAACGGAAGATTTCTGCGTTTGATTGGAAAATATAAGAAATCGGAAGCCTCTGGTAATTTTGGAAAAACCTTCGACCAAAATAGGATAATCAGGACTATGAGAGACTTGAATTGGTACGAATTTGAAAAAAAAAAGTATCATAGTAAAATACCAATAAAGACCGTTCAATAAATGATCAAGGTAGGTACCAAAATATTTCAGGAAGATTCAAACCAGTAAAATGCGGTTAAAATTGTTTTAAAGATCTTTCTAAAACTCATACAAAACAAAACTTCAAAATTTACGTGTCATAACATCACTACCAGGTACCACTACCAACCCTTCTGCTTTTTCCCTCGCCATAACTATCTTCACGTAGGTATGAATGTAGTTAGTGCAATCCCTGCAGATTCCATCGCTATAAGGCGAATTCTACGTACGAAACACTTTTGCTTACTAAATCTCAAACAACGATACCCGAATGAAGTAATTTTTTCCACATGGCATGCAGTTTAACACGCTATCCTAATCACTGATCCAGGTTAACGTATCAATTTCAATCCATCGATGTAACCTTCTTACAACACATAACGTCGCTAATTAAAAAGCGCACGTACGTGTAAGTATAAACTAAAAATATCGCTCGCACTTTCTACATAGCACATCGCATATGTATACGTATACTTATGGATTCACTACCAATTAGAGACACGTGCTTACATTCCCCAAATATACCTACCTGTACGTCTACGTACATATGTATAAGAATATCATATAACGTTGAATTTCCCTCTTGTAGGAGTATATTTTTTTCTACACACATCATAATTCTGTAATGATTACAATCAGAGCGAAACGTGAACTACAAACAACGGAATAACTGAATGTTAAATGAATTTTGTAAATTTACGTAAAACTTATTCGGTTATTATGTTATATGTATAGGTATTTTATATATGCACATAGAGTATGTATAAGTGTATCAAAATGGAAATGAAAATATTTTACAGCTGAGTATTCGCTGCTAAATATTCGTGACTTAAATTTTCAAATCTTTCATCTATTGCGTAATTAATAGTATTATTGTCAAACTTGCTACATATTTACGTATTTATCGCAAGCGTCGCCGCGCCGTATCGTTATCATTCGTTCAAATTTATTGCTAACGAGGAATACACGTATAAGGCATTAATACTTAGACTTACTACAAGATGTGGAAGAGGAGAAGCAGTGGAGAAAGAGAATATACATGCATATATGATTGTATGTACTTGCCAGAATGCACAGATACGTATCGAAATATTTCGCCAATACAACACAAAACTCGTTTAGCTTTGGACAGAAAAATTGCAGAGATCGTGGATCAATGATCCATAAGAAACATACGTTGGAAATTCGGCAGATGGAAAATTTTGTAGATACTGTAATGGACTATTAAGGAGCCAAACGAGGAAACCACCTTAGAATTTCAACTTTGGGTATCCAAAAAATACTCCTTCCCTTCCCTTCTTCCTCCAAAAAACAAAAACAAAAAAACATTTTTAAATTGATGAATTAAATTTTCTATCTTTATATGTAGGTAATATGCGTTTATTTGAAATGAATCGCTTCTGTATGCGTAAAAAAATTGTAAATGCATGCGCCAGGTATACCTATACCTTTGATCAGTAAGCAATGCATCTCATGATGGTTATCTCTCTCCCCCTCTTTGACGAGGAAATTTCTTATTTCGACAACTTCCTCGCGAAATATTCAACTAAACACACGTGTATATGTAGTATGCATTAAGATTTTACGTATACCTTATCTACTTACAGCAACCAAAATAGTATTTAATTTAGACGTGTTGGAAATTAGTCAACTAAGTAACTAGAATTTTTCAAGGTCCTATCATTTAAAGCGCAAATTCTATCTCCACCATTTCAATATCACCCAAGAACGAAAAACCAACCCACATCAATTTTCAAACATACCCATTCATTTCTAATACCGAAGTGTGGCATTAAACACATTCCTAGTTACCTGAGGCTGAACAAAATTCACTCGAATAACAATAATAATAATCCAGTTCATTAGAAAATATATATCTAGAGTTCTCGACTCAATTATACCTACGTATTTACATTTTGTAGCCTAGTAGAGCCGATCTGCATCACTATAGGACAATGCATAAATACAACCCGTTACACAACGTAGCCATAGTCAAATACCACTCACACCTTCGATCACACGACCTTGCCCTCGTGTGTCGGGCTTTTAGTCTAGTGTGTAGCCTAACATACAGTTAAATTTAATCGCTTGTTCTTTCGCAAAATTATGTCTTTTTTATCGCTACCTATATCACGACGACGACGTCTAATTTTGACATTAGGTACTTGGGTACGGAAGGCAGAGTTCAGACGCGTGCACCGCACCGCGAGCGCCACCATCTGACGTAATGAAATAAAATGTAATCACAAATAAAACCAATTACGAGGCTAGTAAACAGAGTTTTCTTTCGCTATTGTCTTAAGCATGGAAGTTTTAATTGATAGGATAGCGTTTCATTATATACGAAGAAACCTGCGTATGTTGCAACATTGCTCTAGATTTACCAATACGTTCAAAAAAGCACACATACAACAACAACGACAGAGTCCGACAAGTAACGGGGTACCAGGTAAACATAACCTAAAGCGTAGGAGAACCGATAGTACAGATTTGATATCACAAGTAGCGTGTGGTGCCTTAAAATGGGAAGTACCTACCATTGATAATAATGATAGTGAAAAATAACAACGGTGCAAAAATCAAAGCAGACATGCATGCGTGGGTACTAGATACAACTTCAGCGCGCAAACTGCACGAATCAAACGTGACTTCAGTCTATCTAATCCGGCACAATAAACCATATTAAATGGTGCGGCGCGAGTGAGATTCGAATTTATTATAGTAATACCTCGATGAGTACGAAAAAAATGCGAAATTTTTGAAAAAAAAAAAACATCGCTCCCGGATCATTTCTTCGGTTACGTAACTTTTTACGTGGACGATTCCTACGCAGGTATGTACAAAATGGAATCAAACCACGTTTATCAATCGTTTCAATATACGTTCTTATTCGCGAGCTGTTTTTACAATTACAGTCATTTAAATACACACGGACTATATTGAGCCTACTTCGTTTTTACTTCACTTACACCTACTTGAAGAATCTGCATTTGCGGTGACCGAGATCCATTTCTGAGAAAGGGTTTCTCTCAATCAGATAAACATAAGGTACTTATAATTCTGAACATGGGTGGTGATTTAGGGAGGAAGGGTCAAGTTGTTTTTTACGAGTGACTTTTTTCATTTGCAATTTTATAGATTTAAAAAAATTGGAAGTCGACAACTCCAAAAGGTACGTTAGTAGTAGTCATCGAATAACATGTCTAATTTGAATTTCCTTGGTCATGAGGGAAGGGTTCCAGCGATGACACGTAGCTGGTTCAAGGAAGAGCGAAGGGGGAAAATTGATGAAACTCCTAAACGGTATACAGTATTCTTCAAATGCGTATACGCCAAGTTTTAACCCCTCTACCCAGAACGCTACGCTTTTCAAAGTAGAAAAACGAGGATTTGGAATAATTATTTTCTTCAAATTTGTATACCTAAACAACTAGTTTTTGGACATATAATGCATTTTTCCCCCGATTGATTTACCTATATTTTGACTTTTCAAAACGCCATTTACGTAATATGTAGGAATTTTCCTTCAAGGTTAATGCCAATCAAACCCTTTCAATCCAACGTTAAACGAGGCCTAATTCACAAGGCTTGACTGAGAAGTTATTTGAAACAAATTTAGAGCATTGTTAGTTTAAATATAAAAAAATTGCATCGTATGATCCAGTAAATTGGGGCAAATGGAGGTGCTTATTTTTTTTTTAATTTCAAAAATAGTCTACTTCTGTAAAAATTTACTAGAAATTTCCTTTCACGTTCTGAAAAGACAGTAGACCTCCTCTCCACAAACTACGTATCACGATTTCGATTTTCGGGATTTTTGAAAAAGTGTTTTATGTGACTTATCTAAATGGGCTGAAACTGCGCGAGAATAAATTCAAATATTTTGACTGAAAATTTTTTGAGCTTTTACAAAAAAAGGATGTTCTACTCGAAATGGGGTCGCGATCTTTCGTGATTTTTTGAAAACACGTCATATTGTGACCTCTTGAAATGGGTTGAAATTTGCTTTTCTCTAGCAAATTGAAATTACCCTAGAAATTGCTCGCGATCAACTTCGGCGGCCGAAAACTTAACGTTAGGTATCACAGAAGTTCACCGGTAACATGCTTTTTTAGCAATAAGGAAATATATCAGCGTAATCGAAGTTGTAAAAGTTCCCTTCTAATCACTAGAAGGTTCAGTAAAAGGATATTTTCATCTTCACAACACAGTGGACCTGAGTTTTAGACATTCTGACACCCTCTCCCTTCGTTTTTTTCAACACAGAAAATTACGGCAACGCTTCTAAAAATAATTAAAATTTCACTTTTCGCCGCTACAAGCTCCATTTTTGGATCAATCTTCACTCACCAATAGTTCAGCATTGGCGCCCTTCAATTTAAAGCATTTCCGGCGCCTTATGCATCTCTTTTCAAATATCCACGAATCCCCTCAGGTGCCAATGTACAATTTTTTTCTTCTTTAAATAGGTAATTTCACATTATAAAAACCAGTTTTGCAACCACCCGTGTTGTCGTGCGCGCCAAGTATACAAGTCGAAGAAGAAAAAACAATACAATGTTATTATCATTGAAGAGGGCGCGCGCTGAGAAGATACTCATCTTTTATGCAGCATTTTATAAAACCAGATTTGCAAACATAATACGCGTATCAGTCAAACAAATCACTTTCTCCGGGTTTCAATGATACATGAGGTTTATAGTTTAACGGCGCGTGCCAAATTAGTGGTTCTCAAAAATTAAAAAGGCATCGTAATTAAAAGCGTAATTTTTTTCTCACTAGCAAATATGTATATTAATTACCAGTCGGTCTGATTTTAATGTGACAGTATCGCATCAATCGATCGCGTCACGGAAGCGAGACATGATATTTTACACCTTTAAACATACCTACATTTTTACTCTTTTATTCCTCCATCCATCTTATTCAAGGACATCGCATCGCGTAACACACCGAAAACCTTCTCTGCTATTTTCTCACTCAGCTATTTAATTGATCAACGTCTTCACGCTCTTTTCCACCTTAATTTTTTTTTTTAGTAGTTTTTTACCTTTTTTTCTCTCACCCGATGAAATGGCGACATAAAAGGACACCAGTTCGGTGATTTGATATAATGAAGTCAACGATCCGCAGCGATGACTTTTCTGAGAATTTTTTTAAAACGATGTTTTTGAAAAATTTATTGAATGTGTCTCTGGTCAAGTCGATTCGAAAAGTTCATCGCAACTAATCCAGTTTCTCATTTACATAAAATAAAATTATTCCATTGTTATCCTGATTCTTGTGTTACGAGTAAGAAAATCTTTAAATGGTGTGACAACCTACGACATATGGTCTTGACACTGAAAGTAGGCTAAATTTTGACAATTTCTTTAGACACGATATCGTTTGAAACTCGAGTACACAATGAACTTTTTTAAGTATCAGATGTCAACTTGTATCCATTTGTTTTCAACAATACAGATTCACGATTATGTCGCGCTGTCGATCGCATTCATTTCACAGCGGGTCAACCAAGTGCACTTGACTTTTGAATTCATTTTTAAATGCTTCCTCTTATAGTAATCTGGTTTATTTTCATTTTCAACCCATTTATGGCTACGAAGAGAGAATTTTTTCTTCGTCGAAACGTAGGTAGAACCGATAATTTACAAACGTTGCCCAGATAAATACCTAGGAAAAAACCTCGTAAATCGCGAGCACCCGCTCTGTCGATACGTAATCGTGTTCAAATGTTTACAGTCACTTTTACTCTACATATCTCTACATATTGCCCAATCAAAAAAGCTTACCACTATGGCTCATTATTCAAGCGACTTTGTTGAAACAATAATTCTTTTATGCATTTTCATAATAGATAGAACGCGTTTCAACTACCAGCATAATACACATGCAAATTCAAATACACTAGATATACGGAATACTAATCAATACCAACAGATAAATCCTAATAACTTATACACCGCGAAAAACAAAAAAGTGACAAAACTTTCCCATTTGCAAGTTGTTCGGTAATTGTTCTTTCGTGCCGATGAAAAATTTTACACAAAGATCGTGTAAAAAAGCGAAAGTTATTTACCAAACTGATTATCGGTTTTATTATTATTGCTCAACTAACCCATATTTTTGTCATCTGAGTAAATTTACTGGTTACTTAACTCAGATTATACTCATTTTTTGGAGTAAAAAGAAAAAAACAAAAACAAAAAAAATAGAGAAGGAAAGAAAATTCCCCCAACTGTGCCTCGAATTGTATAGGTGGAAAATGGGATACCGTGACATTTCCAAGGATACAAGTTTTAAAAAATTTTCACACGACGCAATGTCGTCAGAGCAGATGGAATAAACAGAAAAAAAAAGAAGAATCAATAATTAGATTCGCCTTCTACACGTCTAAAAAAACAATAATGAATAGCATGTACCATTGTACCAACTACTAACATAACAAAAACATATTCGAGTATTATACAGTGTGACAGAAAAGTCCGAACTACGAGTAGTTAAAATGACATCTAAATAGAAAAATTTAACGACGTGTGGATTTTTGATGATGTAAATTTCCAAAATTAATTAATAATACATATGTACTTTGTTTGAGCCTCTTACAATACACGGAATACGCCAAAAAATCACAAAAAAATTGATTGTTTTGTTTCAAAAAAATGAGTACTCAACTCTCAAATTCACAATTTCTCAATCAAGTCAGTAAGTAGCAATTTCTGAGAAAATGAAAGGACAACTGAAGAGAGGGCATTATTCTGAGCAACATTCTTTACCAACAGAATTAAAAGATCAATCATACTTCCGTCAAACATAATTAGGTTTTTGAAAAAGTTTGCAACTGAATTGAAATTTAATTAGCGCAAAAAATTAAAACCCTTTTGAAGCGTCCTCCACTGTCTCTTTGTTTTTTTCAAAATGGTGAGTTGAGAAACTGAAAAATAAAATCCAAAAAACGAATTTAATGATTTGAAATTAGCAAAAATCGATGTGTCATTCCACATTTTTATTTTTCGGACCTGAAAGGCGAAACGGTATCTGAAAAAAGAGCGCTAATTCGAAATCAATGCTTTCAAATTGATAACAATCAATATTCCATTTCACTTTTGGAATCCTGTCCGAAATTGGAGGTACCTACTTATTGAATTACTTATCCACTGTCTTCAAAACACCGCAAAAATATTTACTTCAAAGCTCAATCAATCTTTGAAAGAAAATTATGGGGTTCCTCCCGCTTTCCCTACACACTGGAAAATTGACACGAAAATGATCACAGTCATTTTAGACCGTCGAAAGGAACTCGTCATTTTATAAATGAGTAAGTTTGTCAATTCACAAAAACGAAATTTGAACTTTTGCGCAGCAAAAAATTTGAAGTTTTCAAAGAATTTGTTTTCAGCTGCCTCTTTCTCCCTTTTAAAAAATCAAAATAATGAACCATGTAAATGTAAAAAGATAGTTTCTAATTACTTCGACAAAAAAATCGAATGGAGAACACAAGGGTATGAAATTTTGAACTCTTCTCCTTAAACTATAGTAAACCATTTTCAATTTAAGAAACAAATACTCTTCAAAATCTGTTTCTTCTAAAACCATAAAATGACTCACCTACACCATACACCATGCACGTCTAATTTCTTTATAAATAATTCCAGAGTCAAAAATTTGAACTCACCTGAAACAAAAAAAAAAAATACAAAGTGGATTAGTTAATTCCTACTCAACATCATATAAAGCGTTCTATAACAGATAGGTATGGAATAATACGCCAGTGTATAATGGATTTCTGACCCTTAAATGTACATAGAATTATTTTTCAAAGTTACCTAGGTACTTAAAATTGTAGTTAGATTGAATGCGAGTGTGTCACATAGCAGAACTTCAAAATAGGAGTCCCCAAAACTTTTTACCCCCTGTATTTTCGTCCAATATTAAAAATCAATTCGCTATGATAAATTTGAATTATCGAAATGATGAGCGCTAAAAAAATATTGATAGAATTTTTTTTGTGGCGCATTTAAAGATTTGATGTTTTGGCAACGTCCAAAATTGAAGGCGCTATACAGCCCTTCAAATTTATAATCCATCATAGCTTTTTTAATTTTGAATTTGAACTAGGTAGAATTGAAACAAAAAAAAACCTTTTTTATGATCTTTCCAAAGTTCTGCAACACGACGCAGACACGTTGATACAATTTGAAATTTATACCTACAGCCTAGAAACCACTATCAAGTCGAATTTAAACTTTCATATCTTCAAGATTACACTTTTCTCGATGCAACATTCAATTTTTAGTATCAATACGTCATATTAGCAATGTTCATCATGAGAAATGCACGCAATATTACAAGTAAAACTTATCAATACCTAACAGGATTTTAGAAACATACTGTACTGGAGGTATATACAAGAAAAATGTAAAAATACTTGATATAAAAAAATAAAGAAAGAAAAAACATAGAAAAGCATGATAATTGCGCTCAAATTTGTAATAAACTAAATTAAACGGTAAAAAAACGATTTTAATAACTTCTTGAGACTATGTGATCATCTCCAACCGAGACATTATGCATTATTAAACGGTCATACAATTTTAATATACGAACAAATCAACTTAGTACACGCCGTACGGAATCTTATAAAGTGAGAAAATTAACTACGTAAATAAAACACCCGCGACGACGATTCGCGTGAAAATTAATAAATAAAACGAAGAAGTGAACAAAAAAAAAACGGTAGCGCGGAAAAATAAATTAATTTCCTTCCTTTTCTTACGTCGTCGTTCGTCGGTCGCGATTACGCACTTATTAATCGCGAAAATATTACATTATTTTACGTGCTCGGCGTTTAGTTACGCTTTACCAATTTCCATCGTGTTTCCTAAATACGAGGAAACGGCAAAATTAAGTCGTACCTAGAGAATGAAAAGAAAAAGAATTCAATAAATGAGACAATTAATAAATCTTTTTTTTTAAGCGTAGCCCTTAATAATAGGTATATGGTACAGCAATACGAGTAATG
Source organism: Planococcus citri (assembly GCF_950023065.1). Lineage (NCBI taxonomy): Eukaryota > Metazoa > Arthropoda > Insecta > Hemiptera > Pseudococcidae > Planococcus > Planococcus citri. The sequence goes on from NC_088677.1 coordinate 44,663,491, forward strand.
CACCAGTAGCCAATTTAACCTAATAAAATGAACGTTTGTTTTATCTGTTCGTAGATGGTATCAGCATCGGAAGGAATGATCTACTACTGTACAGTGTTCCTAACGGCGCTGGTATTTCTAACCGAAGCGAGTGCCATAACCACCAACTACGAAAAATCACCAGCTCAAAACAATAAAACCAACGAATCACACGAAATATCGCCTCACCGTACCAAACTCACGCCAGCCAGAGGTCGAAGTAGTCTATCCAAGAATCAAAATCAAGACCGAGTCAATCCGCTAGTACTGAGCAAGCTGAAATCGACTCAGAAAATCGAACCCATCACCGACGTTAAATTAGAACCGGAACTTCTGGTTCCGAAAAATTCGGGAGGCGAAAATGACATCAAAGATAAAGGCGGAGGTAACACCGACGACGACGACAAAACGCTTTCCGAACAAGTAGCAGATGGGAAATACGGTCTGATACAGCACGAGATATTTACTGAGAAACCGCAACGTCCGGGCATCATAAGCTACGACATCAATCCGGAGGTTCCCAAGGACAGCGTTAATAATCTCGGCGGTCTAGAGCCAGAAGATATTTGGCTAGCGGAAAACCACCTGTTGGTGCTGGCCGGTGGAGGTTTCAATACTGGTATGCAAACGCAATGGAAACCTATCGATAACTACATCGCACCTAAACGTCCCGTTAAACTTTCCGTTAATCCCAAAGTTCCACCTCCGTTTCCGGTACAGCTCAGCGAAAACGGACCTATCGAATTTCTTAAACCAATGAATGGCGTTGGCGGTGCTCCTGGTCTATCTTTCGTACCATTTTTCAATCCTTTGTCTACACCGTTAGCTGGTATAGGTGGCAATAAAACGCAATCCTTTCCTCAACCTTTGTACGGTAAACTCCCCAATTTCGCTCAATACGGCCCGCCTGGAGTACCACAACTCAAACCAGGATCTTTTCCACCAGCGCAGCCTCCTTCATTGGCTAAACCTCCTCCTGGATCAGAATTCATACCTCCTTATCTCGGTAGCAATATCACGGATGCTATAGACGAAGACGATCCATCGTTATACTATCCTCCACCTTATGATTTCTTCTATCCGGTCGACAACTCATCTAAGGTACCTCCGGGTCCGTTGGTGCCTGGTATTGTGTTACCTCCTCCTCCAGACTTCTTTACTCTGCTCACCAATAAAACTGCAAAATCCCAAAACTTTCCCGCCACTAGACCCAAACCACTGTACAAACCAACCTACCCATATAAATCAGCCAAGCAACTCACCTACCCTCAATTCAACGACGAAGATTTGGCTCCCAAAGTCAAACCAGTTCCATCAACTGAAAAACCCAAAGAGCAAACTACTTTCATCAATTACGACGATATCATCAACGAGGTAACCTACCCAGACGCTAAACACGATAAAATAACATACTCCGATATAAAAGTGAATAAAGTTGGTACTGATGAGATCGATGACTGGATACCTATTCCGGCTCCCAAACCTTTCTACATCACCGGTGCGAGGAAACCATCTCAGAATACTTTGCTGGTAATGATGGATCCTCCATACGCAGGACGTGCACCAAAAACTGGTTACGCTTACGATAGACCAGGAAATCCGTTGAAAATCGTCACCATTGATCAATCGAAAATCGAACCAACTACCAAGAGAACGAAAATCAAATTTTCCAATTATCTAGATCGGTTCCCATCTGATGAAGAGTTCCGTTCGACGACACCAGTAACTCCGTTGGTGCCAACAGCCAGGAGACCTCCAAAAACAGAATATTACACATCCACTTCAGCACCACCAGCTGCTTCGGTATTCAATACACCGGGACATACAGCCGGAGTTGATACGATAAAGGCGACTTATTACTTCTACGAAGAGCCAGAATTTCCCAAGACTAAAACGCCAGCCATTACCAATACTGGCTACACGAGTCAACCGTTCAGCACAACGACTCCTTTACCAATCAAAAACTACAACAACGATTTTAATTCTAACGCAGCGGCGGTCGCAGCAATAAAATCCGAACTCCCCGAAAAACCTCAATTGCAGGTAGTAAATCACGAATCAAAACGTAAACCTATTACGCCGATGATACCGATCTACTATTTAGCTGAATTGGAAAACATTGTAGATCTCATTAAACCGATGAATTTACCATATCAAAGCAATAAAAATGCTTATTACACGACTACCTCAAAACCAACATACTCAGTGGGTAAACCGAACTACGATAGGCCAACACCTCGACCTATATTCGAGTACAGCTACGTAGCATCTGACTACAGCGGACCCACCAATCAGCTAGCTCAATCAACTCCGCAACCATACCAGGATCCGTATCCTTCGCATTTCAACTACAATCCATATTATCCTCAACAGCCATATCAACCGATCTACAACCCTATCGACTACTCGAAACCAATTCAGACGACAATCGCACCCTTACTCAACTCCATATTCAGCGATAAACCGCTATTCTCCTCAAATGGTGCTCAGTACCAATTCCCTCAACATGGTCAAAAAGCAACCAACGATTACGATTCTTTCGATCGTCCATGGGTACCGAATACACAATACAGTCAACTTAGCTACCCAACGGACAATCCTTACTACGCGTTCTTCACCAAAGAAGAGGAAGACCTTATCGACGAAAATACCAAGAAATACTTCACTATATTTGGCCAAAAAATCAGAAACGTCGATTCGACGACGCCGATACCAATACAAACGGCGTCGTCGACTACGACAACTCGATGGAATCACGATCGGGATCGGGATCGAGATCGTGGTCGCGATCGCGATCGTCAGAGCACCGTTAAGTACTCGAAGCCAAGTACGCAAGCTAGTCAACCTATTACATCTAATTATCTAAACAGGCCCAACAACTACGGTCTAAATTACTACACCTCCACTGTGCCTTACACACCCGAATACACGACCGTAAAATCGCGTTATCAACATCCGAACAGCGTTAGCAGTACCTCCACCGCCGCCGCTGTCGCATCGACGACCTCCCATCAAACCAACGTCGGCGCACCGGCAGAATCTCAAAAATTACCCATATCGCTCGAAGGTGATACATTAGTCAATTACGTAACTCCTCTGGCTCAAGATCCGGACGCCGAGTACATAACGCCTAAACTTTCAAAGCAACATATACGTCCTATTGTCGTCGAAGATCTACCACCAGATGTCAATGAACGTTTGAAAAATCTAATGAATTCGCCCAAATACTTGGACAGGTTCAAACCCAAACAAGTCATTCCCAGCAGCTCTACTAATCGATATAGATATCTTTTAATCGATGATCAACGACAACAGCAACAACAAGAACAACACGAAACCAATAACGATAAAGACCCTTACGAAAATTTCGATTACCAACAACCCTATCAAAATACCGAGCTAACCCAAAGTTCGACTCCGATATCGCTCGAAAGCGACATCTTAGTTAATTATCAAGGTTCCAAGTTGCCCATTAATCCAAACGCTGAGTACATTGATTCTCCCTCATCGACTCAAAAGCTTCGCGAGAAAGAAGACGAAAGTTACCCAATTGGTGACCAATCGTCTCAAAAACCTAAATCAATCTCTTTACATAACGATATCCTAGTCAACTACCAAAATAAAGAGCAGCTTACCATTAATCCGGAAGCTGAATATATAGACACCAACGACAACGAAAAAACTACCTCGAACAATGCCGCCGCTGCTGCTGCTGCCGGTGCTACCAACACCAATAACGCTGTCTCGTACAAATACCCCGCAGTGGAGCACGGTCACTTTTATTTTCTCACGCCTCAAGAAACGCATTTAACACAACTCGAAAACGAAAGTTATAATTTTCAGTCGGACGTTGAAAAACCTGGCGGCTATTTCAAAAGAAAACCGCGAAAAGATCAAAGTATCGAAAATACAACCGTCAAGAGCCGGTAAATAAAATGTAAAAATATAGTTTTGCCCCTGTCCCCCTTAGCCCTTCTTTTTTCTCTTGTATATATTGTTTCCTATATTTTATTTATATGTATGTGTTTGTAATGTACGTGTGCGAGTATGTGTCATTTATTTTAAAATATTTGGCGACAAGTATTTTTATCAATAGGTACAATGTCTCCAATTGTGATCATAATATTTAATTACGTTTCTTTTTTCTTTTTTTATTAAAAATACTTATGTTAAGCTATTAATTTACACAATTTTGTTATTACTCAGTTTAATTTATTTTCTTTTTTTTTTTTTCGTGTTTATTTTGTATAAGTGGAGTCGTTGATGAACTATTTTGAAAATTTTTGTGTTTTTTTTTTCGTTTTTCAATTTTATTATAATTACATAAATTTATGCATGTACCTACATTGAGGACTCCACTTATCGCAGAGGTATTTATTTTTCTAACGATTATTATTCGATTGGATTTTTTTTCAAAATCAAAAGAAAAAAATTACCATTGATTTGATATATTTCTTAATTCTTATCATGCATGTACAGTGGATGTATCTATTAAGCCTGCCTACGATTATTAGAACTTTGACGGAAGATGCATCTATGTACTATCCATCTACTATGTAGTTCCTGAAAATGAAGTTACAAACAGGTAATCGCAAAATATTCGTATTCTCGTTCACTTTCCAAGTCTGCACTAAATACATATACGCTTAAAGCAGTACCTAACCTAAAATATCGTGAAAACATCCTGATGAATCGCTTAGCGTAAAACAATCCAAATCATACCAATCGTTACAAATTTGAAATTAGTTCCGGTTTTGTTCATCAACACTACATATAGTACAGGGTGTTTTGTAGGTGACCTACCTCCTTCCACCAGGTAAGTAGACAACATATGCTGAGCACAACTACGTATGTTTGCCGACCTTTTGAATTGAAGGGGCAAACTGATGCTCGATTGAAAAATTTTTTTTTTCAATGTTGGTTGGAAACTTTAACCTGCATTGAGTCGAGAACCATGATAGGTAGAGACTTGCACTTTGCGCCATCAAATAGAAAATTTATCTAGAATTTTTCTATGCGGATGACCATTATCGTAGTTGATCAGGGAGGGTCATGCAAAACAGAATATCCGTAAAAACGTGTTCAAAAATTGATGATTTTTACCATTTTTCTAGAATTTCTCAAAAACTTTTCCTCTTCACATATCATTTTTATTATTGTTTCTTAAAGAAAAAAGTTTGATCTTTTTAATGGCGCTACGCGCATCTCCCTATCTTGATTGGTTAAAAAGTGACAAGAGTTTGAATTATGGAAAACGAGAGCAGAAAAAATACAAAAAAATTTGTTTTCAATGTTGGTTGGAAACTTTAACCTGCTGTGAGTAGAGAACCATGATAGGTAGAGACTTGCACTTTGTGCCATTGAATAGCAAATTTTGTCAAGAATTTTTCCATGTGGCGGATCACTATGGTAGTTGATCAGGAAGGGTCATGCAAAACAAAATATCCGGAAAAACGTTTTCAAAAATTGATGATTTTTACCATTTTTCTAGAATTTCTCAAAAACTTTTCGTTCTTATACCTAATTATTATTATTTATTCTCCGAGAGAAAACCCCAATCTTTTCAATGCCTTAAAGTTTGCAACAAATATTAAAAACAAATTTTTTTGTATTTTTTTGCTCTCGTTTTCCATAATTCAAACTCTTGGCACTTTTTAACTAATCAAGATAGGGAGATGCGCGTAGCGCCATTAAAAAGATCAAACTTTTTTCTTTAAGAAACAATAATAAAAATGATATGTGAAGAGGAAAAGTTTTTGAGAAATTCTAGAAAAATGGTAAAAATCATCAATTTTTGAACACGTTTTTACGGATATTCTGTTTTGCATGACCCTCCCTGATCAACTACGATAATGGTCATCCACATAGAAAAATTCTAGATAAAATTTGCTATTTAATGGCGCAAAGTGCAAGTCTCTACCTATCATGGTTCTCGACTCAATGCAGGTTAAAGTTTCCAACCAACATTGAAAAAAAAAATTTTTCAATCGAGCATCAGTTTGCCCCTTCAATTCAAAAGGTCGGCAAACATACGTAGTTGTGCTCAGTATATGTTGCCTACTTACCTGGTGGAGGGAGGTAGGTCACCTACGAAACACCCTGTATAAAAAATTGGACATTTTACGATTCAAATAATTATTTGAATTTTAGTGACGAAAATTTTTTTAAAATCATTCATTCAGTTCTTTGAAGATTTTAAATGAAATTATATTTTAGTGCGAGGAAAAATCAAATAAAGATATTTTCATTTTCATTTTATAACTAACTTGATAATATGAAAAACTTTCCATAGTGTGTATGCTTAATAACTCGTGAAAAAAAATTGGTGAGAATACTTACGATACCTACGAGTAAATTATGATAAAAAATATCTAGGGATACGTAATTCGCAATAGAAAATTTCGATTTTCTCCGTTTACAAATTACGTAGTAAGCATATTCGAAGACTTTTTTTAAAATTATTTTTTAAGATTCTGTAATAATGTAACGTTTTCCTATTTTTTTCTTTCTTTCTGTAAATAAATTTATAATTTATTGAATAACTTTCGTTTGTTTTACAAAAAGACGAAAACACAACTGCAAGGTATTGACTATTGTCATCACAGGAAATGACATGGTTCATGGTTGCGCTTTGTAACGCGAATAATTATTAAATTATTGTATGCACTAGTTGAGCATTTTTATAGCTATTTCTCATTCCACTGCAATCATGCATTGGGGTAAAACCGTCGCAGTTTCATTTTTGCTTCCGATAAAAATATTCTTAATACGTATCAAAATTAAATTTCAGAAAAAAATTCGTAAGAAATGTTCAATATACAAAATGTTAGAGAGACCAGACTCTTCATTTCCTCCCATGTAGCTGTACTCGTAAACACTGAAATTATCGATTTCCAACAACGAAAGTCATGAAATATTTGAACATTTCCTAACAAGTAAGTACCTAGACCTACCTATTTCATTCAGTTGTCTTACCATCATCAGCTTAAACATAATTATTTCAATGTATGAGGGCGCTAGTAGGGAAAGGCGAGGGAGGGATTAGATAACTCTTCAAGGACAATGACACTAGATCAAGTTGAATATACAAAATCTCAAAAACAAATTCTCATTTTTTTTCTAGTTACAGGTACATCTACATTATACAAGTAATTGTAAAAAAAGCTATATCTAAAAAGGGCGATAAAGTAAGAGAAAAGCAGGAGTAGATGCTACTTTAAAATCTGATTAAAAATTTTCCTTATCATTTCAATACGAGTAGTTGTGTATGTACTAGAAAATGGTGGGTTCTAGGTATAGTCAAGTTCAGATCATCCTGCCAACTCATAACCGCAAAAAATGAACTAATTATCCAACAGTTCGAAACGATGTGTTTTATTGGCCGAAGTTTTGCAAAATTCACCGTAGGACAAAAAAAAATACAGATTCCTTTTGATAAAAATTTTAAAAAACTATTAGATACGTATATACTTTGTTTCAATTTTCAACTCTATTGAAAAAATTGGGCCCGTTCCCAGTGTTAATAAAGATCTAAGTAGACATTTCTTTTTCAATATAATATATGTACCAAAAAGATATCACTAAATTGAATAGCCTAGGCACGTACAAGTAAGTACGTATAGGTATGTACCTATAATTATCTACCAAAATTTTAAGATCAAGAAATACGTTTCCTCGAGTTCTTATTTTTAAAGACCTGAAGGGGGTTTCAAGATGTTGTTTTCTCAAACATTTTTGAAGGAATCTTCTTTTCAGTTCTGCATATTTTTCGGACTCAACTCAAAGGTTTATTTCCAAGATATTCTTCATCATTTCCAACAATGAAAAATGAATTTCGAATCTCGTTATCTCTCCCGTTAATACACTTATTTTTAGCTTCAAATCTCCTCCTACTCATCTCACGTACAAAAACCGAAAAAATTACACATTACAGACACACAGAACGATTTCTAGGGCATTCGAAAATACGTGAGAATTTCCAGCCACAACAATGAAAACTGTCCGAAGAAAACGAAAACGAAAAAGCCTCAACAAATTATTCTTTTCTAATCCAATGTCTTATTATTTTCATCGAAATGAAGAAATTAGCCATCTGAGAATTTCGCAGATGTGTACGTATTAACTATGTATAACCGCCGTAGATAAACAATGTATAACAAGTACTCTCATTAGTCGATAAAAATTGAAACAATTACGCGTCACCCGTATAGTCATAGGCAGGCGAGGAGAAAATTACACCACGTACTAAGTTAAAATTTAGGTTGATGATATCATCGTGAAATTCACACTTTTCGTAGAGAATTATTCACGCGTCCGGTAAAAATTATCGTTTTTACGAGGACATAGGTATACGATAAGTACCTACATAGCAATTTACTTGGTAAATAGATCTTCCACAAACACACCCCCGATAAAGATTTGTGAGCTGATCTTTCTAAACCACGTATAGCTTTTTACAATTACGTTTGGATTTCAACACACTCATACTACCTACATAAAAGAGAACACATCCTGAAAACTAATTACCAATTGATAATAGCAACATTTCAAAATAACCGTACCGCTTTTAGAGACAGATAAAAAATGATAATTACCATACTCAACTTTTATTTAAATACCACACCACGGTATCGTTTACAACTTTCATTTACTCCATACAATTCAGAAATCTTTCTCTCGCGTGAGTTGAATCGGCGCGGCGCAATCCAAAAAAGGTCCCCGCGAATCCAGATCTATTTGCAATTTCACAACATACATATGAGCCTCGTACGTAAACGTATGCTTAAGAAAGTCCACGGTGTACAGAAACAGATACACCTACATCCCTCATTCGAATCACACATAGGATAGGCCACACGAGCATCAACTACACAGTAATACGATCAATCAAATTCTCTCTTAACCCTTCGTCGTACACATTAAGAATACTTTTATTCTATCAGAAGAACAAATCTCGCACCCGCGTACACGACTATTGCGATGGAATGAGAAAAAAAAATGAGACAACATCGCCGCTACTGTATACACCTCAAATACGCATACGTATATACTTCGAGTGTAACGACAAATAAATAAGAAAACAGGAGTACATTATTGGCCGGCGAGCTTGCGAAGAAATTTATTCAAACAAATCCAGCGCAGGCGCGCCCGATTTAAGAATAAAAAGATCGTGTGTAACATTTCGCCCGAGGCCGGTTCACTCGCTAATCGCGCACAAATAATTTCATTAACTGGTTTTTTTTTAAACTTCAAAACTAGAGCACTTTTTTCCTTTCCTTTTCTAATAAAGTTTCCTGTACGCTGATAATCGGTTGGACGGCGCGAGGCGAGTCGTACGTCGTGTGCTCCCATACAAGGTGTCCCAGTTCCACTCGATAAGCTAGAGGAGCATGATGGTGCTCATGATAACAACTAACGAAAAAGTTTCGATGAACGCGTGGGTAAGGATGTTCAGTAGAATTTTTCAGCTTTCAAATTTACGTCTTTTTAATGGCAATAAATACGTATTTCCTAGTTTAAAAATTCGTCAAAAATTGAATCGTGATTTCAAAATTGTGATGAAATCCCTTCAAAATGAACGAATCTTTAGAAAAACCACAACAATCAATCTAAAATCAAAAAATATCTAAAAATCATTAGGATTCATTACACAAAAAGCCACCATAAATCTTGAAAAAAGTTGTCCAGATACTCGCTCAAAATGGCCAAAAAAATCATCAAGATGGAAATAATCATCGAAAAAAATAATCGAGAAAAATCTATATAGTCCTGCAATCGAAAACGCTTCCGCACACATTCAAAAGTTCATTAGAAAATCTATAAAAATCGCAAGTGAATATATTCAAATCTCAAAATCTTCAAGAGATTGTACAAAACTGGAAAACTGGTGCGAATTTTTCAAATTAAAAATTTTTTAAAATGTAATTTTTCCCTCCCATAAATGGTGGAAAACGCATGACTTTCAGACAGGTGAACCCTTAATTTTCTATTAATCGAAACTTTTTATTCGAGCCAATCTGCATGCTCTTTAATTAGCGCATCTTTCAATTTTGATCCAAGACACCTCAATCAGTTTTATCAGTTTCTAAACCAAATCTAGAAGCTGAATTTGAAATCCCACCGACTGAGGAGGTCTTTCTGAACCACAACATAGATTCGCGCTGTTTCCCACAACTTACTCGTGTTTTCTTACTTCACCACATCCGTGAATTGATATATCGTTAAAGTTTCGTATTTTTAACGAAACTGAAAGTCATTTGGTACTTTAACATGCACCTAATGAAAAAAACAATGCCCATCAAGTGTCTACAGCTCTTCGTGTTTTGAAATTGAACATTTTTTTACACAAATCTTTCACTTCGTACCATGGGAAGTTGCGCTCAAGTTTACATTTTTACTTTCAAAGGAACCAGTAATTTTCCTTTCATAAATCTCATTCTTTTACACTCGATCCAACCCAGGTAAAATGTTATCAAGACACCCTGTATACTAAACGGTAAGCATGACTTTGAGGCTGGAAGCAGTTAACGGAGCAACGTAGATATTGCGGCAGTCAGTCGCGTCGGTCGCGCCGCACCATCATTTACAAATACAAGGACATCGGTGAGCAGAGGCAAAGCACTTTTGTCCATACCAATATTTATAAAACGCGTTGCGGCTCTCCGAGTAGGTAGGTATCTGCAACTCTGCCAGCAGCGTGTCCTGACCTACACCGATCATTAGGGCCGTATAGGTTTCCAAATCGAATAAAGCAAATCGTGCGCGACCACCTACCATCGTAGCATACCACCGAGACGAGTAACCTGGCCAAATACTGCGCTCAAAATTGAAAACTCGACAAAATTGTCAAGTTGTTTTAGAAAAAAAAGTGTAATTTAAAAACGTGCCCCGAATGCAGACAGCGTGCTGCACTGTGCCGGCCAATTTGTACACGCGAATACGATCAAATTAAAAATACACGATTCACTACCGCGCGCCACCGTCATCGTGTACCAGCAGCGGACAAGCTGACCACCAATTTGACAAGGTCTCCCGCAACAAACGAATTAGTTCGATCGTGATCGCCGCTTCGATTGATTATAGATTACGCGGTCAAATGTTTTCTCAAAATCAAATGTCATTTTTCGTGTAGGTACCTTGAAATTTTGAACTACTGAACTAGTTCAGTCGACGGGGGGTAAGACTCTATCATGATTACTAAGAAGACCTTTTTTTCACAACCAAATTGCCCAAAACAGAGCCTTAATCGACATGCTAGGACGTGGAAGCTGTAGGTGTATCTTGTGTTATCGCAACCCTTCTCTCTTTCTTCAACCACATCACCATGCGATACAGAAAAAAATCTCAAATAGGTGTGGGAATGGATCGCCACATATTCTGATTCATTACATTTATTACGTCACCTATATCAAAAGCAAACACAGAATTTCAAAAATTGGAATTATCGACTTCTCCTTTCAAATTTTTCTGACTTACGACACGTAATACAAAGAAAATCGGAAAACGAGGGAGATGGTAAAAATATGTACAATTTCCGCTTTCTGATTTGTTGATTAGAAGCAACCTATTCCACAAAATGTACATTTATGTACTTCGAAAAAATTCCTTCAATAGAAAATTTCAAGATTTTCCACCCAAAAATCACTGTAACGACTGGATTCATACATCGGGTCGCATCTCCTGATTTCCACCAACGTGACATTCGGTTACGTAATCTTGAAATTGATGAATTATTCGTAATTTGTTACCCGGGGTACCGTTTGCAATACCGCTATTTTAAATTACCCTCGGCGCGGCGCCTTTCGCCTAAACGCCTCAATCTTGATCGATACTCGCAAAATTCGACCAATTATTCCACCAAAGATGAGAACATTTCTCTAACAATTAATACTCTACTTTTCGATGGCATCATCGCATCGACGCGCCCAAACCATACGTAATTCGATAACGTCATTAATAAGCCACCAAAACAGAACAAAACCGGTAAGGAAGAAGAAAATCATACCTTATCGGAAATCTGAGTAACTAACAAGGCATCCTCTCTCGCCACTTCATTCGACTCGCACCAATTAATTTCTCAACCAACAGCAAATTCGTTTCCTTCGATAATCACACAATCGTATAAAAATGTAACAGGTAAGCTTATATTCTAAAATTATTGGTTATGTGTAAACAAATATAAGATATACGAATCCATATAATAATAATACGTCTCAACAACCATAACTGCATCCTACCATCATCAGGTACTTATCACCCGACCAGAATAGATTACGTGAATTACAATTTTCCTCTACTTCTTTTAGTTTGCTCACTGGTGTATGTAATAAAATGTACGCGGATTTTATGAAAATAGGTATAGCACATTCTTTCGAATAGGTAGATTCCTGCTTTAATTATTTCATAAAATGCTATTGTAATACAGCAGTGAAAGTATCAGTAAAAATATATACCTATGTTTTAACATTCTGAAAAATTAAATTGGTCGATAATAATTTTAACAAATTGATATTTACTCGTATATTGCATCGTCCGATTTACATTTCCTGTTCAATTCTCGCACAGATAGAAATTTTGTGTTCAACAAAGTAATGCGTTCAGTTCTAAGAGAAGATGGGATACGATTATTTGGTTTCTTTTCGATTTTCGAAGTTTGAATGGGGCTTAGAGTAAGCTGAAAGTCAAGCATAGATTCGAAAACAATTTCATAAAATGTATCATATTTTTCAGAACATGAATTTGAAATCTAGACGTAAAAAGAGCAAAGAATGGATGGGCACAAAACTCTGAAATGCGATTCAAGAAAACTACGAACGTTAGAACTTTCATAAATTGGTATTTCAATTTGACTGGAGGCTCTGGTCACGTTAAATTCTACCATTGATTCGTAACCACGAGTATACCGCGAGTCATAAGATTTTCATTTCCGATTGAAGAAGAAAAAAAAAAAACCAGGATAAATCTTCTGTTGAAAGAAATAAAGAGTTCCAACAATGGATTTGATACTCCTTCAACAAATCCAGTAGGCAAATCTTTCACCACATACTTGAATCTTTTTATTTTCCGACGAAAACTTGAATTAAAAATTTTTCCATTATAAAATAGACAAATATGGAAAGATCTCGAAGTTGTTAATTTGCATCTGCATCTGAAACATTGACTTTAATTTTTCTGTCTTCATACGCGAAGTAAGTAATTTCTCTTTAATTTTTCGGAAAAAGTGTAGCAGACAATTACCGACAACGTACAAAGCAACGGTCATTTAACTAATTAAAAATACTGCCTACACCAATCACGCATCCCTGCAAATAAATTTCTTCGTAGGAATACGTAACAAATTTAAAAATCGTTTTACTAATACACTTCCATTTACAGCGGTAACTACCAAAAGTGTCCGCTCGTTAGTGAACGCTACTCCAGACGTGTGGCGGTAATTAACATCAAAAACCTATGAAATTAACCCGAATAAATCATTCTAGTCACTTGATGCGCAGCTTATCGTATGACTCCATGCCGACGATGACATTAGAATCTTATATACTGTGACGCCTACAACAAGTTTACTTGATCGTTATGCAAAAACGAATGCAAAATGAAAATTCTCTTCGTTATTTTAAACATTTCTAGTTTCAACTAACAAATTAATATTATTTTAAATTATCGTTAATGCTTTTAGAATTTAGCCGCGTATTTTTCCATTGTGATAACCTACAATTCGATTATACATAGATGTAACTAATGAAGTTTAGAATTCTCACAATAAATATCAATTGCGCAAAATAAACAAAACCTGATATAATTTTAGTTCCCGAGGTCGGCGAGGTCAAGAAAATCAATTGTCCTATTAAAAAAGTATCATAGCAAAAGTGACAATTTTTTCCCTAATATACCATGCGTCCCAGGTAAAAACGAAAAATTACAATCAACTTCGTTAATACCATAATTTCAATTTTCAACTATTGAAGTACGAAACACGATAGAGTAACATTATTCGCGCAAACCAACTACGAGTATTGATGAAATAAAACATATCATTAAACTCAACAAATATGTTCACATTCCGGTTTTGTTTATTTCATGCATCATGCGCGATTCTCAATGCCAAATATAAGTTTGTACGAAATTGAACCAAATTGTGAAACATAATATTGGCATAAATGCTAAAATTTCAATTCGTCGAGCTATTTTATTACCAAGAAAATGAGAAAATTTAATGGCTAACCTGTATTCAACTGCTGTTGAGTATCGATGTCTGAAAGAGGTCTATCGTATAAACGGAGATAAACTTGGATGGCGCATTGTGCAGCTCTAAAGTAGAATGGATGAGATCTCAAAACGTCTTCTAATCTAAGCAGTCCAACGTACGATCTTAACGTCATTTTACGCATGCAGTAGGTATGGAAATCAAACTGATCTTCGATTATCTCAGAAAAATGCTGAAAGAATAATACAACGGTTTAGTGCACAGAGAACAAAAATTTGGTGATTATCGAGGACCTTATTTCGTCAATGTTCAATAGAAAAACATACTCTATCAATTTCATGGCATTTTTTCAGGGCTTCACCCCATTTTTCCAATCTTTGGTAAGCCAACGCACATTCCGTTTGAAACCAAATGCACTGCATTTCATTTAAATTCTCCATTGCCGACACACCTTCCTACAATTCGAGAAAAAACACAACTGTAAGTGAAGTACATCAACCGAAATACAAAACATTGCGTTAATTGGCTTATTCATACCCTGGTAAATTTAGAACATATTTCTTCTGCTTCTTTTAGAAGATTCGCCCTCAACATATACTTAGCACACTTATAATTAATGTAACGATCAGCAGTATCCAACGCTTGAGCTTCGTCCATCCATTTATAGGCTTCATTGACATCACCAGCATGCTATAAAAGCAGAATCACATTAATAAACTTCTTTAAGTTTTAAAATAGCAAATTGAAATGGAGTTACTTTATAAATTTGTCCTTTAACGATGAATAATTCGATAAGCGTAGGTGTATGGCTAACAGCAGCATCGATGAATTCTAGAGCTTTCGTCGTATCTTTTAGGAAATCGTAATGTTGCGCCATGTAATAGTAAACCCAAAGTATAGCGGAAGCAGGTTGTTTTTCTTCATTAACTGTAGAAGAAAAAAAACAGTCAATACGAACCAAATAGAGCCATTTTGTTCTTTAAAAAACAATTTACTTTTTAAACTAAAACATCCTATGCTCTTCAATGCAACGAGGTAAGACTGCAATAAATCTTCTATAATTTTTACTTTTTCTTTATCTTTGTACAGTGACTTTAAATCGACGAATAACGGCGGCACTCCTTTATGGAAGCCTTTTCTCATGTAGTCATCAACCTCATTTCGAAAAGTATCACCTGTAATGCAAGACATTTTCATCGATTTAGATGCTTACTTCGGTGATTCTATCATAAATTTTTCACCATAATGTAACATTACCAGTAACATAGTTCAACGCCATTCTTCTAGGCATTAAGGCTCTTGGAAATTTTATTCTATACCGGCAAGCCATGTCGTACTTTTCTTGATCGGTAGTGAGTTTCTCGGCATCGTGAAGTTTGCAATAATAATCAATATTTTCGGGATTACGCTCTAGTAATTTATTAAATTCATTCAAAGCTTCGTTGTGCATTCCTAATTTTAGGTATAAGCTTCCTGCAAAAATAAAAACATCGATATTGATGTGTGTAGCAAAAGAAACGGTAAAAATTTATTCTAGAAATCACATTGCTGCATTTTTGCGAATTAATCATGCGTGATTTCAAATAGACCAAATTAATAGCAATAATTACCAAACGTTTCTTGAATGGTAACTTTATCATAAATTTGATCTTTATTTGTTTGTAGATGTTTCAGAGCTTCTTCATACGCTCCAGATTCTTGAATTACCATATTTTGGTAAAGTAAAAATTCGCTGTGTTCGAAATCATAACCAGACTAAAAACAAAAGCAAAATCTAGATTAGGAGTTTTCTATTTCGCAATGGAATTGAAAAAAATAGCAACTTACTGAAGGAACTTGTGTTTTCCTAAACGTTTCTAAGATATTTAAAGCAGTTTCATAATCGTTCAGTAAATGGTACGCCATTGCGAAACCAATCCATGAAACTCTTTGCGTAGGTCTCAACATAAACAAATGGTAACGCGTATCCTAAACATCGAAAAAAATATTTACCAACTTTGGTCATTAAAATTCCAAAATGACAAATTTCGATGACTTACTCGATATCCTTCTAGATCTCTCATTTGTACTTGTAGTAAAGATAAATCTCGCAAAATTTGTATATTATCCTTTTCCCACTTAAGAGCATTTCTGTAACATTTGATTGCTTCATCATATTTTTTATCTGAACGCTGTAACAGCCCATACACATGCCAACAGACGTGTGATTTTAAATCGTTGCGAAGACCTCGACGAACATATTCGTAGGCTTCTTCTTTACGACCAAGGCAGTTCAGGGTTAATCCTTTCATTGCAAGAGTTTCTGTAAAGAAATTAATTGATTAATTATAACGAATTTAAAGAACATTATAATAATGAATATTACTTTGTACCTCCATGCTCTGCGTATTTTGGATTTGAAAGAATTTGTTTGGCGAATTTTAAACCATTTTTATATTGTTTGTGTTCATAACACCTCTGAAAAAATACAATTTCATACAATGTTCAAATGATCACAAATACGATAACTACAGTGGATCAGTAACAAAAACGAAGAAGAAACGCTAAAATTAGAAAAAAAAAACGAAGAAGGATTGAAATCAAAAGGAAATCAGATATGAAAGAATAGTGGTGGTGGTGTAGAACCGTGTTCTTTTTCTTAGCGTCAGAGTTTGAGGAACTCCTGAGACCTGTACGAATAAAATATACATTGAACAACATCGTAAAAGTTGTCATAAAAGCATTATTAAACGCAGCTGAAGTTGACTGACTCTGAGAAATTAAACTCGTGTATTTTTCTAGAACCGAGGAAAAGTGATCGTTGAAAACAATAAAACTGAAGTATGATTGAAAGGTTGAAACTTACCAGTATTCGTTTGAATAGAGAGTTCTCTTTCGGAGGCAGAGGATTGCTCGAAGGCATCTTTATTCTTTTTCACCGAAATGATGGAATTATTAATAAATTTATTCGCTGAAAAATGCAATTATTTGCAGCAAACCGCGTGATAATACGAATTACAATCAACCGCACCATTGAAACACACATGATTTCAAATCACATTACAAACCAGGATGTAACTTTAGTTCTACTGAAAATCGGTAGTCTCGCTAAAAACGACTGCGAACTGCAAAAAATTTTTTTTGCAAAGATTTTGATTTGAATAATATATTGAAAAATGAAAATGAAATAAATAAATAAATAATATAAATAAAATAATTTGTTATTTCCATTTTCAATAAAATTTTAAATTTCAAATTTTCAATTACTTAGTTCCTAACTATTAAGTTCCTATCCTTATTCTTTTTAGTTTTTTGGAAGGTCATAACGTCCTAGTGAAAATGTGATGAGAGTAATCTCAATTCTCAACTCAAGGAGAATTAAATTCTCTACAATTTTGTCAACATGAAATTTTTGTAGGACGCTCTGTTTTCGAACCACATGTCCGCAAAGTTGAGCCTATTCTCAGTCCTGACTTACCATGGACTTACCCCTAATTGGGGTAAGTCCGAATACTTTATATTTTATTCCACTGTGAAAGCTTTTGTGTCATTATCAATCGCGCTCAAATTTTTACCATATAAGTAAAGAACCCTTATGGGAACCTACATAATAAATTTGATTTTGAGCCATATTGGTTCATTTGTAGGAGAGTAACAGCTGGTCAAGGTCAAAGTTGAAATTGTGAAAAACCCATTTGGATATTACCCCGGCGCACCTTATATTGGTTAATGAATATTGGGATCACATCACAATGTTTTGTGTACCGCCCTCACCACCTCAACATTTCACAAGGCTTAATATGAGGGATTAGAACGGACTTGATAATGCTATAAAAAGTAAAAAATAAAAATAAATTTACATAGGCAGGTACTTTCAGACTTATTCAAATTTTCTTCATCGACTTCATTGTTATTGAAAACGCAGAGAAAAAATGATGTGTTGTATGCTTTTGAAATTTTGAAATTGAAGTTCTTTTGTGTGTACCTGACTACCCACCTATACATACACATTGCAATTTGCATTGCAGTGTGAAAAGATAGGTACTGTCAAAGCCCCTAATTTCGGACACTTTTTTGATGGTTTTCAAAAATTGCTTCAATCAAAGTAAGCAATTCAGTGGTATGTTCGATGTTCATCATTATGTTCTCGTAGAATATCACCAGGAGAACTGGTTTTGAGCATCAATGTTACACATTTTAAACGATTTTGTCCATTTTATGCGAATTAGAGAATGTCCGAAATAAGATTCATAGGTACCCTAATTTCGGACACTTTCTTTTTTTTACAACAAAAAAGAAAAATGATGAGATGTAGTGAAATTATTTTCACTAAAAAACACTCTCCAGCAGATCGGAGCTCCAGTAGGTACGAATGTTTGAAATGAGAAAAACTCCGATTTTTTGACGAATTGGCCGAATAATATTGTATTGTAAATTAGGTTTTTCAGTATTGATAAATATTATGCCAGTGATACTGAATTTTTTGTTATCAATCATATAAAATGTATTTTAAAAATATCAAATTATAGTTTGAAATGTTTCATTAATTCATTATTTTGGTCATAGTTAGGATTAAATCATAAATGACAATAAATAAGTAGTAGCAAATTAGCAATTAGCATTTTATTCAATAGCAAACCGAGTGTCCGAAATAAGAACCCAAAACGTTGATTTTTACAGTTTTTTGAATGTTTTCCAACAATAGTAAATGGTAAAATAAACGGAATATTTTTTTTCCTCATCGAGAGTCACTTTGTGATAATTTAGGACCATTTTCTTTGCTATCGAAATGTTTGACTCGGTTCTGTAGGTAGATAACTTTTTCTTGGGACTTTAATGTGTGGCATTTAGAAAAATCCCGCGAATGGTCAAGCGAATGGTATAAGATGAAAACGTTTGCATCAGGAGACTGCCCTGCCCATGATCCAACCAAGCTTTCAGAAAGAAAACGTGCTCACTTTTACTTCCATGTAAGTATTATTTTATATCAGAAAAATTGAAAAAACTGTTGGTGTCCGAATACGAAATTAATTACCCACCCTGTCCGAAATTAGGGGCTTCAAGTGCATAGATGCTGTAGGTATGAACTATGAATTACTGAAATGCGCTCGGCTCCGAGGAAAGTTGAAAAGGTGAGGTAAAAAATGCTATCTTGCTAATGCTATGCCTTGGGAAGTTGGGATTGGCCGATTGGGAAAAGCCGGAAAAGGGAAAGCTCATAAAGCTGTCAATGGTAATTGGTAACTGGTTCTCATTCTCATTCAAATTTTGCAATGAAAAATTGAAGTACTTCGTTACAACTTACAAGTATACAAGTAGTAAAGTAAATTAATTCAATTATTATTTTATTATTTTTATTTTATTATAAAAAAAAATTAATTAAAATTAAAAAAAACCAAACCTGCCCAAGTGGCCATGATTCCAACCAATCACACGCCGGCGTTTCCACTCCACAGATTTCAAATCATTGGCTGGCTGGAAAGCCCTTGATTTCTGCAACTTTGTATCTGTGCCGAATCACCTGATAATCTTGGAAGACCAAACGTGTTCTTATACAATTGTCCAAAATTTTTATGCTGTCATTGTCGGTTTGTTAAATTATTTTACATTTAAATTTAAATATGATGAATTTGTTATATTTTTCGCGTAATGTGCTAAAAATATGAAAAAATTAAATTTCCATATTCATGTATGAAGATATGAGGTATTCATTAGGTAGCCAAGAAATACACGTTCAAATCTAGTATATGGTAAGTGCAAAAAATAGTGATTGAAGAATTCATTCATCTTTTATGTTATTTTTTTAAAAATATAATCGCTCCATTTTGTTGCTTTTAGTGATTAATTAACTTATAGACTAAATGTTCTTGTATTCCGTAACTTCACCGTACTGGGTTTCTTTCTCATGAAACTGATTCAGTCTATTGTGTTACAATATTTTCACGAGATATCAATCTACAATATTGATAGTACAGCCAAAACATTCTCTTGACATATATTTTTTTTTTTCAAATATCTCTCTGTAGCAAAACCGCATCTGTACATGTCGCTTTGTGTACATAATTACTGATCATAACTTATTATTTTTCGAAAAATAAGTCATTCGGTGAATATTTGCGTTTCAGAACTATTAAAATACACGTTGAACGTTTCACTTTCTTTGACAAACGATAATTTATGAAGTAACTCGACATCTGTTGTGGTATTGCGAAATGTTATTGAAAATATAAAATACCATGAAATAGGATAGCTGTTACGAGCACCAATGCTTTCAACTTTAATCTACGGGTTGTCGGCGTTTTTTCAGTAATATTTTAGGTACTAACCATCATAGATGAGCTTATCAAAACACATGAAATTATTGATGAAAATATTTAAACAAGTTACAAACATTCGCCTAGTATGTATATTGTTTTTAAAATGTAGTTTACACGCTTGATTTTTATGTAACTGGTTAAATTGCGATAATTAGGCGTATCCGTTGGAAAACATACATTTGACAAGGTAATGGTCCGCAAACGATCATCTAATAAGAGTGAAAGCGTTTTGAAAATATCATCACAATCACAGTTTAATCGTCAAACTACTGATCAAGAGAAACATATAATGAACACATCGGAAGCCTTGACCAACACTTACAAACTTTTCACAGTAAATCGTTTGAGATCTGAATTAAGACGTAAAGGGTTAAAAACATCGGGGAAAAAATCCGCATTGGTAATTGTAAATTCATTAATTGCTAAAGTGTCAGCTTGTTTTTATTTTTGGTTGCTCGATACTTTTTAATAGAAATTTCTTAGTGTTTGGTAGTCATTTACGTGTACTACATCGAATAATTTACATCACGCTTCGTCGTTTAGTTTGGCCGATTTTTTATGATTTCTATTATTTTTTGAAATTATTATTAGTAGGTATTTTTGTGATTGGTGTTGTTTGTACTACATATGTGTTTTACTGCTTTTATCTTAGTGTATGTATTGTTCGATTCGATGTCTGATGTCTGAAAGCAATTATTACTCTTAATCCTCCTAATTCTTTATGTACTTATACAACATTAAACTTTCCACTTCCAAAAAAAAAAAAAAAAAAATGAAAACACCAGTTTATGAGCGATTAATTGTAACAATTCGAAAGCAACGTTTATACGAGCAAACATTATATTAATTAACCATCACCATCGCTTTTATGTAACTTCGGTAGTTAGCTTCGATGTAATTATGACTTTATTGTCTCTTATATTTCGTACATTCCGATAAGATAATTCAATTGAAAAGATGCCCCATCCCCGGTCTTGACTTAGCTTATAGCTTGACTTGTGATATTTTTTATTCGTACGGTTCTCTATGAAGAAATTATTCTCACTCGGTATTCCAACTTATTCGTTCTGTTGTTTCTATACGTGCTTACGCAAAAATACTTCAAGTAGGTAATTTAAACGTGATAATTAATTTTTTTTTTCAAATTGTGAGCAACTCCAGCTACGTGAAAAGCTTGAATAAGTAAAAGTTTGTCAGAATTAACAACTTTTAAATTCTATTTCCGCGTGAATTTTTAATCACAGACGCGTCGTTTGGTTAAATTTCTAATTATTTCGGCGTTTTTGTTGTTTTGCATAAAATATGAGTTAACGTTGTTACGATAACGCCACTTCATTCTTTTTATTTAATATTATTAATGTGTGCTTTACTTTTTTCCCCCTAAAAATATTCACAATGATCACGTGTCAGTTTAGTTCTCTGATTTTTTTTTCATGAAAATATACATCATTTGTAATCACTGAGTCATTTTTTCGGTATTTTTTTTACAATCGTTTGCTCAACATTGTACGCGTAATTAACGTTGGAAATTTAATGTTTCGATTAGTGAATTGTTGAAATTGCATAGTTATTATTGCGGAAAGTTACTACACAGGTAAATAAACGATAATTGTGTCTGGCTAGACCTTGTTCCTAGTTGTAAAGAGGAGGAATCATGTAACAGTAACACATGCAGACGTATGCAGGAAATTATCAAGGTTGCTCGTGAAGATTTATTTGGTTCACATATGTATAGGGATGCAGAATTGCACACGATAAAAATTAATTCCAATGTGTAGATGCAAATTTCCATTATTGTGCTAGGATCTTTTCAATTTCTTACCTTGTAACGAGTGTTTGTAAAGAACGAGTGTAGTTTGCACGTGTAAGGTAATCATTTTCATTTGTTTACCTCGTCAAATAATTACAGGTGTTTCGAAGTATAGCCTATAAATTGTGATTGCGGTGTCTGAGTGATGATGATAATTATCGAAACGAAACGAAACGAAAAAAATATAAGTGTACCTACTGGTGTAGGTAGGTAGGTATACGTACTTACAAAAGCTGGATGCAAAGATACCGGTTGACAAATTTGTATCACACATTTTTTTCATTTTTTGCCTGGTTTGATAATTATTTATTACACAGGTGTTTCCTTCAAAAAAGTTATCAACTCATCATCTTAATTGATATTTAAGTTCTCGTTCGAAGATTTTTCAACAGTTTAAAGGTGTTTTTGGTATATTACGAGTGTTGACTGTTGAATGGTCACGGTATTGACACTGGATTGCGAAGTGCTCGAATAAACCATAGATATAGACAAGGTCTTCTGATGGTTATGGTTATGTTTCGAAAGTGGCGTTGAATATTTGATAGTTTTGTATTCAGCAATCAGATTTTTTTTTTTCTTTTCTCGTTCATTAAATCGTCGTCGTATTTTTCTTCTTCTTCTTCTTCTTCTTATTATTATTTTTTAAAAAAGTACCTATCCAATAAGTTGTGAATTGGAGCGTGAATAGGAAGCAGAGTTTAAAAGAGTGCGGTGTTGCCTGGTATTATGCGAATGAACTTGTAAGTAGCGTAAATATGCATGGAAAAATTCTGTAATTTTTGTTAACATGCCAATATAGGTGCTACGTGTTGAGAAATTTGATCAGGTATTCAAACTTGTAAATTTTTAACAAATTTTTCTCACATTTAGAAAGTTGACCGAAATAATTCGGAATTTTTAATGTGAAAATGTACTTAAGTGTCGTGTGGATTTTTCGAGTAATGTATTTTAATTGACGTTTATAAAGATTCGCGAATTTGCGATATTTTTTTGTTAGAAATGCTCATTTGGAAAATTTAAATTTCGTTCATTTGATCATAGGATGGAGCGTATTTTGAATCAGTTTATTCTGCTTGATACGAACGATGCAGAATAAATTTTGAAATGTTGAGCTGCGAGCGATTTCAAACAATTGAACTACCGGAAGAACAAAGTGAATAGCGCGTATTCGGTTTTTCAGCGATTTAATTATTATGTGAGAATCAAATAACAACCTTATTAAAGCATCAGTGCAACTACAAATTTCCTATAAATTTATTACGCAAAATTTCGATTTCTGAATCTGTTTTGACTGATTCTGTCGATAAAATTAAATCAAAAATTGGTAATAAAAAAATATCTTGAAGCTTTTCTTGTTATGAAAAATTTATTCGAATGAGCTGAAAATGTGGAAGTCTGAAGCTGCAAATGGTATTATACATTCTGAATTTAGTCGGCTCCTCTCCTCCTTAGCCCTTCCTCCCGTTGCAAATATAAAAAGTGCAATGGAAATTCGAAAAATCTATAACAAATGATGTAAAGCAATCCCAAAACATTTAATTTTTTTCTATTTTAAACAATGTGTGACGACGTCAAGTCAATCTGTTGATTTGAGTTATAGTTTAGTGATGAATGTTTCAAAGCAGACCGTAAACAAAATATGTAGGGGACAGGGGTTCGTTTTAAAAACATCTACGTTTACCAGAGGGCAAACTAACATTCCAAATACATGAGTTAAAATTGGATTCCGTGAGTGTATTACACTGTTTACCAGATATCATCAATGTTCAAAAACTGTGAAAAAAATTCAATTTCAACTGAATTTTTTTTCCAAGTTCAAAAAATGTTGACAATGATGGCTCTTTGAACAAATCCTGTAAAAATGAATTGTAAAGTTTAAAAAATTTGTGAAGAGATCATAAAAAAAACAGTTTCGCCATTAGGTAGGTAGAGGTACTTCATTTTATTTATTTGTCAAAAACTCTTTTCATTTTCTTCCAAATTTTGGCATCGGCAACTTTTTTACACGGGTACCTCAATTGAACTTGGCTGTGTACGAGTAAAATGGAAATGTTGAGAATGGTTTTGAAGCTATACTTACACAAAATTTAAAACTTTATTTTAATTATTTTTACTACTTTATATATTTATTCTCTTTCAAAAAAAGGTATTAAGTATGGGAAATTGATTGGGGAATAATATTTTCTTTTTTTTTCTTTTCTAAGTTTTAACGATATAGGTAGGAAAATTTTAGTCTGTGAAAAAAATGTAAAAATATCCATTTTATTCAGTTGAAAGTATCTCATTTTCTATCAAATAAAAAATGAAATTTCAGCGAAAAATTAGTAGGTAATTATTTTTCATTTTTTTTTAAATTTTGAAAAGATTTTCCAGTATTAAGACTGAATTTGCAGGAAAAAAACAATGTTACCTTTACGTGTAGTCTACAATATAGCTTGCCGGACGCTTTTCTGCCAATGTCCTGTTTTAACTTAACGAACCCTACCGACCCTACGTAAACGTAGAATTAGTTTATTTAATTTTCAAACAGGACGTTTTCATTAAGACGCGGAAATCATTTAAATTTAATTTTGTAGTTGTAAGAAAAATTTCATCTTCTCATTTCTCGAGTCGTGAATATAATTTTATTTCATTTCTTGTACTTCCAAAGGTTTGCTCGAGCACTCCAGATTCCTGCAAAAAAGTTATGAAATTGAGAAATTTTTGTTTATACTTTATTAAAAGAGGTGCGTCCTCTGCAGTTTCTACCGTGACATCATTTTTCAAAAATGGATAGTTTGAAAATCAAATTTAATAACGAGGACTCGGATTCTTATCCGAGGTAAGGGAATATTTTTAAATTTTAGGGCATATTTTGGTATTTTTTAGGGAATATTTAGGCACATATTTAGTGTTTTTTAGGGAAAGAATATCCGAGCCCTGTTAATAACTTTATTGAAAAACGGATCAAGTCGCTTCGACCATCGAGTAAACAAAAAATTTCTATTTCGTAATTTTTTTTAAGAATTCGATACGTTTAAACCTTATATTGCATCTACAAAAATACTCGATTGTTTCTATCAACTGTAGGAATTAGCTGTGCAATAAAATTGGATTAAGTACATTGGAATTAACCACGATGACGTATTTAGTTAATTCTAATAAACCACCGCTATTTTTAGCGTACCTGCCTGTTAAGTAATGGATGCAGTGTTTGAAAGGTTATATAGATACAGACGATGATGAGCGAAGGAGATTATCGATAGTTGATTAGAATTAACGACGAATTAATTTGTCATCGTGTGTAAAAGTAGGTTTTTTAGTCAAGGTCGAGGTCGTCAAACCAGCAATAAAAATGCATTGCTGATGTAAATTCGCCATTCGGTCTAACGCTTATTGGTGATCAATTCGTTTGAAAAAGATAGAAATCGAGTGCTAATTAAAAATCTGTCAATTTGAACAATTCTCAGCGATTGCGGATATTCTCCAAGTGAAGATTGTAGAGGCCGAAAAATGCGCATGAGAGAAGGAAGTTTCATTTCGATTTTTGCATGAGGATTCTTTCGTTCACAATGTGAATTGAAAAATTAGCGCCCCAGTTCGACTTTTTTCGACGTCAACTGTAAATTATAGCTTAAGGTACTCTCGTTGGCGAATCGACAAAAAAAAATGAAAGTAATGAGTGATGATGAAGAGAGAGAGAGAGAATTTGATCAATTTTTTATCACGCTGCTAAATTAAGTCGCATGTTGATGTGAGAGTGTACTAGAGATAAGTAATGATTTTTCTTTTGTGGTCAGCATCTATAAGTAGTTTGACCGAACGATTGAGTTCGATTGGAAAAAAATTGTGTATTTTATTGATGCGACGTTGGGTAAAGAAAAGAGTACTTGTATTGTTAGTGTACTAGTTGTACGTAGATTTGTTGTCGTCTTTATACGTTGCTGTTTACACTTAGTTGTGTTTTTATTTTGGCTAATTTTCTCTTTTTCGCCGTTTTAGATATATCGACTCGTAAGCAAAATGACTTCCAATGGTGATACGTTGAAACAACGGAGGACAACGACTGTGGAAGGCAAAGAGACGAAGCAGCTCAATGGCTCCGAATGTCAGCACGAGATAGACGATTTGAAAAATAAACTGAAAATAGAGCGAGAAGGTTTGGTGTTATGGAGGCGACCTTTCAAAACGTTGAACTTTTTCGTCAAAGAGCTTACATTGGTTACGTATACTTTTTTAAACAGGTGAGTCGTCAGAAGAAAGAAAACACAAAAAGACATATCGTTCACCGGGTTACTCTTATTCATAAGTAGCTTGTACAAGATTCATCGCATAAATAAAAAGTGAAATTTTTCACCAGTCTTGAATTTGAAGAAAATCTGTATTGTGATGAATGTAGGTAGAGGTACAATTCGACAGACGGGCGAAGAATTAATAATTTCATTGATTTATGATTTATCAGATCCAATACGATTTGTTCGTATTGTATTTTTCCACATTGTATTGAACTAATGGAAGCTTTCTTTGCAAGAGATCCGCGTGTTATTTTTATATACGTTGCTACAGCTAGTTTCCATTGCTGGGATATTGGTGCGCATCGTTTAGACGATACACGCGTTCAGTTTAAATTAGTCTCTTCTGTAGTGAAATTCGTTGTTTGGAAAGTATCCATGTGTGAGTTGATATTCTTTGTTTAAGGAATTAAATAAAAATTAATTTTACTCCGTATTTATATGACCGGTGAAGCTGGAGGGAGAGGACGAGGTGTGTGCGTAAGACATTGAAACTTGTATAACACGACATTGAATTTTATATAAGGTTTTTTTCGTGTTCTTGTGGAGAGTTAGATTTAAATAATTATGGTTTCGAACAATTTTTTTTGTGATGAAAAGTGAAGTACTAGTTTTGTCAGCATGAATATTTAATTACAATTACAATCCAAGCTCATTAGCTTATTATTTTGTAATCTGGAAAGAGAGGAGAGATTTTTTGTTCTGGAATTTGTAGTTCATTTGGCCCTTACCTATGAGTGCCTAGACCTACTCGGTGAACGATTTTTCTTTTCCACAATAACATCAAAGTAAATTTGAAAAAAAATTGAACTGAATTATTAAAAAATGAGGCATGTGTTAAGTACTTATATTATTAGTTGGAAGAGTTTTTAAAATTTGTTTCAGTTTGGAAAAAAATGATTTTGTTTGAAGAAGTGTGTACTTACTATCAATATTTTTTTTACTAAATGCAAGAGTTATTTGAAATTTTTGAATGAGATCCAAAAATACTTCGTTGTTATCCTCACAAAATTCTATGCTTCAAATGAATTTAATTCTTGTTCAATTTATTGAATTTTAAAAAAAAATGGAATTGTGTTAATTCTGCAATGTTTTTTTTTCAGGTTGTTAGCTTACAAAAAATTGGTATTGTTAACTGTTCTAGTCATAGTTTTCGTTCTAATTTCTACAAAAATTACTGGTCCTCATCAATTGGTAAGTTGAACATGATATTTTCATTTTTTGTTTACGTGTCTATTTATTAGGAAACGTGGCAACGAGTTAACTCCACTCAATACCCAGAATTAATAATAATATTTTTGTTTGTCACAAAACATGGATGTGGATCCTTTTTCTTTCTTATGGGGATGCTCTATAGTTAATTAATCGATAAAATCCCAAGTTTACGTTACCCTAGTAACATTATTACCTTACTAAGTTAGGCTTATGTATGATGAATACCATTGCTACATATTATTCGAAGTAATATTTAATGCGAAATTTTCTTTCATTTTTCAGCTTTTAAGGCAATTATACAAAGATGGTAGATGGTGTTTGTATTGGTTAGGACTTGGTGTACTGTCATCAGTAGGATTAGGGACCGGATTACATACATTCCTATTATATTTAGGGCCGCATATAGCATCGGTTACGATAGCGGCGTACGAGTGCGGATCGCTAAATTTTCCTGAACCGCCGTATCCAGATCAGTGAGTGTCTGATGAATTATCTGCTGACTCATTAAACGAGCAGAATTAAACTTATGCAAGTGCTTATTGTGTTATAGAATAATTTGTCCGGAAGAAGGCACCACAATATGGGCAACGAGCTTATGGACCATAATGCAAAAAGTAAAAATCGAATCTGTAATGTGGGGTGCTGGTACAGCGTTGGGCGAACTACCTCCTTATTTTATGGCTCGCGCTGCTAGACTTTCTGGTCACGATTTAGATGACGAAGAAGAATTAAAAGAGTTCGAAGATTTACAAAAGAAAAGCGAACAGAATCCCGATTCGATGGTGAGATTTGATCGTCGTTACAGGGTTTCATTTCGATATTTTTTGTATTTATCTATATTTTTATTCGTTTCAGACTTTCATGGAAACGACAAAAGTACTTATGGAGAAGATTGTTAAACGTGTAGGATTTTTAGGAATTTTAGCTTGCGCTTCGGTAAGACTAAATTATAAATTTCATTAATACATACAAATAAAATATTAATTTAGAACATGAAAATGCGAGCAAAATTTATTTGTATTTTCAGATTCCTAACCCGTTATTCGATTTAGCTGGTATCACTTGCGGTCATTTTTTAATACCTTTTTGGACATTTTTCGGAGCTACGTTATTGGGAAAAGCTGTCATAAAGATGACAATACAAGTTTTATTCGTCATTATTGCTTTTAACGAAGTGCTAATTGATACAGTGTTGAAATATGTCGGTTATGTGCCGGTAATTGGAACAAATCTACAACCACTGTTATCCCAGTTCCTAAAAAATCAAAAACAACGATTACACGACAAAGGAGGAAATGCTCCGGCGGTTAGTTGATGTTCATTTAATAATTTTCAGATAATAGATTCGACGGTTAATTATCATGTTATGCGTGTTTCATTTCAGGCGCCGAATAAATTGTCGGTCATTTTCGACATGTTCGTATTAACCATGGTAGCGTATTTTCTACTATCGATAGTTAATTCAATGGCTCAAAGTTATCACAAAAGAATAAACAAAGAACAACTTAAGGCGAAAACGAAACTCAGTTCGAGCAAGTGATCGGCGTAAATTTCAATAAGTTTTCTTTACCAGATTGTAATCGTTTATGTGTATAAATTTTTTCAATTCACTGTGATTACCATTTTTGTTTTTGTTTCTTTATTTTTCTTTTCTTTTTCCTTTTTTTCCTAATGCTAGATTGAGGTAGGTTTATTTCATTTATTTTCTGTCCGTGTATAAATTTTCCGTGTGTAGAATATAAGATGATGCCATTTGTATATTGTTTACGAAATCGTGTTTTTAAAATAATTAAAATTATGTATAGTATACTGGTTGTCTCATTACAGTATACTTGCTAATTCAAATTTTTAAATTTATTCGCGCAATCGTATTTTTTTACGGACGATATGATTTTATAAAAAAACATTTAGCTAAATTTTTACTGCGGTATTTTTTTTTGCGATATTGTTAATCGAAGAATATTTACTAAATTGCGATTCACTTTGTATTTCGATTTTGCTAGTGTTCATCGTCGTTGTTACAGATCATTCCTATTATATTTTTATGATGTAGAAATGCCAAGTATTCAGGAGTACGTTGGTTACTGAATATGATTTTTAATTTTTGTATGTACATTAAAATTAAGAAGTCTGTTAAACGTTTAAATATAATTATAATGAAATTTCTTGCGTCTTCAGTGAATGTATTGGTAAGTGCTGTTATGAAACTTACGAAATTGATTTACTTGCCGAAAACCTTCCAAATTTCTTCGAGTGTTTTTGACGCTTCTTATGTGAGACGAACTTGAATTTACTTGAAACATTCTAAATTCAACCATTTTTCTAAAATTTTGGGTACTTCTACTCCAATTTTTGCTCTGGACATGAAAATTTTGACGTACTTTTGAATACAACTTCCTTAAAAGTTAAAAGCAAAAAAAATAAATGAAAAATCGGAGCATAATTGAATGCGAAACCGGAACAATATTTTTTGAGCGGAGCAGAACAGCAGAATAAAATGGAAACCGGAACAGAATTTTTTTATGGCGGAGGGGAACGCCGAACCGGAACCAAAAATTCATTCCGATCAGCAACCCTGTTCGTGACGTCACTATGAGCTGAATGAATTTTAATTTTTAAATTCAAATTCAAAATACATTACAAAAAAAACTTGCTGTAAAATTAAGGGCCATTTCATAAACGTTTCTTAGGGATCACTTGGCCAAGTGGTGAATTAAAAGCTATTTTTCCAGACTGGATTAATTTTTTTTTTTATTATTAAAGTGAGAGATTGGGCTCCGAAGTACCAATTTATTTATTATTTTAAAAATTGAACTTTTTATTCGTTTATTAGAAAATTGAATCAAAATTCACCACTGAGCCAAGTGATCCCTAACGTCTATGAATACAGCGCTAAATATTTTTTGTGAAAGTGTTTTAAACTTGTTTAAAAATTTGGAAATTTTTACAAAAACAAAAAAAAACAGTTTTTTGCAACACTTTTTATTGAAATATGTATTTCAATTTTTAGTAATTAGTAAAGCATTTGTCAAAAATTAAATCGTTCAAAACATTTGTTAAAAAAGTGAACAAAAAAACAATAATATTCTTAATTTTTATGCAAAAGTTCTCATCTTGAAATTATTTATTTTTTAAATTGCCTCCTCAGTTCGTCAATCGTCACTGTCAGCTGTCACTCGTGCATAGGGATGGTAAATTATTTTAATAACTTGCGTTGCGGAAACTTTCCAGAAAGTTACGGAAGTTTATATTTCTTCAAAATGTGAAATACAGTACGTACTTATTTTGAAAAAATGTGAATTTGAAAATTTCATTCATCAACTGCAGTGTACAACTAAGGATAAATTTGTAACTACCTATTAACAAATTTCTGAAAATTTTCCTTCATTTTAATCAATATTATATTAATAATTTGCAAAAATTGAACACTTTTTTTTTTTACAATTTCCTCGCAATTTACAATAATATTTCTCATAAATTTCCATGGTCTATATTCTTTATCTTTACTTGTGCACCTCGTGCACAATGCACAGGGATGGAAAGCAGAAAAAGATGAAACTTTAGGGTTTAGCTTTTAGCTTTCAAAAATCCCAAACTTCCTCAGCTTTCAGCTTTTCAATTTTTTTAAATGAGGATTGAGGTGGAAAAGAAAACTGAAACTTGAGAAAAGTAAAATGTAAAAATCAAAAAAGAACCTTAAACAGAAACTGAACTGCATGAATTTGTAAAAAAGCTGAATGAAAGCTGAATGAATAGGGAAACAGTAGTAAGTAGTAAGTCCCGAATAAATAAAGCTTTTGGCTAGAGTTTTTAGCTTTCAAAAATCCCAAACTTTCTCAACTTTCAGCTTTTAGTGTTTACTGTTTAGCTTTCGGCTATGTACTAGCTTTCCATCCCTGAAACCTGAATAATTGTCTCTTGCGAAGTCTGAAGTCTGAACGTGCAGCAAGAAAAACTTCACTAATTTGAGAACGTAAATAAAGAGTGTTCCGTGTTCAAAAAATTAAAAAATTCGTTTGTTTGTTTACTCGAATTTCATTTCAACAGAATTTTTGAAATTTTAATTTTTAACAATGAAAAATAATTAATAAATGAAAATTCTTAGTCCAAACCAGGGATGTCTAGCTAGCCAATAGCCATTAGCCATTAGCCGTTAGCTTATTGAATTTTTGACGTTTAGCCATTAGCCATTAGCCAGCCAATCAAGAAAAAATTTAGCCATTAGCCAGCTTTAGCCAATTGATTTTGGCTAAAAATGATTGGCTAAAATTGAAAATAATTAGGTGAGGAAATGGGTTTCCTGTGGGTAAAAAAAATTAAAATTTTAAAATTCGTAATAAAATCAAAAGCAAAAGACCAAAAAAGTAGTTTGACATTGGCGGTTCCGGTTTTTTTTTCTGAATTTTTTTCAATGATCGTTGTGTTCCAGAAAATTAGTGAAAAATCAGTTTATGAATATAATCAAATAATGAGTGAATGCGAATAATTGTGATTCACGTTTGTGAAATAATAATCATTTCCTAAAACTATAAATAATATCTATAATGGGAATGTGCTCATTTAGAGGAGTATTTAGAGGGGTCACTCGATTTTTAAAAAATCATAAAATTAGCCAGCTAATAGCCAGCCAATAGCCAGCCAATGAAGAGACATTAGCCAATAGCCGTTAGCTTAGCCAAAGCACTAAATTTTTTTAGCTTTAGCCGTTAGCTTTAGCCAATCCCATTGGCTAGACATCCCTGGTCCAAACCATTGCGCAACGTCAGCAAATTGTTAAAATTTAAAAATCGATAGTATGAAATAAATGAAATATCGAAAATATCGAACATCGAAGTGTATGATAACAAAGTTGAAGTGATAAGATATTTTGAATCGAAGATCAAAAGGATACACGATATACACAGTTCATTTCATTATTTCTGATGAAAAAATAATGAGCTCTAATTAAATAAAATCGGTTTTACACAAGAG
Organism: Planococcus citri; assembly: GCF_950023065.1. Taxonomy (NCBI): domain Eukaryota; kingdom Metazoa; phylum Arthropoda; class Insecta; order Hemiptera; family Pseudococcidae; genus Planococcus; species Planococcus citri. The sequence goes on from NC_088677.1 coordinate 44,696,275, forward strand.
AATCATTTCAAACTTTACAATCTACAAAAATGTTGGCAAAAATATTCTCCACCGCCGCATCAGGTAACCATTTTCAATACATTCGCTTACTCAGTATCTCAAGATTCATACTTTGTAGTTCAAACGATTTTATTCAATTTATTGCACGACTTTGTTCAGGTATCGTGAAAAATAGACAATTGGTTCCGCCAGTTTATCACATGGTGTCAAGAAATGGTGGAAATTATGTGTTAGTGCATCCGTATAGAGAAAAATCCATCTCCGAACTTACAGATCATTATGTGGATAGCGTATTCTTGTTGGATGTTTTCAGAGGTACGTTATAGGTTATCTTTCATTTACGATTCGGTATCTGTATCGTGATCTCTTCTTACCGCTTTGTGTAGGTCTGCTTACTTCTGTATCGTATGTATTCAAAGAACCAGCTACCATAAACTATCCATTTGAAAAAGGGCCGCTGTCTCCTCGTTTCAGAGGTGAGCATGCCCTGCGTCGATATCCTTCCGGCGAAGAAAGGTGTATTGCGTGTAAATTATGCGAAGCTATATGCCCAGCTCAGGTATAGACATTTTCTCCAACACTTGATCGAATACGATTGTATAAATACACGATCAATTTCGTGTAATTTTAGGCCATCACCATCGAGGCCGAAGAAAGAGAAGATGGTAGTCGAAGAACTACCAGATATGATATCGACATGACCAAATGTATATATTGCGGATTTTGTCAGGAAGCTTGTCCCGTAGATGCAATTGTCGAAGTACGTCAATCATCAATTTGGTTTCTAGTTTTCCATTTGATATTCATTTTTAACGTATGTAATTTTCATGTAATTTAGGGTCCGAATTTCGAATATTCGACGGAAACCAGAGAGGAGTTATTATACAATAAAGAAAAATTACTCACCAATGGGGATAAATGGGAGTGTGAAATTGCTTCCAATATTCATGCCGATCATTTATACAGATGAATATTGTGCATCATTTTTCGTAGATGTGTCATTTAAAAATGAAACTATTTCGCTTGTTATTTCTTCTACTTTCTGTACATAAATATAAAATAATAACACAAAAAATTAATTGAAATTAATGAAAATCTCTCGATTCATGTTGTGATTCTTGTGGCGAACATGCGTTTAGTTATTTCTTCAGATTAAAATCTGAGCCTGCATAGGAGTTTAAGTACAAATCGCTGGGCTTCAATAAAACATTTTATTGATTGATTAATATGTACAAAGTTACAATTAAATTAATGTTATTAGCGGAGAAATGAATAACAACGAAAAAACATCGGCATCGTGCAATTTGTTTTTTTCTTTTTGATTTAAAAGTAATCGTTGCTTAAGTTCACGCCAGTTCTCGATCAATACACAGTAATAAGTGCACTGTTTAAAATTGAAGAAGTCTCAAATTTAATACGCGTAGTACCTAGTACCTCTACCTACATATAATAAATAAAATTAAAGCAGCACATTGAATTACCAACTCATATTTATATAGGTAACGAACAGTGACACTTTTTCAATTATTATCCATAAACTAAAAAGTATACAAGAAAGTTAATTGAACTAAACAAACTAATGTTTAAAAAAATGACTATTCTTTCAATCGTACGAAAAGTTTTTGTAGTTATCAATTACGGATAGAAAAGTGATGTGTTCGTTTAGAAATGTAAAAGATAAAAAAAATAAGTACCTAACTACTTACAATTTGTTCTATCATATTGGAAAATGAATATAAATGAAGAAAGCAAGAAAAAAATTATCAATTAATACGTTGAATGGAACTAGTTTTGGCTATGAAGTGATATTTGGCTACTATGAGGAAAATAAAAGCTCTACGTACATAGCGATTTCAATTTTTTACAAGCTAGAAAAATTATTATCTTATGGGTATCGCCTATCACTTTATCTTATGCAAATTTTCGTCGTTTGTACAGGGTGTTCCAGAATAACCTTTCACTTTTGTTTTATTAGTAGCTCTGAGAGAAAAATGGTTACGGAAATTTTTTTATAACCAAAATGAAGTAGAAATGTGCCGTTTTTAGACCATATATTTGAGTTTTCATTATAAATTAAGTTTTAAAAATTATTCCACCAAGATGTTTTCCATCATTTTTGACACAATCGACCAAACGTTTTTTAAAATTATTGAACACTTTGTTGAGCATTTCTCTTCTAATCAGTCTTGATTCACGAATAATATTATCTAGGAGCTGTTTCAGAGTCCTAGGATCATCTTGATATACTTTTGACTTGAGGTAACCCCATAAAAAAAAATCACATGCTGAAAAATCAGGGGATCGAGGTGGCCATGAAATTTCTGTGTTCAGCGAAATTATTCGATGACCAAAATGCTCACGCAATAAAGAAATCGTGTCCGTTGCGGAATGACAGGTAGCGCCATCCTGTTGGAACCAAGTAACTCTATACTTGTGTCTGCGTTTCAATTCAGGAATGAGAAACTCGTTTAACATTTTGCGATACCTCTCATCGTTCACCGTTTCATCAAACACATACGGTCCCACTATACCGAATTTAGCCACGCCCATCCAAACAGTCAACTTAGCGGAGTGTAGAGGTTTCTCGTGTATTATCATCGGATTCTCTGTCGACCAGTAGCGCATATTTTGTTTATTCACATCACCGTTTAGATAAAAATGAGCTTCATCAGTAAAGAGTAACGAGTTCAATGGAATCTCACCAGTATCAATTCTTGTAAGCATATCCTCGGCAAATGATTTTCTTCTCACAAAATCAGTTTTTTGTAACTTTTGAATGATTAAAATCTTATATGGATGGAAACTGAGGTCTTCAGATAAAATTCGTTGCAGAGAAGTTGGTTTGATTTTTAAATTTAACGCTCGTTTACGTATTGAAGTGGTAGGGGTAGTCTGTACTGAATGCCTTACTCGGTCCGTTGTTTCTGGCGTTCTTACTGATCTTTTCCGACCTGTAGGCTTATTTTTACAAGCATGAGCGGTTTTCTCGAAGTTTTTTACCCATAATTTCACTGTTGGCCTCGATGGCACTTCACTTTTACCGGTAAGTTTAAAATGTTTGCGGAAGGCACGAATTGCACTAATGTAAGAGTCATTATTTTTGAAAAAGGCCTTTACAATAAAAGCGCGCTGCACAGCCGTCCACTTCTCCATGGTAAAAAATTAATACTGAAACATAATTCGGCATGTGTTGGCTACCTGGAACCGCTTTTACCATTCCCCTAACACCATTTGAACGCAGATCAGTGCTCACCAAAATGTGAAAGGTTATTCTGGAACACCCTGTACCTACTTAAAACGGTTGGAAATTGAATTAAATGACTAAATTAATATGGTATTATATGTTTAAAACTTTAAATAATAACATCGATTGAAATATTTATGATATATTAATTATGTATAAATGTATAGAAAAAGAAATTAAATAAAAAATAGGGCATAGGGCTACTAAGGGCTTACGTCACGACGTCCCGCGTCCGTAGAAGGTTTGAATACGCTTCGGTGTTTTTTTGCATAGAGGGCGTGTTTTGCTGGAAATTTTAATTTTCCATCTTCAACTTGAACTTTCAACTTTTTCAACGATTGCTTCTGTCATCTTTATTTACGTGTATTTTTTGTTTTTGATAACAATTTTAGGTGAATCTATGTCGATAAAAAAATATTCGCAAGTCGTACTGAATGAAACGTAATAGTTTAACATATCATTGTGAAAGTTAAATTCAGGTTTAGAAGTGTTTTTCAAGTGTGGTGATATCGAATTTCATAAAGATTATGCTTATTTAATGTAAAATAATGGAAGAATACACTTCAGACATATCTGTTCTCGATGTCTATGAAATAGCTTCAGCGATCGGCAAAGAATTTGAAAAAATAATTGACGTCTGTGGCGCAGATACTGTTACCAATTTGATGCCCAGAGTTATCAATGCCCTGGAACATTTAGAATCTTTAGCTACTAAAAATGAACGCGAAAATGCGATCTTGGAAGATTTAAAAAACAGGATAGTTAAACTTGAAAATGACAAACATGTGCGAGCTGAAGATCGCTTAAAATTTGAAAAAGTTCGTATTATTATTGTTCCATTTACGTTGTTTGATCAATGTTTTGTTTACTAACTTGTATGATTGTATCTTGATCATAGGAACTTGAACAAATTGAAGAAGATTGGCGAAAAGAATCCAACCATTTATTAGCAGTAATTGCTAAACTTCAAGAAGAAAATAAAAGACTGGCATCTATTGTAGCAAATGAAAGTTATTTCGAACAAGGTATGAGTACATTTTAAACAATGGGTCGCATATGCTTGCATATGTATTATTATTCATTCTAATTCATTTTTACAGAGAGTTCGAGTAATTCTGAAGAAGACGTGAATGTAGTGAATCAACTCCAACATCAGCTAGATCTTCTTCGAGATAAGGTTAAAGTTCAGAATGTAGAATTGAATGCTAAAAATAGTGAGATAGAAAATGTGAGTTGAATTATGGCAATGGAGTTATTGTTGTTTTTTAAAATCAAAATTTCCATGTGTTTTTTTATTCATTTTACAGCTTGAAAGTCGAATAGAAACACTCAACACTACAATTGTTGATCTGAGAAAAAAACAAAAGATACATGTGTCTCAAATTCACGGATTCGTCGAAGAAAGAGCCAAATTATTGATTGAAATTCAAGATCAAAGAAGAGAAATTGTCCTCTTACACCAAAGATTAGGAATAGTTCAGAAAGAAAACGAAGATTTAGCGAAATCCAATGTGAGTTCATGAATGAACAAAAGTTCGTATTTAATGCTGATTTTTATCGTGATGCATATCTGAAACTTTGTTGTTTTAAGGTTGAAGTGCCTGATTTAACAAATAAGGTTTTGTACGACGTTGATGATCCCAACCGACCACGTTTTACCATTGCTGAGCTGAAAGAAATTCTTCACGAAAGGAATGAATTGAAAGCTAAATTAAATGAAGTTCAAGATGAATTAGCTCTTTATAGACCTGATGCCAGTATAGATACGTAAGTATTTATGATTTTTATTCTATCTATTCGTATATTAATTCATGATTAAGGTTATGCATGGCTGGAATGTTGTGCGTTATAATACGCGCGATGCTTGAATCTACGGTAGCCATTTCATATGGGATGAATTTCTATCGGTTAATTCATTAATTTACACTGTACAGTAGTAGTTTTTAATCAGTTTTTTGATCTAGTTGTAGTCTAATTTTATTTATGTAGGCATTTCTTGATAATTTTATGGTACAAAGTTCAGAAAATTCAGTTTAGTTCATTTTTAGATTTTTTCCACATCTTGACAAAAGTAATAATTTGGTTCTTTATTTATTGCATTTTTCGCATTTATTCAGCGTCTTATCATCTCGAATGCTTTATTTAATTTGCTTCTAAATGGCTTGTGTTTTGTTTTCTTTTACTCGGGCACCGCTTTGTCATTTGTTTGAATTAAAAATATGAATGGTATGCGGTACGTTATGCTGGTTTAACTTTCTGAATAGCCAGGAAGATGGAGATATTGAGCCCGAATACATCAACGAACGAGCAGGACGGGCTGACATTTATTTGGCATTGCGCTTTCCCGACCATACGAATAAGAAAATCGAAAATCACCAGCAATGTATCCCCTCTTTCTTCCCGACAAATGTCACAAGTGTAATTAGTACCAAGTAAGTTTGAAAACATACATGCATGTGAATGTATAGCGAATGGAGCGAATTGTTTGCTTTTGAGTTCGAATGGTAGAATTGTATGTAAATCGTGATGCTGTAATACCCTGATTGTAGGCTATTAGTTTTAATATATAAAAGAAGTATAATGTAGAATTCTTTAGTCTTTTCAGAAGTATTGTTAGATAAATTCGAATCTCATTGCAGAATCTAATTCTTTCATTTTTATTATGTGCTAAGCTTTCTTTATTTTATAATATTCTTCATAAAATTACCAATTGGGAAATCACACTTATAACAGTAAAATAAATTTGAGCTTGCACTTTCTTCATGATTCAATCATTTGCTGAAAATAGCATTCCATTATATCGTAATCATTCACAGCTATGCAGCTCATTCATACAAATGATTTTCATTTATAAACACGGCATTATATTTATTTAATTACCCGTACATTGTTGATGTATTTTTATTATTACTACTACCTATAATGGCGTGCGTTGTTCAAAATTCATGCTAATTTGGCGATAGAACTGAAATACTCGTAAGTTTCGTGTACAGCTTTCTGAAAATATTTTTATCGCTTTCGCTTTTTTAGCAGAGTAAAATTCTGTGCCAAAACTATGGTTGTGCTGAGAAATATCACAAAATACAATTGAAAAAATAGATTACTTACTCGTAGTCGTACTAAGTGTAGGCTATTTATTGGGCTTTTACAAGTTCAAATTATGACTCATGTAAAATTGAACTTTTTGTTGTTCGTATAAAAATGTGTACATTATTAACAATTCGTATAACTGTTTGTGGTTCTGACTTCTGTTCAAAATACATATATACATAATTATGTACAATATGATATTAAAAAGGGTTAAAAATCAGTATAATCATCATTCTGTGGTGAAACTGGAAGGGTGTTTTTGGTACGGTGTAGGGAATAAGGTGTTTATTGGCTTATATGAATCATCTTCATCTGCGAATCCTGGCTTAAAGATACATTCTCAATGTAAGAATGTTGGTGTTCATTTTCAAGTGGAATATTCTGTATGTCGTTTCTTTAATTAGTTTATAAATTTCTATTTGTGTTTTTTTCTCATTCAGATCCGAGGTGGCGACTGAAGTTGATTTTGGCGATGACGATTTGCCTGTTCAAGGACCATTACCGCTAGAACCTGATGACGCACCTTGGAAAAAATCTGAATCTGGTATTAGAAAATTGTAAGTTTTCATACATCTATTATCTTTCAACAATTTCATTTTTTGTATACTTAAGTAAATACGATTTTTTTTTTTTAGATTTCGAAAAATATTTATTGAACAATCTGTTAATCCAGTCAAAAGAGTATCAATTCCTATATTTTCTTCTAAAACTTCGTCATCTTCGTCTCCCTCAACATCAATCGTTTAACGGGAAATATTTCTACGTGCCATCATATACCTATATTTTATATTTTCACAAAAAATATTACTAGTACTACATATATTTAGTTTTAAGTTTCAATTTCGTGAATTTTTATATTTTTATCAAAGTACTTACTTACTTCAAAGCGGCATTTTAATGATTATTCTTATGTAAGTACAATAATTTTTTGTGTATTTTTTAAAACTTTCTTTTCTCTCAAATTTTTACCAGCGTTCGATTTTGAAAGATTAATTTAACTGAAAACTTGGTGAAGTTTTCTTTGAAAAATCAAAAAAATTATCGTTACTTATTTGAAAATAGGTAATTATTATTATTGAACGCTGAAAGAAAAGAAAGAAGTAATAACAATGTGATTTTGATTATAATTATAATCCATTAAAAAAAATTACATTGCGAAATGTGATTCTGAAAACTAACGAATAATGGATGGAACTGCTTAAAGGTTATTGTAATATTCCTTTATTAATACTCGTTATACTTAATGAATCAAATGTCGCGTAATTTAACGAAAACTTTAACTAAATAGACTGCAACATTTTTATATTTTTACGAAACACTATTTATTTTATTGCTACGTGACGAATTATTTCCATTATTTTATATTAAGTATGTGTAAATATGTCTTCCTCAACTTCGTGAAATACGATCGGCTTTGTGTAAGTTGAAACTTTTATTTTTGAAACAAAAGAAGTTCAAAAGGTATGAGCTGTTAATGCAAGCTTTTGATAAACCCATTTCGCTGGTCAATTAATTTTTATTCAATTTTTGCTTTTTTATTCCTCGCATTTGTAATAGCTGCGCTGCACGTTACAATTTTTTTTTTGTTGCTTAAAAATGTTACAATGTTACCATTAATAATTTTTTTTTTTTCGAAAAAAATACTTTAATTACCGCAGTTAGTCGCGAATGTGATATTTAATGTATTTTAATGTTGAAGTTTTACCTCGTGTAAAATTAAGAATAAATGTTCGTACTTGATTGAATTTTATGTTTCATAATTCGTATTTTTTCAACGAATAGAAAGGAGTTAGATGAAAGGTATCTTCTGGATGATTATATATTCAGATTTGTAGAAAGAAAGAGCTTTCAACGCTATTCACCCGAGTAACGAATAACGAAACTATTCTTATCTCGTCGAAATTTATCCTGGATTTTTGACTTGGTAAATGTTAAGAATATTCTATTCTTTGCTGAAATTAAATTCTTTCTTCTTTAAAGACAATGAGGCCAACCGGCGTTCAATTTACGTTGCAAAATAAAAGGAAGAACGTACGTGCAAAATTAAAGAGGTGTTAGGTTCATAACAAGAGTACACATAGACAGCGAGTAAGTATCTTGTCAAATAAAGTACATCGCAGAGAGAATCGCTAACTCGGTACGAAGTACGAGAAGTAAAGGGGGCATGGTATCGTCAACTCCCTTGGTCCCAGATCTCATAACAAGTGCGTCCGATTCGATTACTTTAATAGAACAATCACGGTCTAGCGCCTTCGTTTGTTCACTCGAACCCACCGTTTCGTCTATACATTTACCGCATCTTTTATTTCCTACCGAGCTTTTTAATTTTTAAAAGATGTAGCCCCGCGTAATTTTACCCATCGAAAATCCGAGTTGGTACACTACACACCTATGTCTAAGTACACGTTCCACGTTGTTCAAAATTTATCCGAGTACAAAGCTTTTGATGCTAGGTACGTAATCTATGTACGTATGGTACTTGAAATTTACTATATTAAGGTTAACTTTCAAAGCTCGGATTGGAAGTTTGAATTCAGCAGTTGTAGTTACCTTTGTACTCGAATTTCTAGTTCCGAAGGGTGAAAATCACAGTTGAGACGTAGCTTTAAAGTTGGATACCTATCTGTTAGGTACCTTACCTATAATATATTTTCCAGATGTCCGAATTCGTTTGCTGTTACACTGCTCTGTACCATGTACCGTGTTGGAAACTTTGCCATGGTGTCGTGCTTTTAGTAGACTAGTTTGTGGTCTTAATGCTAAACGGACCTTTTAAAGAATTTTATTGATTATAGAGTAGAGTTCCAGTTTTTAAAACCGTCATAAAGTAGCATTGAACAAAGTAAAAGTGTGAATTGAGAACATTGAAATCACCCAATCACATTGATTGATCTATCGAATTGACAGATTTTCACACGAACTCTTCTGTTAGTAGCCAAGTACCTACATATAATTGGTTACGCTGTTGGAGGGGAGGGGGGAGGGAGGATAAATGTATTTACATAATATGTACTTACCTATTGTATGTATATGTATAGTAATCATAAGCTCGAATATTTGAATGAATAAAATGGTTAAAACTGTCCTCACCTGACCTTACGTACTTACCTGCTGCGTAACAATTGCGCACCTAGCAGACCTAAACTGGGTAAATATAGGTTTAAAAAAAGAAAAAAAATTGAAAACATCAAAGAAGACAACACTTACCTAATTTTCGAGACTCGTTTGTTTAAATGTTTATTTATGAGTAGGTAATGAAAACTCTCTTACATTTTTCGCCTTTGTACACCACCTTCGGGGGCGAAAACCTCCTGGTTCATGCAGTTAGGTAATAGATGAACCGAATCCGCACAAATGTCACGGTTCGCGTTTAAAAGATAAATAAAATAACACGCGGCACACCGCTTATGGTAATGTTATCAGGCTTCGCGTTCTTTTTCTTTCATTGTATTCGTTTTTTTAAATGGGAAATTTTAAGAGGTCGGGAAGTCCGGGGAGAGACTTTTAATATGTCCCCTTGATTTTTATTTAGCTTATCTCGAAGAACAGAAACGTCGGACTGCGTACATTGGGGTGTTGGTGTTCGCTTTTGTCGTTTGTAGATACGAAAAACAGCGCGAGTCTTGTTTGCCCTTCTTCCCTTTAGATGCGAGTACGAGGGGATAAACTTATTCAGGCACATCTTTGATAAGGTCGGTGAAGTTCGTCTTCATGGCAGGGTGATCTCAGTACGGGATTTATCTGGTACCGGTACGACTCCCGAGAGATAGGTCTTATGTTCAATAAAGCCATGTCTTCCTCTTCTCCAGTACACTATTCGTTCGGTCTTTCTCTTTCTGTTTTCGATCATCTCATCTTTTACATCAACACGGTTACTGTAGCGTAATCTTGCACCTACCTATGAAAGGAATAAGGAAGCGGGTTGAATTTTTCAATGAAAAGTTTGAGACAATCGTAACTTTTTGGTGAATTAATATTTATATTTATGAATTTAATTGACTGATGAAATCATAAACGAAGAATTGTTTAAACCTGAAAAACTAAATCTATATATGTACCAGCACACAATGGAACTATATCTTTGAAACGAAACACACTTCCGGCTTGTAACTTTTTTTTTTCAAAATTAAACCTAATAAATTGTTAAAATGTTAAATGCCTACATCTTTGTTCAAAAATAAAATACTCGTAATTCATCTAGAGCTACTTAGGTACCTACCAATAATATAGTGTTTAGAATGAAATTTGAAGAAAGGATAACCTACCTGCGAAAAGTACAGGGTGCCCAGAAATATCGGGTACCCCTAAAAAAGTTTTCTGCTAAATACTTCGGTTGGTCACAGTGAATGATAATAATGATAGCACATGATTGGTTGTTGGACTGGAGAGATAACATTCCACCAATCATATGCATCTATTTCACGTTGCCAACCTATATTTTTAATGAAAAACTTTCTTTGGGGTACCCGATATTTCTGGGCACCCTGTAATGATTGCAATGTTCACTACCAAATCTTGTGAATATCGTCATTTTGTAAATAATGTTGGTCTTATCTTGATGAGCAACCGGTGATAAGCCCTGAGCAAATGCACCGGATGTCCCACAAAATTTTTAACACAAATCTAATTTATTGAAAAGCCAGAGGAACAGCTTTTGCTGATCCTCCCCCCCCCTAGGTTCTGAATCCTCTTTTCAAATCTTATAACCTTGAGATAGGTTGTGGAGATTGTGGGTCCTGGCTATAGGGATGAAAGATGCGGCACTTTCTAGGCAATACCGAATAACACCAGGAATCGCCGGAATCGGTAGTGGGATCATTTGCACTCATCTAAGGGGTTGAGCGGACAACCTGTGTCGTGGTCCCACCTTCGCCTGCATCTAGGATCAAAGTTATAAACGTGTAAATATAATTTAAAAATAGACGAACATATTGCCTACTTTTAAAACCGAAGGGGAAAATAGATAATTATGTGTACCTATGTATTTGTAGTACGGTAGGTAGGTTAGGTTATAGTAGGTAGCGAAAAATTAATGATCTTAATTTTTCAATCATGAGAAGCACCTTGATAAAATCTCGTGAAGCAATGGGGAAAGAGGGTAAAGGTGAAAATTTGTCCCCTGCTTCAATTTCCCGGAGAAACTGACAAAATAAAGAGCCTATATCTACGAACTTACCATGCTGATGTCAAACTTTCAAAAATGGAATATTGTTCAGAATTTCATTTTGGAAAACATATAGCTACCTAGGTCTTGTGAACATTTTTAAAAAATTGTGAAATGAAAAAAAACAAGGTTTTGAAAAACAAAAATAGGTAGGTACCTAAAGTTCTTGAAAAATTTGCATTCGTATTAGCCAGGGTTGTTGCGGATCACGAAAATTTGATCCGAATCACGGATCACGAATCATTGAGAAATTTGTGATCCGGATCACGGATCAAAGATCTCCCGGGAAATTGTGATCCGGATCACGAATCACGAATCGCTCCAGAAAAAAATGATCCGGATCAAGTTTTACGGATCATTTCAAGGAAATTGTATTAAGTATAGGGTACTAAATTGTTTTTTTTTTTAAAAATTAAAGTGTGAACAAAAACGTTAAAAACGAAGTAGTCTCCATTTTATTTTCAAAAAATTGCAATAACACATTATACAGGGGTGGAAAAAGTCAGCCTCATCTTGCAAATTTCAGAAATTGAAATATGAAATTTTCACATTTCAAAAAGTTTTAGTTTTTTGTCAATAAATCAAAAACTAAGTAAGCATCCTAGAAAAAAACTAATGGCATTATGTCGATTGGAAATTTAATTCTGTACAATTTTGGTCATGTGTAATTTTTTCGTAGGACGCTTACTTTCGCCTCCAGATCGATTTTTATGAAACACAGTTTGCAAATTTTTCAAAAAATAATTTCAAAAAGATTAGTTTTTTGTCAAAAAATCAAAAACTAAGCATCCTAGCGAAAACCCAATTATTCGTTATCATTAAATTGAGTTCAACTCATTAATTTTTAATAAAATCGAATTTTCAAAGCAAAAACATGCAGCAATGCAGCATTTACTGGTGAAAAAAAATGATCCGTGAAAAAATGATCTGCGGAAAATTTTGAATCGGATCATAGATCACGAATCGTTGTGGTATATAATGATCCGGATCACGTAATGATCCGGATCACAACGACCCTGGTATTAGCCCAGTCTTCCAGCATATTTCTCGAGATCTACAAGAAATCCAGGCCCAGCGCTAATTTCCCCCTTGGTCCTGTCCTTTCTGCGACTCCAGACATTGAAATCGAGCTTTACGTATCAAGTAATAATACCTAAATAATAGGTAATTATTTTTTTTCATATACCTACAGTTTGAAGCTTCGACTACACAAATGTTGTTTCCTACCAAAAGTAGGTAATTCACATTTTCAAGACGTCTAAAGTAGGCAAAACATATGTATACCCTTTTGTTTGCGTGTGTGTTTGTGTTTTTTAAAATAAAAATATCAAGTTTAATAAGCTCTAAAACTTTTTGAATTGTAAAATTTGAAACACCTATTCAAAAACTTTACAATTTTTTATAATATAGGTAATCAGTCTTGAAATTTGAAATGATGACTTTGAAAGTCAATTATTCCTAAAAATATGAGGTTTTGCCCGCATAGAAAACTTTGCATTCGTTTTTCAGTTTCAGAATAATTCTTCAAATTAATTTTTGGAACTTCTGAAATGCTTTTCAACCATTCAAGGCTCCATGTTTTACCAGTAGAGAGAGTGAATGTCCTTTCGAGATTTTCAGCATTTTATAGCAGGATTGTCAAAAGTCGAAAAAGAATTTCTTTTCATGCGAGTACTCACCAACTCCTTCAAAGCCGAGATTAGGCCAGCATTCATACGCGAAGCACTTTGTATGATTGTATAAGATCAGAAGTACTAATTACCTATTAACTCGATGAATATTCATACAGCTGGCTAACTTCATCTTCAATTTCAGCGGTGAAAAAAATACCCAATGTAATCCCCCCCCCGCGGCCCCCGCCATACCTATGTAGGTACCTACTTACTTGAGTATTTTCAGTCAATTTCGTGTTGAAAAGGTATCTTTTGAATATGAAACTTCGAAAGAGACAACAAATCGAAGAAGCTCGTTGATACATCGCGTTGAGTAATTCAAAAAAAATTTCACGCGCGAATTTCTTATCTTGTATGGTTTTTTTGTTCTTGTTTTTATTTCATCTTCATTACAACTTGAATAAAACTTTGTTGAAAAAACTTTGGAAATTTTAATTTTACTTTTTTCCTCCGTTTTAGTTAACATTTCCCTTGATTTAGACAACTACAGCAACAGGCATAAATATGTTACCCAACAGCAATTAAGATAAAATGTTAAATAAATTGAGCTAAAGTTCATGCTAGTTTAACTAGAAGTTGATGTAATTTAGCCAAACATTAAAAGGGTATAATTTACAAAGTTGATAATGTAATATGTGAGCTTTCGAGTAACAATGTGTACACAAAGTTGAGACTCGCGTATGAATAAAGATGGCACCTTTTTTGCTCCCCAGCGTTTATACACAGTTAAATGTGATATCACATCGGATCAACTTTCGATGAAATTCTAATTATTTTAGTACCTAAGTATAATTTTGTCTTTTCTATTCTCATTTGTTTATAAAGCACAAAGACATTGCTCTTTTTTTTCACAGAAAAATGTTTCCATCACGTTAAAATATTCATTTGGATTCTATGTTTTTCTAGCATCGCTATCAACATGAAAAAAATCCAACAGTGACACTTGCCCTATAAAAAGATAAATGCAAGAGAATTTTTTTTACACAGGTAGGCAGACCTAGTTACATTTCTTTTATAAAGAAAGAGAGAGAAAAAAGTTGAGTCCATATTTATGGAACACTGGAGACTGCGAGAAAAAAATGACAATGGATGAAGAAAAAAAGGGGGAACTATTTCGTACTTCAGATAGGGTAGACGGGGAAAATCTATGCATATAGATTGCTTATTTTCCGGGCAGATTCAACAGGGTTGAAAAACATTCCCCGTCTTCACTCTTCGATACCAACCACGCGCTTTTTTTTCGTCGAAGATAATCTATCCTTTCTTCTTTGAAACGAATTTTTGAGTCTTCTTTCTTTTTCTTTCTTTCTTTCTTTTTTCTTTTTGCTTCTTTTTACGTTCCGTATTTCTTTCTCTTTATATATATATTTTTTCACCCTTTTTTCTCTGCTCTGGAAAAAGTAATTTTTCTTTCTCATTTCAAATTATTGTATTCCGTTCTACAACACGATGTAGAAAAAAATTTAAATAAGCAACGGAGCTGAAATGCAAAATATTTGTCGAACGTAAATTTTTTCATTCATTTAAATTACTTAACAATTTTACATTTATCATTTTATTTTTGAGAAATTCCCCACCTACTTACCGGTAAACTTATATTCGTGATTAGCTGATTATCCTACAAAGTTGCGAAAAATTACCTTCGATTATTTTATCGAGTAAGTAGGTAGTTATAATAAAGATTAAATTTCAAAGCAATGAAATTAGAATAAATAATATAGGTAGGCATTATTATGATAAAAGGTACCTGCAGCTTGAGAATAGACCGAGACTTTGTGAATTCGCCTAATGTAAAAAAGAAAGTCAAGCAGATATTACATATGACTCACTCTGTGGCTTCGCCAGACACGACTTTTTGAACTTAATGTTAGTGAAAGGGGCCACTACTACGTACCAAAACACTAAATCGTTATAAAAGAGGATTGTGAAAACTCAGCGAAACGTTGTTTAACGCCATACAGACTGACTTTTTGTTGCGATTATGGCCAATACATTTTCGACAAAAGAATTATCAATGAAAAGTAAATCAGTGGCAGTCACTCATATCTAACGAAAGTATCAGGTTAAATGAAGGAGCAATATTTTAGATATTTATCAACGTCAGGAACAGAACGTAAACGGGCAACAATATAATGCTCGTCGGTTTACATCTGATGTAAATATAACCGATATGAGGACGAGAACAGCACTACGACCGGCCTTTAAAACTGCTCCGCCGGGGAAAATACCCTTATCAGCGCGAGTTTCAGACCCTTTCCGGACTCCTCTGGGAACGATATTTTCAAACGGCGAACATGTAACTGAACCAACTTGCAGCAGCTTAGATCTGTTATCGCCGTTTTATGACCGAGTCTTTTACAATAATTATAAACTTATTACGGCCATTGTTACACTTTACAGCGTCCTTTTCTAACAACGCGTTTCTTGATAACCAGATTCCTAAAGCCAAAATTAAACTTTACCATCACTTTATGAAAATGAAAGAAAGGTTTTATTGTTTCACAGGTGTAAGGTTATAAGAAAAGGGCATTTTTCTTCGAAACAATTTATTGGTCGCGTGCGATTATTCAGAATACCTACCAACCTGTTAAAAGTATCTCTGCAGCCTATTAGAACTGAGTGAGGAGAATATACGATGGAAATGAACTGTGATGCAAGCATCGCGAGTTTTCCCAATCCTAACAGGGAACATAAAAAAAAAAACAATCGGCATTTCAATTAAAAGCAGTCAGACTTTTTCAAGAGAATTCAAAACCACTTTTTAGATTTTAGGTTCTACCGACCGCGTTGTCTAAAATTTGAGGATTATGCATTTAAAGTAAATGGTATTGCGTTTCAATTTTGGAATATTTTCTTATATACAATATTACGCGTTCATTCTGATACAGCATGTCTACCCAATCTTAAATACTTATTTATTATTTTTGAATATTTAGCAATTTTTCGATTTTTTTTCAAAAACGAAATTCCTTCTGAGTGGCCTTCAACTCAAAACTAAGGTCTCCATAAAACTCTTTCAAAATCTAACGAGTTTTTTCATTTTTTAATTATCATGTTTTTGAGACTGTAGAATTCCCTGTTCCTCAGTTAAGAACTGTATACTCGTAACTTCGAAAACATTTATACGTATTTACCAATCGATGCACCACACATCATCAGGGATTGACTTCCAATGCTTAATTGCAAATGAAAGGCAGGGGGGGTGTCTATATCTCACTCTACTTCATATAGAATATGATTTGAGGTTATCCTGAAAACCATTTGAAAAATTTGCCAAATTTCTCCTTTCATAGACCGTAGATGTGTAAAACTTAACTTAAATCAGGTATCTTTCAGTAAAACTGTTTCCAAGGTGTAAGTTCACCCCTATAGCTTAGTACCAATGTAGATTATGCAGGCAACATGTCATCTTGATCGACGATGAACACTTTCGACCACTCCGTCGTTGGCGAGTAGGTACCTACTACAATGGATTACACGTACTATTTATGTAAAATTTCGCAACTGGACATCCACTCACCAGACATCCTGTACAGGCATATCACATATTGCCTACAGTAACACCATGAATGAAACAGAGCGTCAATATTTCACCACAATATTTAAATCTGATAAACAAAACAAAAAAACGAGCACGGGTTAAGCTGAAGGGTTGCTGGACCTATAGACATGTGTGTCGCACCGACATCGACAGCGACAATCCCTTGAGAGCGAGGGGCATTCGCCAAACGCTAGGCGCTCACCTCTCTCGCGCCATCTTCAATACGCCGGAATATGCTCTCAAGTTCCGTTTAGTTTCAGATCAGCGGAGTCGTGCTTCCCTTGGAAAACACACAGAAATCAGAAATAAGTATATCTACTGTGTGTACGCAACGCACGTACACTCGTATACAGTACATACTCGTAGTATGTTATGCACATAGAACCTGCTATGCGAGTGTATGTGTATAGAGGATAGGGTGCCGCGCCAAACGGCGATAAAATCGCTTTGGCCGATACGTCAAATATCTGTGTCATTTGATTTTGATATACGGTTGTAAGCGTTCCCGCTTTGCGAAGTTACTTCGTTTAACTCGCACAATAACGCGTTGTAACAGTAATTTCGCTATATGTACGGCAGTAGTTTTCGTTTTCCATTTAATTCAAGGGGAGACTGTTGACGATGCAAATGTCGTTCATTTTTCGGAGAAATTTCGTATCGTTTGCAAAGGGTTTGATTGTGCGTTTACGTTTGTTTTTGAATGAGCCTCTGTGTAACGAAAATGCGGTTTTATTGAGATAAAATTGACGATTATAAAGGTTCGCTTGTCGGAGGGTCAAACAGTTTCACTGTATGTGCGAGAAATGTGGAAAACTTACCTATTGACTTTTGCTACCAACCGGTCGCCATCACCTATATTACTATAGATTGTTCGAATTTTCAAAAATCTAATCCCAAAAGAAAAATGGTTCAAAAAAGGTTTTGAAACCACATAGTTGTGTCTCAAAAATCTGAAGTCCATGACATACCTTTTTTGCTGAGTAACTTTAATGAACACGAATAAAATTTGTTTAAAAAAAAAAAAAACACAAATTTTGGAAAAACTGATCGTGAGGTTGAGTGTAAAATGCTTACTTTTTTCAGTATAGGTACCTATGTAATTATGAAGGTAAATGATGTAACATCATTACTCTTTAAAAAAATGAAGATAAAAATACCTATTGCCTACCTATTTGTGAAACTGAAGGGGGAAACGAAAATCAGTGTTGTGAAAACGAAATCTTTTCGTTTTGGTTTTTCATTTTGGTTTTTGTTTTTAGGAAAGCTGAATTTTTGTTAAGTTATGTTTTGTTTGGT
This sequence comes from Planococcus citri, assembly GCF_950023065.1. Lineage (NCBI taxonomy): Eukaryota > Metazoa > Arthropoda > Insecta > Hemiptera > Pseudococcidae > Planococcus > Planococcus citri. Next base: position 44,714,283 of record NC_088677.1, read on the forward strand.
TACTAAAAATAACGTTTTCGTTTTGTTTAACGTTTTTTTCTCTATTTATTATTTCCCTCAAATTTGGCAGATTTCTGTGATTTTAAAAGAAATTTTAGGAAAGAGCAACACTAAAACAATTTAAAACATGAGAAATAAATAAGCAGAAAATTGCAGATAATTTATCCCCTTTCCGAAAGTTTTTTTGTTTTCTTAGGATAGCTCGCAGAACCATTTTTCTGAATTTTTTGGCACCTATTTCTAATGTTTGAAAAAAAAAAATGAAATTCATTTTGTTTAGTGAAAAATATTGTTATAATATATTTATAAGGTTTTTGTTTAACGGTAGGGTATGCTTCTAAAAACCTAAAAAATAATTACCTATATTTTTTTTTGTTTTTCGTTTTTGATAAAATAACAAAAAACAAAAATTGATATTTTAATCACATACCTACGTATGATATTACTTACGTTAGCTCAAATGAGAACTAAAATTTCTAAGGAAAGTAAACACAAGAGAAATAATAAATTTTAGGTAACTAAGTACAGTTTTTTATTTGTAATAGCCTAGGTAAATATTTTAAGAATACTTAATAGCGCTCCCCAGAAAAAAATTTGGTATAAAATTTTGGTACTGATTCCTAACAGTCCCACGATTATAATCCACTTTTTTAAAATCAAAATGATTATATAGTTAGTTCGATGCAAAACGTTTATAAAATCGAATTCTACAACGGTTTTTTTCCTTAATGTTTCTTATGTATAGGAATAGTCATAAAAAATGGCATTTCCAGAATAAATTTTGGCGACGGAGTCAAATAACTTAGCAATAAATATTGTGCAAATACTCGTACAGTGAAATACTGATCATCAAAAAATAATATTCCTCTGAATCATAATTAATGTTTCAGAACAATTCGTCCGCGGTAATGTTCGAATTACGGCGATCCTAAATTTTCCATTGATACTTGATAGCATATGGGAAGTATACCGCAGCCTCAGAATTAGTATTGCATTAATAGAAACTACCTATGACACTTTGCCCTACAAGTCCTAAACGTAAATTACACAACTTAGATATACCTACCTACGTATTTATACCTACGCATATATAAAAAAATGATCGAATAGTAGACACATTAGATACTTATATGCGTACCTATTATGAGAATTTAGCAGTGTGCTGAGCCAAGTAGGTAGGTAGATATGTCACTTTTTTACCCCATCTGTGGGATTCTTGTCTTTCAAAGGCGACGCTGAAACAGATGTGAAAAATAGGAAAAAAATCTTGTACGAAGGGTTTTTTAATAGCCTAAAAGTTTTGTGGTTTTTTTTTTCAAGAACTTCGAATATAATATATAGCATTGATTACTGTATAGATATTTTTCTAAATCATCGTCTTTACAATATAAAATATACGTACCTAATCATGACTTACAGAGAGAAAAAAAAGAACAAACGTAAAATTAACTTCACAACTTGGAAGAAATAACACACCTAATACAAACTATTTTAATTAAAGTTTTCAAATGAAAATTACCAATTAATGGAAATTTGTTTTGCTCTTTATTCGTACTCACAAAGGGTATTGTCTATTATTACCAGAAAAGTTATTGAGTGGAGATCGGGCAGATTTTTTTTTCAACGTTTGAGAAAAATAGTCATGGTTAAGAGAGTAGAACGCCATGCATTTAGATGGCCTGATTGAGACTAGTTTTACGAATCACGTGCGCTATTGTTAGAGATTTTCTTGCAAGAAAATAAGATGTACTTTACTTTTATTTCATTCTATAAAAACTCCAGCCAAAATGTTACGACGCGATGATGTAAATTTTTCTCAAATAAAATTAACCAATCGACCAAAAACATTATTTTTTGGTTTTTGCTTTCAAGATAGTTATTTTGAAATTTCATTTTTTTGTTTTTTCAAATTGAAAAACGCGAATAAATAAATGAAATAAAATAATTTATTCGGTTAGTTACACGAGTTGCACGGTTACGTATGTTCGAGAGTCTTGTCGCGTTGTTAATTAGTAATTACATCATATTTCTCACAGATTTCATTTTGCCTGCAATTTTATAGGTAGGCAAATTATCCTTCATTTCGAGTATTTTCTGTAATAATATAGGTACGATACTTATTTTTGATCCCTCTTAAGGAAATATCTGTGCATTTTATATTAGCACGAATGTAGAAATGCGTGAAATATCTACCTACTTATCTATCTACTTTATAGGTACCTAATCAATATTTCAAGTACGGTTATTTTGAACACGTAGGCATCAATTTTCATTGTATGTACTCTCCAAAGCCATCATATACTCGTAGTATAGCTATGATGAAAAGGCTATAGGAATCCACAGACAATTTCACCAAGTTCGTATTTCTATATGCTATGAGTTAAGTACACATCATTTCCTCCATCGAGCTCAGTACAAGGAAACTATTTTACCTCTCTACGTTGCACAATTTTCATTTTAGCTCGGATATCAGCAACGTGTCATCCCGCCTTTGAATTTACTCCTCGTGTAACCGTACGTGCAATAATATAATCCACAACTTCTTGCTTTCGTCATAATACTAATAATAAAACTACAGAGTAAGGATTTTCTTGAAAATAAGATCTCCCCTATGAGCAGGCAAAAATATACGACATATTAGGGAATTTGAGAAGGCTATGAAATCTTATTGAGAAAATTAAGACGGCGCTACTTGAAAGAGTAAAATCATTCTCAAAATTTCTTACCTGAAGAAATTTCTTCCCAAACTGTGAGTGAAAATGGGGTGACCTAAGTATCAAAAAAAATCTTGTGTAGGTAGGTAGTTAATTTTTTCAATACCTATTTGCTCATGAACCCATTTTAAATTTGAACTTTAAATAATTTTCATACATCACCCTTGGTCATGGAAAAACTTTCAATCACTAAGCCTGTATTAGATATAATTATTACTTCGTGAAAAATATAGGGTAAGTTTATAATGTCATTTTTTTGTTCGAAAAATCGAAATATGTAGGTAATTACTCCTGAAATGCAATGTATATTGTATGTACCTATGTCCTATTTACATAAATACTCGTAGCTGTGTAAAAACAAAAAATAAAACTTGCCTATTACTTGCCCTGCAAAAATTAATAAATTTATTCGTTTTATGATTATCTGGCGTAATTCGTAGATTATTCTCATTGTCAGTATAAGTATAAAGCGACACTGTGTCCAAAAGGGGCTGTGAACGAAGTACATATAAAAACCATGAAAAAAGTTCAACCCTGTGGCAAACTTCGGTTCCCAGTCTCGAGCGCCTGTACAACAATACTAAGCCTAAAAAGTGTGACATTGAAACTCCGTCACGGTCCCGAAGTCGATTTTGGGTGCGAATGTTTGAATTATTTTGCTTTTAATATCGTATTTGGCGATTATTCGATCAAATGCTTCGATAGTTAGGCTATTTTATTCCAACTTATCAGTAAGCAACTCTACCAACCTAGGTAGTAGGTACCTACCTACGTAGGTACTTTTAAACTTGGCGATACTTTCAATGTTTGAAAGAAAAGTCAAATAGGTAGGTATCGATAACGCATGTTTATGATCCCAAATGTGACATCGTTTTAACCCTCTTTTTCCTTGAATCTATTATTAATGAGCTGTAACATATTATACGTAAGCACATGCCTCTGTGCAGCGTCACTCGATTTAATTGTTCTTATTATCTGAAAATCGTCATTGGAGAGTAAAATGAGTTCTCTGGGGGTGAATATTAAATCGCGATATCGGTATTGCTTCTTTTTTGAATTTCATCGTAGATTTCGAGATGAAAATTTTTTTCGAGAAAAAAATGAAAATGGAAAACGTGGGTAGGTACCTATCTAAGTAAACATAAGTATAGGGAAAAAAATTTTTTTTTGTGCATGATATCCCATAATGGAAAATGATTGGATCTGATCAGATTGGGACATTCCAGGGGCTCAATTTACTCTGACTAAATCTAATCAGAGCTGCTTAGATCAAAGTATCGATTGGATTAGATCTATTCAGACTTAATTATGATCCAATAGGAGAGACCTGATTGGATCTGACCAGATCTGAATTGATCTGATCAGACTTGATTAATCAGACCAGACCAGATCAGATCTGATCACATCCGGACAGGTGGACATTGCTTGGATTCGATTCAATCTGACCAGATCTGATTCAATTTCATTCGCTCCTGGGCCTGGGCAGTGCAATCGGCAGATTATCGAAATAAAAAATCGGCAAAAAACAGAATTCGATCAACTGTAGAGAAAGTTCAAAGTTCTCCCTAAATCGATTTTCTCGATCGATACATCGACATAATAACGACAATCGTCTATCGTTCAAGATATTGTATCGATAAAATGTCGAGATATCGATCGAGAAATTTTAGACATAGGGAGGAACTAATTCTCTTCAGTTAATCGAATTCAATTTTTTGTCAAAAACTGATCGATTTCATTTCACATCCGAGTATCAATCTTTTACTATTTAGCGCGTATTATTTCTCATTTTCTCGTTATAAATTTTTGAAAATTGACATTTTTGTCAAAAATAATTATCTCAAAGATGATCTCCGTTTGGGCTAGTTGGAATGTCTGTACTAATTCAAAATTGAGTGGTGAAATCTTTATAAGTAGGTACATAGATATAGAAAAAACGTAAGTTTTTTGACATACAATTCCCATCGATGTTTTTGAAAGCTTGCTAGCAGATGAAAAATCGTCAACTTTTTGAAGAAGATTTTCAAAAGATTAAGTCGAAAATTCATCTAAAATGATACCGAAACAAAATCGTAAGTTTTTACGCACAGATTTTCCGTCGATATGTTTGTAAGCTCGTTTCGATATATGTACTTACCTAGTAGGTACTTAGATGGAAAATTGCAAATGTTTCGATGAAGGTTTTCAATAAATTAAGTCGAAAATTCCTCTGACATGAAATCAAAATGAAATCGCAAAGTTTTTTGACACAGAGTTTTCAATTCTTCAAAGCCCACTTTCGATACAATATATGAAAAATCGCGAACTTTTTGATGAAGATTTTCAATCGATTAAGTCGAAAATTCACCTGATATGAAATCAACTTCCATATATCTCCTATTACTGTTCGATAACATTTTGGACAGAAATCTAAGTAAGTAGGTAGGTACATCTACATTATATAGACTTACAATGAGTCTTCTGGGTATAGGTACCTCTCATTAATAAAAATGTTGTTAAATATTCGTACCTAATAAAATATCCTAAGGTTTTCAATTGAACAATTTAGGTATCTACTTTATCGCATGTAGATATCTGAATTTCATAAGTCACCGCTTTAATTAGCCATACCAGATTGTTAATTATTACATGTAGTAGGTACGTAAAAATATCGATGATAAATTTCATGAACAAAATGATACCGGCGACCTAGGCCCATGTGTGGTACTTCTATCCTACCATCCGATACATGTTATGGAAACTGATTTACCACGCGTAGAAGAGAATGGACAGGATTATTTTGCGGGCGAGCGCTCTTGTAAAGAGATCAGCCGAGTGTAAAAACGTATCAAGCATCAGATCGAGGCTTAAAGGTTAGAGATTATTCCGCGGGTTTTAGTATTTGACATTGACACCCTTGTACCAAAAATCTAAGGGTAAGTTTTCCCAGCAGTCTTGTCGGATTAAGGTTATCCCGGATTACCTACCACAAACTAACGGCTAGTTTTACCACTCTTTAATAGCAAACTTGATACTGTACAAGAATTACGATACATTGAATTCGCTGCATGGCCGAAAACACCTATCGGCTGATATTGATATTGGACCAGGGCGTGATACACCCACTGGCTCAGTAGAGGTGAAATTAGTTGACGATGTTACCAGGAGTAGCCATTTTTCAAATAGGTAGTTTGTTCTCTATTGACTGCTCTTGACTGACTTGTATTTTAAAAATTGAAAATCTTGGAGCTGCAGGTCTTTTCTGAAGTGCTGATGCAGGTAGTTTACAAACGACGTCCTGTTAATTATCGCGATAATTTTTAAATAAAATTGATTGATTTTATGTAAATGGTGGTTTTACTTTGTCAATTATCTAATTTTCAAAGTAGGTACATACCTGGATTATAGATAGGTATTTGTTATCTTCCTCGTCTCCAGTTGGAAAACTCATTTACGATTAACTTTTCTCGTTCGATGAAAGCCATGGGCCATGCTTTTATACAATGTTTTGTAACTTGAGCAATCATCTGACCGTCAGAGTTCATCATTTTCGCGATCGCATACTTACGTGCCTACCTACTGGGAGTATACGTAATACGTATATTATACTTTTCTTTTGAAAAGCATCACTCGCCGAGTGTGTTTCTGTTTTGCGATGTTGTAGGTTCGATTTAAAAAGATTTGGCGCGATATAAGAAGAGGAATGTTTGAAAGAATAAATTTTTTTATTATCATTGCTATGTACGTTGTGTAGGTCTGTTATTGTGATAGGTATAAAAAAAAGTTATCGCGTCCAGGTAACTACAAGGTATTACAAACGATACTAATATCATTTTGTTTATATATGAGAGCGCTCAACAGCTGTCGTCGTATGAAAACATAAGTCCATTATTCACGCTGCGAAGAAGAAGTTAAAACAACAACGTTTAGCTATCAATTTTTTCATTTTACCCTCATTTTTGTATAAGGGTTTACCATGTTATTAATGAAGGATTATTTCATTGATACCGTGCACATTGAAAAGAACGAGTTCGCCCATCTCTGACTGGTACGAAATAATTTTTTTTTAAATCTAGCTACATTATACCTACACAGATTTTTAAAAATTCTAATTTGTATTTATTTTTATTGTTTGACTTTGAAGTATCTACCTAAAGATTGATTTCAACCTCAACCCCCCCCCCCTTCAAAAAAGGGCAGATATATGCTTTGCTCACATTTCCACCGTATTTTGTTTACATAAAGTTCGGTTTCTTACCATTATTAAAAAATAATAAACAATTGATCAACTTTTTTTTTTTGGTTGAAAAAATAGAGGTTGGTACGAGCAAAAGAAATGATGTCAAAAATGAAGGAGTACGGTAGCTGTAAAATTCAAAGGGATGATTCTTATCCGTGTGCGTTTGTTCCTTTGCGACACGAGATCATCTGCACTGTGCAACTCTCACCTTCTTTACCCTCTTCATCCCATCGCTGCCACATTCTGTTCTACCATAAATTCTATTATTTTGCTATAAATGGGATATCGACCCGTTTTCTTCTTCGGGGGCTGTTTCTTTTTGAGTGAAGCCGCTTTTTCTGCTATTTTTCGTAGGCCACTTCTTTTACGTTTTTTTCAATTGAATAAATCTTCACGCGGTCTCAAAGGCTTGATTTTTTTGCCATTTCAAAATATACCTACGCAAGTCTGATGAACGTTTTCTATCATTTTGGATTTTACCTTTGGCGAATTCGGCTAATTAGAAGATATTTTTTAGTGGTTGAAAATGTTGATTTATACGCAGTAGATATCTACCAACCTATTTAGCAATATTCCATTCAGTTGAAATTAAAACGATCAGGCATAATGATGTAGAAAAGTGACATGGCAGGTAGGTACTGAATAAAATTATACTCAATCCAAAGAATTTTCGTGCAAGATTTTTATCAGGAATTTTTAATTTTTTGTCACGTGAAAATATGTAGGTACATATTATGAGATACTGCAAAAAGCAATATTTTCTCGTGTTTTCATTCAATCTGTATCTTTTCTCACAGGAATAAAAGTGACCACGTCTATAAAATACTCGTTTTTTTTTGGTTTGTGATTTATAACACATCTGTGCCAACTTAAAAACGAGGCCAAATTGTGGCAATTTCAGTTTTAAATTACTTTTCAAATCTACTTTTGACTAAAATAACTTTTTTCTCAAGGTATTTCGGAAATTTTGTCATTACAAACTTAATCATCATCGAACAATTGTACATTTATATGATCATACGCATTATGGGATGGAGCATAAAAAATGTAAAGGTAATTTTTTCTTTCATCGATTTTTTGACATGTTATTTAATCCAAGTCGAAACCTTATTTCCATACAAATTTCGAGCCATTTCTTAGATGCATGCTCAAGGATGGATTTCGCGGTTTCGTGCGTCTAGGTAGAATAAAAATCTCTCTACTTCCCTCCCCGCTCAAAAAATCGTTAATTAGATTTTTTTACTCCAGATTGAGCCCAAGAACTTTTGAAAAAATGTGCTCATTGATACGAATTTGCAAGTTTTTACGATTTTCTTTTGCATTTCTCAATAACAAAAAAACTGTTGTAAATGTATTTAAATGAGAAAGGGCTACTGCGAAAGTCATTTCTAACGCAATTTCTTGCTTATTATTGAATTTTTCGACAGATACGAAATCTTGACAAAATGGCGCAGAGAAAATTTTTTAGCATCTATTTGTAAAAGTCTGGTATTTCAAACTTTGAGATATTTTTAATTTTGAATATTTTTCTTTCCAAGATAGGTTCTGATTTCTGGGACTACTAATAGATAAATTTAAATTGTTCTCTACCTACTTCGGCAATTTTTGAAAATCCCAATTCAGTTCATGAACAATACAAACAAAGTTTAATTCAATCAATACGGGAAGCCAATGTTTAAATTTACGTCGTATTTTCAACTTCAAAACCAAATGAAGGTGTGTTCGAGGAATTCTGGGGTCTTCAGTGCATTTCGTAATTTATATGTACTTGCGTGGGAAACTCCATTCGAAACGAGCCAAATAAAAATTTAGTCGGCTCCGCAAACTTAGATTAATATTGTACCTAATCTATACCGAAGTGATTGTAGTAAAAATTATGTTTTATGATCTTCAATATCGAAATAGGTTTTCATATAGGTATCTCAAGTTTAGTATTATTAGTCCTGGGAAATCAGACGAAAAGTTGAGCTCATTAGTGAACAAGAGCGGCTGAGTAAATTTCTCGGTAAAAATTAGATTTTGGCGTCAATTTTTGATTGAGCGTTTAATAACACGAATAGATATTCGAACTTTGAACTCATATTCCACCCCCCATTTATTATAGACCCACAAAATGTCGACAATTTTCCAAGGGAGGTAGTAGGTACTAGGTACATCGATTCCAAAACAAAGCCTTTTTTTGATAGAAATGTGAAAGAAAAGTCGGAAAAGACCACTTGTTATTTGAGGGAGATTTGTTTATTGTTTGTTTGTTTAAAATTCATTGATTGTTTTTCAAATACCTACCTAACTTCAATAACGGAAGGCTCTATGAGTAAAACACGGAGTCATTATAAAAGGAGAACTAGGCCTTTGCCATGTCGAGGTGTAGGTACGAGTAGGTACATACGTATTTCCTCACAAAGCCCCAAGGAAAACATGAAAAGATAAAATGAATACATTCAACGAAAACAACGCCTTACAGACAGCAGCCATCAGAAGTGAAATAGGTACCCAAAGGAAAGTACATACATACAACTATAATCTCATCCCAAACACCTCATCCGGATCCGGATCGTGCTGCTGATAAGGCAGTCTTGAATATTTAAATTTAAAACACACAAATGACTGGTCACCCGTGTTAACTTGGCTCGTAGGCGCAACCTCGCACGAGCGAAAACCTTGGGCGTTCAGCCTCAGCGTCACCAACAGACTCCACTCGTACATCTACATATGCAGGGACAGATTAGCCATAGCCAGAAATTTAAATTTCCAACGTGGAAATCTGCAGCAACAAGATACGCGGTATATTTTAGCATGCAGTTAGTTAATCTGATACGCGTGACTTGCACGTGTTAAGTGTCGTACGATTGGAGCTAGAAAAGGAAACCGTCGATAGTGACACCAGAGAACTTACAGCTTAACATAGATTGTCTAAAACTTTATAATCGGGGCGTCGCGCGGCAAATGTCTCTTATATGTTTCGAATAAATCCCTCTTCATTTCAACGTTCACGGCGAGATTGAGACAGTAGATACCGGAATGGGTATTTTGTTTAGATTTGCTTGCTCTCTGTGGAATACAAAGGCGACTGCCATGCCACACCAATGCCAATGTAATCAGAGATGTACGTACGTAGGTTCCGCATCGATGTTAACATTTCGCAGACCGTGTAGCGGTCAGCCTTTTTTTCTTTTCTCTTTTTTAAATATTTAAACATCGTCGTCACTCGTCAGTGTCGTTCTGTTGACGAGATGATGCGACCGCGACAGTGGATGGCGTCTAATTTACAAGCAGGATTTAACCATGATTTTATGTCTGTGGGAATAAATCACCCAACCTACACCGAATGTGGAGTCTCTAGCACAATGACCAATTGATTGCTTGGAGTAGGAAGATCTATCCAGGAAGTGAATGAGCTGCTGGAACATCAGATTTTGACAAGGAACGCGTTAATTGAATTGCCTACCTTTAAAAATGGAAGGAGAGATGATCATTTCTTGGCCACTAACCGTCTACCGTCAACCATATTTTTTGGGATTTGGTTTTTTCTTGTAAAATTCTGTCACAGAAGTAGGAAATTTTTAACATTTTGTTGCCTATTTTGATTTACTTATTCCATATTTTGGAAATTTTTTCAAATTCACGGGGCTTCATACAAGAATGCCAACATTAATTTAAGGATACTGAAGATTTTTTTCTTGAAAATGGAATAATTTAGAAAAAAATGTTTATGCTAAAATGGAAAATTTTCAAATTGGACTTTCTCAATATTTTGATTATTTCAAGTTGGGAGGAAAAAACAGGGGGGTTCGGCAAGACTTTTTTTTCAGAGAAGGGAATAATAAAAAAATTATAGGAAATATTTTCTCCCCTGTGGCAGGGAGTGGAGGTGATAAAATTGCAATAACCTGGCAAAATAAGGTACACTCTATTGACCATGTGCAGGGAAGAATAATAAGGAAAACTGATAACTCTACATAGCAATTGTCAAAGTGGATGAATGCGTATTTCATCTGTCTCCTTCACCTTTTCTCGAAGTTTCAATTATTCGCCTCCGGTCCTTCAAGAAGCGTAAAAAGGTTACAAAAAATGCATTAATTTAAAAATTTTTGAACGATCTTAAAAACTGATTCGTTTCAGTGCTTACTGTACGATTTTTTGCCTGAAATCAAATCCAAAAATAGGTAGGTTCAAAAGTGAGCATAATTTTTGAGCATCAACCTAATTACCTACCCTTTCAGATTGGCAGAAGAGCACTCTGTTCGCCAACCATTTTCCGGATCAGTGCCAATTCATTTTTAAATCTTGTTTCCACCACTGTATAGTGGTCACCCTGTATACTCGTGTAAAACATAATAAAAAAAATAAATAAAACAATAAAGCAACATACGAAGCAATTACCACACATTTCATAAGAACCCTTTTCTGGTAGAAAAATTTAAATTAAAAAACTAAGATGAAGGTTTTGTGTATAATTAAAAGCCCTGCGCTCGGCTAATATTAAAAACTTAATTTCTCATTGATTTTTCACTACCTTCATAAACTGTTTCAAGTAGGAACCTAATAATTAAAAAGTAAGTGTGTCCGAACTAGTATTCGACCCTCCTCTTGGTAGGCTTGAAAAATCGCGTTTAAAATCTTAGGGTTAATTAGAAACGGTCTGTACGTTATGTGAAAAACCAGTCGCAGTGGTTATAAACGGATGCTAACTTAATGACTACCTACCTTCAAACAAACGAAGATGTCGATTAATCTCGGTGTTTTTTTCTTTCTTTCTTTCTTTTTTTAACATATCCAATCTGCTTCCTTAAATAACCACCATGCCAATGGCTTCGTACCAGAAGCGTAAAACTTCTTGTTTCGAAGATACCTACCTCTCGCGATTGGCTTTGGTATTCGTTGGTTTGGTGGAATACTCGTACTCGTACTCGTATCGTGTACCTACTTTCGTTCTGTTTGTTTTTCAAATGGATTTTAAATTCGCACTTTTCCTTCGTGAAGGCGCAGGCATGTTGTTCTGAAAATTGCACGCAAAAAATGCTCAAAAATATAAATGTAAACATGGGTAGAAAAGAAATTACTATACGTAGTGTTTTTATTCGGGATTATTTTGTTTTCGGAAAAACGCATGCTACGTACCTTAATGAATTTTGTATCAGCCAAAATATAATATTTACGAACAAACAGTAATACCTATAGGTAGGTAATATGTATAAGCAGATATCTACTACTATAGGAGCTGTACGTGTATTTACCTTTAGTTCGTGAAAAATTTTCAAAACCAACTTATGCTGTTGTTCGAAATGTTTCTTTGAAATTTTTGCGATTGGATTTGCTTTTTTTTGAACAACTTAATAAAAACATAAGATGCTGAATTGGATTGAATTTTTTCCTTTCGAAAGTTGAGTACCTACTATGAACGAGATTGCTTAAAAGTTGTATTTTGATCTACAAACAACAAGGTGAAAAGTTCAATTCCGTGGCTTAATATTTCTCTCTCTTATTACAGCCTTGAAAAATACATTTACCTAGGTAGGTATATGATTTTTTTTTTTAATTTTGAGAATTGAAATACCTAGGTAGGATATTATTGGAAGTTCCTAAGGTGCATTAAATTTGTTCGTGCAGGGGCAATTTTTTCCTCTTTTAAAATTGATTTTTCGTGTTGAAAAATGTTTAGTTTGATTAAAGTTTTTATTTCGTATACTTAAGTAGTTTCTTACTTAATTTACTTAACCTACTTATTTCATTTCGGTTCAACAGGGAAAAATTGTTCAAAATACCTACTTGTTTTCTCAGAGAAAAAATCTCATTTTTTCTAACGAAATTATAAAATTGGAATTCGAAACCTCGTAGATATATATTTTTGGATACGTTCGATTATTAAGTTTCCGTATGTTCATACTCCGTACATATGTAGCACATATTATATAGCTCCAACGGATGTAAATTTATGCGCTATAGAATGTAACATTATCAAGGACAAAAATCATGTATGTATAGGTTTCATTGCGAAAGTTTTACGATTTCGGAAAACCGCAGCAAATAACCACAGTTAATAAATCAAATAGGTTTGATTTTTTTTTTTTTTAAATACGAGAATATTTTCCCGTAGAGGTAATAAAATTTCCAATGAGGAAATCAGAATTCTGTCGGTTACCGTTATATTCGCAGTTAATATTTATTCTGAAAGTTTTGAAGCCCTTTTGCTTGCTTATTCCACTTAGTTATATTGTGTTTAATATGAACGGTACAAAGTTTACAGAAATTTCACTGAAGTAAAAGTTGCTTTTGCCAACAATACCAATAGCGTAAATAACTCAACATTTTGAAGCCCACTATAACCCTCTCATATAAAACTATCCACCCTGATTAATATCCTCTGATCATGCATTTAAATGACTTCATTAATAGACAATCAGCTCTCTTCCCTTCTTTCTTATTCATTCTTGCGGCGCTTACGGTTTACTTACACGTCGTAATGTTCTTCGCGATAAAAAATTCTTTTTTTCTCCATTTGAATATTTTCAACAATATTTTATTATCATTGCATTTTTTTTGTGTGAGGGAAACTGAAAACGCGTGTAGGTGCGAGAAATCGGGTGCATTTTCATGTCGTATGCCTATAGACCTACGTACTTGTAGGCATTAATATTCATCAGTAATGCTGTGGTTTTTGGGGTGGAAAATTCATTTTCAAATTCAATTGTGAAATTCAAAAAATTTGAAAACTTGAAATTTCCATGGTAAAAAAAAAAAATTAAAAATGAAACCAAACAGAAAATGCCGACGTTGTGTATACGTTTACTGGTGGTATATGTGTAATTGTGTATGTATGTACTTGTAGTACACACATACATATCACGTAAAGAAGGCACAAGTCGTGTTCGACCTTTTTATTACAACACAAATAAAAGGCTCCGTGTGTATGCGGCCTGAGTGTTAGAAAATAGGCCTTAACCCTGTTTTCGACAACGATTAATTTGCCATACTGCACCCCTTTTTGTAGTATTTAATTGTTCGGTGTTTTCTCTACCCTTATGTCTATTATTGTAGTAATTTTTTGTTTTGATTACGCGGCGTCTAGCATTGTATGAAAGAAGATGGGCTTAAAAAAGTTGATAGTTTAGGGCGCGATGATGTAGAAGGAAAATTATAGAAAAGAGTTTGGTAATTTTATTATATCGAGAGCGACAGATAATTGATATTTGAACGAAATAAAAATAAGTTGAAGTAAATAAGCATATTTTTTTAAAAAAGAAAGTCAAATTAAAAGACGTTTGCTTTTTTTCTTTCTCTTTTTTTTTTTTTGAAAATTAAAGGCATATGGAGTCGACGAGAAAAGGTTTGAACGGAAATTTTGTTGAAAATTCCCAAATGGGCTCCAGACCTTAGTAGTTTGTTTTCATTTCTATGGTCTTCGTTAAAAACAGTCAAATTGCTAATTTTCGGGCCTTACTTCAAATAGTTTTCAGCTAAAATATTTTTGCGTCAATGTGTCCTGTGGACAGAATAAAAATTTCTACCTTAAAAACCAGTTTCTCTGGTATTTTTTTCGGTTTAGTAACTAGGTATACTTAGTACTTACTCATGTATATATATATATTACTGGGTGACTTTTAAAAATTTTTCCATAGTTTTTTGAAATTTATTGTTGGAAAAAATGTTGGAGTGGAGGATAATAGGGTCATATTATCTTGAGACAGAGTTGTTAGTTAAATATTACTCCAGAAATTTGTATTTCTTACCACAATTAAATCACAATTACCTACATCGAAAGGGCCAATTCTGACAGAATCGAGAAAACTGGTAGGGTGGTAGGTACCTATTTTTGAAAGCATAAAAAGTATGTCGTAAAGAGTTGAAAAGTATATTTTTTCTTAGGTAGATACCTTTGCCAAGACTGGTGCTAAAAACACGATAATCGCGAGAATTTATAGATACTTAATAAATATGAAATATTTCCAGAGTTGTAGCTTGCCCAATCGCACATTTTGAGATTTTGGGACACTTTTTTGAAAAAATTTCAGCCCAAAAATACACTTTCTCTCACTCAAGTTGAAAATTGCCCTCAAAATGTGTCAGTAGTTAAAGTACGGCCTACAAAAAAAATTACAGAGTTGTAGCTGTTTAATTACATATGTATTTCGAAATTGATCTGCGTATTTAAAAAAAAAAAATTAATTAGGTAATTGGTATTAACAATGAGAAATACCTACATTTTTTTCAGTTATCTACCTATGCCAAAAGCGGTCCTCAATATAAGTTGATATCTAGTTAGAATATGGCCTACCAAAATAAGATCTTCACGTCAGAGTTGTGGCTGCCTAATCACACATAGGTATTCACATTTTGAATAATTTTTTTCGAAAAAACTGAGCTCCTCAAAAATGTTATGCCAAAATTGGGCTGCTAAATAAACATTATAGGTAGGTAACTCTAAATGTGAGCACGATTGTATTGTTCCTCATCAACGACTACTTACCTACTCGTACGTAGATAAGCTTTAGATTTTTTTGTTGTCAATTTATGCGATTTCTGAACAATTTTTGGAAATTTCAACAATTTTTTTGAAGAGTTGCTCTAGAAGTCTCAATGCTCCAGTAAAAAGAGCTAAATTATGATGACTGAGTTACCGAGAGGTTCCTCAGAGGTCATTTTTCATGAACGCTTTTTCATTTTTTGATGAACGTGAAATCTTTGAAAATAAAATGACATGAAGAAGATTTTCGATCATATGAAAAGAGATTTTCTTTTGATTGGCTTGTTTAGTTAGGAACAACGACTGGGCTACCTAATTCGCGTACATCCATCCCCGAGAAAGCATATTTCACCATTCTCATCCACTGATATCCTTTCAATAAGGTAAAATGCCGTGTCTTAATAACGGACACAGGAAATACTTTTTCATCGAACATTTCCATATTATTTATGACAAGTGTCGGGCTTTTTCCGCGAGAAAATCTAAATGGTAATTTAACAGGCGAAAATTATCTCATAATTGGACTTTTAACGGGTCATCACGAACCCTTGAAAGCGTTATGTTCGTCGCGAGAGGTAAAGGCGGTGGATGGCGGCGCGGCGCTGTCTTTAAAACAGGAAACATTAATACATCGGTCGACTCGAGGGGATTCCAAGTTATGACGTTTTCGGGCCCTTTTGATTAACGCGCGTATATACCGTTTCATCGTCTTCTTACATAGTCATTAACGCGCGACAGTACCTAAGTATATATTTCGCGACATCGTGTAGTGTGTGTGAAAGTTTTTGCATATGCATTACGTACCTATCTGTTAAAGCTGCCAACTTGCGAATATTGAGCTCAAAAATGACCAAAAATTCACGGTCAACGCACGCTTCGATGAGCATCGCGTTAAGAATCGAGATCAATTCGCGTTCAAGCGAATACGACGTAATTTTTTATCGTTTTTGCGTAAATATGTCAATTTGATTTGCCCTTTAGACTGAATAGCGCTTATAATAAAGTTGAGTAGCATTAGACATATTGATCTGTTTCTAATTGTCCCACAAAAAGTCGCTCGAGCCTAGCTTGGGTTTGGGTAAACTAATGGCTTTATGTGTGTCTCGTTCACCATTATAACACATGTCATCAACACCCTTACAGCCTGCAGCAAACACGCATTCTACGTATTCTACATAAACGAAACACAACGCATGCATACATGTAGTTCATGAAGGGGACACAGCGGGTTATCGTACCGTACAAATGCATCTTTACTTCGTCGAATGTACTCTCGCTATAGTGCTGTACTATAAAAGGTACATACAATGTAATCACTAACTGACAGACACAGATCCATCCATTCCTCTCTTTCTATTTTCTGTATGGTACCTTCTATGAATATTGAATATGTTGTGCATCTATTTAGATAGGTAGGTAGGTGCCCCTATAATATTGGACAGATATTTCAACACTTTGGCTGTAGCCTTTGAATTATAACCTTAATAGGTGCATACCTATACCTGAGACGATCGAAATCGTCTAATACGTATTTTCTAACTAAGTACTGATTTTCTCTCGAAAAGTGATTAATTCGTTGTTCTTTTCTCCCCTTTCACCTATACTTCTAAGTTGAATTTTTGAATACCGTAACTTGGGGTTAATTTGGCTCTTGGAGGTACCTTTGGCTCAAAAAAGGGAAAAGTATGTTTGGCTGCGCTAGCACACCTGTATGAAGGGAAACGAGTTAGTAACTATCAGAATTGATAGACGCTTCCGACTTGACATTTTGGTACATAGTTGTTGCAATTTTTATTTTTTATTAGGGGGCATGAGTGGCAACCTTGATTCTTTGTTATCACTATTTTTTTCATGCATTTTTCAAGACCCAGAACTTTTATACCTATGTAGTGAGGTTAATATGTGCCAGAAATCATTTATGATTTAAATACCATTTAAGTAGTATACATCGGAAATTTATCGTAGTACTCATACTTTTAGTCAAAATTTCCATTTTATAACGTGTATGTGAATAATTCCAAATATACCCATTGAAGATACGATTTTGTCATTTTGGGGGCAACTTTGGCCCGAAGCAAAAAAGTGAGAATTCGTATTTTTATTCAAATAAATGGCCAATGTGAGTTCAACATGAACTGATTTCATCATTTTTGGGTAGTACATATATCATGGTTTCAAATTACAAAATATTGTAGGAAGTTGGAGCTACCTACGTTTATTATTCACCACAAACGTTGAAGAAATGTCTAGATGAAATTAAATGTAGCAAAATAACAACGAAAAGCGGCAGAAATCTATAAATCCCGCGAAGTAGGTACCTACTATAAAAAATAAGTTGAAAGAACACCATTTTAATGATAATGGTTGTTTAATTTGTAAGAGTAGGTATTCACCAATGAAGTAGAAGAATGTTTTGTACTTGTACATTACTGATCACATTATCAAGTTTTGTGATTTTGGATTCCCTTTGGATGAAACCGATCTACAAATGTTCATTAAAGATCATCTCGAGGACGAGATCGATGAACTAGAGTATCAGTGCGGAGGCATGGCAAAATCAAACGTCCAACCCTGGGGCCCGGGGTCTTCAAATATATCGTTCCAGAGCTTGATGAATGGCATATGTAATGGAATCTATTGATAATTTTTTTTTCCAACTCCAGGATT
This sequence comes from Planococcus citri, assembly GCF_950023065.1. NCBI lineage: Eukaryota > Metazoa > Arthropoda > Insecta > Hemiptera > Pseudococcidae > Planococcus > Planococcus citri. The sequence continues at coordinate 44,732,347 of NC_088677.1, forward strand.
CGTAAGAAACAGCTAATATTGGTCTAAGAAGGTTTGAACACACATTTTACATGGGATAAAAGCAATGGGCCAAAGCAGCCCTATCGATGGATAAAAATGTACCATGACTTTGAAAAATCGGGGATGGTAAACTGGTCATGGGAAAATGTTGAAAAAATTCAGAGATCTTCTCAAGATGGTTTTTCGTATTTTAAAATTGTAACCCATACTCTTTAACTCAAATTTTGAAAGAGATATGACCATTTGGGAAAAAAATATGAAAAAGTGAGCCAAAGTAACCCCAAATTATGGTGAGTGAAGTGCTGAAAAAAAGAAAGTAGGCCCCTTACCTCCAAGAAAAGCTTTGAAATCAATCTCCTAAAATTTCTGATACCTACCTGGACCTACCTATACTGATTAGCCTTTTTTAGTCTAATTTTACTTTATTCCTCAAGAACGGTAATTATTTATGGTAATGGACATTACAAAATGTTTTCCTCGTTTGATAACTCATTTTTTTGTGTTACCCATCTACGAAATTTTTGAAACAAAAAAAGAAAACAAACTGTCGTGAAGTAGCGCGTCCTAGTTTCCACCAATGTAATGGGTTTTAGTGCGATATGGAACGCTTGTGAAGAGGGCATCTCCTACATACCCTATGTATTTTCATCTGTTTTTAAGCATTTCCTATCTCACACACGTCAATCCATATTTTTATCATCAAAAACACTTTTTAAAGCTTTTATTGTCATAATAAGGAGGTATATCTGCTTTAAATAATTTCTGCGACTGATTTTCTGCTCCAGGGACAGAACATTTTCGCCACTCTTACTCGTAGGAATACTTTCTGATCCGGAAAAAATTTCGCGTAAATTTTTCACACGGTGTCAAAGAACGTGATTAAAGTACAGAGATGAGAATCATGTCCAGTTCAGTGCTCCGTGTCTTGGCAAGATGGCGGAGCTACTGGACAACGCCAAATATAGGCGTTCAGAAATAGCGTTAATAAAGGAATACGCTTCGCTCACGAATAATCTATTAATCATTTAGGAAAGTAGTGGCCGAGCCTAAGGCAAATTCGATAATGATAATAACAATAACAATAACAAACGGGAAACCTCAACTATAAAGAATACATGTTATTGCTCCTGATTTTTTTAACGATGAATATGTTGAAACCTACCATATCTGCCCCGTAGGCTTATTATTTGAAGAATCCTATATGAATTGCCTATCTTCTCGTACATAGGTACATGTGTTTGTGGTTTGTGTATCACCCTCCCTTCTCTTTCGATCATACGAATCGATTTTTTTGGAAAAATTTTACATAGGTAAGCGCATATACGATTCGTCGATTTAATCGAATTCCAACCCATAAATACGCAGTGCGTTTTCCAATATTGTCTCATATCTCGTATCATTTATTATAGAGATGAAAAGAAAGAAATTCTGTCGCACATGCTTACCTATAAGTATGTAGGTAGATATTTCATGCCACCTCTCTTTTACAGGTAAGTAATAGACATTGGTTGCAATATTCACACCGGTATTTGATGAAACTGTAAGAAAAAAGTGGCCGAAAGAAAGTGTAGAGTTTAAAGCGTGTATTGCTATATCAAATGAGTATTAAATAATTCCACCAATAGCAATAAAATTTAACATTCCCCACCATTGTGCAATGCGCCACAAATGTAATATTTATTATTACACGCTGGCAACTAGACGCATGAGTGAGGAAAGGAGTACGTGTACAGCCCACCCGACGTTTCTGTATTCGTTGATAAAATATCCGTGGAATATTTATGTTATATATAGCGGAAAATCGTGACGTATTATCGCGCTTGAAATAATCTGTTACTTCGCGTTAATATTTTTAAATTATTATGTTACAACTTAATTATGGAAATTTTCGATTTGCAGCAGAATAAAAGCTTGGCAAATAAGTCGAAAAGGGTCACCCATATTTATTCATTCGGGTGGTCTAGACTTTTTTCTGGGAGCAATTTCCTCGAAAAAATTATCGATTGTGATGGCGATGTACGATGTACGAGTATCCAAGTATTTTTCACCGTAAAAAGGATTATCCCTAAAAATACGAGTAGTAAAATTGAACGAATCTTAAGCAAAGCAGGTTGGTAAAAACAGAAACCCGAGGAGCAGGCTTAAAAAAAATTTCAGCATGACCAAACAAAAAATTATTGAAGGTCCGACATGGTCTTGAATGCTTCAAAATAGATAGGTATCTATAGGTTGTCCAAAAGTTACATAAATTGATGTACAAACGAAATGGACAGTCATTATTCTGGAAAACACATTTCTTGGTTCATATATCGAGTATAGGTATTCAAATTATTTATTATCACATTTTTATGGATTCAATTTTGACATGAGTGGGGCCCTGAAATCCCAAAATAAACGATTTGGCAGCTAACAATTCTGAGAATTTTTTTTCTAAATCATAGGTACCATAGATATTCCAACTTCCAATGCACTTTGAGGAGAACTTTTGATAGTGTGAAAACATTTGTATGTACTTCTTGAAACACATTTTTTCAAAAAAGCTTAAAAACTCAAAATGTACGATTGGGAAACAACAACTTGGAAGAACTTTCATCCAGTTTATTTTTTTGTTTTATTTATTTATTTATTTATTTTTTGAAAAATGTGCTTTTAAAAAGTAGGTACTATAAATATTTTTCCTATTTCTGCCAACTTGATTGAAATTCTATAAATCAGGTTTTTCAGAATCATGATCATTATTGGCTATTTGATTCTTTCACCAACTATACCTACCTATGCAATTCTAGGACTTCTTTGGAATATTCAAAACCCTCCGAAGGAATCTTTAATAGTCCATCTGGAAAGCTGAAAGTTTTGAGAGCAAGGTAATTCTCCATATTTCGGGCCATATTTCAACTTTTCAAGACACATTTCCGAATGGAGAAAATAATATAGCCTATTTGATCGAGATTGACATTGGCAATCATTTTCAGTGTGTAGGATCGATACTTATCTCACAACGTGAAGCCTTTCTTATCAACCAAAACATTTAGCAGAAAACTTTTTTAGGGGTACCTACACGATATTTCTGCGCACCGCACCCTGTACGTGGGTAGTTCTATCAATTTTACACAATTTTGCAGTATGTTTCCTCGCCAAAAAAAAATTTTTTTGAGAATTTTTTTTTGGTTGGAATAGTTAATATATACACTCGAGAATTCATTGATAGTGTTGTGCCCAATTCATATATCTCAGGGGAGGGGGGAGAGCCATTTGAAAATGTGGGACTTTTCTGCAAATTTCGAATCAAAACTGGTCTTTTTTGAGAGAACTGGTCACCTACAAAATTAAGAAAAGTGTTTCAGTAACTCAAATAATTTTTACATTGAGAATATACCATGAATTTTAAGGATTTCTAGGTGAAAATTTCTCCGGCTTGGTCAAAAAAGTATAAATTCCATGGCGAAGGAAAAAACGTCATTCCCCATGACGGTGGATAAAACTTCATTAAGTAGGGATAATATAAGTGTAAAATTGTTTAAATTCGTGTTTTTTAGTGTAAGTAGTATCAGTCCTCACCACATAATAATTTTTCAACATTTCTCAGTTTTTCTCTTTTTGTGTATGGCGGAGCTAAGAAACCATGACGAAAGAAGTGGCAAAAGATAAATAACCATATTTTCATGGAATAACGTTTACATACTGTATAGAGGTGTTCGGATTCAGTATTTTATCAGTGGATAAGATTTGGTGAACTGCCTGAACAGTTTTTCCATTTTCAAACACCAAAATTTGTAAATAGTGAGCTGTTGGGAATACATTGAAAATTGACCACGCCGAGGGAACAAAAACTCGAAGACAGAGGTTTGAGGTCACTCCACAGCATATAGGTGTCACTGAAGTGAATTGTGTTCATACTGTAATTTGTGTGTAGTTTTCAGGAATAAAAAAACGAATGTCAAAATTGCAGAACAACCCCACTCTTTGCTAACCAGCTATGTAACTATTTAAAAACGAGATGTGAGACAGCCATGACGATGGAACTTTTGATCATATAAAGGGGTCTGTGGCCCGGGGGGAGGGGGTTGAATTCATTGTTGTGCCTGAAAATGTTAGATGGGGACAACTTTTATTGACAAAACCATTCACCATTACTTTTCATGTGCATACTGTAAGTGAAATTTTACATGGACGCAAAAAGTGTAAAATTGGTAGAACTACCCACGTTTCATGCACAAAACTGTGCAGCGTTTTCGTTAGGTACCGTACCTAGATAGTCGGTGTACCCGATATTTCTACGCACTCTGCAATCGGACGTATCTTACAAATCAGTCATGTCATAAAGCCAGGCGTCTTATCAACATATCACACCTTAAAAATCAACGTCGATAGTGCAGACATTTTCGCGCCGTATTCATCACTCGAGTCGAGTCTTTAAAAAACGTCTACCTACCTGTACTCAGTACTCGAAAAAATCACAGCTGGGTACGGTGTCTTTTTTCCAAGTACAGCATCTCATAGTCAGCAACACTTTCCCCTCTATTCTCATCTACGAGATGGTTGAATTAATTCCAGCAGTTTGATATTTTATTCCTCGAAATGGTAAAATTATACCGACAGCATCGAGATATAAAGGCGCGTCCAGTGTATTCTTCGAGTTCAGATTTTATGCATATCCACAATTGATAAAATCTCAACATGAAAACAGTAGCACTACTAAAGGATCCAGATTGTGTCGCGAACGTTACATTGTGTCATTAAATGTGTTTTTTAAACACATGTAACCGGTTTATCTTTTATCTAGACTTTTGTCCCTCTCCTGATTCTTTACTTTTTTTTTTTTTTACCTCTAAACCGATTTAATATAAACGTTTAGTCGATACACGGGTCAGATTTGTCGCACAAGTCAGTTACACCTACAAGATTTATGTTTTAACAAAGACCATCTTATATCGTGTTTGATGATTAGGTGTGGCGATTCATCGGCACACAATGGAATAAGAAAGGGAAAAAAAACTTTCTGGAAACGTATGCGAACGTTGTGACAGATGCATTAATCAAAAAATGATATTTTTTGTACGAAGAAGTGATAAAATAGTAGTTGCTTAGGATACGAATTTCACTGCACTCCTGGTAAATTTCCTCTAAAAATATACATAGTAGGTAACCGCGGCTAGACATACTTATACTTACTACTTACTTACCGGTGTAATATTTTTTCTCCGGTGGTCACGACCTCCTGGTGTAATGTAACAAATCATCGACGAGCGTGAAAAATTTTCAAAAATCAATTAGTCAAAGAAATTTATCAACATTAAACTACATTCGAGTTGCATGTATGTACCTGCAATATATTCATCGTAGTATATTCGTCTTAGCATCTAATAATTAATAACCAGTTCAGCTCAAAAATTACCTACTATACCTTCTGGGGGACCTTTTGGTCGTTATTTTTTCTACCAGCTTGGCTATAATCTCAAGTTGTGACATACCTAGCTATTTTGTTTCACAGATACTCAAATGTAATTAATTGACCAAGTACCTAAAAAATAAATGTTTATATTATGTGTAAGTACATCGTATACTCGTACAATACTGATAAATTTATCAGCGCGATTAAAATTTCTGTGATGAAATTTCAACAAGATCTCGTGGTAAAGCGATGGATTTCCGAAACCGATCATTTGTTAGTGCTACCTGCTTGTCATTTTTTTCATCACTCATTTTTTCTTCGAGTATACCTATGTAGGTACATATTTTTTCAAACGTTGCAAGGAGTAGAATTAATATCTACCTATTTTCTTCAATATGCGTGGATAAAATCGTTGAACATGTTGATTTTTAGCTGCCCAAATTAATTTCCACACTTTCTAAAGAAATTCGAAAATTGTGAAAAAAAAGCAAAAATCGTACAGGAGGCTCCATTTTCAAGGCTGGTTTTTACCATTCCTACCACTTTTTTTCAAAAATAGGTAAAGCACAAGTCACCGAAAATAGTAAATTTTGGATTTTTAAAAATTGAAAAATTGATTTTGGTAGAAGATGAAATGAATTTTTAACCACGAGTGAACAAATTTTATTTGTGATAAATTTTTGCCTAGGATTGACATTTATAAGTCATCACATTATTGTCAGAATCTGAAAAAATTGTGAGCTAGTTCACCAGCAAGGAATCTCTTCAAACTGGAAAATCCCATATAGCTCACAAAAAGTCTTAGCTATCCAAAAAACCATCAGTCTATAAGTAGGCACTAGGTATAGGTATTTACACATTATGAAAAAATCTCTTGCTCATAGCAACGCTCTGCCATCGCATTTTGAAACTCATTTTTGTAGGCGCGAGAAACTGGTATTTTTTGGGGTATTTGGTCACTTACTTCTACCTAAAGGCTGGTACACACGATCCAATTAATTTGATAAAATTTATCAACATATATTTGGTTGCATGGAAAGTCAAATATATTAGATCATGTAAACGCTCTGATAATCTAAGTTTTTTTCCCAAATTTTCAACGTTTTGTTGATCGATGACACCAATTCTGAAAATAGAAATTATTTATATTTTCAGAATTATTTTCAGAGTTGTGTCTATGGTGTCTCCGATCAACAAAACGTTAAAAATTTGAGAAAGACATCATCAGAGCGTCCACACAACCGAATATGTTTGATTAAATTCAATTTGATTTGACAAATCGAGTTTGTCAAATATATTGGATCATGTGTACACTCCTTAAGGATGGATAGGTAATGCAGATTTTTTGATAGAATTCTATCGCAGGTCACCGGATTCGTTCTTGTTTCTATTGTTTTTATTTTGAAAAAGTTATCCGAAATTATTCTTCTTTTTTTTTACAACCTCGTATATCTATACGTATAGTAGCAGTATAGTAGTACTCATAGCAAGAAAAGAGAAAAATTCTGGATGAAAAAAACGATGTCATTAAATAAACACGTATTCACCTCAAGGCGGCAGGCAGTCTGTAGTCTGTATCATCTTGAAATGGACGAAAATTCCGTCCGATGACGTATTTCTACGCTTCTTTTTTGTTTTTACGTAGCCTGCAGCGGTGCGGGCTTCAGTATTATAGATTGAAAATTAATATTCATGAGATCAAAAATGAAATAAATCAGATTTAAAAGTTATTCTCAGTGTTTTCTATACGAGACTGCAGCGGCAACGTCGAAAAAACTCGGAAAATGATTTAATTTTCTGATATTAGGTACCTACCTAAGTACCATCGAGAAGTTGTATCGTACGTAGGAACCTAGGAACTAAGCAAGTATACAATAAGAATATCAATATAGTCAAGAGCAGAGCACGAACGGAAGAAGTTTTGATATGAACTAAATTGTACATACTTACTCGTAGGTACATTTATTAATGTGTTTACGTTCAAAAGATTTCCAAACAGTCGTTTCACTACACGAGATTCTGCAGACGAGCGATGAAGCAATTTTTTAAATTTTTTCTAAAACTTAATTAATAGGTAGGTACCTATGAAACTATTGGTCATTTGGTCGTATTGTGATTTAACCTTTAACGGTATTATTCAAGGAGGTTGACAGTTTGCGGAATTTTCGTATATAGGTACACGAATGTGGTGAAAGGAAAATATACGACAGCGGACCATCTCATCGCGTCGCCTATAAATGAGAAAGAGGACAGGTGTTGATGATAGTGTTGCGAATCGGTAGGCGGTATAGGAGAGAGAGGCTTGTGAGTTAGATAAATTTTAGCAGCGGCGCGAGAACCCCAGAAAACGTAAAACGGAGACATGTGATGGATCGCCTTGTTTACTTCCCTTTTCGGTTTTTGCAGTAATAAACGTACTCCGGCAGCGGCTGTTTCCTCTTCATTAACAAACTACGAATTATGTATCACTGTTGAGCCTTTCGCGTACTCTAAGTATATTATTACGCCTCGTTCGCGTATACAATCGTATTACTTATTTATATTGTAGCATGTCCGCCTCTCGCCACTCGTCATTGTGTATACTGTATACTATATCTACTATGTGCTATACCACCGCAGTCCCTCTTTTGGTCGCATCGCATCGCGTCATCCTCATCGTCCCTTTTTTATTCAAATGCTCGCCCCTCGGTGTATTAATTTGCCAACTCTTAATCTTATTTTACCTCAATTATGGCACCAAATCGTAAAAACTAACTTCTCGATTATTGGCGCTATTTCTTTCCACGATTGCGTTCGTAATTGGCAGGGTGGCTGTGGAGGGTGTGTTGACGTGTGCACAACACAACTACTCACCGTGACGGCAAATTAGTTTACAAATTTTATAAAACGTTTTCAACCACCGCATCGAGACGTTGTTTGCGATTAAACAGCCATCGAAAAGTAATTATTAAAAGGGGCTTTTCATCGCATTTATACGTAGGAACACGAGCCTTTCAATAATTTCTATAACTTCTGCACTGCTGTTGAAAAATACGGGAATGAAAATGAAAAAATCACTGAAATAAACTAGGTACCTACTTTCTGTTGCCAAAATATGACAATTAATCAACATTTTTATTTTTTGGTATGGTTGGATTTTTCTCTACTGTGCCCCATCCCGCCGTCTTTTCTTTTCTAGTTTTTGTTAGCTGCAACGAATTTAATGTAAAGAAAATACGAATTCGCTGAACTTGTCGAATCTATACCTATACTACCTACTTCATTTTACACGGAACATGCCCTTTCTTTGAGGATCCTTATGGGTCCTCAAAGAAAGGGCATCATTGGAAAAATAGTTCACTCTAGCCCCTACCAAATTTGTTGTGAACAAAATGGCCTAGGGTCCAGTTGCAAAAGACAGGTATGTATTTGGGATTCTGCGTCGGTCTACTTCATTATCATCAACGTCCAAGATTACTTATAGGATTCTACTGAGTATTTAAAAATTCGCGAATTGCTTATTTTCGAATAAATTAGTGAAAGATATCATTTTTGAAACTGGCTCAATATTTTGAAACACAGTGGTGCCTGGTGCCAATTTTTTGGTCACTCCTGGCCATCATTTTAATATTAAGCTATTTATGTAATTTAAATTTAAAAAAGGTCTGTAAAAACGTTTTATATTTACATTGAAACCTTATACAAAACAGCGAAGACTTTTCCAGAATTTTGGAATTTTCAGCTTTCTTTGAAATTGGATGCAATCCAGAAAGTATGGTGTTGAACTTCCCTCAAACAGATGATAATGTAAAAATAAGAAGTATTTTATTCAATATATCGAATCCCTCCCTCATTCCTTGCTCAATAAAGTTCAACGGTTCAAAATTTTTAAATACTTCAAGCTTCATAATATGGATTAAATACTTAGGTAGGTACTTACAAAATATATTTATTTACCCCACCCAGAAAACGGAAGTTTCAACAATATGTACATAGGTATGTCGTCGTCGTGGTTCCTTATCCTTTACAGGACATTGGAAATCGCATTTTTGTGGTACCCTAATAGGGTGAGGCGTATGCCTATTGCCACTGCGATTATTCTAGGGAATCGACGTTGTTTCGAGCTTTCACTAGTAGTTTCCCGTTGCTTTCTAGTGACACCTACACAAGCACCTTGGAGCTAGCCGGGTAGTTTAGAGACCCTGAGCTCCTCAGTGTTGACCTCTATAGACGCTCGAACCAGTTTCAGCTTTTTGATAAGGTACAAGAAACTGGAAGCGGGAAGGAAAATATGTACCTACGAGCTGTATCTAGGTACACAAAACTTTTTTTCAAAAATTTGAAACCGTGAGCTGTTTTTGAAAAAGTTTACCTAATACTAATTTTCGAGCGAAAAGTTTCAATTTTTTATCATGTTTTTTGAAATAGTTTTTCTATAACATCGGTGCAAATTATTGCCCCATTAAAAGTATCTAGGTAACTACCTAAACGTATTCAAAATTTGAAAATCTTATTGTCTTACACTATTCCAAACTCAAGTTGGTCGATTATTTTGATTGAATCAAGGCACAGCTTTTAAGCAAACTCATGTCAAATGTAAAATGAAAAAAAGAAAATCAATAAGAAATTGCGTTGCTATACGTTTACATGAAAATTTCAACATTGACGAAATATTGAGACAGCGTTTCTCTTGGAAAAATCGTATAAAAATATCATACTGGACGAAGTCGAAATGTGTGATCTCTGAATAAGTAGCTAGGTATTCGGTAGATACTAGGTACATTTTACCTACATGGCTACACTATACCTGCTACCTATTTATGAATAACGTTTGAAACGCAAAATATAATTTCAACGGACATATTTAAATTCGCTTAAATCTGAATTTCCGTTAGCCGAATTTTGAAAATTTAATTAAATTCGTCGAGAAACGGTATATTTGCGAGAAATTTTGGCAAGAGATTTTATTTCGGCTTACGTTTTAATCTCTAATTTCGGACACAGTTTAAATGTGTACTTATTGTACAAATAAGCTGCTAGGTTGATAAATTATGTAAATTGGAATGTATTTTCGTTAGGTATACGTATACGTTATCGTATAACTCGTATGTGTACGTGTATAAAATGTATACGAACGTGTCTTTACATTTAAAAAGGGACAAGTAACTTTTGATTTGTATGCTGTTGAAAGCGTATCATTTTAAACTTTTTAATAGTGTTTCTTAAAATTGCACGAAATACAGTTTTTCCATATGTGCTACCGTGTAGCATGTGGGCCGTGGGCCTATACGTAGTACTTATACTCCGAAAATTAGGTGATGCATATGGCGAAACACGTGCAACTTTTTTTCCTCGCTTCACCAAGCGACGCCTTATTTTTATACGCAGAGTCGCAGATAGGTGCGTTTTCGTACGAGCATAATGTAAAAAAATTTTCATCGCGAAACCGAATTCGCGTCGAGTTGTTTCATTCCCAAAAGTTATTTACTTATTAAGCGCACGAGTTGATATTTTTGCTTATTTTATTTCGAAATGAAAGGCGTTTCTTTCCCAGATTCTGTATTATAGGCGAACCAAACAGAAAGATGGGTATAGGTATGTGTAACTATTTTACGAACAAAGTTCTCGGATTAGGGTGCATTTTGTTTTAAAATTGAATTCTTTCCCTAAAGAAAACCGCAGCCATTTCAAAATTGCCAAAGAAAATGATGTTTCGAAATTTCATAATTTTTTTCTCTGCAAAATTTCTCAGAAAATTATAATTCAATTTTTTTTCAAATTCACTTTCTTCGCATTAGCAAGTAGATAGGTATCCAACCCAGCTCGTGTTTTTTATTTTTGGTAAAAAATTTAACGTTGAAATTATGCAACAGTCGAATTTCTTTTTCCAACTGATTGGTAGATATACCTACTGTACATTAGGTATACGTATTTTTGTGAGGTACATGCTATAGCAATATTTTTCAATATTGTAAAAAGAATAATTGGGCTTAGCTATGAGTGGGTGCAAGTTGTTTTCCGGGAACAATTAATTATGTCCTCCAACCTTCAAATATATAGATGATTAAAATTCAAATTATTTATAGCAATTTACCGCAAGCGGGATGGTACAAGTCAAGGTACATACGAGTAGTTGCGATTTCAAAATGAAAAAATTGTAGCTATAAGAAAAGTTTTTTAAATTTTCAAAAATTCGCCAAAAATAAATTTCAGCTTCTAAGATTTTGGCAACTTTTGATCTAATAAAATTACTCAGTTACCTTATGTTTGTAGCCCATTTCACTAAAAGTTACTCTCAAGTGACATTCACAAAATTGCGCCACGCCACTGGATTCCTTAAATCAAAACACGCATAAACAGAGTTTTGAATTTTAGTTCTCTTTTCATTTGAATTGATCTCTTAATTCCAATATTTCAGAAAAATGACAATTGTACCCCTAAGCTTCTACAAAATGACTGATTAAAAATTAAAAAATGCCATACCTAAGTCATGCGAAAAGTCTATCATTAATCAAATCTTCAAAGTGATGGAAAATTACGGTAGGTATAGGTAAAATATTCCGTATTCGTAGATACAATGGCGTTTTTAAATATACAAAATGAAATAAAAGTAAACATAAAAAAATGCAAACTTGATATCATGGTTGAATCATCGTAAAATCAATGAAAATTGGCGTACCGTACCTACCTAATTTGATTCACTGAATCCATGAGATGATGTAAAATGTTTAAAGAAAAGATGCAGACTTTTCACTATGATGAAAAAATACTGCGGAAAATGCGTTTTTGATGATTTCTGCTCAAAATCAGCGGCTTGAAAGATAGGTGGCTACTAACTTTTTAAAAAACAGCTATTATAAGTACCTATAAGTACGTAAAAGAATGAAAACACAGAACACAATTTTTTATTAGGTTGGTCGATATAAGACTTTCCTATAAGTTGTATTAATAAATTTTCCGAGTAATACTTATTCGGCCTTTTAGTTTTATTAGAATTCATAAATAGGTGCCTATGCATAATTTTTTTAAAACTCAGGACCTCCTACATGGGTATTTTTACATCGCACAATGTAACCAAGTTCCCATTTCAAGAGGATGCTCGTTCAATCAGAAGCATAATTTATCAAAATTCATCAGCGGCGGTAACAAATTTAGCAACCCCTGTACCAAACGTAAATGTCATGTCGGTAGGGTTTTCCTGGTTTTGAGTAGCGGTTAGAAAGTACATAGCTGGTGTATGAGAAGCGGGTGCACGCGTAGTATGGGTACATCTGATTTACATGCGCTGAAAGGTACTTTTAATCTGGGAGCATTAAACGTTATACGTGAAAATTTTTCCCTTCGAATATAATTTTGCCCTCACGTATTTTCTCTCTTAACTCTTTAACCTGTTTTTTTTTTCACGTTCCTATACGTTGTAGGTATACTTTTATTGTTTATAGGTACTTTTTTGTGAGGGTTAAACGGTTTGCATCACTGAAATTTCAAATTCGTTGGTAATTCAGATTGATTGCGGCGAAGGTATTGGAATTTTTATCAGAGAAAGACTGATGTCTTTTGTAGGAGAAACCAGCGCACGCAGCACTTCGACGATGTTTTGTTTTATACTCGTAGTAAAATTAAATGAATAAGTAGGTAGAGGTACTCAATTGTCTGATTAGACGAAAGCTTTCCTATTTAATTGACTGCGTTGAAAATTAATTTTTTCCCGAATGTTATTCAGATTTATTCACCAAAATATGACCGATAATTTACCAAAAATTACTAATGTACTTACACTTATCCACCTGATGTGACAAATACATAAATTTATGAAAATATTTCAGCAATTCAAGAAAAATCACTTTCCAGTAATACCTATAGTACAGAAATTTCCGATCAGTACTTTACGAAAAAATTTACGGTGTTGTTTTGTGAAATCATGGGATAATTTTTTAAGTAATTTTTCAAGTCAGACGAAATAAAGTTTATCATCTGTAAAATCAGATGTAATCCAAATATTGAATAGGTATACCTACTTATTAATTCTTCAAAAAAATGTCCGATATATGTACTTGTACTTATATGTAGGTACCTAATGAAGAATTCAACAACTTTTTCCCACGTTTTCAACATTTATCGTCAGCCACGCAAATTAGCATCTTGAAAATTTTGAACAGACCATGACGCAAAAAACTACAAAAAAACCTATAACTAGGTATACATATCAAAATATTTTCAAGTACGAGTAGTTTTGAATCTCAGTAATTTTTTCAATGGTACCTGAGGGAAAGATTCCATTTTGGATATCGGAGAATTGAGAAAGGAACATGATTTGAAAAGAATACCACGACGAGGTTCCTTTTTTTTCTTCTCAGTTCGCTTCCTCTTTCAAAGTCTCCTGAAAAAAATTATTTTTTAAAACACATCAGTTGGAATACCACTGCGACAGGTAGACGTGTAAATCATCATTTCTCGCAATTGATAATTTATTATCCACAGACACGCCGAATTTTTTGCTCACTCTTGCTGATTCATTACTTACAAACCGCTTGTCCCGAAAAAATTGGAATTTTTTGCACCCTGCGAAAGCAGTTAACGATATTCGAGTGCTATTAAGAGATGCTTTTGCATTCGCGCCATTTAACAAACTGGAAAAGTGGAAATAAAGGTTACCGCCTCATTAATAGCGGAACCCGTAACAACACTGTTTCTTTGACCTGTGGGACTTTCGTATGTGCATTTTAAAAGCCATAAAATCTTCCGCTACACTTTGAAAATTTCTTTTGCCATAACTTTTTCTCAATTTATAGATGAGATTTTTGCTGATAAAACTATAGCAATAATAAAACACCTTTTTTCTTTTCCATTCCCTAATTTGAAATAAAAAACTTTCATTTTGACGCTAAATGAATACTACCCACATTTTTTTTACCCAAATAGGAAGCTGTGGTGTAGAGAACTGGGGACTTTTTTTTGCCTTTTTTTTAAAAATTCAAAGCATGATTTTCACGATTAAAGTAGGTAAGTATAAAACAACGAACCGCGCTGGTTCGTTAAATGTTATGAATTTTTTACTAATTTTTGTATACATGTCTTCTCATAAAGTAAGTATTTGGTTATACACAAAACATACTAAATTGCCGCTGTTTACGGAATAATAACGTAAAACACTCATTAGAGATTTGGCGAAGGAAAAAAAACTCGTAGCGAAGAAAAAGCTTTCCCCAAAAAAGCGGGAATTCGTGCAAATAAAAGGAATGAAAGTTAAAGTTAAAACCCAAATTCGACAGAGGAATACGTTTTTCTTATCTCGAAGTAAAATTTCCCTGCAGCTATTTTCTTTTCATTATTTCTCCTTCGTGTTATTTTCCATTATACTGTTTCCCCAGTGGCTGATTTCAGTTTCTTTGCGAAAGTCTTTTAGAAGTTCTTATTCGTAAAAATTAATTTGCAAAAACGTTATTCGGTGATGAATTCCGCGACGTTCGATATTTTCCTAAGACCCAGTCAAATGTTTATTATTTCCTTTTGTCTACAATAACAATTTATTTCGTATTATTTTGCGTTAATATTAATCGAGTTGCGAAAACAGACGATGAATGTTTGCAGTTGAAATCAAATAAAATGACGTGAAAAAGTTTCACTTGATTTATAAATTTTCAACGCTTTCATTTTCTTTTTTTCTAAGTTAAGTATACTTACTTTTTTGAAAATGATGAATTATTAAGGCAAAGTTAACGTTTGCAAATTTCAAAAATCTTGTTTGCCGTGAATCTTTCCAGAATTTTTCGATTCAAGAGTTTTTTAGTGCTTATAGGTATGTATTATAACTGACTGCTTGTCTACCAATGATTTAAAGGCATTTTTAGGTTGGTAACCTGTACGAATAAAAGTTTTTACCAACTTCAAATTCTACTTAGCCAACAGATTCTATTAAAATATTATAATTCTGACTCTAAGAAATGTTAAGGAATGAAGGGTTAATTTAAAAGTACTTAGGTCTGCTTTTTAGATTTTTAATCTTTAAGGTGTATGATTTTTGAGTCGATGAGTCAGTTTCCATTTAGCTGATTTAGCTTTCGCTCAGGACCAACTTAGCTTTTAAGCCCTGGCTTAGTGTCAAAATAGCGATCGTCTTCATAATAAGCTTTCGCTCAGCCTCACAAAAAGTTCAGGCTGGAATTCAAAGTTGCGGTTAAAATAACGTAAGTACGAGTAAGTAGTTGAGTAAGAAAGAGAGGGTGAAATTTTTTCGGGGTAATTTCTAGGGCAGGACAAATTTTCTAGTTTTTTCCATAAGCTTTCGAATTAGGTACAAATTGTACAGCCCACCTTGGCTACTTTAATTTAGACATTTTCACGTCTGTATCACTTGGTACCTAACTACATAGGTACTTATACAAAAAAAATCAGTAAAAATATTTTGATTAAGTAGGTACCTATATTCAACAGTTCAGTTTGATTGCCGGGCATTCCTCCAAATACATTTTCCTGGATGGAAAACCCCATCACATTATCCTAAATGCACAAAAGTAGTAATTGATAGGCAAAAGTCCAGTTTTTCCAAAAAAAATTGCAGAAAAGACGTGTTTTCTTAGAAAGCCTTGCTTTTTTTTGAAAAAAATGTGCATGTATTTGCCAAAATTGCGAAAAGATGAGTTCTTATCAAAATTATAGATAGGCCATTAAAAAGTCTTACCGATTTCTTCTGCCAAAACCGCGAAAAATTCTGATACATACTTACGTGTTTCGTCAAAATTTTCAAAATACATTATACCTACCCATCAATTTTTTTTGCCAAAATTGCAGAACAACTTCTTTTGAGTAACAATTTTTAGCAGTCTTACTTCTTTTGTCAAAATATTAAACAAAAATCAATTTAAATAAAAAAATCAAAATTACCAAAATATTTTACCTTTTTTTCCGAAATTGCAAGAAGTCATACTTTTTTGTTAAAACTAAAAAAATCCATGCTTTGTCAATTTGCCAGCAAAAATGCTTATTGTATACTAAAATTGCAAAAAAATGCTACATATTTCTTAATCAAAATAGAAGGGATAAGACTCACTTTTTTGTCAAAATTTGCTAAAAATTTTGTTTTTCCATTAAAACTGCAAGAAATTCTTACATTTGGAAATCACGTTTTTGTGGAAAATTCATTTGAGGGAATGGTCCGCGTGTGGAATTTTTAATACGGAAAATCGGATTCGAGAATTGAGAAGTTTTTTCCTTCCAAACTTTGATACACAATCTTTCCTTCAAAAGCACTTGGTGATCCGCAGTTTTTCGTCAGTCATCAACTCTCATTGAGGTACATAAGTACCAAATGCGTAGTACATATACCGATTAAAAAAAACAATAAGTGCAAAAATCTTACAGATTAAATTCGGTACTTATGGAAAATGGCCCTACACTTGGATTTTCTGCAGTATTTCGGTGTTACCTATTGTTATTTTATTTTAAACGTCCGCGTCTAGCAATTATATAAGGATTATCCACGTGCGCAAATGTGCATTGTGCAACTTAGTAAACAACAATTATTTTTCAAAGCTTCGCTCAGTTGGTAAGTGTTGGTCGTTGGTTAACTAATTTAACAGCATCGCAGAGTTTACTTACTGCAAACATTTATCAATGAGAAAATAAGCATCCCTATCGTGAAAATCACCAAGTACCTACTTACGATCCTTGTGATTATGATTTCATATGCGATCTTCAAGGGATAAACAGATAAAAATCTAGATACCTGTAGTACATACATCTATTCAGAAAAAAATATACTTACATTGTTCAACATTGTTAGCATCGTGTTTGCATAAAAATTAGTATTTTCTCAAGCTAATACGTGTAATATTTATGACTTTACTTGTTCGGAGTAATTTCTATGATGAATTGTTAACTTAACTCATGTTTTTGTTCCATGTACTCGAGTCGACCACTTAGAAACGGTTTAATAAACATGTTTCCTCGTTGTACGAAGTAATCTTCTCTGCACGCATTTCCGACAATGTTCGTCGGTCGCCGCGACTGCGACTACGACTGCGACTGGTTTCACGATGAATTACCAAGTCGGAAAACGTCTTCGAAAAAAACCTGTATAATAAGTTGCCTATTCAAAACGCCCTAAACCGACACCCGGCAGTGGAATATTACATTATCGCGCCATCCGAGAAGGAAAAAATTATTAATTTTTTTTCTTCTCCATCACCGATTAGGTATCCTAGGTACGCGTACGCGAAATATACACGCAGAAATTTCATATAAAATATTACCTCTCCGCAACACCGCAAAGACTGATTGCTATAATAAATTTTGCCTGTAACGAAACGTCGTCTGAAATGAATAGAGAGGAGGAAAAAAACCAGAGAAGATGAGTAGATTCGGAATATATATCTATGAAAAAATACGCGATATTGTCGAGTTCTACTATAGAGGAGAAGAGGCGTGTACTGTGCAGTGTGTACACTCTCTGTTAGTGTATAGGTTGTGTACGGGATTTTTTTTTTTTTTTTTTTTCAAACGAATAAGTGCGAGATTCTGATAAGGAAGGAAATCGATGCTCTGTCTCCATCTCTCCAACCCCGCCAATAGAGATACGTTCCCGAAAACGGAGTAGCTAAGCAACCAACACGACAGGCTCCCTTTTCCGCGATTGCGGCGTTGAAACCACCCTTGCTTTCCATATCGCAGTCGGCGAGCGCACATTAACGAAAGGGGCTTGAACCCTAAATTTTATGAGTTCAAGTTCGATGACGTTAACTTTAATTTATTGCCCAAGTTTTCTACAAAACGATTACATTTTTTATTTTTATTTTTTCCCCAACAAAATACAAAAATTTTCGTTTGTAAAATTTCGTATATATTCGAGTGTCACGACGAATGAATGGGCGGGCATTTGTTGAGTAGGTTCTACACTCGATATGTACATACGGAATGTTTATACGGTAGGTACGCTGTTTCCTGCGTAACAACTTTCCTTCCAAAATGATATACTTTTTTTCACAGCGTTTTTGAAATTTATAAATACCGCGCCAACGAAAAGAAAACTTAAATTGGTGGCATGGCGAAGAAGAAAAAAAAAACAAAACAAAAATTGCATTTTAACAAAAAAAAAAAGAAGAAAAAAAACTACGCGTATTTCCTTTTTCATTTTATCATTTCCCGCTTTTATGTACTTAAAAAGCCGCCTTCGGGTGTAAGACGAGAGAAAAGAAGACGAAAAAAGGCTTTATATCCGTAATATTAAGATGGAGGCTATAAGGTTGGCGAAAAAGAAGCGAAAAAAAAAGTGAAAAAGAAGGGAACGAAATGTGGTACAAAATTTAGAAGTTGCCTACTAAGTTATTCCACCTTCGCCTTTAAAATCGGGACGTCTACGCCCTTATCAACTTTTCAAATTGATTCTTTCTTTCCTCTTCTAGAAAATTCATCCTTATATTTTACTCCTTTATCGTTTTTCCTTTTTTCCTCCCTTTTTCTCTCGAACTATTTATTTTTGAAGATAAAACTTTTTAGACTCTTCTCAATATTTACTGTTTGAAATAGAGTTCTCACTAATACAAAAAAAAGAGAGAAGAAGAAGAAGAAAAAAGAAAAAGAAATTCAAATATTTCGTTTTCTTTTATGACGGCAAAAAGAAAAGCAGCCAAGAAAAATAAATAAATGATTTTCGGTTTCTCTCAAAAAGAATTCGTACACGAGGCAAATTCCATTTGGTGTGAATGTATTCGAACGTGGTTCGTTTCAGAAATGAAACGGTGGTTGGAAGTTTTCGATTTTTACCTACTCGTGTCTTCGAAGAGTTGTACCTACTCGTACCTACATATGTATTTATGACAGCTCGTGACTTAATTGAAAACAGACACCTACGACTCGTTCGAGTAAAAAAGAAGCATCGAAGATGTTGGAGTTTATTGTTTCAGAAAAAGATAAAGAGAAGATGTTCACGATCATCGACTGTTTTTATCAATTAATCATAGTTTGATGGATGGAAAATAAAAAATAAAAAATGTCGTTTGCATTCGTTTTAAAAAAAGAATCGAATTGAATTTGAAAATTCATCGAAAAAATAACCTGTTCCTTAATTAAATTTTATTGCGAAAAAAAGAGAACTTGTTGCTTTGTTTTTACTCGCGTTGTTTTTTCATTTATTAATATTTAGCCATTTCAAGAGGATTAAACAGTTTGCGGAAGTTTTCTATTTTAATTAAAACTTTGGTTTTGCTGTACCTACTTGGGAAAAAGATCTCTCTCCTCTATTAATGAAGAGTTTTTGATTAAGTAAGTGAAAATGAGAATGAGTTTTTCACGTTTTCATCAGCAATACTTAATTACGATCGAATTGTTCTAATTTGCCGTGAAATTTCCATCCCTTAATTAAAATCCAATTTTGATGCTCGTTCAAAAATTATTATTATTTATTTATTTTTTCTAAATTGTAGTGGTATATGAGTTGCATCGTGTCGGTAATTTTGTGTGGTTAATGGTTTTGAAATGTGTTGAAGTGTTGATATATTCTAGTACCTAGGTATAGGTAAGTATGTTTTGACTGCTTCGTCAATCTTGTATGATGATTTAGCAAACAGCTCTCTCGGACTTCAGTATCTTCATAAGCCATTAGGTATAATCAATCTTTTCATCGTGTATCTGTGTCTTAAATCTGTCAAATTTTGTCGGTAACGAACTTCACGAACCGAAGGGAAATTTTTTACTACGGCTTTTAATTATTATTGTTCGGTTCATCATAAGCTATAGTAGCAGATTACCTAACGGTAGGTAATTTTTAATGTCTTGTTCGAAGAACTAACATAGCCTACCTGTATTTTATTTATTTACGTCTAGCTTATTATATTTTTTGCTTGTCCTTTGATGTTTTTTTTTGTTGGGAAGATATCTTTTTTGTAATGCACCACTTTTTACATTTTCCCCAAGCTTAAAACATTTGCCCAAATTTGTTGGCAGGCCCTCGAATATTTTACAATATTATCTAAATAGTTACAAGATCAACGGTTTGAATGATTTTCACATCAAATCTTGGATGAAATAAAATCTTGCAGGTTTTTACAATGATATACCTACGGGAAGGTAGGTAAGTACAATTATTTTAAATTCAATTTTAACAGGAGCGTCAAGCGTGTTCTCTGGTAAGAAATAATGTAAATTCAAAAAAAGAAAGCACCAAATATCTACATTTTTCGTAAAACATAATTCTCTAAACGCGTTTGTCAAACAATTATTTTATTTCAGTAGGTAAGTTAGTAAAATAGTTGTTACGAAGACATGGACTTTTTTTTCTGTGTTATCTCTCTTCTCGCCTCCATAGTTTTTCTTCAAAAATCAAAACTGTTTTGAATTGATCAAAAATTTGAAATAAAAAAAAATACTTACTTTTAAAAATAAATAAATAAAACAAAATTGCATAGAACGTTCATTTTTTTCTGTGTAGGTTGGTAGCAAATTAGGTACCCAAATTGATTGTTTATGTGGAAACCTAAAACTTGAAAACTTATTCTTCACAAAGAATTGGTTGTGAAGAATTGATAAAAAATTCAACGAGAAAATGAAGAAAAAAAATAGTCCCCTTGGTAAAGTGTGATTTTTTAAGAGGCAATGTTTTCAAGTCATCTCAAAAGTTAAAAATCTCGACGTTCAAACGACTTGATCAAAAACAATTTTCATACTACATAGTAGGTAAGCATTTTAAGGAGTAGTTTTCTACTCATTTTACAATAGGTACCTACAAATAAGTACTTTAAGATATAAGTTATACTTCGAAAAAAAAAACTTTTTTGAAGCAATTTTACAACATTCAAAATCAACTTGGAGTTAACTACAATTTTCATCACATCTCTGTCAACTTGTGCAATATATTATGTTCTCTCCCCTCCACCCCATGCACAATTTTTGAGAAAAACGTCAAATTAATCTCGAAATAATTCCACGACCCAACTACGTAGATTAGGTACAAGAGATTTTAACAATTTTTTAAATAGGTAGAAAGTAAGTATTTCTACAGATTTTCCATAATTTTTCATTTTCTTCAAGTTCAGGTGCGATGCAGCGTTAATGTATTATGTTATGTTGCGCATAAAAATGTCACAACTGAATGTTTGAATACAGGTACTTATTTATTTTTTTAAATATAGGTACCTATATACATCCAAAATGAAAATTAAAGAAGGAAAGGAAGGAAAACTGCGAACAGATAAGTGGGGAAAAGTCCATCTTTTATTGAAAAGAAAGGGTGAGTAGAAAATATGCGATGTGGAAAGAGGGCTGAGTGACTTTTCGAGAAAATCAAGCTTAAAGTTTTGAGTGTTTTTTGCAAGAATTTTTCACATTTTTTCGGAGTAGCACTGCATGCATTGTATACCTCGGTACCTTCATGAAATTTGGAGGGAAAATTTCTGCATCCTTGCTAGATCGAATGACGCACAGTGGGCCACAGACCCCCCAAAAACGGCGATAATTCGAATTCAACCCTCATCGATGTGCAATACGTCGAATAATATGTTTTCGAGGTCGTAGAATTCGAATCTGCACTTATTTTTTTCGTAGGGGTGGGGGGTGAGGCGTGGGGAGAGGAAAAATTTCAAATGTTGCTGATATTATCGTGTAATATATCGATTAATATGTTTTCGAGGTCGTAGAGTTCGAATCCGGAGTTATTTTTTTGGTAGGGGTGGGGGGTGAGGCGCGGGGAGGAGGCAACTTCACATTTTGCTAATATTATTGTGTAATATGTCGATTGATATGTTTTCGAGGTTGTAGAATTCGAATCTGCACTTATTTTTTTTGTAGGGGTGAGGGTGAGGCGTGGGGAAGTGAAAAATTCCAAATTTACTTTTTGATGTTTTTTTATACCACTGATTTTTAATGTTTACAGTTTTTTACACGAAATCGGAACATATTTTGGTCTAAAACTTATAGAACATGGCAAGACAATGTGTTCTCTTCTGCATAGGAAGGTGTATTTTGGAGTGGTGTATACTATGCTTTCGCGATTTTTTGCACAAAATTGCACATTTGCTCTGCAGGTCCATTTTTCTATTAAAAATACATCAATTTTCTTCACAATTGCGGATATATCGCAATTTTAGGATCGAATCATGATATACTCGATTCGATTTTGATTGAAATACATTATTTGAGGTATAAAATGATTTTTTCAAATCAACATTATAAACAACCTCAAAAACATAACAAACGGCATATTAAACAATAATATGAGCAAAATTTGGAATTTTTCACCTCTCCACGCCTCACTTTTAATCCCTACCAAAAAAATAACTCTATATTCGAACTCTACGACCTTGAAAACATATTAATCGATATATTACACGATAATATAAGCAAAATTTGAAATCTTCTTGCTCCCCACGCCTCACCTCCCACCCCTACAAAAAAAATAAGTGCAGATTCGAATTCTACGACCTCGAAAACATATCAATCGACATATTACACAATAATACAAGCAGAATTTGAAATTCCCCGTCCCCACGCCTCAACGCCCAACCGCTACCAAAAAAATAACTTCAGATTCGAACTCTACGACCTCGAAAACATATTAATCGATATATTACACGATAATATAAGCAACATTTGAAATTTTCCCGCTCCCCACGCCTCACCCCCCACCACTACAAAAAAAATAAGTGCAGATTCGAATTCTACGACCTCGAAAACATATCAATCGACATATTACACATTGATGAGGGTTAAATCCGAATTATCGTCGTTTTTGGGGGGTCTGTGGCCCACTGTGTGACGTACCTATCTTGGAAGTCATTTCGACCATGTTATCTTGACCTCATTTCATCATATTTTCAAAATTGGTTGACTCGCGATATGAATTACTATTTTCTTCAAATTAATTTTTAAGGACAATGCAAGTCTCCTATAGGAGTCTAAAAACACTTTTTTCACACTCGAAAATACGTACTCGGCCAGAACCATCAATAGGTGACTCAAAATCGATTTTAGCCGTCTTAACCTTATTTTCTTATTCCACATCGCATATGTGTACTTCTACGTCAAAAAGGCCCATTCGGTCGGTGCCGAGAAGGGTATAGATTTTATTTTTCAAAAATCAAAATAAGCTTCCAATGTTCTCCGGTGGATTCCAACAGTGTTTGAGTGTGAAGCTGTCCATGAAAGCTTCACGTTCGCGCGCCATTTAAATCAATTGGAGAACTTTGGAAGATTGTACCGATTTTTGAAAAATAAAATCTACACCCTTCTCGGCACCGACCAAATGGGCCCTTTTGACGTAGAAGTACATATATGAATAATTTAATTGAAAAACAAATAAATTTAATTAAAATTTATAAAAGTAACCGTACGCATTTGTAATAAAGGTAACAATACACAGCACATATGTGTAAGTAAGTACGAGTAGGTGCACACTGTAGGGTGTTAGCGTAAAGTATACTCGAGTAAAAGCTACTAAATTGGTTTTAAAACACTTAACAAGCTCTAGCACAATATGTATATTCATAGCAAAGCGCGCGGTAACATTTGTAGATATTTTGATTTTACACGCTTATTTTACTCGATAAAGTAATAGCGGAATAAGAGAGGAAATGTACATTTATTTCAGCTCGGCAGGTGGCACTTACTTGGCAGCGAAAAAAAAAATAAATAAAAGGGTTACACAGCGGGCTCTCTGTGCAGTACAAATTGTCAGGGACTTGTAAGTACCCCTTGACATATCTGCTTTTGACATATTTTACATAACGTATGAAAGAGCAAAGAGTGTAATCTTCCTATAAAAATGATTAATTCGCCAAAAGGAAAAAGACCGTCGTCGTTCCACGAGTATCTTCGTGCTTCGCGTGATTTTGCTTTCAATGCCTCCGCAATTTGGGGTTGATTTTTCGATTACGTAGGAGGATATATTTTCTTTTCAGTGAATTAAATCGGTTCTAGAGGGAATGTGCACGAATTCTTTCCATCATAAACACGTACTCGATATAAGTGACGTGAGGTATAGGTGATTTTTCTTTGATTCCCCTCCTATCGTAGGTATAGGTACGTTTTTGCTGCTCTCAAGTCTCGTTAAAAGTACCAGGATCGAATTTATTGCGATGCATGTTTGAAAATTGACTCGACTCTAGCTGGTGCGAAGCTTCGGATGTTCTGCCTTATGAAGATATCGCGTGTAAAAAAATTTTTAATTAACACCCATCTTTCATATGGTGCGGTTAATTTTTTTTATTAAAACGTAAATATTTCATCAACCAAGTGCAAAGAAATCATCGATGCGGTTCACCCGATGAAATCGAAACTCATTATTTTTTATTTATGAAACTACATATTGTATAGGTACTCGTAGTTCAGATACAAATACCAATAGGAACCGGTTCGCGATTTTTTGTATACAGCCATCGAAGCTCGAGAAAACCATGTTTTGATAGGGGGGGGGGGTAAAATTTTGATACCGTAATTGCTTGATTGTAAAAGGGCAAAAGGAATCAGGAAATCCTCAAAAGCACTCGATTTCTACGTTTATTCACCTAATAACTACCTATCTAGTTACCTACCTGAAAGAAATGTTTAGATATTTTGACGGTGTGAGTTTTTAAATAACTCGTAATAATATAGGTAATTTTAATAGGTAGGTATGATCAAAAGGGAATGCGTGAAAAAATGCAAAAAAAAAAGGTATATACAAAAATGTATAACCTAATACGGTGCAGATTATCGGGTAGGCTATTGTGAAAAGAAAATACCCGGTGTAATAATGTCGCTATCATTAAAAGGACTGACCCTTCTTGTTAATCTGCTCTTAATTCCGCGCAGCATGTTTACTAATTTCCACTTTTAATTTAGTTCTACACTTGATACCACTAACATCATCACTTGCCACAGATTTTAAATTAATTATTTTCGTCAAATATGGCCGTTCTTCTTGCTTTATACCTACTCTAACTTTAGGTTGGTAGGTATTTTCAAAATGCAACTCTAAATCCCACCGCCGCGCAGGTATTTGGTACAAATCTCAAAGTAAACTTTTGAAAATTGTCGAAAGTTGAAAAATCAAAAAGTAGAAAGTTTTTGCAACAGTGATGAAAAAAGTGTCGTCGGTTATAGCGATGGAGTAAAATTTCAATGAAATTGCGAACGTATTGGTGGGTCTGGGTAGATACACTTTACAGAGAACGATACCGAACCCTTTGTTATCAGTAGGAAACATTTGAAACTTTTTTTTAGAAAAGTAAGAAAGACCAAATGTCATAAGTTTGCGCGATAATAATACCGCGTGTTTCTTTTCCATTGTGTCGTATAATGACACCGAGGGTTGAATATTTTTGATAAAAGTGTTGTCTGGACAGAAAAATGGTAGTATGTATTGTGCGGTTTTGGTCGTTTTCAAATAACTTCTAATAAAGAATTTTCGCTCTTTTTGTCGAGCAAATAAAAATAAATTTTTTTGTGCACGAAACAGCCTTTTGTGAGTATGAAGTTTTGCAACGAAGAATTTTTCTTCATTGTGATTGTAGGGTAGGTTTTTTTTATTTATTTTATTTTATTTTTTTTTTTGGTTAAAATGAAAGTTTAATGTTTGGAAGAAAGGTTTTCACGAAAGAAAATTTCGTAAGAGCAACGAACGTAGAATAATGTTATAATTTTGCAGCATATCAACGTCAGATTTCTTTCATGAAACCTTATGAAAAAGTATGGAAATCGTTTTAATCTGCGAACTTGGATTAAATGTTGAAAAATTAACATTACGTTCTACGAGTAGATGTGACATCATAAGAATTTGTTCCTAGGAGTCGAAGAAAAAATTCAGTTTTGAAATTTTTTTCTCTTGTCACTAGGTAGTACCTAGCTACTTGGACCTACCCCGATGTTTGGAACACGTTATAATAAATTTTGAAATTATAGTGATGTGACAATGCATCAATGCAACAATGATAATGATAATAAAAAGGAACATTTCACAATTTATTTTAATAAAATTGTTCGGTATTTTTCCAGTTTTCTTCATTTTTATTAAGTAAAAATCAATTTCATTTTTCAATAATACCCACTATTAAAACCAAATAAGGGTAAAAATCGAACACCGACTAGACTACATACATATATAGTTGAAAAAAAAACTAGCTCGAATAAATATTTACCTATCCATTTGTAATCTATTTTTTATACTTAGGTCTAGGTACCTAATAACGCGAGGTTTTAATTTTCTTTCGCTAAAAAGGAAATTGAACAAACAAGAAGAAAAATTTAATTAAAATATTTCGAAAATAAACATGGACATTTTTAATGAAGCGCATTCTTCCTCAGAAATAAATTTATCTTACAAAATGAAGGAAAAACTCGTGTCTTGTGAATTAGGTAGGTATCTACCTACTCGAGCTTGAATTTTGTTTCAATAGGTAGGTAATAATTTTTATAATTATAAACGTTTAACGGTTTTTATTCCTCTCAACTTACCTATCCCGCAGAAAATGAGTATTTTTTTACGTTCGCTATCAGTTGAAAAAAAACAACATATCGATATTCGACTGGAAACTTCAACGATTCAGTCTGCGTGTTGTGTAAAGTGTGTGCAGCATTACTTGAAAAAATTTTTAAGCCTAACCCCGAGCTGTATTTAGTCGATAAAAAACATTTCTCAGCGACCGAAGTTAAGCAACACAAGCCAGAGAAGGGTGCAAATTTGGAACGAAATCAAAGGGAATATTGACGGACACGTGGCAGAGAATTTCAGCGTGAAAAGCAAAAGCAGAGGCGTTCAACCGAAAATCAACATCGCGGCGATAGCAAACCTTTAGTTTATTCTCCGTGTATTTCGTTTTTGTTTTTGTTTGCCTTTGTTTTATGTTTAGCTTTGGGTTTTGAAATCGCGATGTTCGGTTAGCCTGCAGCAATTTATCGGTTTTGCGCTCCGGTCATGGTGCCGCATGCTGTTCGGTGCGTGTGTTTCGATCTCGTATACTCGCGAATAATCATGATTGACGTCCTCGGTACTGGAACGTGGTAGACTGCTAAAGTCTTCAAATACGAACTTTTTACAATGTTATCAGAAAAAATTACGACCAAGTTGATAGTTGGCGAAAATTTGAAAATTCGAAGTGCGTATGATGGTTACCTGTATCGACTTATTAAAGAAAGTTCGAGGTTGGTGTTTTAAAACCTTACTTCAGTCTGGAAAAGAGAACTTTTCGAGTTGTTTGCGTCCGATTCAAATAGGACCACGAATTTTGGAGAGACCATGTTCTGAAATCCTCAGCAAAACCGAAATTTCAGCTGGCTGAATTGATTTATGTTTTTTTTCTTCTTCTTCAAAAAAAATAGGTACACTCGATTAGTCCAGAAATAAGGCATCAATTCCCTCGAATCAAATCTCACCATTCCGGACATTTTAGGGTCTTCATGCGGCACAATTTTTAATTTCTCCAAAATTTCGATTTTTTTCAAAAATGGCAGCTATAATAAACATTGAGTAGTGTGGTTTATTTTCGACCTGTTTAAAAAGTTTATTCACATTTAAGGTTTCCTGGTGAATACCTACCTCGAGGGTACCTGAAAATTGGGCCAAAAGTGTATAAAATAGTTGAATAGATCGAGGTCGAAAATGAGCCACTATTAAATTTTTCGCTGTCTAAGTTGATTTCCGTGCACTCTGGGAAAATTTTGAAATTCTGGGGAAACCAAAAATTGTACTGGAGGCTCCAGAATGATCGGAAATGGAACATAAAATTCGGCTCATATAGGAAATGATATTATTGTAGGACTAATTTTAACCATTTTTACTATGAATAAAAGTGTGATTTTTTTTAAAAGCATTGCATAACTCGATTTCACCGAAAATAGTTCATTTTGGAGTTATGGGGGTTTCATGCTCTTCTGTAACTCGAGTATGAGGATCCCTCATAAGAAGACCTCACCTACTATATAGATCTAGGTAGCATGAATTTCAATTACGTACTCTCTAAATTTGAAACAGTGAAATTTCACTGCTTAGCAGTCACGACATTTTGCCTTCTTAAAAGCAGTAGTTTTTTACTGCAAAGCAGTAAACAATTTACTGAATTAGTCAGTAAAAATGATTTTTCACTGACCAAGTCAGTAAATTGTTTACTGCTTTGCAGTAAAAAACTACTGCTTTTAAGAAGGCAAAATGTCGTGACTGCTAAGCAGTGGAATTTCACTGTTTCAAATTTAGAGAGTACGTATACGTTGCCATTAATAATGTTGTCCTTAAGATTTGATTTCTTAAAACAGCTACCTATACTGAAAGGTTCCTTACTCGTAAATTAAAATGTCAAGAACATTTACCGTTTCCGTTTCCACAAGATTGTGTTCAAAATAAATATCAATATATTTAGCTTAGGTGCTTACTTAATTGATTCTACGGTGATATGAGAGATCCATTTTCGTGTGATTCTCGAAAAAATCAAATAAGAAGGCTATTAATACCTAGTACTCGTACGAGTATGTACACCGATGACTTTTCAACACTCTGCGAATCATGTTTGTTATCACTCGAGAAAATGTGAATGAGTGTGTCATCGTGCAAATTTCTGTCAAACCACTTATCGTATATAGTAGTAGACCTGCACACATACATGCACTTGATGGAAGTAGACCTTTGTATATGAATTAACACCCCTTCGAGTGTAAGGTCACGTGCACGCGACATCAATTACGCTCATATAGGCTAAACTAGGCTAGTATGGGACAGAGACTGCAGAGGAGTAGAAGGAATGTTCAGAAAAAGTCTACATACTCGACGAGTGTCTCTCGCTCAGTCGCTGGTACTCATATAGTTGGTGCATGAAGAACGATTGTAATAACTTTTAGTTTCAATATTTATTTAATTACCAGTTCAAATAATAAAACATAAACACATTAATTTATATGCGTTAAAGCTATCGAAAGAGATATAAATAACATTGTAATTTTCCAACATATTTTATAACACCTTTGAAGACGAAGAAGAAGAAGAAGAAGAAGAAAAATATTAATTCACATGCCGAACAATAGGGATCATGTCGGCTGTACTCGTCTGTGTGTAGGTGTTGGTGAGTACGAGTACATGCATTTTAGGATCGAGCTAAAGGTCGTAGTTGTGAGTGATTATTCCTATAGGTAAGACGAGAAAACCTGTACTCGTACGTGTGCGAGTGTAAGAAAGCATCCGAGCGATAATGTTTGAGAACAGTACGCCGTCGGAGAACCCCCTGCTGAGACGATATCGTTGTTATTGCTGCAAAACAATGGGCGGCCTCGCAGCGGGTACGAACTCGCGTATAACTCTTCTTTTTTCTGTTCTTTAGCGCTCCGTATTAATAATTCTTTGATATAAGAAATGTACCTACAACAAGAATTATTAGGTAAAATTAAAAATTAGCCCGAGTTTCCGCGTTTTCTGCGTATGATGCTATACGTTATACAAATCTTCGTATAGGTACCTACGTTACGTGAGTACCTTCTGAAGTTGTTTGAATTTTTTTTCAAAAATAGGCCTACTTTGAAAATAATTCTGGCACTAGTATTAAATCTAATATTTGGGAATGATTTGGAAAAATACGTATGTAATGTAATACTTCCACAATGGTTGTCTATGTTCCATACTTTGTGAATAGAAAAAGCTGCCATTATAAAACTTAAAACTACGAGTAGATACCTATTTTGAAATATTTCTCGAGCATTTGAGTATACTCAAAACTGAATGGAATTTGTTGAGAAATTTTTGATTAAAATCTTGATGAATAACTACCTCAACGTACCTATTTATAAAAAAATCAAAATTTATTTTCATGGTGGAAAAATTATCAACTTTCGCTGGAATATAGAGAAATTTAACTTGAGATAATATATGTATTTTCACGTTTCAAAAATAATCTACACTGTAGGTAGGTATAGGCTGCCTAAAGATCGAAGGATTGAGCTGATTGTTTCTTCAAAAAAAAGGTAACCATAATCAAAAATGAAAAACGTCCATTTAGTTTCAATTTACAGGTAGGTACTTATACCTATACGTATACATACTTACATGAAATTTTAAGAAAAAAAATGATAGCATCCAGCTTATATAAGACATCAGAATCAAATCGCTTTTTTAAAACCAGTGATTGAGGATTTCGAATTAAGTTTGATCATTTTCAAAATCTGAGTAATTTTTTTTTGCGTCTTGGTATTGGATGTTCAGTAATGAATTTGGAGATAAACAACGAAATACAACATCAGCATGTTATTTCAGCCCGTGAGACATTTTTAGACTGTGGTTGTTTTTGACACCTTCCATTCAATTTTACTTACCTATGTACTTATGTACCTACTAGGTACACAATTAATAATTTTTATTTTTCAATGAAGAGTTTTTTCTTTGAAAAAGTTTTAGTGCAACATTATACTTACTCGTAATTCCAATGAAGAAAAAAATTGAAAAGTTTTGTTACCTACTACAGTAAGTCCCGCTTACCCAGTTGACCAAATGCTAGCAAATTTTGTGCTAGCGTAAATGGTGCCGGAATTTGAGACACTTTTTTGAAAAAATGCTAGCAAATCAGTTGCGATTAGGTCGCATTAGAGTAGCAGAATTGCGCACAAATAGCTAGCACGTAGCTGGCACAAAGCTAGCAAACAGCTAGCATTTTGTTGGCACTTTGCTCTGCATTCTGCTACGTACATGCGACTAAATCGCGACTGATTTGCTAGCAATTTTTGCAAAAAGTGTCTCATATTCCGGCACCATTTACGCTAGCGCAAATTATGGTAGCGAGAAGCTAGCATTTTGCTAGCGTAGAAAAACCTTGATCAGTAAAGTAATTACTATTAGTTAATTTTTAAAAATTCTGGGTGTTTACCTTTCACAGGTGGTAGTTTTCCAGGAAATTCCAAAAATTAGGCGACTGTCCCAGCTCAGAGCTAGCATAACGCTAGCATCTTAGGATAGTATAAGAAGAGTGATGTCACTCTTCTTACTTTTCAACAAGATACCACCTTGAGCTTATATTCAACTTGATGACACACTTTATCTAAGAGTAGCAAACTATACCATGAGAGAGATCGACGCTAGCAATTCGCTAGCATTATGCTAGCGCTTAGGTTGAAAAATCTCTTTATTAAATAAAAAATGAAGTTTTTTTTTTAAATAGAAAAATTGTCAAAATTTAAAATTTGAAAATGAAGTACCTATCAAACAAACTGAAAATGAAAAATTTCAAAAACGTTTCAACAATATTTTAGTCCACGGCAATGGGAGTAATTGCACCCCCCGCCGATCATCCGGGACAACTTTTTTCTTAGAGGGGACATCCTAAGGAACATTTTAAAGCAAACTTGCTGAAAAAAATTGGCCTTGCTTACAAAATGGCGGCCATTTTGATTGACAGGTCAGCCGAAATCGCAGATTTTGCGTTTCAACATAGGACGTGCACGAAATTTTTCAAACCTTACAAACGTAGATCGAAAGATCATGCAAAAATTCATCACCTGTCAAAATTTCAAGTGCTAAAGTACCTTTTTCGATTTTTGGTGAATTTTCAAAAATCAAATTTTGGCCAAAATGTGAGAAAAAATCAAAATTTTACCAAATTGACCAAGAAACCTGAAATTTGGTATATACCCTATTTTCGACATGCCAAATCGATGGGAAACGGTTTCAACTTGTTTCGAGCAGTTCTGGAGACTCCAGCAGATTTTTGAAACTTAAATTGAAGCTGTAAAGCTCAAATTTATTCTGAAAACTAATTTCAATACGCTACGAAGTACTGCAGGTGAATTTCAAGTCGTTTTGGAGCCTCCAGCGACTCTTTGAAAATTCCTAAAGCCTCCAGCAGATTTTTGAAACTTTAAATTTTCACAAAATTTCATCAAACTGAGATGGAGAGTCGAAATTCATTCTGCAAACTAATTTTAATACGCTACGAAGTCGACTGCTTGTGGATTTCAAGTCGTTTTGGAGCCTCCAGCGACTTTTCGAAGGTTGTATGGCGTTTTTTGGAGTAGCTGGAAGCTTCAAAACCATTTGAAAACTGCGAGGTAAATTTCAGCTTGCCAACTCCAATTGATAAATTAATGTTGTGGGAATTTCAAGTTTCAAAAGCCTACTGGAGGCTCTAAAATGACTTGAAGTCGTCTTCAGAGGGTGTTAAAATTGGAGTGTAGAGTAAATTACAGCTTTCCATGTCCATTTGATAAAATTTTGTTGTCCCCTTTAAGAAAAAAGTTGCCCAGGAAGATCGGTGGGGGGGGGGTGCAATTACTCCTATTGTCATATGCAGGAATATTTTTAATGATTTTTGTATGCGCGCTGCAGAGGGATGGAAAAGATACTTACTCGCATTTTGCTACAATAAATAACGCAGAAAAAGGTTTATTGGTGAGAAATGCGTAAGATCTGGTAGCACGTTCCTATCATTTGACTACGAAGAAAACGCCAAGTAACCAGATGCAGAAACTAGAGATATGCTTACATGTTTCTAGAGCCAGATGGCTAAGTAAATGCTAGCTCAGAGATGCAAGAATATTACCTGAAGTTTCCTATCATAAAACTGTGAGCAAGTACATATTAGTCAGTGATACGCTGGCATTAAGCGAGCAGGTATAGAGTGAGGCAAAAGCTAGCTGAGATATGCGAGAATATTGCTTGAACTTTCTTGGCATAGAATTGCAAGCAAGTATCCATCAGTGATACACTAGCATCAGGCGAGCATGTATGAAGTGAAGTAAAAGCTAGCTGAGATATGCGAGAATATTGCTTGAACGGTCCTAGCATAGAATTGCGAGCAAGTATCCGCCAGTAATACGCTAGCATAAGGCGAGCAAGTTAAAGTGAAGTAAAAGCTAGCTGAGAGTCGCTGGAAAACAGCTCGAAAATTGCTAGAATTGAATTTGCTAGCGAAAAACTGCAAGAAAATCGCTTACTTTTAGCGAGACAATTATTGCTGGCCACAAAAAGCGAGTAAATTGCTAGCAACTTATCAAAACGCGAATAAAACGCTAGCTTTTTGCTAGCATGTGGTCAACTGGGTATTAGAATCGATTTGGGACCAGGTACGTTTGATTCTACAAACCGGAGTATTCTATAAAGCGGAAGGATAAAAAATGCAAAATTCCAAATTATGTTGAGATTTTATCACTTTTTGATGTGTTTTGAAGTTAATTCTAATACTTTTTTGGTTTTTTAGTTACATTTAGCCTTTTAATATGTTTTGAACACTTTTTTGTACGATTTTTATAAAATTAAAAAAAAATTCCATCATCTTATACCAATTTTCACCTATTTAAAATATATATTTTTGTGTTTTTATGCCATTTTCACATGTTTTCATTTAATTTTTGATAAATTTTGCCAAAATTCATGATTTTTTCCCATTTTTGAAGATTTTTTAATTCTATTAACCGAATGAAATGCTCTTTTTATTCCAATAAACGGAAAAATTTGCATGTAAGAACATACAAATGTTTTGTCCCAGTACATTCCATTCCATTAACCGAATTATTCTATTATCCGCGATTCTAATAAGCGGGACTTACTGTAATATGTATTTGTAACAAAACTTTTCAACTTTTTTTCTTGAGTAGAGAGGACTATAGAAAAAAAGTACTCATCAAATGGAAAAGGGGAGAAGGAAGTAAGGAATAATTAATTTTTATGACTCGAGTGTATTTTAATGATAATATCACCCCTTGTATTGTAGGTAAGTACATACCTACATATGTTCTATATTAATTTCAAATTTTGACTTAAAACAAATTATTCTTTGTTTGAAAGTAAAATTCGTGACAATTGACATAAAAGGTCATCAATATATATTTACAACATTGCTGTAGAAAAAAAGCATCAAAGTCCCCAGTTGTGAATAAAAAAAAACGGCGACTTGTTTGGGGGAGGAGACAAGAGTAATATTTACCTACAACTTAGTGCTTTATGCCTTCCTATTTAAAAATGCTCATATTCCTCGAAATTTTCTCTATTTTAGGCCGGAGGAAAAATAAGATCTCTAAATTCGTCAGTCACTTTCGGACCCTAAACCTATCTTTAGAGGCGTACCTCAAGGAGCTGTTTTAAGCCCTACGCTTTTCAACATCTACTGCAACGACATCACAACTTCATCAAATGCTAAAATTCTTCAATTTGCAGAAGATACTATGCTTATGCACCCAAAGTAATAATCTCTCAAGTGCAATCGACGAACTCGAACCAAGTATCAACACTACTAACTCTTTCCGAACAAATTCATGATAGGTATAGGTTACTATGTTGCCACGGCCACTTTCATTTTTTGGATGCTGAATTAGAACTAACGAATAGCTCAAATGATAATATGCATTTGCATACGTCTTAATGTAATAACATGAGAAATTTTTCTCCAAAAATTAGTAGGTACCTATTCAGCTTTTGAAATTACGTGAACGTTTTTTGCCACCATTGAAAAATGTGAGCTATAAAATGGCTAAATTGAATTTATAGTAGGTAGTAGGTACCACTGGTCTTTTTTCTTTATCAAGTTTCTTCGATTTTGCCACCATATTTATAAAACTTGTTTGTAATACAATACCTACCTGCGATGATTTTTACAATTCAACTGAATGATAAGCGAAAATTGTAGCGAGAAAATTTTAGATTCCGGTAGATCGGTAGGAAACCGTTCGTTCGACTCGCTATTTTGCTACTGGTGAAATAATTTCACAGCTGACGAGTGAGAAAAGCTATTAAAATGATTTTTTTATTTTATTTTACCGAAACCAAAACCGATACAATTATACCCAGCTGCCTCCTTATATAAAGGCGTACGAGTAACATGGATCCAAAATGACAACCACAATAAAAGATTTAAACAAAAAAGTTTTCAATCGAAAATTACAATAAAGTAACAAAAGAGAAAACAACAGATCAAGACAACGTTGAAAAATGATCTAATGGCAAAGAGTTCATCAAGAAGTATTAAAAAGAATGATGCACATAATACGGGTGGAAGGTTTGCGCTGAGATAGCCGCGACCTAGTGAAAACCTCAAGAGAAGAGAAAAACTCGAAGGAAGTATATAAATCGGGACTTTTTTTTGCCTCCCTTCGTTCTCTCTCATTCTGTCTCCCTTTGTTGAATATAGCGCCATTTGGACTGTGATGGCGAGGAGAGTCGAATTCATTGTCGGCTCGAAATCAAGCAGTACAAGCAGCGGCGAACTTTTGATTAATGATGGCGATGGCCATTTGGATTAGAGAAGAAACTATTTGAGGTAAGACAAGTTACTATATGTGCCACACAGTCTCTCGTGAAAACAATTGCTGTTGGAAATTTTCGGTATACGCTCGACTGATGAATTATATCGAATCGGTATTCACTTTTATACCATAGTATGTATGTTAACTACCGTGTACATGTATCTACGTACTTGTATATACGAAATTATGCTATTACTTTGCAAATGACGTGGCGGTTAGAGCTATTTCATTAAACTTTAATTGCCGCCAACTTTACATGTGTAAGCATAAAACCAAAAAAGCGAATAAGAATTTTCGCTTTGTTGGCGTATATACTATTCCGTGTGAACGCACCATTACGTATCAGGGCGACATGACAAGACCAAATTTTCACATTTTACCAAATTGATAAAAGTTCGCTTTTCAATTTACCATAACAACTATACGACTACCTACCATTGCAGGCATACCGGCCTCGTCAAATTGTTTCCTGGTTCAAGAGCGTTTGATAGGATTGCGTGAACGTGTTAATAATTACTTATAAATGTGTACAGATACACCTACGTATCCATGCCTAACTACTAATAAAAGTGCTCACCTTAGGTGCCTAACTGCCTACCTACATACTCATCTGTCCGATCGTAAGAGTGCACAATTCCAAGCAGCTACCTGAGCTAGGTACCTAATAGGTAGGTAGTTCGAATTTTAACGCTTTCCTTCAAATACGAAATCGCCAATTTCTTTGGCAAATCACAATAAAATCATGTACTTATAGGTACTTAGTATATGTTTTTTTCAGTAAAAAAAAAAAAAAATGAAATCTCATTCATATTAGGGATTCTAAAAGTTTTTTTTTTCAAGTTTTGAAAAGTCTTACAAGATGTCAGAGTGCCAATAAGTCATTTGTGAACATTTGACATGTTTTTACGTACGTATTACAAGCTCTCGAAGGTCAGATTCAAGATCTCAACGTCCACTTCGGTACTCAAAATGTCAGAAAGTGGTAATTTTTCTACAAAATTTTAAAAATTTGACGTGATGTTGTGGATTCATGGACATTTTTTTCAAGTTCTTGAAAGTCAGACAAAATATTGTAAAATTGTGAACATATTTGTTATTGATGAATTTTTTCCAAGTTTTTAAATGCCTGACATAATACAAATTTTGGACAAACCCCCAACCTAAAAACATATTCATGTCAAAAACGGGTGCTTCAACTCGTACTTTTTCAACCCCTTCTCCTCCAAGTAAGTACATTATAATCTTTCATTCTCTGTTTTTTTTTTTTTTTTTTTGAAAATTTCAACCAAATGAAATTTTACATCACAACAAAATTTAAATAAAACGAGATAGGCAAGGCATAAGATGTCATGAGTGAGTTTTGATTTTTAAAATGTAAACTTCGCTTAATGTTATAACGTTTGTCCCAGCCCATTTTAATAACATTAAGCGACTTATAACACAAACCGATTGAACAAAAAAGTGATTTTTTTCCAAAAATTTTTAGATGGTCAACGTTTTACTACGGATGTAGTCATTGAACTAAAATTTCACAAGAATTGTGAGAAAAAGTGTTGAAAATAAGTTGAAAATTCAGAAAGTTATGAAAAAAGTATCAAAAAATGATGTCCATCAAAAAAAAGACTGAAATTTCAAAAAAATTAAGCAAAAACTGGGTGAAAAAGTGTTAAAAACATATAAAAACTATATAAAAACGCAAAAAAACACATTAAAATCAGTTAAAAGTTATAACATTATCCGATGCTTTAATTACAATAACCGATGGAATTTCAATGTAATGAGATATAAAAGATCGGGACCGAATGATTTTAATAACATAAAGCGATTTATAACATTAACCGTTATAATAATAAGCGACTTTTACTGTATGTACTTAGGCCAAGTATTTCATTTTTAAATATGA
This sequence comes from Planococcus citri, assembly GCF_950023065.1. Lineage (NCBI taxonomy): Eukaryota > Metazoa > Arthropoda > Insecta > Hemiptera > Pseudococcidae > Planococcus > Planococcus citri. Next base: position 44,769,789 of record NC_088677.1, read on the forward strand.
AATTCGTAAAAAGATTTGGCTAAAACTTTTAGAAAGTTTAGGCTGGTTTTAAAAAATCCTTCAAAACGACCAAAATCCACCAAACTATGAAAACGCAAATTTAAATCTTCTGAAAACCTAAAACCTTTGATCAGTTGGTGCTACCTATACGTAGAACTTTCAACGTAATCTCATTTTGTTCAGAATGAAGAAAATCATGTTTCATTATTAAAATACTCATGTGCTTGCTCAAAACACATATTGAGCTTTACTAATTTAAAGTTTAATGCATGCAATGAACTTTTAGCTTTAATAATTTTTAATAGGCGTCTTCGAGTATCTTGGATCTAATAGGTAGAGCATCAATCTTACAGTCAGTCTGTTGAGAATAAAACGTAAGTATGTAGTAAAAGTTTACCAATATTTCAACATCTATTGTTATTCACTCGACTTCTCTTAATTCGGATGTGGCAAGCTATTTTAACTGACATCAACTGATGACAGCATAGCTGTTAGGTGCCCCGTCCTGAGTTGGGCAGCAGTCTCCCAAAATTCCAAAATCGTAAATTTTTTCTCTATAAAAAAATTCCGACGTGGAAATTTTTTACATTTAATGGAAATAAGTAGGGGAGATTGTTGTACCAGGGACCGATTTTTCGTTTTTTGGGAATGGACTCCACCCATTAATTATTTTTGAAAATGTGAATGGGGTGCATCAAAGAATGGTCTTTTACAAAAAAAACGAGATATTCACATTTGTTCAAAACTCATTCCCCTCCCCTCCAGAATTTTTTGAAAAAGTCACTTTTTTTTGGTCCATGGTACAACGGGTCGTGTACCAAGGACCAAAAGGAAATTTACCCTGGAAAATGCCTAAAAGTTGGCTGTGAAGGCATAAAGTTCACGTATGGATCATAGACATTCATTATACATATTTACTTTTTACAATAAGATCATATAAAATTTTGCAAAATTTTTTTAAAAAAATTTCATAAGTTTGTCATGTTGTACCACGGACCATAGATTTTTCCTCAAATTTCCACCAATTTCAAATAAATTTTGAATCGTTTTCAGATGCTACAATGTAAAAACTGTGTAAAGGGCATCCTGGCATCTGAAAAAGTATCAAAATTCGTGAAAATTAGATGAAAAAATTGCGGTCCGTGGTACACGATGAAATTTGGTCCCAGGTACAAGACCTCTCAAAATTTAGAAAAAAATTTCTACAAAATTTCACACAATATTTTTCCAAAAAGTGAATATGTGTACTTACACTTGGATGGTGTAGCTACACGTTGCACTAGTTGCTTTGACAAATTTCAAATAAACAACAGGTCAAAATGAGTTAACAAAACATGGCGAAATGTAATTTTTCGTTTTAAAACGTGATAATCGTGTGCAAAATTTTCAAATGAAAACCTTATCACCTATAGTTCATTTTGTGGCATACCCTAGTGATGCTTTAAAACGTAGTGGGGTCCGAATTCCGCAAGTGGCGTTAGTGAGGGAAAGGTCCCTGGTACAACAGGTCCGGGGTACAACAATCTCCCCTATGTATAATTCTTGTTTGTTTTTATTTCGTAAAGAAAAATTCTAAATAGGTATTTAAAAAAATTCTAAGCATTGGTAACGCTAAAGCTCAACTTTTTCTCGAGATTAAAATTTTTCAATTGGTATCACCCACATTTCTGATTATATGAACAACTGTGTCTTCACACCCAAGTCCTCCTCCACAACAACAACATAAAAACAACTCGAAAATGCCCAGGAAAGTGCTGATGATTTGTCTCTTTATGAAGAAAATTTATTTCGAGTGAAACCTCCGTCGCTTTTGGAAAGAATGGTAAAAATATATTTTCGAAGAGAACAGTACGAACCCCGTCTACATACTTTACAAAAGGAGCATTAGAAAACTGTGGGGTTTTTCAGAAGATAGAAAAAAACTCGTACCTACCTATCTATCCGAAGTATCATCGCAATTACCAGCATCCGAGGTACCATAACGTATATCGCTTCGAGATTAAGAAAAATTTCTACTCGCTTGGTAGAAAATAAAGAAGCAGCTTTATCGTTTATCGATCTACTTAAAATTCAAAACGGCAAAAAAACCGCTGAGAAATAGCATCGACTTTTTGCACCGTGTGTATGTATATCTATGTACCAAGTAAGCGATGCGCGAACTGAAGTGCCTTTTATAAAACTGCAACTTTCGCTCGAATAAACACTTTTTCAGGTTTTGGAAACGGTGCGCGGGTGGTCTAACCTATATAATATTTTAAATGGCGATCCTTCAGGGTTCCCGTACATTTTACCCAAACCATACATACACACACTTTGGTAGGTTACCTTTTTTCGAGATATTGATACAATAATAGACGAAGGATATACTTACTCCAGTGTTGTGACCGACTAGCCGATAACAAAATAATACGTATAAGTTTCCACTTTACTAATCATCAAAACAACTCGTTAATCCTTTTACGTTTCAGACATATGTCAATCTTGGCGACAGACTTTCATCTTTAACCTCTTTCGCGTTAAATGTGCAGTCCAACTATACCACTACAAATACATAGGATTTATCCGGATGAAAAACCAAAAAGAGTTGATGTACAGCACATAGGTACCACTAAAGGTAAGACCACAGCCAGCCATATCAAATGCAGCGCAGGATTCTGCCGACATACGTATTTATGCGGCAGAAATATATGCACGATGCAGGTTTACCTGCAACAATATATGTTGCAAAAGTCCCACTGAATGAATTTCGGTAATTACTTTTGAATGGACGATAAAAGCTAAGTAGATGTTTTGACCAGTACTTACGTGTTGGACTTTGTTCAAAAAGATGGTTTCAAATATTGATGTAAAACAATATTTCGGTTTACAAACAGGGTCTGAGAATCACGAAAACGTCATCTTTTCCCCTCAGAAAACTCGAAATTGACTTTATTTATTTTTTATTCGATAAGTAGGTACTAGCTATCGGTAGATAGGTATACTCAATGTCTTAAATCTCCAATACCTATATCTAGTGATGTTAAAATGCGCGCATATTCATTTGCCTGCGCGCAAGGTGAGCATTTGCGCGCATATGCGCGCATTTGCGCGCAAATTCCACAAATAGATGTTATTTGCTTCTATTTGTGATTTTCAACAAGAAAGTTCTCCAAAAAACGGAAAAGCATGAAAAAATAGGGCAAAAGCAGGACAATTTCTCATAGGTATTTTATTTAAAAGGAAAGGAGAGGGGTTCAATAATATTGCAATCGATTTTTTTCACTGCTTTAGAAAATATTTTGATTTCTTTTTGAATTCAAAATTAAAATATTCAAAATAAGGGAAGAATAAAATGGAAATTGAAAATTTTTTGATTCAAAATATGAAAAAACAAGCAATGGGGAGCCCTGAAATTTTTGTTCCATAGTTAAGAAATGGTCAAAAAGACAAAAGCAAGACAATTTCTCAAATTTTATATTTTGAATGAAAGGGGGAGAGGAGGGGTTTGATATTATTTTTTCACTACTTCAGAAAGCATTTTGATTTTTTTTCAATTCAAAGATTTCAGATGTTTAGATGTTCTCCTCCTTCCCTCAAATTTATCATCACTTGGCAGAAAATTTTTAGAAATTCATATTTTCAAAAAAAAAAAATAATAATAATAAAATAAGAAAGAATAAAATATGGGAAGTACAAAAATTTGTAGGGTTTCTCCACTAATAGGGGAACCCTATTAAAATCACCTGGAATCCTCATTCGAGGTTTACCATTTTCTTCCAAAAATACTTGAATATTTTTCAGAAGGGAGAGTCTCAAATTTTGTTTCATGATTCAAAAATAGAAGAAGTGAAAGTGATCTAGTAGACTACAAAGTGTCAAACAAGCAGGACATCATGAAACAAAGGGGAAAACAGCAGAACTTTCTGAAGGACACCTTTTTCAAATATTTCAAAAGTTGGGAATCAAATAAAACCAAAATTCATCACTCTTTACCGAGAAATTGTTATGAAATACAGAAAAAATGACTCAAATAATTTCATTTTCTGACTTTGGGGGAGGTGAGTTGAGTTTATAGCGTTTTTATTAGTTTATTCATCAATAGCGACCTCTGGCCTGTATTTTGATATGTCGCATGATTTTTTCATCGCGCATATTTCGCGCATTTGCTCAAAATTTTTGGGCGCAAATGCGCGCATATGCCCGCAATTGCGCGCATTTGCTCAGCGAGCATATGCTCGTAACATCACTACCTATATCTACTTATACTTCATTAGTCAATTCAAGTTATAGGTACATAAAGATAAGAAAATCTGCGCCTTGCAGAGATTTTCTTCATCTTTCATTTATCCCAAAAATCCTGAAATTATCAACAGATTTCGATTTTAAGAACTATAACCACGAACCAGGGATCCTTTTGTACTGACATGGCACTCTTCGATTTGAATTCAACCAAGCTAGCTCTAAGGAGTACGCCTTAAAACCCCGTAACCAGAAACCAGAATTAATGAAGTCCATTTTTGGATTTTTGACGATTTTTTTGAAAATTTAAAAAATCTGTTGCAAAGGTGATTTTTGAAATTTTTTTATTCAATATACCTACATTTTTTGAGCGAAGTGGACCGATATGAAAAATTCCTTCAATTCAACTCCCACACATCAACAACTACCTAGTTTTGGATCATTCCGGAGCCACCAGTAATCAACTTTGGAGCCTATAACTTTGGTCAGTACTTATTGGGCACCTTCTCGGACGTTTAAGATAGTTACCGTGAAATAATTCCAGGAATGCCAGTTCGAAAATGAATTTTTAAACTGGCACTCCTGGAATCTTGCGACAATTATTTATAATAGTCTCGAAGGTAACCAATAATCACCGACCAAAGTTAATAGATGCTGAAGCTCATTTTGGGCATTTAAGAGAAAATCTAAAAAACGCTGGACGCTCCAGAATGGCTCAAAATTAGTAGTTTTGTTGAAATGTTGATGCGTGGGAGTTGAATTATTGAAGGAATTGTTCACATTGATCAAATTTGCTCAAAAAAAACCTTGAGTATGCTTATCATTACTTTAATGATTTATGAAAAAGTTGAAAAATCGCTCTTAAAATGACTTTTGTTTTTTGAATTTAATTTTCTAAATTTTCAAAAATTTGCTAAAAATCCAAAAATGAACTTTAATCGCTGAAGTTTTGATTATGGACGTTTCAAGACATAATCTTTCGATCTTGCTCGGTTTCGTCTAAATAGAAGAGTGCCAGCAGTTCGGAATGTCCCCTTGTAAGTGAAGTTTCAGAAAAAAAATCTTTCACCATTAACTAGTATGATGAAATGAATTACCTAATAGGTACTCCACAAGGTGATTTGGTAGGTAGGTAGGTAGGCAGGTAGGTAGGCAGGCAGGCAGGCAGGCAGGCAGGCAGGCAGGTGGGGTAAAGTGCATAAGACATCATTACAAAAGTTTTAACTCGTATAGTTAACTTTCAACAAGTTTTAAACGAATAATTAAAAAATATGCCAAGACATATGTACTACTGGTTTTAATGACGATGGACTCGAAAACAATGAAGCCATTTCACCAGCATGTTTCATAAAAATGCTGACTCATGCTAGTGTTGATACGGCATGTATGTAGTTGTACCTTGGTAATAAGTACAAATGTTGGTACTCATACACCTCGGCATACCTGTACACCAAGAGAACAGTAGGCAATATGTCTAAGAAAAGAACTGTGAACATTCGAACATTACTGATAAAGGTAGAAAGTAAAGGCGTGTTAATGGAACAATAAAACATCCGTTCGGAGTTTTGTTTAAAATGGTTTGTAAGGCTTCTTTCATTTATCTGCTGGTTCTCATCTGTAGTGTAAAGATAGTCGTCATAAAATGGGTGTAGTTGGGAGGGACTGACGGAGTAACCTATCCATTCTTTATGTATATCGTTTTTCTTCGGTTACCTCATCGCTACCATCTTCATCTGTACATATTCTCATTCCCACCTTCAACTCTTTCGCCTTCTTGGTTAACTGCGTTCCATTTTATAATTACTGGCTTTAGCATACGGAATAATCTTCATCTGTGGCAGGCTAATTCTATCGGTAAGCAGTTTTTTAACTATACACGCCCTCTGAATGATGAACTTTATCTGTTGTGCACCATTTCATGATCTTATACGCCAACTTATACGTACATACCATACCTACAATCCCCGCCATAGCTTTATCATAGGTGTATGAGCCATTATTATAACTTACCATTTTAATCGAACCTTTTTTCTTCTTCTTCTTCTTCTTCAACGTCCTTTCTTTACTGCTCTTGGATATTCTCATTATAAATAATCGCGACCGTTTAGTCTATGTACGTAAGCGTAATACCAAGGTATACATACATAGGTACGTATCAGTTAGATATTATGTACCATATTTTATATACCTATACCTAGTGATCTGACAAATACAGCTTCTTCAAGTTTTAATTTTTTTAATAACTTGTCAATTTATTATAGAATAAAGTAGTTCAACCCGATGAGGTGTGCACATGCGATCAATACTCAGCCTATCATTCGAAGATCGCGAATAATTAATTTTTTCAGCTCGTCAAAAGTGTATTTACGGGTTATCGGAAATTTAAATGAGTTTAGACGATACTCGAGTGCGTACCTACTTGCATATACCTGGTCTGAGTATTTAGGTACCTTACTTACGAGATCTGTGCAGTTTAATCGAGCGTGTTACAAATGTGAAGCCGACGAAACTATGCTACATCACGCCGATTTCGCACCACTCGCACACATGGGGGTATTTCCCCGACATGATGTTTCTACCTAATTACATTCTCCCCATAGAACACGTGCTCTGCGTATGACTCCGACCATGGGTTGAAAATTATTCGGTGTTCCTCGATTTCAAGACAATGAGCAGCTATTTAGTTTGATTTCAAGAGTACGTTCTTGTAAGCACACTGTAAAAATTTTCTAACTGAGCCAAAATATTTAAATTTTTCGCCACAAAGTGCCCCTATGTCTTACGAGGAAGGTGTGCCAAACAACAGAAACATTTCTCATCCGTCATCCAGATAAAGCTAAATCGAAAGAGCATGCAAAAGATAATTATATCACTAGCCGAATTGCTTTTTTAAATTTTTTGGTAAACTTTGGATTAAAGGGCCAAAAATTTGAAAAAAAATCAAAATTTCACCAAATTGACTTGTGTTAGAAATAATACGATATTTGCATGGTATTTACACTACTTTGTAAGATCCTCCAAACCCATTGAAAACCGTTTCAAACTGGCAGAATCTCAATTATACGTAGATGTGCTATGTATAAAGCGATAAAAATAATTACGATTTTTTAAAAAGTGCTCTCCTCTTCGAGGACCCGTATCTGCCCTGTAGGGGCACCTTCTGAGCTGAAAAATTTTCTGAATTACTCCCGCCCTAAAACGAATATCTTTACAGAATTTGGCCAAAATCCTTCAAATTTTTTTTTTCGCGATCCACCATAATTTTAAAATGGTCTCATGGATCAACTTTAATAAAATTCTGTATGGTGCACTAAAAGTTTCAAAATTTGATCCATTAGGGTTTTCGACGATACAAAAAAGCTATTTGATAATCCACCTCCTCCCCAAGTCTTTTTTTGCAAAAACTTACATTTCTTACTAGGTATACCTACTGTACGTTCTTGGTATAGATAGGTACATAGGTAGACCAGGTAGGAGATAATCAAGAAGTTCTTCCTTTTTCGATTAGTAATTTTCTTTATAAATCGTCATCACGTTTTATTCGCTATGGCCGCAGAATAAAACCCGAGGATTATAATAAAGAAAGCAACGCGAGTTTACTACGGCGAAAAATAATTGAAAAAGTGTAGCCGTCGCATAAGCGGAAAAAACGAGAAGATTACAAAAGAAAAACGCAAGATAAAAAAATTCACCTTTTAAACCATGCATTCGTGAAAATTTAAGCTTATGCATAGTCTCTCCCACAAAAGCTGATGTAATTTAAAACAGACTCGATTATAGTTTTTCTTTTCCTGTATTTGCTCTGTAAAGTATATTAGGGAATTTTACAGCAGAAGGGAAGTACTACTATCATATGGGTAGCGAAACGTGAAATTGAGTTGCATTTTAGAAATACTCTTTTCTACCCGTACTTAAGGGTAGTCTGAGCTGATCTTCCAGCGAAGGGATGATGATTGTTGTTGTTGTTGATAGTGGAAAAAATGGAAATGCTAATTCCCCACATGTTACCCTCAAAACGCGACTAAACAATCTCTCCGGGGATGTCCGTAGGGGTGAAATTGATGACTTTGAAGGATGACCGATTAAAACAAATGGTTACTTGTTATATTTTCTCCCTTCTGTATGATTTTTTTTTTACTATCAATAGTTACTACATTCTACATTGTGTGGCGAATTATTTTATAATACGATGTGTAAAGTTTTAGTTGACTTTTTCCCCCACTCTTTTCTCTTCTGGTAGGTACCTACTGGTGCTCTCAATCGGTTGCGCGTTAAAAATAGATTGATTGACTTTTTTTTCATACCATTTATTGTTAACATAACAATGTGGAAATTCGAGTCAACATTTAATATTTTTTATTTTGTTTTGTTGCAGATGCATTAATAATTGTTTTGAAGTACCTATTGCTATAATAAGAAAATACGCATGTATTCTTCACCAACGAACTATGAAGATGATTTTGTTTAGTAACCTAATTCATTTGTACCTTAACCTAATATGCTTCCTCAACGTTTACCATACCTGAGTACCTTAGAGTCAAACCCAGAATTCTCCAAATTTTTCAAAAATGAGGTTATGATCGTTTTGGGTACAGTTAGTAGGTACGCATCGATTGCCATTCTCCGTTTTTACCTATCTTGACACATTGACCCAGTCAGGGGGGTCCAAAGTACTGAGTCAGAGTCAAATTCCGAAAAATGTCCAAAATTTTCAAAAATGAGATTATGGTCGTTTTGGGTACAGTTAGTAGGTACGCATCAATTACCATTCAACATTTTACCCCATTCGATACCATGATGGTTAGGGGGTCCAAAGTACCCGGTTTGAGTCAAACATTGAAAAAAATACTTCAAAAAAATTTTTTTTTTCACTCCAGTCGACTATAAACAACCTTGAGATACTTTTCAACAGACTTGAATCTAGAATTATCCCTCATTTTATCATGTATTTTCGACATTTTTTGCGGACTTGGAGTCATAACCAGAATTCTCCAAAATGGTATTGTGAATTACTGCTATGGAAAGGCTTGAAAAATTTTTTTTTTTTGCCAATTCGATTGTTACCCGAAGCACTATATATAGGCGAGATCAGAAACCTGCTACTACTGATTCCCACCTTTCATCAGTTTTTTGCGTTTTTCTCAAAATGGTTAAAAGTGGAGAATTCTGGGTTTGACTCTAAGGTACTCACCTACCTACAGAAGTTGAGTAAGTGCTCACTGAGAATTCTAGAAACACCAATCTAGATGTGAGAGGGGTTTTGCGATAAGGGCCCTTGTGGTGATATTTCGATTTTTTCAGGAGAGAGAAAACATCGAATTGCTTCGATTTTTTCGATTTTTTTTTTTTTTGATTTTCGGGTGCAGTGTTGTCTTGCGCATAGGTTGGATGGGAAATTTTGACGAAATTCGTTCATCATCGTCTGATATCCGTGATTTAGAAAAGGGACCTTGTGGTGAACAGCCGAATTTACACAACGTTACAGACTACCCCGCAAAAAAATACCGAAAAATTCGGATTCGCCATGAAATTTTACATAGGTAACAACAATAAAATAATTTTTCCATCGACATTTTTTTTCTTTTTTCTTTAAATCAAAAATAAACAAAAACTTTGTTTTTCGATTTCCCAAAAATGTGAGTTTTTGAGTATTCATGTTCAAGCAATTTTTAAACGAGAAGTTGATGAGATAGGCGAAATCTGATTGCACCATTCGATTTCTCGTGAAAAAGTAAGTCGGAATCGCCAATAAAAAAAAAAAACATCGAATCACCACAAGGACCCATATCGCGAAACGCCTCTCATGTTTAAAATTTATTTTAAAAAGTACCTACATTGGTATTAAACTTTTGAACTTTTTGTTATTGTCTAGTATCCATAGCCTCAAGTGTCTTAAGGACACCTTTGATAAATTCTGATTGGTCTTCACTTGAAATCTAGATTCTGCATGAAGGGAATGTACAGAGCTACCTATATAAATGGGTTAGCAAAATAAGTACTACTCATATCCTGAAATTGCATTCTAAAAAAACGTGTAGGGACTCCTCAAAATCGATGATAACCAACTGGTGACGTGATCGACGAATCAACTCTTAAGCATATAAACGTTTCCGGTCTATTTGCGCCGATAGAACGTTTATCAGGCTAATTATTGAGCTATCTCTCGCATAGGGCTACGTACCTGTGTGTAATATTCCACATTGACAGTCGTTTCGCTTCTTCCTCCTGTCTTGTCTATTATTTTAGGGTTTGCTCAACGGTAATAACCCTATTATTAAAAAGAGTAATTTAAAAACTACCCCCATTTCCGGCACCTTTGGCCTCTGCACTTGAATTACGTACCAGGTAACAGACGACCGCATCGTTTTACGTACAGTTTATCGTAATTGTTTTATATGTTATTGGTATACATTGTAACGAACTTCAATGAAGACACACGAAAGTACTTAATGTGTGGTACAGCACCTACGTCTGTATTTTATTCGATGAACATGTGATGGACGAGGAGGGAGGTGAACCTACCATATGCAGGTACCTATGTAGATGTACTTCAACAAATTCTCTTTAGGTAGGCACTCTTGAATGAGTGTTCTTTCTGGAAAACGCGTTGAGAAATCTGGAAATTTACGTGACTAAATTCTTTTCCCATGCCATAGAACAGAGCTATTCGGTCATCGTTTCCGTTTTTTTTGATAATTAATCCTTTTTTTCTTAAAGAGCTTCCCAGCCTCAAAACCATGGTACCAATCATCAATTTTCAAGTGATATAATGAAAATTTATTAGGTAGGTAGCTAGGAACCTAACTACCTACGAGTAGATACATTTCCAATCAGATTTTTATTGAGCGAGCTCTTTTCTTTTTTTGCATTTTCTGCTCTACGTTGGATGCTTTTTTATTGAATTTGAAGTAATCGTATTTGAATCTTCAGATTCAGAAAATAGGCAGGTATCTCTCAGAATTTCAAAACCACCCTTCACTGTTCTTTCAGTGTAACGATATGCATTATCAGGAAAATTCGCATACAAGGCGAATCCTTCACAAACGCCCAACGAGATGAGAACTACGATTGGAAGTCTTACAACATATTAAGAAAGATGTACCTACTCTTTGATGATTTTGAAAACATCTCTCTCAATGAATCTCAGCATGTCAATGATCGAACGAAACTGTAACCATCTCAGATTTCGCCTATTGTGTCCCATAATTGGTTAACTTGTTCTCTGTCGTAGTATACGTTATGTTTTTTGTTTTTGTTTCTTATGAAGAAAAAAAAACTTAAACTTAGGCGGTTACTAAGCATTTTACATTCATTACATAAACCTGTTCTTATGTTGACGCGTTGACGCTACACGGTAGGCGGTTTTGTCGAATAATTTTTCAAGGTCGTTTGTGATAAAGCGTTATCAATTTTTCATACAACGGCGCGCACTTATACTAGGAGCAATATTTTCTCTCATCTCTCGTCGAATATGTCTTACGATGTAGTTAGGTCGTAAAGTGAAAAATCACGTCTGAATGATCGCGGTTATTAGCCTGGTTCGGTACGCTATGTGGTCATTATAGCACCGCATAGCCGAGCCGGACTTCTTCGATGACATCTGCAAATATGTACAAGCGCATCATTAAAATAGCAATTTATTGCTGCAGCGTTTAGTGTTCACGTTTGTTTGTACCTTTCCACACGTATAGTAGCGGCAGAAATTATCGTTTTTTACCTCTATATTTCGGATTCGGGAGTATATAAGTACCTAGGTAAAAAAATAAAGAATGAAAAATATAAGCGTATTATCAAGTATGATTAGTAGCAAGATCATCAGCATTGCGCTCTGATCTTTTATTCGACCACCATCGACAGAAGACTTTTAAAAAAAAGTGCTCGGATAATTTGCGTGCGGAGGCAAATCGAACCTGTTATTACCTGCCGAGTTACTTCACGTAATAACTTAATGACAACAAAACATGGTATGATGCGGCCACGTTTTCCAACATTATAACCTGTTATCTTGGACTGGAGACTCAGTCCATCATGTGTCTATATACGAGTACCTACATACGAATACGTCCATCTAGATATACGGACTATAGGTTTAAATACGCCAGAGTACGTATTGTATTCTGGAGTAAAGTCTCCGACTTCGCTTTGTAATAATCTCAGTAACGCTGAAAAAATGCTTCATATGTAAGTAGATATAGGTACGTAAAAGAGAAGAAATAAAAAAAAAGAAGCGTAAAAACCGGGTAATAATAGGTTTTACCGCAGTTATGATTCGTACCATGAATACTAAAACTCCTGTAAATTGTTAACATAAGCTGGGTACCTAACTACCTATATGTATACGAGTTAGTTCGATATGATTTTTTTCTCGCTTGATAGTTATACTTACGTGTGTACGTGTTGAATGCCCAATGCAAAAAAGTTTCGCTGAAAAAAAAAAAGAATTCCAGATGATCAAGTTCTCATGTTTTGCCATAGTTAGGTACCTACCTTCCTGTTTCATTTTGAACAGATTTTTCAAAAAATGCAAGCTAGATTTTCCAGTCTTCGAAAAGAACGCAGAAAAAGTAGGTACCTAACATGTTTCCAAAACCGGAAAATCTCAAAGTCTGCTTGAGGCTCCAGAACTGCTCAAACGGTCGAAACCACCACCAATAGTCCTTTTATTTTTTAAAAATTCACCAAAAATCGAGAAATCAAATTTAGCATTTGAAAAATGGTATCTAGTGGTACACTTTTGGGTGCACTTTCGATGCACTTTTCCATCGTGAAAAGGAGGGTAATCAGACTTTCAGGTACTCACCCTGAATTAAAATTATTTACGTTCATCAGATCTGTTTAGGAAGTCCTTCGTATATGGGCTTCAATCAAACACACATAACCCATCCCGGAAGTCGAAATCAAAAATACGAAAGAAAAACAAAAAAATAACATTTTAATTCTAGAGTAGGGCGGTAACGTAGGTAAGGTAAGTATTACGTGATAGCGACCTTTAAGCCAACAATACTTTACCGTATTTGTTGCCGCCGTTTATACGAAAAGGTACAAATTATGGTAGTCTAACAGCTGTCCATCATCAATCATGTTTGGCATCTTTAACGTAGTTATTATTATAACCTAAATTTCCGATAATGCGTCACAATTTGAAAAAATTAAAGGTTCCGAAATGGCAAAGGAAATTCTTAATAGGCGCCTGTTACCTTAGAGATCAATCTATACCGGTATCTTTTTCGGGTAATTGAACTAAATTATCCGCTTTGGATTGAAAATTTCACCGCGTTTTTTCGTAATTTCGCGTGAATTATGTAAAATTTATTTTTTTTTACAACCTTTGGCTTTTTAAGGTGCCGGTTGTACTAGACGTTTTTATTTTTTGAGGTGCCTATACATAGATATGTGCGTATGTAGTATGTACTTGCTTGTTCTTTTTATTTTAGCAATATTTCAAATCGTAGGGTCGTGGTAATACCGGAATTTCACCACTTCGCTGTTCATATTGCTCGCAGTGCCACTGACAAGGCGGGCAAGTGGGACAATTCGCCCCGGGCCCGCGTATTCAAAAAAGTTTATGAACTTCATTTTTAGAAAAGAAAATGCAATCGTCAGTTTTGAAGTAAAAACTTAATTTTCGAACAGAAAATGAAAATGTAATTTTTGAATAGAAAATGAAAAATTTACTTTTGAAGGGAAAATGGAAACTTCATGGAACAGAAGTTAATTAAACTTTGCTAGAATAAAAAAGTGTTTAATGAAAACTTTTTTGGAAAAAAATTTCTCTACAAGAGAAAATACCCCTCCTGAAAAATTTCAAAAATGAGGTGAAGTTTCTACATTTGAAAGTTGAGGTTAAGAATAAATTTTGTTTAGCGACAAACAATTTTTCGGAAGAGATTTTTTCTATTGAACAGAAGTTTTTTTTTCGAAAAGGTTTTTCAAAAGAGACTTTTGTTTGCCAGCAAAGTTTGAAAACTTCTTACTTGAAAAAACTTCGTTGAAAAAAAAATTTTCTTTCTAGAAAAAACTTTTTTTTAAAAACGAAATCATTGGTGGAGGGAGGAGGGGTCGAGGTTTTCTTCATAGGAAAAAAATTAGGGATGAATTCTGTTTTGTAAACAACTTATTTTCGGTCGCAATTTTTGAAAAGGTATGAAACCCACATTTTTCGCCCCAGACCCACAGTGGCTCTCGGCGGCTCTGATTGCATCTCGTATCATAATGTTTCATTACAAGTAGATAATAGATACGAGCATGCGAGCTAAAAACTAGGGTTCGAATAATTGAATTTAAATTTAAATTTAAAATAAAATCAATTTTTCTCAGAATCAAATTACTTTATATCAACTGAGGACAATCTTCATTTTTTAGTCATTTTTTGGGATGACCCATAAGATATAGGTACCTACCTAGGTCCTAGGTAGATGTTGGACGAACGTTTGATAATAAAATAAAAAGATCACGTCTTACACTTTTATTAGCTGTCGTCGAGCATTTACTCATCTCGCAGTCAGCCAACTGTTGATAAAAATTTCTTCGAAGTGTAAGGTGGCAATAGGTACCTAATTTTTCGATACTGTTTTTTCTTTTCAATTTACAGATGACATCTGCCTGTAAGAACATAAAATTGCTAACTACAGGTGGTAACGAGGTATACGCATCTTTACCTAGCCAAGTTATATTTTAGGGTAGGTGGGAAGCCGGGGGCCTTAATTAAATACTTTAATCGTTTCGAATATTCCGTATTGTTATGCAATTGAATTATGAGAAAATGTTATTTTATGTGGGTTATCACCTGTGCGTGAGGCGAAATATTTCGAAATCTTGGAGCGGATTAGTAGTTTGAGTGACAGGTTTTTCGATGTAGAAAAATATTATAATTCGAATAAAAATATTTGGAGAAGAGAGCATTCACCAAGGTGATTATTTTTTCGTGTCTTGTCGAATCACTACTACGAGTACAAGGTACAAGGTAAAAGCAGCATGACTGACGGTGTTTGGTGTGGTCTTACTCGCGCTCCGCTCGAATGAATTCGGCAAGCGATGAAATTGTTCATTGATCGCCTTATCATGGCATGGCACTTGGACTCGCTCACACTCACACGTCCACACGACACGATGCGATTCAATTTCAGTCAAACGTCAGTCGTGCTTTTTCAGCGTCTCGTAAGTTTATAGCACTCGTATTTAGGTTAAACGCAGCTCTCTTAGACATTGGAAAAGATAATGACCGATTAAAACAGCGAGAACGGTTATCTAAGCGAACGCTGCAGTATTACCGGCGCACGAATTTGAAAAATGGAATATTACACGTACTCGGGATTTGAACACGTATCCGTGATTTTCATGGATAGAAGCTTAGTACTGGAAGCTAATGGTTAATACCTGAGGATAAGAAAAGGGGCAATAGAAGCGTAGTCACGGTTTGACCTAATAGTAGGACCTATCACGCCCAGTATCCATAGCTTTGCTTATGGAACATCGTACCTACCTATAGTCTTCGTACTCGAGCAGCTGTTGCGTTTATAAGTTCATATGGCACGCTCGAACCAGATACTACAAGTACAGCTAAGTAACTATTATTATTATTATCATCATCATCGATGAGTTTTTTAAACGTTAAAATAAGTATGTATCGTAGTTAGTACCTACCTACCTACCTACCAATACTTACCTACTCGTAGGTACTCGAGAAAATTATTCCCCAAGAGAGAAGAAGGGAGGGAGGAAAAACGCGCAACGGTGACGAAGAAATGAAGGAAAACGTGCATTTAAGCGAATTTTTCCGCTGCACGAAATGTCGGTCGTTTAATTAAAGAATTAGATCTACAATATAAAACAATTATGCGACATGATGAACTCGGTGCTGCGATGTAACGTAATAGCCACAATTACCACACACGTAATAACGTGTTGGGTATTCATTTGCGAGATTAATTTGCCTTAAAATTATACTAAACGAACTGAAAACGTCATAATTGAATTTTAAGACAGGCGCTACGTCTATATAAACTAGCCTGTATAATTATTTCGTTTTCCTCCCTTTCGTAGGTATAAACAACCGGCGTGCTAATGCGATTTTAATTTTATCAAGTTTGCTTGCGTGCGATATAGGCGAGTCGGTCCTTTTCAAGATCTCAATAAATCCTATTTAGTGATTCTTTTCTCTGCTGGTCTACAATCTATTAATACCTACTACATATTTTGTACGAGGTCCTTGAGCGTTGATGAAATACACCGCATATAGGACTGAAGATTTGAATTGATATACTTACCACGATCACGTTCCTCACAGGATTTCACACCATTTTTAGTGTTACAGAATGGTAGGTTTGTGTTTCTCCATGTGATGCATAAATGGAGTGACTCGGGTTTTCAAATTCAAAAATAGTCTCATCGACATTTCTATTGACAACTTGATGAAGTCTGTGTAGGTACGAGTACTAGGTACCCCTCGAGAACTGACATCACTGAGGAAACCTCCGGGTGCTGACTTCACTGAGGAAACCTCCGGGTCCATGTCAGCACCCGGAGGTTTCCTCAGTGATGTCAGTATTTTAATTTTACTTGTTAACTTAACATAACCCGGAGGTTTCCTCAGCGATGTCAGCATAAAAATAAGTCATCACTTAAGGGGTACCGCACCAGTGATCATTTTCCTCCCATCGTTTTCCTTCCACCTGTCTTTAGACTATTAGGTACATAAATACCTATTATGTAGTTTTTCCAAACTGTCTAGCAAGTTTTTCGATCATTTGGAATTCATTGTGAGAGTAACCTTTCGTTCTTTTTGCAGTCTATGGTGAACTTGCACTCACAGCATCTTCCTGGAGCAATACGTTTTAAGGGCTGTTAACTGTTTGCTCTTTTCGTAAATCGTTTGCGCTTTTAATCATTTGCGCTTTTATACATCGTTTGCGCTTTTGAAAAGCAGGGGTTCCCAAACTTGTTAGTAACATCTAGGCACCTACTGGAAGGTGTTAGTACACAATACACATACAGAAGCATTTCTTCACTTCAACAGAGTCCCATAAATAGGTACCTACTCACATTTCTCTTCCCTTATAAATAACTAGAATGGGTAAATGATTGATGTAAGTTGTACTCAGCACATATGTAATGGGTATGAGAGTATACAGGTACATTGTACATATATATGCGTCTTACATTGGTAGGATACATTCCTAACTATACCTACATGCCGTTGACTTTATTAAATAAAGTGTTATCGATAAACGTTGGTTATTGATACTTTTAAATTCAAAAAACAACGTTTTTTCCAAAATGGCCCTACTTTGGAGGGCCACCGTTCCACCGCAGGGGCACGTGGGGGGCTGAAAATTTTTTTGGGGTCATTTCAACTCAAAATCTCCAACATACTTCAATTTCAGCGAAATTGAAGACTATAAATTTTTTCCGCTCCACTCTAGTGCATAGGTACTTATTTTCATGTTCCTTTTTAACTAATTTTCTATTTGTTGTACCTACGTTTATTGAAGATTCGTGTTTTTTATATCGAATTTTAATTCGCTTTTTTTATCTTCTCACGTTTTTAATTGGTTATTTTTACTCGTTGTGTTGTTGCACTTTTTTAATTGATAATAAGTAAAATACAGAACTGTTTTTATGAACTTAACTATACATATTATCATTTTTTCCTTCAAAAAGCACCAACTACGAAGAAATGCTGAAACTTTCAGAAAATAATTCTCAAATAATTAATATTTAAATGCTGTTTTGGGAACCACTGTTACTCTGACGAAATTTTAGTAAAAAGCGCAAACGATTGAAAAAAATACATCGTTTGCGCTTCCGTTGATAACAATTAGAAGCGCAAACGATGATTTGCCGTTTTAAGTTCATCGATTCTCTTTTGGCCTGCTTTATTTATTACTCAAGAATAATGGAGAATATATTATATGTAATATGTACTTGGGTAATTCTCAAAAAAAAGGTCAATTTTGACGTGCATAATTTTGAAAAACAAATATCATTTTTTTGGAAAATTTCAAGTGGGAATCATTTGTATAGGTGTCCCAGGTGTTCTATGATAATGAGAATGTGTCAATTTTTCCCAAAAAAATGAAGTTCATGACGCTTTATAACATTCATTTTCAAAAACATGGCGTGTGACAGCCAAGTCGAAGGACATTTGGGGTATAAAATCGAATGTAAACCAATGAAAGGAGGGACTAAAAATCTCAATACTATATGTGAAATGTCTGGGGGATGATCCTCGAATGGACCAAAAAAAGAAAAAAAATTTCATGCTAAAACCTTTGAGAAATTTGCCATGTACATGATTTTTACCTTTTTTTGAGAATTACTCACAAGTATATACTCGTATAAGGATTTTCACAATTCTGAGTTTTACTTTTCTCATTATGTTGTGGCTGCAGGGGTTGGCGATGGCTTTGAGACCAGGAATAGGTAGATTATTCCACTTGGGAGATGATGTGATTTCCAATAAATTTTCAAGTTTGTTTTGCGAACAAAGCGAGGGATGAGGAAGTAAGAATTTTTTGTTATTAAAGGAGAGAAATTTTAAAATGAAATTCACATTTTGATTTTTGACAAAAGCTCTGAAAAGTATGGTATTATTGATTATCCAATAGGTAATCAGAATTTTTGAGATTTACTGCAAAGTTTCGGGGGAAAAACAAAAACAATAAAACAACATGGAATGAATAAATGTGTGGTAATAATTACTTGTCAGTTTAAAATAATACAGATAGCCTATGCTTGGTAGACTGAGGATAAGTACGTACCTACATCAGTTGCCTAGTTTACACTCAAAAATCTGCAAAAACCAAAACATTCCAAACAAAAAGATAATTGGAGCTCACCCTTCTGAATATCAAGTATAATTATACGGATCTAATTTGACCTGACCCAGTTGACCAAATGCTAGCAAATTTTGTGCTAGCGTAAATGGTGCCGGAATTTGAGACACTTTTTTGAAAAAATGCTAGCAAATCAGTTGCGATTAGGTCGCATTAGAGTAGCAGAATTGCGCACAAATAGCTAGCACGTAGCTGGCACAAAGCTAGCAAACAGCTAGCATTTTGTTGGCACTTTGCTCTGCATTCTGCTACGTACATGCGACTAAATCGCGACTGATTTGCTAGCAATTTTTGCAAAAAGTGTCTCATATTCCGGCACCATTTACGCTAGCGCAAATTATGGTAGCGAGAAGCTAGCATTTTGCTAGCGTAGAAAAACCTTGATCAGTAAAGTAATTACTATTAGTTAATTTTTAAAAATTCTGGGTGTTTACCTTTCACAGGTGGTAGTTTTCCAGGAAATTCCAAAAATTAGGCGACTGTCCCAGCTCAGAGCTAGCATAACGCTAGCATCTTAGGATAGTATAAGAAGAGTGATGTCACTCTTCTTACTTTTCAACAAGATACCACCTTGAGCTTATATTCAACTTGATGACACACTTTATCTAAGAGTAGCAAACTATACCATGAGAGAGATCGACGCTAGCAATTCGCTAGCATTATGCTAGCGCTTAGGTTGAAAAATCTCTTTATTAAATAAAAAATGAAGTTTTTTTTTTAAATAGAAAAATTGTCAAAATTTAAAATTTGAAAATGAAGTACCTATCAAACAAACTGAAAATGAAAAATTTCAAAAACGTTTCAACAATATTTTAGTCCACGGCAATGGGAGTAATTGCACCCCCCGCCGATCATCCGGGACAACTTTTTTCTTAGAGGGGACATCCTAAGGAACATTTTAAAGCAAACTTGCTGAAAAAAATTGGCCTTGCTTACAAAATGGCGGCCATTTTGATTGACAGGTCAGCCGAAATCGCAGATTTTGCGTTTCAACATAGGACGTGCACGAAATTTTTCAAACCTTACAAACGTAGATCGAAAGATCATGCAAAAATTCATCACCTGTCAAAATTTCAAGTGCTAAAGTACCTTTTTCGATTTTTGGTGAATTTTCAAAAATCAAATTTTGGCCAAAATGTGAGAAAAAATCAAAATTTTACCAAATTGACCAAGAAACCTGAAATTTGGTATATACCCTATTTTCGACATGCCAAATCGATGGGAAACGGTTTCAACTTGTTTCGAGCAGTTCTGGAGACTCCAGCAGATTTTTGAAACTTAAATTGAAGCTGTAAAGCTCAAATTTATTCTGAAAACTAATTTCAATACGCTACGAAGTACTGCAGGTGAATTTCAAGTCGTTTTGGAGCCTCCAGCGACTCTTTGAAAATTCCTAAAGCCTCCAGCAGATTTTTGAAACTTTAAATTTTCACAAAATTTCATCAAACTGAGATGGAGAGTCGAAATTCATTCTGCAAACTAATTTTAATACGCTACGAAGTCGACTGCTTGTGGATTTCAAGTCGTTTTGGAGCCTCCAGCGACTTTTCGAAGGTTGTATGGCGTTTTTTGGAGTAGCTGGAAGCTTCAAAACCATTTGAAAACTGCGAGGTAAATTTCAGCTTGCCAACTCCAATTGATAAATTAATGTTGTGGGAATTTCAAGTTTCAAAAGCCTACTGGAGGCTCTAAAATGACTTGAAGTCGTCTTCAGAGGGTGTTAAAATTGGAGTGTAGAGTAAATTACAGCTTTCCATGTCCATTTGATAAAATTTTGTTGTCCCCTTTAAGAAAAAAGTTGCCCAGGAAGATCGGTGGGGGGGGGGTGCAATTACTCCTATTGTCATATGCAGGAATATTTTTAATGATTTTTGTATGCGCGCTGCAGAGGGATGGAAAAGATACTTACTCGCATTTTGCTACAATAAATAACGCAGAAAAAGGTTTATTGGTGAGAAATGCGTAAGATCTGGTAGCACGTTCCTATCATTTGACTACGAAGAAAACGCCAAGTAACCAGATGCAGAAACTAGAGATATGCTTACATGTTTCTAGAGCCAGATGGCTAAGTAAATGCTAGCTCAGAGATGCAAGAATATTACCTGAAGTTTCCTATCATAAAACTGTGAGCAAGTACATATTAGTCAGTGATACGCTGGCATTAAGCGAGCAGGTATAGAGTGAGGCAAAAGCTAGCTGAGATATGCGAGAATATTGCTTGAACTTTCTTGGCATAGAATTGCAAGCAAGTATCCATCAGTGATACA
Organism: Planococcus citri; assembly: GCF_950023065.1. NCBI lineage: Eukaryota > Metazoa > Arthropoda > Insecta > Hemiptera > Pseudococcidae > Planococcus > Planococcus citri. The sequence continues at coordinate 44,791,108 of NC_088677.1, forward strand.
CTAGCATCAGGCGAGCATGTATGAAGTGAAGTAAAAGCTAGCTGAGATATGCGAGAATATTGCTTGAACGGTCCTAGCATAGAATTGCGAGCAAGTATCCGCCAGTAATACGCTAGCATAAGGCGAGCAAGTTAAAGTGAAGTAAAAGCTAGCTGAGAGTCGCTGGAAAACAGCTCGAAAATTGCTAGAATTGAATTTGCTAGCGAAAAACTGCAAGAAAATCGCTTACTTTTAGCGAGACAATTATTGCTGGCCACAAAAAGCGAGTAAATTGCTAGCAACTTATCAAAACGCGAATAAAACGCTAGCTTTTTGCTAGCATGTGGTCAACTGGGGACTAGATCTAATAAGGGCTAGTCAGATCAGATCAGATTTGGACTTCTCTGGATCCATGAATTAGATCTGAACTTTGATCGGATTAGATCTGTTCAGACATGATCCAAATCAGAGCCAATCATTGTCTCCTGGTATGATATTTTTGTGTAAATTGTGATGAAGAAAACAGCAGAGGCACAAAGCCATGGCATGGCGCCTTGACGTAGGCAAGCCTACTCATGCAGATTTGAAAGAAAACTTTAAACCAACGTACATACCTTACGTACATACGGAGGTACGTACATATTGTCACGTATATTGACTTACGTGTAGGTCTAGTGAGTCTAGGTACGCATAGGTAGCTAAACCACTGAAACGTTGAAACCACAACACGAAAACCTTAAATACGTACAAAGGAGACAAAAACAAAATGCGAAACACGTCAACAATTCGGAAAGTTTTCAAAAAATAACACCCCTTTTCTTTCCGTGTTTACCACGAAATGCGACGTAATTACCATATTTTGCTCGGCATTGCGCGCTGACGTCCTAAAGACACGAATCGTCCGCCGAGAAAATGAAAGTCAGATATATACAAAATACGGCAAAATATCAATGAATCGCGTGCGAAGCGAACAGCTGGAGTTGAGTGACTCCTGGCAGTAAACCTGAAACTTAAACCAAGTCACCTGCAGCAGTTTCTCGGATGATTCGTACGATTTTGTATGTGATTGTGTATTAACAAGCGTGCATGCACGTGTCTGTTTTCCTTTTTTTTATCTTTTTTTTCCTTTTTTACTCCAAAGCGCTGCGCGCGTGTTACACTTACGCATGTGTATGTGTAAGTTTTCATCCCTTCAGGATAACCAGGCTCGGGTAATTATAATTCTGTTTTTTTTTTGTGTGTGTGTAAGCAGGACTGCGAGTTTTCGTGTCTTTTATTGTGAACTGGAGAGGAGACGCGATAGCTGTTTTAACGTTCGAATCAAATAGGTAAACACGCTACGTGTGTAGGCATATATAGGTAGAGAGGTGCCTACTATTTGCATGCAGACTGAAAAGCCGTCACTTTTAGATTGTCTTGAACGTGATTAGATACGAGCTTGAAATTTTTACGTGACGGTTTTCCCTGAAACTGAAAACCGCCGATATGAAAATTTCATCAGCCGTGTTATAGGATTATGCTACCGTCAGATCCTTCCTTCTCTCTGCCTTCTGCCATGAAATTATTCGTCGACGATCTGGATTCGATTATCGACGATTAACCTAAACACGAGATCCTTGTCCAATTTTTAATGTTCAAGCGAGCTTCCGGTCATAGAGATTTAGTTCAAAAGTTATTGAATAATTCAACGATGCAAGGTGTCGAAAAAATTGACTGCGGTGAACTAATCTAAGACTATAAAAATTGTAAATTTAGGTAGATCGGTAGGTACGTCTTTCATTATAATAGACCTATAACAGAAGGGAGGGCTTTAAATTTAGCATAATAATTGAGTAGAGCCCCAGCCCAGACGTGAGTTGCGCATTTCAGAACTTCAAACGTTTAGACATCCTCTTTTCAATAGCTTCATGAAAGCTTGAAAAAGCAATTGGAATCTCATTTCAAAAAAAGTAGGTACCAACTCGCGAACATATAAACGCCGGATTCGTCGGACGAGAAGAAATTAAATTTACATAATTAGTCGAGTGGAAAATTACAACTTTTTTGCTAACGAAAGGCGAAAAAATTACTCTTGGAATTGTATTTCATCTACAGGAAATTATTTGAAAAAATTCCATATTTGGGGGTGAAATGATGGAAAAATATAAACGTGGAAATGAAAAGGAAGAGAATCCACATACCAACGTACAGATATACACATAGTAGCTAGGTAGGTAGGTACCTAACTAAACTACCCCAACCCCCGGACCAACGTACCTATTGAAATGGCAATTCGTAACAGAGCTGTAGGTCATCGTAATTGAAAAAGAAAAGACGCACGTAATTTTTTCTACGTCTATAAAATAATATAGGTAGGTATAGTACCTACGTAGTATACGTACGTTCGTAGCTATACGTAGTAAAAAAAGATACGAGTTTCGCGATCCGGCGATGAATTTATATACCTAGTTTGAAATGCGTGAGGTAAAAAGTAATGATTTTACGTACCTATTACATTCCAGTTGTTCAAATGACATTTTACCGACGGATTGGAAAGGAAATGAGTATCATTCAACTGGCGCCTGATTTACAGCCAGTCATTGACAGAACGAAAAAAAAAGTTTTTTCGCCCGAAGTCATTCATCGCGTAGTTCATACGGTAAGTGGCGTGTTGAGCGAAGTATGGGTCTTGGTTTATTGGGTCGTCCGTTCATACGTTGCTGGTTGGTCTTGGATTGGTACATCGTATCGCATCGGCACGGTGAGTAAAGAAGAACGATTTCTTTGGAGAAGAACAGCTTCTTGGGAAGTCAAACCAACCGAATGATCCTGCTGCTAGGATTATCACGTCCTCAGAAGCGGCCGTGTATGAGGTGAACTTACAACCGGTAATTATCAGCGCTGGTAATGATACGGTCTGTCATATAATTTATACGTGTACCAAACGTGCAATTTAAAACACGAACAATCCAAGCAAGGAGCAAATGTTTCGGTATCCACAGTACGCCCATTATTACGATACGTATATTTCTTATACATATACCTATAGCTTTTTACGTACTCTCTGTGTACGTCTACGTACATGTACGTAGGTACGTCTTTGCTCTTATATTTGTAGAAGAAGAAGTAGAAAAAAAGATAATAAAAATAAGAACAAATATAACTATCATAATATGGATGCATAGGTATGTGTAACGTAACAAGGTCATTTCGGTACTGACCTCAAATAATTATTAAATTTTACACATTTTACCCAATAAGTATGTGATCCACAAGTGGATATCGAAGTGATACACTCGTTAGGTAGATATTTAGTGGACATTCTGTATCAATTTTTTAATCAACTACAGGGGGAACTTTGGCAACCTTTCAACTCTAAACAAGCTGAAAGTTAGTTTACTGAAACGTTTGGTAGGTAGGTACTCAACCACTGGACCACATTCTGAGCTACTGAGATTCATTTTGAAACTTTGTCAAATTATTAGAAAAAATGTTTAAAATTTTGAAAGTAAATTTTTTTGTCGGGTTGATTTTTCCTCCTTCTACTGACCCAAATCAATTTCCTCCATTTTGGAGCCAATCTGAAATCTCCAAACAAAATACTTGAGTTTTTTTCAGCACATGCTACTGTCATTGCTGTGAAATATGCTCTCTAAATTTGAAACAGTCAATTTCACTGCTTAGCAGTCACGACATTTTGCCTTTTTAAAGCAGTAGTTTTTTTTACTGCATAACAGTGAAAAATTACTGAATTGGTCAGTAAAAAATCATTTTGACTGACCAATTCAGTAATTTTTCACTGTTATGCAGTAAAAAAAACTACTGCTTTAAAAAGGCAAAATGTCGTGACTGCTAAGCAGTGAAATTTGACTGCTTTAAATTTAGAGAGTGCAATTTTTTTTTTGAAATTCAAGCTCATTTCACTTGAAATGTATTGCTTCTTTGAAAAGATAATATTTTAAGAGTTAAAAGAAAGGGAATCTACAGCATGCATTTGACGAAACACCGACACCCTGAGAGTGAGTGGAATGTCAAAGGTAAACACATTGTACGAGACATTTTCCAAAAGGTAGGTAGGTAGGTAGGTACCATAAACCTGAATAATGTAAGCGTAGGTATACGAGACTTGTCTCTATCGATACCTTGAAGTGCCTGAACCTTCCTTACAACCCTATCAAGACTTGCTTAGATACCTATATGCTTCCATTTTGGAAACTTTATTTAAACGAAATTAATTTAGAAACTGAATGACAAAAAGTAATTTAGTAAAGTAAACGACAACGGTCGCGAAATTCCTTTCAGGTCCATGAGACCATTTTGGAAAACTTTTCACTCACCTGCCAAACAATTAGAATTTTCGGTTCGCTGCAAATAATGGCGATGTGATGGCGGCGGTGGATTGTACCAACAAGTAGGTATTCGAGAAAAACGAAGGCGAACGCGACGATCAGCCGACGACGAAAGAAATTTCGCAAGAAAAAGCTTAATTATTATACGACGACGCCATGTTCGCGAATGAAATTTTCGAGCGAAATTACTTTTAATCATTTTAACAATTACATCTTTTGTGATTCGTTAAATACAGCGCAAAAATGATCGTTTTATTTCGCTTTTGATGATTACTTTTCTGCCGAAAATTTAATCACGTTTTTCACTGCAGACGCCCTATTCGGCGCGGCAAATTTAAAATCCAATTTCGACGTCGAAAACTTATCGAGATAATACATCTTTTGAAGTCGCATACGCGCCCGAGAAGGTACATATAGAAAACGGTTCCTTTTAAAGGAGTCGATTCACCCTATACACAGTTTAAAGAGTCGTTTTGGCGTACCAGTTATATCCTATTCAATTGCATCGTCCAACCTTGTAAAAGTTAAAACTGAGTTACAAAACTCATCTTCTTCGAAAAGGGGTTAAAAGGTTATAAAATATATTCGAAAATGATGGCCCTTGCCGATAAATTGGATTTTAATCACATTTTAACCATGTCGTAGACGCGCGCAGGCTGCAGCGGAAGGGTGGAAATTAATATTAGGTAGGTACGTTGATAGTGTACACGTAAAAAAAGTCTTCCTTTTTTTCTCCTTCTCGCTTACGTAGGTAGATACTTTTTTCCGCAAATGCTCATGCTGATGATGTTTATTTTATCTGCTGAACAAGTTTTCATTCATGGATTTTGTTTAATAATGTAGTACATGATGGGATCGTTCTTCTATAGTGGTTTGGCCAAGGGTATATGATGAAGAGATGGAGGGCGAACGTACTTGTATTAATTATCTATATTTCGCGATTTACCGAGTTAGCAAGATTGTGAACACGTGGTAAATCAATGATACATTCTTGAATAATCAATTCCATTTTCTTTAGAGCGTTAGTAGGCATCTATGCATCTAATTTTAGAGTTCCTGAACGTTTGAAAAATGCAAGGAGTAATTTGGTCTAAACTAAACCTTGATTAAGTAATTGAAGGACCGGAAAAATGAAGAGCCTGAGATAGATAACGATGAATAACAATCTTAACAGGTGGTTTAATTTGAAAAATTCAAATATTCACGATTTGTATGCATCAACTAGGTACCACCAACAAGGGAGGTATCCAAAGAGCCAGTGAAATATTTGAAGCAGACAAATAAAAATCAAAAGATCATCCAGAAATACACCAGCAGACCAAATTTTAGACAGTGAATTTCGTTTTTTGATTTTTGGAGAATTTCCCAAAATTTTAATTGGCCAAACCCATTCTCCGATCTTCTGAATCGATTTAAAATGATTTCGAACTGTTTTGGAGCTTCCAGTGGGATTTTAAAATTTCCAATAGGTATTGGAAAAAATGCAATTAAAAAAAATTCAGCCCCACGATTACGAATATAATGTACCTAAGTAGCCTTTTATAATCATTTTGATCAATCTATAGGTAGGCACTTGACAAAAATTGTTTCGACCGATTCAGATTCATATTTGATCTTTTTTTTCGAAAGCTACAATAATTCAGAAATTTGCTGGAGACTTCAAAATACGTACCTCAAAAAGACAAAGATATAAAAAAAATTTCATGACGAATTTTTCATTTTTTTTTTCAAAAAAATTCCTGAAAAAAATTTTGAAATCGAAGAGGCAGAAAAATATCTTACTAAGCATTTTATGCTAATTTTTTCGGCGCTTGTATTGTAATCACTAATCAATTATTTAAAATTGACGTCTAAATCTATCGAAAGGGTACAAAGCACAAAGTGGCATTACCAAGTTTACAGGAGCTGAATTTTATTTTGTTTTTCTCTATTATGTACGATGAAAGCTCCAGATCTGCTAAAAAATAAGCGCCTCCAATCGTTTCAGAACGCTTGAGAATGGGACATACAGATTAAATTTTATGGTACTCTATTTCAATTTGATCAAATTTTGACTTTTTAATGGAAAATGAGCCAAATGGGAATTTTTGAAAATTCACCAAAGATTGAAAAATTAAATTTAGCTCCTGAAATATCACCTATAATGGTGTATTTTTAGATGTTTCTCCAACTTTTCTCTGTTCAAGTCCAACAATTTTTCAGTTGCTTGGGATATCTCCATACATGAAATAAAAAAGTCATAAAAGTTATGGCATGAAGGTCGAAGTCCATTTTTAAAATTGAAGTGGTAAATTACTTACGTTATCAAAATCAATTTTTGATTACAGGATTGAGTAGCACATTAAAAAATTAGAAAAACTCCAGACATGGTCTGTTGCCCAACTGACAAATTTTAAACAACTGTATAAACAGATTTTGAGAAAAAAAATATCGTAATTTGAAAAATCACCAAAAAAATGTATAGGTAGGTATAGTAATTTTTTTTCAGACATAATTTTTACCACGGAATGAAATTTGAAAAGTTATATTCTCTCCTATACTTTGTAGGGTGCTATTTTTTGAATGATTTTTTTCACCGTGTGAGACCACTGATTTTTTTGGGAATTCATCAAATCAGGTGATCTAGGGCGAAAATGTTGAAAACATTTCTTGATGTATGTACCTATCTTGAAGGAGGTACCCATACTTGCACAAATTTTGGTGATTCAACCATAAAATCCGGCCATCCGGTCAGACAGTTTGTCTCCGAATTGATCTAGGTATACTCGTACTTATAAATTCGCGATGTTTTTATTTTTTCGAGCCATGCACCCTAATATAGATAAGTCTATACTACATCTGAGCAAGATTTTATCTCATGTGGCTCAGACACGTGGTAGTATTTATATAGGTTCAATTATGAAACCGGTCATATGATACCTTTGGTAAAGAATACCGCAGCATATCACATTACCGTGTTATTCTTTACTGTATGCCAAACTCGCACGCCAAAACACACGATGCGATGTAGGTATTCATCAGTTAATATGTTAAACCCAAATCCAGGTGGTTCTTTCACGCAAAGTAAATAAATACATAGATGTATGGAAGTAAAGATTAGTAAGTGAACCCACTCTGTATGTACATTATTTGCCAAGACCTATCCTTATCTATCAAGTTAAGATACATAGTCTCGAGCAACTATTCACTGTGTTTTTTTACGAAAAAATGATAATAAAAATATTAAAAATTTACCAACTCAATACTCATGTCATAGTAGGTATATACCTTCACAATTCTACGCTCATTTTAAAGAGCTTTGGAAGCAAAATTTAGGGTGGTACATTTCCATACATAGTGTTCGTAGTTCGTACCGCCTTGGTTGATAGGCGCTGAATTCTTCGGATCGTTGCATTGGCTGTGTTGTTGTTGCTCGCAACGCCATCGCTTTCACCGAAATACGCATAAATCTTTTTTTCTTTTTATAATATCATGGCCATCGGTCTATACTTAGGCCTATTGTTTCAATGGGTTATATTTTCTAATTAAAAATTCGTTGAAATTCTCAATAAAAAAAAAACTTCTAGCTACCTGTTTTTTCTTTCGGGTTCGATTTTAAGTATTTTTCGTCGATCCCGCGCAAAATAACACCCAAAATAATGTTTTCTAAACGGCTCACTTTACAATACGGTAGATAAATGTTTCTTTTTAATTCATTTTTTTTCTTCAAAATATTACGATAACAATAAAAATCACGGTTAAAATTATAATTTTACCTTCTAATAATAGTTATTTACAAATTATACTGGCTCACCGTAAACGCTCTCCGATCGATTACTCAGTGGTACGATGCGAAGGCCCGAAGACTCTGGACATAATTAACGAACATCGAAGACAATAATAACAGTTTTGTTTGATGAAGATTTGACAGCTTTGTATCGTGATTTATGTGAGTCGATAAAAACCGATAGTGTTGTAATTAGACATACAGGAGCGCCACAATCGCCCCAAAGCGGCGTACCTATATTTTAATAATTTTCATCGACAACGGAAATCTCCGCGTCGAGTTATTGTAGGCGCTGCGCACAGGTACAACATTACGTAGGTACCTAGTACCTACGTAGATGTACCGGTTCAACGTCGTCGCCGACAAATTGCCTCTCTCTGCCTAACCCTATGCATCTATCAGATATACATTGTGTTTGATACACGACGATAACTAAAACAAAATGAACGAAAGATGAGCTCGTTAAATTTCTGATTAACTCGTTAAAACAACCTCTATCGGATTTTAATTTGCGACGAAAATTACATAATGTAATCGTTTAGTTGTTTATTTTTGTGGTGAAGTAGCGCTGATGGTACAGTTATTAGAACGACATTGGTATTGGGATAGGTAGAGGTACCCAACTCTGCCTACTCGCTATAGTCGCTACGGCCAAGTACATACCGATTTGCGTCAACTTACGACAATTTCAAATTCATTCCATCATTTTATTACCCCATTTTCGAATTAATTTACGAAGAATTATCTCGATTGGGATAATTAGAATCTGGCTAAAAGATTTTAATTAAAATATGATTCGATTACAAACTCAGAGTTCTGGAAATTGCAGGCTAAGTTTTCGTATATTTAGGAATTGCGTACCAACGTACATAGTAGGTACATACCATATTTGATGTTCATATTTACCTTGATGAAAATTCAAGAGAGTAATTACAAAGACTCGCGAAAAATTACAAGCTCGTTAGAGAGATTTTTACTCACCCTTAGTATCTTTCGTGAACTATATAGGTATAACTACGCATAGGTACAACGTAGAATATAGATTTTTCTTACAGTTAACTACTAAGAAATCATCAATAGATTGATCAGCCCGTCCTCTCCGATTGCGCTGAAATTTAGCATACTGCATGAAAGAGCATGTCATTCGAGCCTAACTTAGGAACAAAATTTTGAGCAGCCAAAAATTAATACATATTTTGATGTTTGGAAAAATTTTCAAAATGGCGGAAATATATTCTATAAGGGCAGGTACATTATCACTTATCAGTTTTCCACAAAAAGAGTATACCTATACCTGGCTAAATCATAGAAATGAATATCTGAAACTCGTATACCAAAGTCGAGCCCTCTTCCAACCCCTCGAACCAATTGTTACCATTTTCGAGTCAACCTGGAACTTCCAGAAAATATTTGACTTTTCAGTTTTCTCCAGCAATTTCAAGTTGCTCCAGAAGACGTCTGACGTTATAACATGTAATCAACTTCGGCAGCTGAAAATTTAAATAAGTATTAGGTTTCAGCGAATTCGGGCCACAACGGGTTAAAAAGTGTACCTAAGTATTTTTTTTTTACAAATCGGAAATCTTAAAATTTTAAAAATATTCCAAAATCGTCAATTTTTTGTCACAAATTATTCAAAACTTCTTCTACTTCCTGAAGTGGTCTGCCCGAATCAATTGCCACCTTTTTCGAGTCGATGTAGATCTTACAGAAAAATATGACTTTTCTTTCAGATTTTAATTTTTTTTTTTCAACTAAAGGTTTTCAACAAATCACTTCAAATTTGCGATTCGCTTCCTCTAATTCATTTGAAACGTCAAAAATTATCAGCAATCGTATATTTAGTTACAACGTCTTTGCTCGAGGCTTCAAATCGACTCAAAATAGTGGCGATCGATTCGAGAGGTAACTTTGGTATAGATAGAAGAATTTTTGAGAAATTTGTTGCAAAAATTTATGACTTTTGAATTTAAAGAAAAAAAAATGTCAACACTTTCTATCCTATCTCCTTGGATTTGCGATACTTACTCGCTATAAAAATCGAGAAAGACGAAAAATCACTTTTAGTAGCTCTATTTGGTTCTGAGATCAGGACGACAATGGGGGTGTAAAGAGAGCAATTCGTCCTGCATGAGTCTAAATTTTAAACAGGACAATGAGCAAAGAATAATTATTCTGTGTTTTTCAGTGAATGTGTCGATCTCTCATTTCTTAAAATTTTTTTCTATATTAGGTATTTCGACTAAACCAACCTTTGTTATTGTATGTCGGAATTACTCATTTTGAAAACTCTAGACCTACAAAAATTGGGACGAGCAACAGGCGTAGACTACATAAGTACCTATCTGTAACATCTCAATCTAGAAACTGATGTATATTCCATTGTTTGAATCACCAAACGCCCTGTAATTCGGTGCACTTTACTCATATGATAGGTAGGTATAGGTATAAAGACGACGGAAAAATTGTACCTAATTTTGTATAACGATTTGGGTGTTGGGTGTAAGTTGTGAGTATATTGTACTTGGCTCTGCTTCATGGCCCATTTAACACACGACCCTATCCTTACTCATATTTATCACTAAATTAGCACTGGAACTGAACATGGAACGTTCCTTTACCTACACAAACGAATCACGTAGCTGTACCTACTGACGAAGAAGCGTACCGAATTGTTGATCATCAAGATCATATTTGTAATATTGATACCCAACCTATAGGAAAGTATATATATGTAGTTATAGGAACGGCGGTGTACCAACATAACATTGATAGTAGGTACTCGTACTCGTAGATCCTTGTATTACTATTATGAAGGCAGAGATACAGATTATCGACCATGGTATATTATGCTAAGAAATTGGAGGAAATCTCCGAGGGCTAGGTTGGAAATACACCATAGCTACCTATTATCTGCGCTGATCGATGATTGTTGTTAGGATGCGTCATAGTCCATAAGAGAGAGACTAACCAGATCGTACGTACCGGACAATTATCCGGTAGCTATAGCCCGTAAACCGTCAGAAGAAAAAACTTATTACTTATGCCATTTGAAGCGTAATAACAGAGTTCGTTTTGACAGCTTGCTGATATATTTTATGCTTATAAGTTTCCAACTTAACATTACGTATAAACTTCAAAGAATATATAGGTAGGTACCATACGAAGCACCAGCACCATTATAAACGCGCTGAGATTCCGAAATACAAATTTTCCCTAAGGAAGTTTATAATGTGTTGAATTTCTTGAAATTATAATAAGATCGGAAATTCGTAGTATTTATGTTGGGTCATTTTTTTAATAAAATTAACGGCGGTAGATATTCAACTTTTAACCACTTACCCATTTGTACGCGGTAAAGGTTTTAATAACATACGCATTAATGTTTCGCCCGAAAATTGTATGGTTTTAGGTAACTCGTCGTTCGAATTGTGCTACTGTTTTGAATTTTTCGATCATGATGATGCTCAACTCGCGCTGCATATCTCGCAGGTAAATTCAAATAAGTAAACCCGATGTGCCTATAAATATCTAAATTTAGACGTACGACTATCGTACTTCGTACGTACCTACCTAATTCTGCCTATGGTACGAGTCCGGAAACTGTTTATGGTTTCCAGATATGTAATTAATTTATAGGGCATCTTTATAACACCCTGAGTTACGTGTAGGTATAGATACGAGTAGGTAAGGTAAGGTAAAGCCTACAGTGTTTTCGATGGCGGTGATTTCATGTCATGAAAGAGTGACCGCCGCCGCACACATGATTTGTCGTCGTACGTCGTGATTTTTTTCTTTCTTTCTCGTTTACCTCGAACGATGAGTAAATTATCGACGAGCGATGAAGGTAAACGCACTTTTCAAATTGCTAGTGTTAGACTTATTGCCCGGTTGCATTGCATTTTCAAAAGTTGATGCGTAGATGACTATACAGAGATGAATCACTGAGAAATGCGCAGTTGTTAGAATACAGCTTATCACGAGTGTAGGACTGTAGGCACATAAATCATCACTCGAAAAATTGAAAACGACTGTTGCAGTTGCAAAATATCTTGCACGTTGAAATATTTTTTACGAAGAACTTTACTTTCAATAGTGTTTAGAATAGTATTCCAAAAAAGCTCATGAAATTGAAAAAAAATATATATCTACTAATCGACGCAAAATCAAATTTTGGAAGAGCGTTAGTACCTTCTAGAGATTTCTACTTCATTTCATTTTAAATTAACTACCTAGGTACGTACTTAGACGAAGCTACCTCGAAGAAAAAAAAATCAAAGATACGTTGGTAATCCATGATAGTCTGGAACACGTATCTATGTACCTACCTATGTAAATATTGACTGAAGCATACTAAATAATTTGACTTTCTGTCCTCTCACCACCACATCCTCTCCGTCGCTCACTACAAAATGGAGAAAACAAAAGGACTCGAATTTGATAACAAATGGATAAAAAAATTTCTCTTCATATTTTTGCAATAGGTTGTAAGTACAGTAAGCGCCGCTTATTATCATTGCGGTTATTAGAATAATTCGCTTAATAGAATGGAAAGTCGTTGGGACGGAACGGTTGTATCTTTTTACATTGATAGAATTTCGCTTTATGTGGTAATCGAAGGTGAATGAAGTCGGTTAATGGAATTGGAAATTTTTCAAAAATCAATGAAATAGGAATACTTTTTGTCAAAAAAACAAACAAACAAACAAACAAAAAGTCCCGTTTTTCAACTGAAAAATTGGAAAAAATTTCCCATTTTCAACGAAAATTGCAAAAAAGTAGTTTCCGGCCAATTATTGCAAAAAAAACTTGTTTTCTGCTAAAATTGTCAGATTTTTCTGCTTTTTGAAAAAAAGTTCCAAGGCCCATTTTTTTCTAAAAATTGTTCAAAGATCTGCATTTTCAAAAAATTATCAAAAAATCCATCTTTTTAGTTCTTGTTTTCCCTTGAAATAGCCAAAAATTGCAAAAAAAAAATGTCATTCTTTCACTTAAAAAATGCAAAAAACTTCTCACATTTTTCGAAAAAAAATTATGAAGAAGTGTCATTACTTCCCCAGTAATTCCAAAAAATTTCCACATTTTGGCTTTTTAAAAAAATTCTTGCAATTAAAAGTACAATGTTTTTACCAATAAAAATCTGCTTTTTGCCAAAATTGTCATTCTTGCTTTTTGCCGGCATTTTCCCACCTTTTTATGCGTTTTTAAGTACCATTATGAACATTTAGTTCAATAAATCATCTTTTTTTTATTCTTCGTTTATTGGAATAATTCGGTTAATAGAATAGCAACCACTCGGTCCCAACCCGATCATATTAAGCGGCGCTTACTGTATATATTTAGTACAAAGGAGCCAGGGAAATTCGATCGCCCTCGATATTGTGATGGAAGGTGGATTTTTGGCAAGTAGAGGCCAGACAGGAAAACAGGCGACCTTGAGAAACCGGACAGACGGGTCAATGATCTTAAGAGGCCGGACCAACAGAAAGGCAGGCAGACGACCTTGGGAAGCTGGACAGGTAGGTCAATAATCTTAAAAATCCAGATACACGGGACAATGGCCTTGAGAATCCACATTGGAGCGCAGACAACCTTGAGAGGCTAGGCAGGTAGACATGACAACCATGAGAGGCTGAACAGGTAGGTCAGTGACCTGCAGGAGCCAGACAGACAGGCAACGATGCTTTATCCTTAAACATAATTTTGGCTGCATATGTAGGGAAGGGCTATCTTTTCACTAACCCTACGAAAGTTTTTTTTTTAGGAGAAGAAGGAGGCTGCCCTGAGACTGGTAGAGTCGACGAAATCTATGTTTAAAAAAATATGCTTACGCATGCCAATTGCCAATGTGGGCAACCCTGTCTATTTCAGAACATATCAGTGTATTCAACAGTCAGGCCCCAGTAGAAGCGGGCGGGATTTGTCACCAAAATTGACAATTCTTATTTTTTTCAAAAGCTTTTACCCTCGCTTCGTTCGGGCTAATTCGTTGTTTTCTGTTTCTCAAATTATTCGTAATTTGTGCTTGGAAAGCATTTTTGTTAAAACTTTTAAAAATGCCAGTGGTGGAAAGACTGACTTTTCATATTAAAATTAACTTATACCTACTGCTGTTTTGCTTCTTAAAACTATAAATTTTGAAAAGCTTTCGCCAAATTTAGAAAGAGTTGAGGTCAGAAAAATCGAATTCTTACATACATTAAAATTGAGGTTGTTCCACTTTTCAAATCACAAATTTTCCAAAGCTTTTGCCCTCGCGAAAATACAGCTTTCCAGTAAGTATATGTAATTAAGAATATGAAAATTAAACAGAAAAATTCCAGAAATAGGTGGGCTACTCATAATACTTACTCAAAGTATATGAAAACTGCAAATTTTTCATTTTTTTGAACAGCTCTAGATTTTTAACAAATGTTTCATACCACAGTGCTCAGCATGCTAAAATTTTGATTATTGCGGCAAAATTACAATTTTAGTCGGAAAAAGGACGATACACCGCCCCTCCCAAATAGCAAGACTTGTCTTTTCTTCAACCCGCTCCCCGAGCCCGAATTTTCTCTGCGCGGCTCTGTCATGCAACGGTTCAGTCCAAAAAAGATCTGTAGACTTACCTGCTTTGTACAAATAATTAAAAATTACCCAACTTGAAATCAATCAAATTTGAATAGGTAGCAACGGTCAACCCTTATAATCATAGAGCAGGTAACATTGCGAAGTACCTACTTTACCATCCGCTTTCCATCTCAGGAAATTTCTACATTCTTTACGAAATATGAGAAATAACTACCATTTAAACATCTCTTAGGTTAATCATCGGTTACACCTGTGTCTGCCTTAGAATTAAAAACATAACGCTCATCCCACATATTTTAAATACCTCGGCGAAATTATTCGCCCACTAAAATGGAATTATTACTTTACTCCTCCTTATAAACACAGAAACACGGTAAAAATAGGTTCATCACAGATAAGATCCCCATACACCCTGAAAATCAATTCATTAAAAACGTAAACAATGAAAAGAATTTGGACCTTTGAAAAAAAAAACTCGATGTAAAACGTCCATAATGATGGTATGGGTAATTTCAATGACCTTATAAAGAAAAAACTACCTACTTGAAAGGTTTAACAAGTTTTCAAGGATTGATGACTTTCGGTGGCATAGTTCATTCGCTAACGTATCCAAGCTGTCTGGCTAAACCTACTATTAAAAATGTGATTCCTTCTTCGAAGAAGAATCAAAACAGACCTGGAAAAAGGCATTTCGATCTTAGTTGTGTGATACAAAGATGGGTACCTACCTATATTCATCGTCATCTATAAAGTATGTATGTACTAGGAGTACCTTAAGGTTTACCATGGCGTGAAAATTTTCAAAACTTCAAGCCGAGAAAATCCTTACAAGTACCATAAATACCGGTATTTTGGATGTAAATCTCTCGAAAAAAGAGCAACACATACGTGCGGTATGCTATACGAGTATAAGTAAAAGCTATATGCTGGAAACGTCAATTGTAAATACTTATAGATGAGAAATTGGGATTTATTTCTGAACAATATGCCGGAAGCTGGTCGAAGGTGGACAACGATAAATTTAGCCTTAACTTTTGGTATAGTTATGGAACATAAAATACGTATATTCGGATGTTAATAATAAAGAGATGGCGGCAAACACTATGGCGAAGCTTTTTGATTCTGTTTATGTAAAATATATATGTTGTATAAACTGTACGTACACGAATGTAAAATTCAAGCACGTATCTTGTTGCCAAAGGAAATAAACCAAATGGAAGTGGGTTTTCAAAATACTCAGCAGAGCATCCACCATGGCATGGTTGCAGAATTTTTATGACTTATCATATCTATACTAACACGAACCCTTCGGTTTACCCTCTTGTTCCTGTCCTCCTCTCCGTACTAATATGTATCTATCTACATAGGTAGGTACCTACTATGCTCATTCTTGTAGAACAGAACCACAATGAAAAGTAAAATCAACGCAGATTTAATTCAAGAAATTTATATGAATTCAACGTTAACATGAATATGTAGACAAGTGCGTGGTGCTACATGGTGCGTAGCAACATTTGCGTGCAACTACATACGTAAACTTTCAAAATATACAAAGAATAAAAACAACAAACGAAAAATAAAAATAAAGAAAACGAAAGTATATACAATATGTAAGCAAGTACCTATATAGGTACCAACATATATAAAAAGGAGAAAAAAGACAGGTCACACGCAAACTGAACAGAGTAAATTTTCGTCTTTTCCTTTAGAGTATACCTACATAACTTTACTTACATAGGTATAGGTACAGGGTGGACAGAAATATCGGGTACCCCTAAAAAAGTTTTCTGCTAAATACTTCGGTTGGTCACAGTGAATGATAATAATGGTAGCACATGATTGGTTGTTAGACTGGAGAGATAACATTTCACCAATCATATGCATCTATTTCACGTTGCCAACCTATATTTTTAATGAAAAACTTTCTTAGGGGTACCCGATATTTCTGTCCACCCTGTACCTGAGAATATGTAATAATGTAGGTACCTGTACCTATAGGTACCTATGCTGCACTCGCAGAATGAGATCATTCAACATTTTTAGCTTCATAGATATCATATACCACACGTTGTTGGTACGGCAGCGTTGAAAACGTATTTTTCATCAAATAATCGAAATTGTACTCGAAATGATGATTTTCATTTTTATTCTAAACACGAGTAATGATTCATTTAAAACGGTAAAATATATATCGAAGCCGAAAATGTTGAAAGCAGAAAGCTTTCGTGAGATTGGCGTGTATTTCTGCTTTTGAAATCCTCTTTCTTATGCAACGTCGAACGTGTACATTTTCTCTGTTAGACGCTTACAAACTACACTGTGCGAGAACCAAGTTTTATATAGAAATTTCTAGACGATAAATTTATTGCTGATGACAGAAAATTTGGCATAGAAAGTTTTCTTTTTATTTGACAAATAAGTATAGCTGTTATTAATGTTGTGAATGGCGAAGCAGCGTGTTATCGTTTCTTATATGTACCTTACCTACATATTATTTTGTTTGATTAATATAATCCTCATGTTTGTTGTTTCAAAAAAAAAAAAAATGAATAAGGTAAATTATTTTAAATATTACCTAACTATAGAAAAAAAAACATTTTTTTTTTATTGATTCGAGTAAGTAGGTAAGCTAAATTTGTATAAGGGTGGATCGAATCTTTGACATATGATTAAAATAATAGATACCTACCTAATCAAATAAAGAAACAGGTATCTGTAGGTATTATTAGATCAAGTATCTCTTTTACAATTTAATTTTATGAAAAGAAATTCAGAAGTAAGTACCTTTTATCAAAACTTTATATCTCTTGATGCAACTTTCGCTTACTTTAACACCTTTTATGAACCCCTGATCGTCGCCTATATGCGTTCAAATGTCAAATTATTTATCGCTCTTCCCTCGTGTAGGCAAACAAATAATATAGATATGTATTCCAAAAAACTTCCCAAAACCGAATTGAGAACACACCTATTGAACAAAACTCGGTCAAAAATTACTCGCAAAGTAAACTCTTTAATAGGTAAACGAAACTATGGTCGAGTTGAAAAAGAAAACATCATAGACTCCGAAATTAGATGGTAATGAACTTATTAATAATTTATGGAATTTTTAAAGTGGAAAATTCTTTAAAACGGCGATTAGTTACGAAGCTACTTCAAGTTGGCATCATTACCGTATAATTACACAAAAGAAGAGGGTTATATATAATGCTGTTTTTATTGACTCAAAGCAACCCCCATATGGCGTTATAATTGGTAATAAATGTCTGTTAATGAATTACTAATTATTCCTACTTCAACGACAGGTTTATCGGTAAATAATGATTAAATATAAGCTTATTTCGTACACGATATTGCCTTTAAACGTACACACACATATACCTATATAGTGCATATGGAGGTAGGTAGGTACTAGGTAGTAGGTACGCTTATCATTAATACACGAACAAGCGTACAAAATCGTGCTTAAATATTACGTGAGCTTCTAATGTATAATTATTGTGTATAGATATTGTATAGAACTATTTGGTGAAACTGGAAATTAAAATTTTTTGTTTACGTTTCATTTCATGCGATTACCCCCCCCCCCTCCCTATTTTCTGTTCCTTTGTCTCAATTTTGAGAAAATTTCTACATTTTGCAAATCTGCTATAAAAGTGGCAAAAATTTAAGAGTCGACATTTTCAAAGATTTTCTGCACTGTTTTCCTTAGATCAACAACTGATAGATTTGTTTTTTTAATAGAAGTAAAACACAACCTGACCCGCAAGTAAGTTAGTAGAAATTTTCATCCCTCTCATAGTGCCCTATTGACATCGTCTACTACACGACTTCATCGTTTTCCGACTATACGCGTACGTGTATGTGCTTTATATTCGTAAAAACACCAAATTAATAACAATAGTTGACGTCGTGGGTGGAGTACGATTTAACCTAGCTAATACCACAATGAAATATCCTCTAACCCCGACTCGACTGCCATTTTATTAACACACTACCACAAATGCAATCGTACACTTGATAATTACAGAATCGTATAGCAATTGTAGGTACCTTAGTATATTGGAAATGGGACATTGTGTCGCTCTGTGCTTTTGTCCGCTTTGACTACTGCTTGTTATTATTGCCATTATTACGGCAATAAAAGTAACAAGGCCAATTTTGTCAGTTCTCTAGCATTGTCGCGGAAACTCAATAGGCCTGCACATACAAATCTGGTTGGTTTGATCGGTCGTTCAGGACGCCAACTATTATGTAAATTTTAATAGTTAGGTTATTGTACGTACTCGTATTTTGTCACGATGACGCATATTTCAAAAAATTTCCCAAGTGACAGATGCGCCGTGGAACTGGTGTGCGGTAGTTGTATGTATTTTTTTAGTGGCTTTTTACACATTGCTTATGTAAGTAACTTATGTAGGTACCTATAAGTACTCGTACATACGATGCGTTGGTCGTCGGATTACCTTTTTCGATTTTCTAAAAAAATGAATGTTTCACCTTCCGAAAATGTATTATTAAAAAACTTGAAAAAAATAAGTTACGTAGGTACTTCGTATTATTTTGAATAAAATGAACAGTTGAAAAAAA
Organism: Planococcus citri; assembly: GCF_950023065.1. Lineage (NCBI taxonomy): Eukaryota > Metazoa > Arthropoda > Insecta > Hemiptera > Pseudococcidae > Planococcus > Planococcus citri. Next base: position 44,810,344 of record NC_088677.1, read on the forward strand.
ATTGAGAATATAAGGTACACACATAAGTACCTACTTAAAATATTTTTTAAAAAACGAACTCATCAGTTCAATTTTCAAAAAATTTTAATCAAGCCGAAAAAAAGATAGAATTTTTAAAAATGAAACCGAAGTTTCTTTTTAAAGAAAATTTGTCTTAAAAACACGACTGCTTTTTACTTTCGAAACTAATACAATACCTATTGAATTACTGAATAGATGAATAGGTAGGGTGAAAAAATTGATTAATTAACCCATACAATACATTTTATGAAACTGGAAATTTGTTTTGTCCAACGTTTCTCATTTGGAATGAACTAGAGCAAGGTCAACAATTGAGATTGAAAGTAGTCTGACAAAAATTTTAGTTTTTTTTTTGGACACTTTATAAAAAAGAAATCTTGAAAAATTGAATCAATAATGAAGGAAGTACATATTTACCTAGATAGGTACTTGAACATTTCTGAGTTTTTTTGGTGTCTAAGATATGTATATGTGACTAAAATTTTACAAGATACCTAGTCCTTGTCCCTTTCTGTTAGTGTCGATGTGAAAAGTCACGAACCACGAAAAAAATTGTCATTTTAAGTGATCAAAAATGTGATGATTTTCTAAAAAAGTACCTATCAATTATCATCCATAATTTTAAGATTTGAAAACCTTATTTCTTTCTACTTTCTTTTTATTTCTGCGAGGTATTTGATTTATTTTTAGAAAGAGCTCTTGAAACAGGTCCACGTACTTACCCATAAATTGAAGTGCAGCACTGGAAAATACTTGAATTTCTCTCCATCAAATTTGGAAAAACAAAGATATAGGTAATCATTTTATGAATATAACTTATAAAAAATTGAAAAAGTTCAAATCATCATTTCATTTTGATCCAGTGGCACCTGTCAAGGATGTTGTGGGCTTTAGAAAACGGAAGCACATTGAGTTAATTTGCCCTGTGCCTGGATTCTCTGGAAGATCGTCCCAAATGAATGATGAAAAGACGCAAGAAAAACGTAGCTACCTTGGTACGTAGTACCTACGTAAAATACCAGATTTTTGAGATGACGTATCGAGTACGCAAGTTTCAATTGTGTTTCAACCCCTTTACGTGAAATCCGCTTTGAAAGTTGAAATCGCCAACGAGCATCACGCAATCTCTTTCACCGCCACGTTATTCATCTCCTCCTCTCAACACTGAGGATCCGAGTACAGTAAATCGCGCCACGCGGAGTATAATGGCTAGGTAGCCTTAGCCTATATATATGTACGATATCTCGTTGCTAAGCTATCGCGAATACGATGCGTTAACGCGTTCGTGAATTTAATGTTGCACGTATATGCACTTGTGCATACGTTTTATGCAACACGGCCGAGAACGTAGCCGCAGCCGCCACCGCCGCGCCGCCGCTCGCACCATGCAACTAATATGGTCTAACCTACTCTTAGCTACTCATCCGGCACAAATATAATTGTAAATTTCTTCAGTTCACTGACGTGTTACCATGACTAAATAAGGAAGATAAAAGACCCTGGCGCATTACAAATTCCTGCTTTTTATTTCGCAGCCCTAATGTGTGTCTGTCTCCGTCTGCGTGCGTCTGTGTATACTGTATGTGTTATGTAAGCGCGGGATTCTTTGCAATAGGGTCAATATCGCCAACCATTATTGTTGCGGCCAATAATTTCGTTTTGCTTGGTGCATGTTCGACGTGTGTATAACACCAGTGCTTACCAGAGGCTGAAAATTAGCGTTTAATTTTACATCGCATTTTAAACCGTTTATAATACGATTGCTGAAAAAATTCACCCGAAGAGCGACGTTGGCTGGCGCACGACGCACGCGAATCATTCGCCACCGCACATCTCTTTCTGTTTTCCTTCGAAAAAAAAAATAAAAATAAAACCTGCGGAAACGCGTAGAAAAAAAGCTGCTCGTATTTAAATGTTTGAAAATTTTCGTATTTTCTCCTGTTAGACTTAACTATACGATAATACTACAGGCAACAACGTGTTATTAGCATTAATTGTATAGTACCTACACTTGCGGTTTGTAACACCGAAAAAAACCGCGTAACACGCACACTCGCTCCTAGCCATGGTACGTAGACGTACGTATACAAGATGAAATCTTCACGCGGTGATCAATAAGCACGTAGGTTAGGTTAGGTATCGAAGCAACCCGAATATATGTATTTATGTAGGCAGTATATTTGAATTGAGAAACAATGAATAATTTTATTTTACTTCACTCCTCGAAGCACTTGTATTTGCTTAAATATTGCGTACCCCTGCGGAAAAGACGCATTTGCGAAATATTATTACGTTCTGGTAAGTTATAAAGATTTATAAGCCACCCCAAGTTTTTTTTTTTTACAGTATCAGACACCCTTTGCATTATTTATTGTGTCGATTAACTCCGCGCCTTCTAATTCATTGTTTCATACTTTTGATAAGGGGGATGAACTCGACTAGTCAGAAATGACCGGCTAACGCGTGCAAAATCGTTATAAGGAAATCTGTTGCTGTTCAATCTTCTCTTTCGTGTTATAACCAAGCGATGAATTACACGCGATAATCTAGTTTGACCCATTTGAAAGATCACGATAATTTTGGAATTTCAGCTATGTCATTCGGCTGTACAGATTTAATACTTGAGCGATTTTTATGGTATAGATACATAAGGGATGTCGGTCGTTCCATCGAACAACTAGTTTCACTCATGTATAGTTAACTGGATAGGTACCTAAATTTATATGAGTCGGTGCTGCCTCTACAGTTTCTCATTTTTTTCCGAAATGGGCGGGGGGGCTGGAGAAACATCGATTGATCGAATCATAAAAATAAATACGAGTAAACATTTCTCAATAACTGAGTTGTCAAAATTTGACAACTCCATGTGAGAAAAAAAATCCTTGCAGTTTTTTTGAGAACTGAGAAATTCAAAAATTCGCTAGAGAATCTAGAATACAGCCCAAATGCGTCACTAATGAAGATACTAATTGGCAAAAAAAGGACTCTCTCTTCCGATGCCAGTAAATTAATTTTCTAGCTCAAAAAATTTATACCTAGGTACTGGTCTTAAAATTTTAGGAAATGGCACGTTTTTTGAGCACGTTAGATAGGTACGTTTTTTCGGGTTGTAAGTAATGTTATTTCTGATTGTCTCTGTTCGGGGAGCGGAGAAATCCCATTTTTTATTACTTTTTCTTTCTCTCCTTCCTCGCACCTATCTTTTCGCTTCAGTCTTGGAGAAAAAGGGTAGGAAAATTTCAGAAACATTGGTTCATAAAACTTGAAATACAATCATGGAAAATGATTTAGACCTTTGTGAATTTCACCAAAAAAATCGTGATGATCACAGCTGATGGCTTATCGAAAAAATTGTTGAAGTTAACCTCGTAGTTACGAGTAGGCAGGTATCTGAATATTTTTTACCTGTAGGTACCTAATTCATATCATCACTCATCAGACATCAGACAACTAGTTGAAATTGGGTAATCAAAAATGAATGAAGTACCTACATTTTCGAATGTTTTTATACCTATTCAAAATTACGAGAGCAGATTTGAATATTTTTTTCACTTTTTTTGTTTCATTTTTAGTTTTACTTTTATTGACTTGCAAAAAAAAAAAATTAGAAATTTCAATTATTAGAGAAATCTTGAAATTTTAAACTTTGTGTTTTTTTATATTGTTGCAATGTGTTATCTTGCAAGTTTTTTTTTCAGAAAAATTATAACCTTTGTACTTTTTTGATTTTTAAAATTTGGAAAAAAATTGAAATACTCAAAAGTGTCTTTTGACCAATTATTAGAGATCGCTGAGTCCAAACCAGGTACTCATTTTTGGTGCTTTCTTCCGTAAAGACACGTAGGTATACGAGTATTTGCCAAAAAAAAAAAAACTCAACTCAAAAAGTCGAATTTTGAGAGAACTGCTATATGCAGTAAAACTCAGTCTGCAGAATGTAATTCACCTTGTCGAAAAAACCTCCACCAAAATTTCGGCTGGATTCTACACCAAATAAATGTATCTTTTTTTCAGAAAAAATGTCAACGTATTTACGGCAAACTGATTATGCAATTTTATTAACACGAAGTAGGTATGGCGACGACGCGTAGGTACAAACGCGGGTAGTTCGCAGGTTCTATTGATCTCTCGTAGGATTTCGAAACTTTTCACTTTGTAGAAGTGTCCCGATTAATTTGAGATCGCTGGGTCCGACTATACGGAGTTGATTTTTTATGCTCGTCATCGCTTCTTCATTGAAAAATAATTTTTTTCTGAAAAATCAAATTTTCTCAAAACCGTTCAACAGGTTTCACTCATTTTGAGCACTTTTTGGTGTTCAACAATCTCGAATTAGCCAGTCAACATTATAAAAATGCTTAAGTATTGTTGCAAAAAAAAATCTGGCTCAAACTGTCTGCAGAAATTACCTTTACCCATCATTTTTAGGTGTGAGAAAAGGCATAGAAAAGAATGATTATTTTACCGGAACAGTTCCAAATTCCTTTTGAAGGAATTGAATAAGCTTAAGTACTTGAGTGTTTTCATTCGATTTCATTCTTCAATTCAGTTACAGATATACTTTGTGATGTTTTTTGTAAGAAAAAAAAGATTTCGAATATTTTTATTCTTTAAATTTGGAAATTTGCTTGATTGTGATTTGATAATTTTTGTTTGTTAGTTAGATGGCTATTGTACAGCGAATGGCTCATCTCAGCTTTCATCTTCTTTATTTGCTTTGTTTATAAGGAGTAGACGAAGAAACGGTATAATCCCAAACCCTAAAAATTATTTTCAAAGAATTTTTCCAAAGAAATTATGCAGATTAGGTACCTAAGTAGGTACCTATTCAAATTCCGTTTTAAAATTTTTTGAATTTTGTTTTTTTCTTATCTCATTGTTTGAAAATGAATAATACATACATATGCAATTATGTATCGTATGTATCTATATCGTATCACTGTATCAGTACCTAACCAGTTGGAGAACATCGACTCCATTATATTGCATCGGAGTCTGGAATCATTCCGTCTGCGCGCTGGTACCGGTTCTTACCCACGTTGAAGTTCTTTCATACAGTCCAGTGCTGCCATTCGATGTGCTGAAGGTTCAGATATGGCGCCAATTAAAAGAAGGGATAGCGCCTAGATACCTTTTGTTCTACCAGTATAATGGGTACTTACATTTACCATCATTAATTTGTATTGAAACTTACCATTTTATTGTTTTATCCTGCAACTCGACGATCATTTTACTTCATCAGCTTGAACAAAGACAATCTATGCAGGTACTAGGTAGGTATCTACCTAGCAGCTAATGTGGAGTATTTTCAAACCTGCAGCGTTTTTTCCTTTCCTATTTCATTTCCATTCTCAAAATACTTACTTACTTACCCATGTGTTTTAATAGGAATTTTGAAAAAATTGTTTTCAACGAACTCCAATCCTTTCGTCAGTCGCTACCGTTGCGTAAACCTATTCCCCTACGAAAAACTCAACATGGCCCTCTTTATACTTTCACACAACAACACGCAGTCTCCAAAATTCTATTCTATCGAGCTGTATAATGAAGTGAAAAAGTTTCACATCTCTCGGCGTATTCGGAAGAACATAAATTCAATATAAAAAAATTTTCAATTTTTCAACACCATCTCACGAACCGGACTGACGAAAATGTTGGCTGAAGCTTCATTCATCGCGTATATAGCGTAAAATCTAATAAAACGTTTTGATTCAACATGAAAACGTCTAGCTATAGCTATAGCTACGTGGTGTTTTATGAGCGTTACAAGTTAAGAAATGACTTGGCGTATTAAAGTTTTTCAAATTTATTATTTCTACTTTGAAAGTTTTACAACAATAAACGAAAAATATCTTAATCGTAAATACAACATTTTCACAACATTTTTTTTTTTCTTTTTTTCCCGTTAAGCCTGTACAAATATATAATAAAACGTCGGCTAATTTATTCACGAAATAACAGAGCAATAAAAACCATTTTAAAAGTTATTTACATTTGGATATGTATAGGCTTAATATTTTCACAAAAGAAAAAAAAGAAAAGAAGAAAAAAATAAAGAAAAAAAACAATAAAATAAAAATAAATAAAAGTTGAAATCGTAAAAATAATATAATGGTTAACAAAATTTCTAACCGTAAGCAATGACGAAAAATGTGTGGACAGCGTAAAATCGCAAATACGAAAAAATATTATTTATAAAACGATTTGTTTTTTCCAAAATAAAATTGGCGCTATGTAAAAATCAGACATGTTCACGTGTAGGTAGGTATATCATCGAAATATGTAAATACGTCATCGAACGCAAGAACAGGAAAAATAAAGAGTAATTTCAAACATTCATAGCTTAGGTTAAATTTTTTTACATCGACGCGAGCTTTACATAAGATTACACAAATTAAATGACAATGAAATGTTAACAATTAGCAAGTATTCCAAATGTGCCATTCAAATGCTTGTAAATATAGGTAAGGTACATTTTAATCAAACTTTTCGGCCTTGTCGAAGGCAGTAAATCAACACGAATTAGGCTCTCTTCCGTTAATTTAACATATCAAATGTCATTTTAAAGCTTTTTTGGAATCGTGATTTTTTTTTCTTTTTAAAATTGATAGGTAACTCGAGGGAAATGATGAGCATTTTTAAAACTTTTCCTATTCAGGGAAGATTTTACTCAAATTTCTGACAAATCTCATCAGGCAATTTTAAAGCAGCCCTTGGAAATTAATTTCATCTACTTACTTGCCCTCATTTCAAATTTCGAGAGGTAGGTATTAAATTGGGAAAAGTTTTTCGAGCAATAGGTATTTTTTGAAATGGCACTAGTTTAATGGTTTAGAAATTCTCTTCGTAAACGGAATTTTGCGGATTCTTCGAATATTATACCCATGACAATTTTGTGAAGGGGGAGGGGGTCAAATTATGCTTAAAATTTGATCGAAATTGATTTATTTAAGATTAAATACAAGCTCCTGAAAGTTGAATTTATTAAATTTATTAAGTCTTAAGTCCGTTCGAGTTTTGAAAAAATTACGTAATTGATGATCAAAATAAAAGAGATCTTATCAAGTCGAATGAAATTTCAGCACGTCAATGAAAAGTTTGTTCAAAATGAATCTGAATTCAAACTTCAAACACATCTTACGTTAGATGAGATGACCAATTAAAATACATCATTATAAAAATAGTAATTATGTAAGTATATAAAGCAAGACAGAGACAGAGACCGAACAAAAAATATAAGAAAAATTTGAAACGAAACACAGAAAAGTTTGATACGAAGAATTGACAAAATATCAAAATAATAAAATTTTCCATACAATTTATGGCACATTTTCAACATAGACAAGGTTATTTTTTCGGGGAAAAAAATACATAGTATAACAAAAATTGCGTAAAATATTATGAGAAAAGGCTCTTCGTATAACAATTGATGTAATTTAGGCCTTATTATTATATCACCAGACCAGTTGTTCGTTTTGTAAAGGAGGCCCATCTGAAAAGCCACCGCCGTTAGCGTTACCTCCACCTATAAAATAATAAACGATGCGAATGTAACTAAAAAATTCTGTAAAAGTAAAGACAAAGGTCGAATATACGCGTATATCATCATATCAGGTTACGAGCAAACAGTGTGTGGTTGGTGGATAGCTCGCAGTATTCGACGAATAAAGAAAAATTTGCATTAAAAACACTTCCATCACGTAGACGGCTTTAGGGTGAAAGGAAAGCTACGTTGTTTTTTTCTCCCCAGCTTCGCGTATACTGTTTCTTTTTTTTATTATTATTCAACGATACGGCAGTATGGTCTCGGGTCTCAGGTGTTGAGAAAATCTGGTCGTATACTCAGTTCCCTCCTCCCCGTTGGCCAGCAATTGCGCACCCTTAAATAGCAAATAAACGAAATAAAAGCTACTTACGTACCCTGCGATGACATGAAATCGGGGCTGGATCTTTGCGATATTAGTTGAGCCTCCGTGTGGGCCGGCTGGGGTGGTTGTTGCGTCATAAAGCCTTGCGGTGGCTCTTGCCCCATACTGCCGAATTCGCCGCTTAAGGGACCTATCGAACCATCCATAGAACCTCCTGAGTAAGAAAAATAATATGCGTGGGTTCAAGTGCATGCTTGGCGAGAGGATTCCTATAGCGAAGCGGGATTTTCAGCTCGATAGGTATTTTAAAAACTTACCGGTAGGATTAAATGGTAATGTGCCAGGAGGGCCGCCGTGATGACCAGAGAAAAAATCCGGATGAAAGCCTGGGCCGCCTCCGTATCCGAAATCGAATTTACCGTCACCGGTGGCGAAGTACGAAAATGCGTGACCTTCGTCGATACCGGGACTTAAATTCATTGGGAAGCCTCGCATTTTTCTCGAACCGCCAAAAAAATGTCCTCGTCCCATCGATGTCAGTTGTTTTAGCCTTCTTTCTTTGCTACGTTTATTTTGGAACCATACCTGAGAATACAAACAAATCACAACGAACATGATTAAAATTGAGTAGGTACATATAATGAAAAAAGTTAATTTTCAATTTTCGTAACATTCAATCGATAATCCATCGACTGCTGAATCATTCGTGGACAATTGAGCAAAATAATGATTAATGGTGATCTTAACAAAATTTGGAGGAATTTTCAGCCCACCTACCATGACTGTTGGCTACCATGTCAACTTCTCTCTCGTCCTCATGAAAACATTGCTTCTCCAATACACCTTCAATTTGTAAGAAACTCACTCTACATCTGAACGCTACTGTTAAGTATATGTAAGATAAGTAACCGTATACGGCACTTTTAACCTCCAATTGGATCAAATAAACTTTCATTTGTACCCAGCTACATACTTGGAATAACATAGGTATACAAGTGTAAGTGCAACGCAAGTATGGAAACAAACTCCCTGTTTCCCAAGAATCGCCATTGTGTTAGGTACGATGATTGGGTGCATGTACTACGTATTTATATCAAAATGACAACTGGACATCATACGTGATGGTTTTTGTAAGATTAGGTGCCTCGTTTTTTATACTTTTGAAACAATGCTTTACCCATTTTGGTGAGTCGCCTACCCCCTCTTCTCCAACTGAGATGTGTTTGTTCAATCCCCCTTCTCTTCTCCAACTGACGTGAGATGTGTTTGTTCAACTTCAATCTTTTATTTCATCTGCGAGGTGATACTGTTATCTGTCTCAGATAAGGTATTTTAGGCAGCTGGTGTTACACTGAAACGCTGATTAGGTACAAAGAAACGAACACACACACAAAAAAAAACTCAAATCACCGTATTCCCTCCGAGAGTTCCCACTGCTCAGTATTTTGTTAGTTTTCCAACTCTTAGATAGTGTGTGCCTGCATTAATTTTACTTGTACATAGTAATAAGTATACTTAGGTACATAGTTCAATTCAAAGTTGCTGCTTATATTTTCATCTGCTTCAGTCTCATTACTTTTATACCACTCATAAACAACACATTCGTGGTCCTTCTAGGGAGTGGTTTACTCAATTCGTTTGTCATTTTGGGCTAAAGTAAGAGATAAACTGAAAGTCCAGCAATGGAAGAACGCAATGATAAAGCGAGGTGAGTGGTTTTGAAACTAATTACTTACATCATGGTTTTAATGTAAGTTGGTAAGTTGAGAAAATAATTATGTCACAATTATTTCCAATTAGGCACATACTAGGTATTCTATAGGCAACTGACTAACCTCAACATACCTACACAACATTGATAGCACTTCAAATGATAACAGAAAATCTAATCTTGAACATACCTATGTATGAAATAGGTATCAAAATAATGAGAATGCGCTGAAACCGGGTACGCACCATGAGGATGTGTCTTCACATGTGGATACCATCCCAACTAATCTAATGAGCAAATTTGAAGCCAATCCGGAATTGATCAATTCTTCAGATCAAAATGATGAAAATGTACTGAAACTGGATAACCATCATGAAGATGCTCCTTACCATGTGGATTTCAACCAAATTAGTCTGATCAATAATGCGATGGGAAACATGATACCAGGTGCTTGATTAATTTTTGACCTTAATATTTTTCTATTTCATTGTTTTCCAAATCGAGGAAGTGAAATCTATTTCATATTTACGACTTATATTTTACTGTTCCATAAAAAAAATGAATTTGAAAAACTACAGGGGACGAAAGTGTATCAGATGCTCAGCAGCTAGTTCCTTCAACAACTGTTTCCAATTTGGAGTTGGAGGAATCACATTTCAGCAAGTATCGTAGTGAGGACATCGAAATCATTGGACTCGGGCTTGAAGCTATCAAAGACGGAATTGAAGTTGGTATTAGAATTAAGGGTAACAACGATAATGCGATATACAGACTGGATTCGAGAGAAGTTACCCGTCTGTGGCCTCAGTTATACATTTCATATTTGGAACACCATGTAGTATTTTTTTAGAGAGATAGGTATGCGTAATATATGCTTAGTATGTTATATAATATATCATCTCTGAAAATAAGTAAGTGTTCAAGTATGTATGTACCTATGCACCAGGCTATATCTATTCAATGTTTCTTGCATTAATTTCTTGAATACTTGTTTGTAAGTATTTTTCGTCCGATATCCTTTTTGTCGTCATACATATTAAGTACCTTTATCTATTCTATGTTTTTAAGCCAATTTTTCTGGGCTACATATTTAAGTGCCTATGTACCTATGTTTTTATATTTTTAATTTTATTCTTGTTATGAAGATAAGTCTTGATAGATTTGATAGATATTTTCAACTACTTACTTTCTGCACTAATGTTACATTTTTTGAGTGCATTTTCAGTTTTTTTTAAAAGTATTTTTCATTGAATTTGCCATATGAAGAAAAATTATTTAAAAAATTTAAATACTTACCTATCTTTTTAATTATTTTTATTAAGAATCAAAATTTCAATTTTTCTCTATTTTTACCTACCTACGTAATAAATTTGAAATATTTTCCAATGTTTACAATTGAAATTACTTTTCCAGATTCTGTAAACTCTATAAGTATTCATAGATATTTTCAATGTTTTATCGCATCATTTATTGCAATTGGTACATTAAACACATTAAGCTTTCCTAAAATTTCAAAGTATAGGGTTACAACGCCGACAAAAAAAATGAAAAATGTGATTTAAATGTTTCCGTAATTCAAATCGTTTAAAAATAATTTATATTCTGATACTGGTATTTTCGCGTGACTCGAAATAACGCCTTGTTTTGCATGCGCCTGGTGGGCTACAGCCTACACTTCGCTGTTGAGGAGTGAATTTGTAACTTGAAAGTTGACACTTGGCATGTACAAAAGCTTAAATTTCTCATTTCTTGTTTGGGGTATTTCGAAAAACGTATTAGAAAAAATTCTGCACTTTAAGTGGGCTCATTTTACGCGCGACAGTTTGTAATATGTTAATAATGGTACCTACATTTGATTTATTCGTTTATGCAAATGTTAGCTACTGACCATTAATCAAGTTAGTCTATAGTAGGTACCTATAGGTAAAGGTATAGTTATAGTTACAGCAACGGCAGTGAAATTTTTCACCAAATCTCATAGTTCCCTTCGGGTCCTTTGGAATGTTTTCTTATAAAATATAAATGCGCTAAATGGGCCCAATTCATGAGCCGATTCGCCCGAGGTAATCAAATCCAGGAGTGTTGCTACTGTACATATCTTCTGGACTATGTTGTAGGCACTTCTACAGATACCAGTTGCAAATTACTGCTTAGACCATCAATTACGAACCCTTTAGATATAGGTATAGGATAGGTATCCGGGGATCGATAGGTATTTTCGAGCAATTATCAACGATTTGAGTAAACGATACTATCATAAACGACACCCCGAAGACATGGCCTTCGTCGCTTCCCTCAATTCGAATACAATTTTCAACACTTTAAGCATATAGAAAAATTACACGGTACTATAGTGCTATTGCTGGAAAATCGCGTATCAAGCCCCCCAGAACCAGAGTTCGGCGCCATTTGGCAAATGATCAAAATATGAATAAATTCGTAAAAAAAAAAAAGCTTATAAAAGAAACTAACGCGACGCAGCCGAGGGTAAAAAAAAATAAAAACTTAGCAGAACAAATTTTATAAACTATATACGTACAATAGAAAAACGGTATATTTTTTACGTTTGATCCCTGCGGGAGGTCATCGGTACCGCCCTTTGACTGATGCTTTAACACGCCCTCTCGTTCTTTTTCGAAATAAAACCTCCAGGTCATTTATCTTTCGGACATTTCACCCTTGCATATCTATCTTGGGTTATATTCGCAATTTTTTTCCTACAGTATAGCTTTTTTTTTATGTTACCACTGTCTGCGTCTACCACTACATCCAGTAGGTACATATTTGTTGATAGATGTACGCTGGTGGTAGGTTACAATAGGTCATATGTGCGAAAGGGTGCGTGCTAGACGTGGACTGTTTGATACAATGATGTCAGCGGGAGAGATAAACACGCGTAAGGGAAAATCAACGTTGCGGTGGAAATTCTTTTGAAGTGGGTACTAGGTAGGTATGCTACATACAAACGCCTGCAGAGGTTGTAATTAACCAGAGCCATGTTGTATGACTATGTAATCGCGCTAATTATTCACTTTTTCGGCTAATAAGCGGACAACCGGACATTTTGTCGAATTCAATTTTATTTCATACTATGAAACAACCAACATTTTCCACACGATGACCGCATCAAGCATTAAGGTCGTATTTAAATTAAGATCAAACCTAAGTAGTCATGTGAACTTGGAAATTATAACCATAAATGCATGAACGAATGTAAGTATACTACGTAGGTACGCGTATAGTGTAGGTGTAGGTGGGTATGTGAAAAGGAATATTATTTAGCTGTACATATATGTAAATTTACCTCAAAATACAAAAGATGTGCTGTGCACTCGTTACACATGAGTTTTCATAATATTCATAAATGATTATGAGCGTCGTATAATTCAATGATACATTCTAATAAGCTCAATTACTCTTGATGGAAATAGAAACCATTTGCGATGGGATTGATATTTCAATGTGTATGTATGTATTATTACAACTATAATGGGAGTAGAGGTATAGGCATAGAAGTCCAACATTAAATTCTCTGAAAAGGTTTCCCATTCGAATATAAATTAGCATGTTGGACATTTACTCAGGCTACTTACTTCTCAAGAATGACATGAAAGATACCTATTCAAAAAGTACCAGAAAATATAGAAAAACGAAGTCGATTTAACAAAACAATAGGCCAATTAAAAATACCTAATGATAAAATCTGGTTAAAAAATAAAATAGGTATAGGTATTTATAATAGATTTAAAGACAATACAAAAAAAGGTGAGAAATGATATCCTAAAATTGAATCGGTCAGTGCAGAAAGGTAACAAGTCACATTTTTGAAAAAAAATTTTTTTGCGGAAATGGGGGTTTCAAAGTATGGCGGATCGACTGGTGATGTCAGATTTCCACAAAACTGCCGGGAAAGTGGTATTTGGGCGCAGAAAAAGGGCGGATCCGCATTTATGACTTTTTTGTAAAATTTTTTAAATTCCTTGAAAAATAACTAACATTTTTGAGAAGACCATTTTTTGAAATTTAAGTTAATCTCTGAACTGAAAAATGATGAAAAAATTAACAACTTCGACAAAAAGTCTTAGAACTCAAGGGGTTTTTGGTCAATTTAAACGGGATAGCAGTCTAAATGATGTACTTAGATGTAGAATCAAGCCCCATTCGTGCCCGAGAAATTTCGAAAGAAATTTTGTCAATTCAGTGCAGAAAGGGTCTAAGTCCCATTTGTTTAGGCAGCAACAGCACTGGCGCACGTGAATATTTTTTTTTGGAAACTGCGCTAAAAGTTGTGTCTTGGGGTCCTCTTTCAATGACCTTAAGCATGTTTACTGAAATTTTTTGATTTTTGAATGAATCAGTTTTTTGTTATTCCTGAAAAACGCAAAAATGGACTTATGCCCTTTCTGCACTGACCGATTCAATTACAGTTCAATTTTTTAAAGAGGTGACGGATTTTTTTTATAATTTAAAAACGAAGTCATCGATACCTACCTATCAACATTTTTCGTGATTCTCAGATTGAAAATAAGGAGTCCGTGAAAATTGAAATTACGATTCTTTCTGCCGATGGGCGAAAATGGCCAAATTCGTCAACTTTTTGCTCCCTACTTCCCTTCGATTTCAACCCCGGTATCCAGTGAAGAACTAGAAAGAACCACTTTCGCAAAAAAATTACCCAGTAGATAGATACAGATCGTGTTTAGTATTTGATTTGAGGACCTTCATTAGGTAGGTAGGTGTACATTATTAGGGTGGATCAACCAAAAAAAAAAAAAAAAAACAAATCAGCGAATTTTGAGCAAATTCTGCAGAGACCTTCATTTTGAGTTGAAAGTTACCCCAAAAAAAAATGTTCGCTCCTGTCACCACTCAATTAACCTGTTTTGAGAAAAATAGCCCAGTTCCGAATGAAAGTAATTTGATCGGGATTTCACGTTGATCTACGTAATGCTATATTGCCATCAAAATCCAAAGACGTCTTTTAGGGTTCTATTGAGCAGCTGAAAATATTGCCAATCACATTTTTTTTTAGTAAAAATTTGTGTTTATTAAAAATTTTTTTCGCAAATATTTCACATTAATTACCTACCTATGTTAAATGCTGAAACGTTGAAAAATATAATTCCTGAAACCAGGGGAATATTTTAGGACGTAGTGGTGCCAATCTCTTGACCATTATTGCCAATTGAAAAAAATAGAAAAAAATATAAATAGGTACCTATAAGGTATAAGTTTTTAGCTATTTTGTCCGATTTTTTGAAACAAGCAATAAAGTAATGAAATGACCTAAAAATTGGCACCACTACGTCACAAAAGTCCCCCCCCCCCAGACTCAGAAATGATATTTTTCAATATTTTGGCACATTTAGTCGATGCAAAATATTTGCAAAGAAAGCATTTTCAAAGCATTTTGGCCATTTTTTTTCATTTTTAGTGTGAATTTGATTTTTAAAAATTTATTTAAAAATCGAAAAATGCACTAGTGATTCATAATTTTTAGTCAACTCTTCTATACCACCTTCATCTTGGAAAAATGTAAAAATTTCAGATACACAGATATCTCAACATTATTCAATATCATCCTACAGTAGGTAGGTACATACAATACAATACACTGGCTTATAAAAATTGATATTATTTCGTTTCATAATTAAAATGATTTTTTTAAATCGACAAAATTCCAATTGCAAAGAAAACGGTCGTCTAAAACTGTTTCTTCCAAAAACTACCCCCGGATAGGAGGTACTCGTATTTAAGGGTTAAAACTGGGCCCAAGTATATACGGATATCACCTTTCACGCTACACGAAGCAGGCAAGCGCTGCAACAAAACTTGGTTGTGTGGTATCACTATCAGTAGGTATATAATTTAATCCACAGATGTTAAAGCGTTAACACGCCGTCCCCTTCATAATGGACATTTATACGTTGCTAATTCTCATTAAATCAAACATGACCGCCGCCACCGCCTTCGACCGAAACAGTCATCATACGAATTTATATGTCGTTTGGTCGCATTTTCTCAGACACTAATGGCGGAAAAAATCGGCATTAAAACCATTAAGATATCTTGTTTTACACAAAACGATTTTACGCGGTGTGTTTTGAATGGTACGTGTACACTATACACTCGTGTAAGGTATCCGAGAGTACCTTTTTATTACATCATGGGGTATAAGGATAGTGAGGTAAAGGTACCTATACCGTTAGCGCCAAGCGTAACATTTTTTTGCTTCAAAGGCAAAAGATGGCAGGTGGTCCTATCGAAAAGTCATTTTTCACGACGTACGGGACAGCTTTTTTTTTGAACTAGGGTCTGCGAGCCGCCTGTTACAACAAGCCGAAGCAACAATTTGCTGACCCCTTGCTAGGGATTGCACCCTGGGGACCTTGCATAATGACAGTCACTGACAACAGATATATAATGCTGCCGCCAACGCCGCCAACTTTATGATATACGGCTTTTGTTGATGACCTCGGGGCGTCCATATACAGATCGTATGGCATGGGTTGGGTTTTCGGTCCAGTTCACAGTCGCGTCCGTCTTCGTGTAGTGTGTAGTGTATTAGTAGGTACCCATATCTATACGCAGCCAAGACAAAAATATGATTGTGCTTTACCTGACATTCGGATATTAATTTTTTTAAATTGTGTTTCTTTAGGGTGATACCGAAATATTAAAAAAAATGAATTTTTTAACCGTTATCATTAATTACATCGATGGCGTTGAAGTGTTTCTCGATCTCTATAGTTCAACTTTTTTTTTTTACTATGCCGTCGTCCCGATGTCTACCTGTATTTCGTGTTCTTTGAATTGTTTACTGGAAAATCATTAGTATAACGAGTCAACACCGCGTTAAAGTATCCGACACGCCGACATCAATAACGATCTTTACCTGCGAAAGGTTCCGAGCATTTGATTTTATTAAGGTGAAATGATGTGTTAATGAGCTGGGAGTGGATTCATAATTTGCATCACTAGAAAAACATCATCCTTAATCACCTAATCGATTATTCTGATATCGTTCAAATATCGGTGATACGAATAAAATTAGAAAAACAATCGAATTATCGTTAGCTAGGAATAGCCAATTTTCGAATAAAATACTTGCATTGTTTTTTTGGGATGAGGGGAGAGGGTTACATTTTGAAGAATCTTCCTAAGAGGGAGTGAAATTTTCAAAATGCTACTCAATATTTGGAACAACAACTCAACAGTTGGTCTAGAACAAATTTTATACATTTTTTTTACGTTCTAATAAAATTGGGGTTTCGTACCCTAATGATTTTCTGAATCCCGTCATGAAAAGTTCATAGTGGTAAATATCATGGAAATATCAACTGAGTATAAAGTTTTTATCTACATTTTAATGACGGATGTTTGATTACCAAACTTTTTTATTACAAATTCCGGATGCAAACACATTTACCTATACCTACTATACCTGCTAAACTAATCTCGAGGCATAGATAAGTTTTTAAATTTTGGCTGATTCAAAAGAAATTGCAAATAGGTATGCGTAAAAATTGATTGTAAGACTTCTTCTTCCTCCATTATTGTATTTGCAGGGTAAACACAGAATGATAATGAGTCGTAGAATAAGTTACTACATGCTAAAAAATCCTGCTTGACTATTTGACAGATTTTTATGCAGAAAAAGTCTCAAAAGTTCAAAAATTGCCATCTCACTCTTCATTTTACTTTAAAAAAATTTAGACTCGTTTAAACTTATGGCCGCTCAAATTTTTTCAGAAACAAAAATATATCTACCACAAAACGAGCACCAAAACTTGAAACGAGTTTCTTTTTTTTTTTATAGAAAAAGTGACCAAAATATATTTTTCATGTAAAAAAGTCTCAAAAATCGCAACCCCACTCCATCCATTCTTGCTCCAAAAAAAATTAGAGCCGTTTAAAGTGTTGACTACTCGAGCTTTTTTTAGAAGTAAAAAATTGTCAAGAAATCTACACTAAAACTTAAACGCGATTCTCTCGGAAAAGTGATTGGGGTCATCAATACTGAAACCTTATATTCCTCAGACACTAATGGTTATAGACCATGAATAAGTGAAAACCGATTGAAAAAATTGAAAAAAAAATTAATTAGACTCCGCCAATTTTGAAAAGTATTAAATCAAGTACATAGGTAGATATAGAAACCATACACAAATACGTATTTCGCAATGTTACGCCAAAAGCTAAGGAGTAAAAAAATTCCATAGACGCAACTCGTCGTATTCAAAACATCCGAACGGAAAATTAGACGTATAGGTAGATATCTCTAACCTATAATTTTATTGTGTCAATGTAAAATGCGAAATTGGACGATAAAAATACCGCCAGTCAGTCACACTGGAAGCGTATACATTTAGCAGCAGGCAGCAGAAGCAGCTATAAACTAAAGTCGACGAAAATATAGTCATCTGTAGAATTATGTTAAATAACTGGGTTGTGCCGGGATACGCGAGCACGCTAAAATGACAGATTAATTTACTTCGTCACGGGTATAGGGATGGCGCTGGACCGTGGTGTCGTCATCAGTCATGAACGGGCGCCTAGACGCCAACATAACCGCCCTTACTTCCTGGTCCCTGCCTCAAACTATTCAAACTAAAGACTTCTTTAATATTCGTGACAGTGATACATAAAACGTTCGCGCAAAAACGACGTTCTCATTTAAAACTTAGCGGTTTCAACGCCACATCAAGTATTCACCTGAATGATTTACAATCACGGTGGATATTTCGATTCGTCGAGTTGGAGTTTCTTTTTTCCTTTAGGTACTTAATTAATATCACGTTGGGATTTTTTTGCTCTCTTTTTTTCAAACTGTATCGCAGTTACCTATTACCACCGATCGTATTAGGTACTTACATGGTACGCCTATATAAGCTGTAAGCTTAAAATACCTTAGCTATACGTAGATGGCACATCGAACGATAAAATATATAGTGTTTTAAGTACTGGTGGTAAACGATTCGTGTAAATGTTGCTGGCTGCGTGTGCGGATAATAAATGACCCGCGAATGTTTCCAAAATATTTTCAACGTGCAATTTAATTCACATCTTTCTCGCGTTGATAAGTTGAAAGTATGTGAAATTTAAAAAAAGAAAAAAAATCAACACCAGGCATCGAGATTTTAAAATGTATACCGCCAAATGAATCGTGAAATAAAAATTTCGTATTTCGCTCGGATCGAGTAAATTAAGCGGATAAAAATACAAAAACACAGTCATTTTTTTCAACACAGAGTCTACAGATATACGTCTATCACACTCGTTGGTCGCGAGTGTCGAGCCCACACGCGACATAAATATTAAATTAACGTGAAACGCTTACCTGTATCACTCTCATAGGTAAACCGGTTTCTTTTGCTAATTGTTCTCTTATATGCCTGGTAGGCTTTGGCGTTTGTGAAAAAGCGGTTTTCAAGACTTCTAATTGTTTGGCTTTTATCGTAGTTCTAGGACCTCTTCGTTTCGATCCTGAATTCGCATCTTCTGGAGACTTATTCTCTATTTGACTATCTCTAGTTTCCGGGTCTCCATCTAGAGATCCTGTATCAATTAAAAAAAAAAAAAAGATCAATAATGGAGAAATTTATAGTCAAATATGTGAGGTGAGTATACTTAGTTCATTGGGGTACAGTCATCATAAACAAGCTAAGTACATATTCACTTTCAGAAATAAGAAAATATGCGTACCTATACTCTCTAAATTTGAAAAGTCAAATTTCACTGCTTAGCAGTCACGAAATTTTGCTTTTTTAAAAGCAGTAGTTTTTTACTGCAAAACAGTGAAAAATCTACTGAATGTGTCAGTAAAAATAATTTTGACTGACCAATTCAGTAGATTTTCTACTGTTTTGCAGTCAAAAACTACTGCTTTTAAAAAGGCAAAATGTCGTGACTGCTAAGCAGTGAAATTTGACTGTTTCAAATTTAGAGAGTAAGCAATTTAAGGGTCACATAAAATAATCAAATCAGAAGCTTATTAGCAGAGA
This sequence comes from Planococcus citri, assembly GCF_950023065.1. NCBI lineage: Eukaryota > Metazoa > Arthropoda > Insecta > Hemiptera > Pseudococcidae > Planococcus > Planococcus citri. The sequence continues at coordinate 44,829,948 of NC_088677.1, forward strand.
TACGAGTACCTACTTGGGAACACTAACAAGGGGGAATTTTGACAAGTTGGTACCTATACAATTTTTTGGAGCGAACAGAGAAATATTGAAAGAGTATCTCAACTGAATGCTTTTTCAACCATGTTTCTCCTCAAATCCTTCCACTGTTTGTTCCCATGTTGTGCAACGTTATCCGTAGTATAGACGTTCAGCAGGGTAGGTCGTTTTAAAATTGTTTAAAAATTTGATGGAGTCCAGCTAGAAATTATAACCAAAAAATCTCAACAATAAGACGTATATGCAGAAAAATTTTAATTTTGTAGGTCATTGCTCAAAACTTTCCGAATAAGAGCTCAAAGTTTTTAAAAAATTTGAATTGGAAAAAAATTCTCAAGAGGTCTTTTGATGTCTTTAAAACTTCCAAATTTCCAAATTATCGGTTTATTCCGTAAGAAAAGCATCAAGTTCAGGAGTTCTCAAAATAATAGGTCTTCTTCAAAATACCTTTTGATAATTCTGAGGTCATCTTCTCAGAAAGAACAACTAATTTACATTTACCTACACGTGATTGTGCGGACATCAAAGGATTGCCTGAGCAATAAATAAATAATTTTTTTCACGCAAACTTTGCTTTGAGCTTTCTTCAATGGGAGAAGAGAAAATAGCCAGGCATTAACCTAAACATCATTTTTAAAATCTAAAATCCGTTCTTACCGATTGAAATTCAAAATTTATCCTCAGCGATGAAGTTACTTTTGAAAAAATTCCACTTTGGATATATGAAATTTTGCATTTATGCTCTAAGTAAAACACATCAATAATGGGTGCTAAGGTTTATTTTTGATCCTTCTAGAGCAATTTGAAATTACTAGAGAGAGTTGAAAATTCGCCGAAAACTCAGATTGACCCAAACATGATTATTTTTGATTTGGGAAATCAAAATCCATTTTTTAACAAATATTTCGTGAAAAAACTGAAATTTGTCAATGGCCACAATTAGCAGTTGGGCTATTCGAATTTTCCAAATTTCCCATAGGTAACTTATCAAAAATCCAAAAATGAACTTTGGAACTTGAAATTTTGGTTGTTACGATAGTTTCAGAGCATGCTCTTTCAATTTTGCTGAGTTTGGATTTCTTTCAAATTGGTGAGAGCCAGATCATTTATTTGGTTTCCTTGTTAATTGTTAGTGCAGATTACCTCAATGAGGAAAAGTGAAATGCTAATTTAAAATTTATACTTTTTGAACTATTTTTTTTTTCAAATTTTTCAATTCTTTGAATCATTTAAGGTTACATCTCTTATTATTGATTTCTACCCCATTGATCATATACATACGTACTTATATACTTAAGCTACAATGTTCTTAATTGAAAAGCACTTTACCTTGGTCCTCGGAATCATCTTGTCCTTTACTATCGACTACACTATGACTTAATGGTCCTTGCAGATCACCGGCAGATAACGAATTGTTATTAGTTTCAGGAGTATTTGGATGTAATTGCGAATGTATATGGTGTTTCATTAGGCCAGATGCTGAAGAATTTGATTCTTCGTCATCATCGTCTTCGGAGCCGGAAAACGTTAACGAATCTGCAACATATCACATCACTGCAACAATTAAATGGCTTTAACGTTATCACTACGTAAACGTAAAGACGATACGAGGCAATTTTTGCGAACACATTTTGACGAATACGCGAACGTACAACTAAGTACCTCCACCTCGTATACCTACTCGACAGAGTCATAGAAGAGCTCACAGTTGGGCCTGAGTAACGTGCCGAGAAAATTTTTTTCAATAATCGAAAATAAACAAGAATTGTTTACTGATTACTTTGCCGGGGAATATTGACTGAAGTGTGACAAAACGCTAATATTTATTTAGGCATTTGACTCGATTACGACAAATGGGTTTTGCGCTACTTCAAATCTTTCGCTCCCCTATGCTTTATTATACTGGTGTCGTTTTATACACAGTCGTCGGCATTTGATTCCACAAACAATCCGCCACTTGTCGTTGGTGATCTCACGTCCCACCTAATCCAACTCAATTCTTTATACTGTACTTTAACGGCATTCAAAGCTGTTCTTTAAACGTTCGTCGAAATTTATTCATCCGGCCTGTCTCCTGTCTTCCTATAGTTTTATTTGAATCTCTCCCTCTCTTTCTCTTTCTTTCTCGTAACTTTGTTAGTTTATCGTTTTTTTATCGGACTAAAGGCAGAGGCACGGTAGTTCGATATACTCAATTGTTGTGTTTTAACACTCGGTCTTGCTGCGAGCCCTCTATGTCTATATAGTTTGTAATAAATTTGTTGTTTTGTATTGAAATCACCCATCAACTGAAGTGATTTTTATACAAACAGGTGAAAGTTACTCAAGTATTTTCTATGCCTACTACCTAGTCGAATTAAAGGTGTGAGTATATGCCGGCTTTTGAATTTTTACCGTTCAGTCTTTGAGAGCAAAATAAATTATCAACAGATAATATGATTGAGTCAGGTTAGTAAAAGCTTTAGATCATGTTGTAGCTTGTATAGCATTTTAGTATTGTTGAATTTTTTCTTTTGGAGGAAGGGAGAGAGATTGATTGCATCAAAAATTAATCTTTTTATATTTCTAGCCAAATCAATCTTTGATTTTTGATCATTTTCGTTTAGTATAAAAAATAAGGAGTCTAGAATAAGAAGGCTACCTACATATTCAAAACATCCAGATATAGGTATTTATTTCATCAACTGTTTTCCCTTCCTCTTTTATTTCTAGTTTATAGAACACTCGAATTGGGTATACATTTGAGTCGAAATTATACTCGCGTTGATAATTTCGCCAATACTCGAAAAATATGTAATTCAACAAGTGTCAAAATTCGAAGAGAAAATTAATTAAAAGTTCCAAACCATTGAAAAATCATACTGACAAGGTTGAATGAAATTAGCATATCACAATTTAATGTACCTAGTACCTAACTGAAATAAAACATTACAAGAAATCGAGTTTAAAATGTAGCAATTATTAAATCAAAACTTGACAGATCGTTAATTTAAATTTTATAAAGCTGTGCCCAACATTCCCATGTACTAATTGTAAGTTTCAAACGTTTACCAATTTGAACACTGAGAATAGAATTCTATGCTTTTACACTGAGGAAGGAAGTGGGTATACCTGTACGTATTGCAATTATTTTAGGAAAAAGAGTGCAAAAATCCTAGAACAAAAAAGTTTGCTTTCAATTTTAATCAAACTTCAAAATTAAAGATACCTATACTATGACTTATAATAGAAATTTTTTTAATGTTCTAGCACCTTCTGCAATTTTGAATATAGGCAGATAAGACAACCAACCTGAATGTGTAGAACTTTAAATGCTCTAAAAAAAGGTTACCTATATGATCATATTTTTTAGTACCTTACTCAAAAATGAAGGCACTATAGTTCACATTGAAAATTTAAATCATTCGTAGTGCCTTTAATTTTGACCCTAGGCTGAAGTTGAAAAAACCTTTTTCGCGCTCTTTTGAATGTTTTGCAAAGATGGCGCAGTCACATTTGACCTATCTATCTGCAACATTTTGAGGAGTTACAGAATCTTGAAGAGCACAAAATATCCGCAAAAGAAAATATCTTTTGCGAAAAAAACCCCATAACTTTATGACTAGTGAAACTTTCGAGCATTGAATAGATTTTTTGAAAGAAATTCAAATTGCTCCTGAATTTATCCATTTTAATTCAAGTGATCTTCTCAGCTCACACGATCAATCATCAATTTCGCTCATCAAACAGCTACATATCTATCATCCTACAACATATCGTGACCCTCTTCTCCTCCCCGTAATCATCAAAATCGTGTTTTTTTTTTAAATCATTAACTCTGGCGTTAAACACAGGTAAGCAAGTGAAAAAAAAGTAGAAATCGTTTCAAATACAAGAATGTGAGATTGGACAAAAACTCGGGAAATATAGAAAAAAAACAACAACTGCTGACAGTAGTTGTCAGATTACAAAACGCTTTCGGTTTTTATTCGACGTGGCATTGCGGTCGCACCAAAACCACACTGTATCGAATAGGTAGGTAGATGAAAAGACAGAAAGGCATCGAGACTAGCCTTATAATCAACATTTCTTCAAATGCGAAACCAGCATCCTAGTTCGCCGACTGAATCGGCACCTTTTTATGTTTAACATGTCAAGTATGAAGTGTTCCCTCGGCAGGAGGGTCTTCGAGCCACTTAAATGACACTTATAACCGTGTTTATTTTAATATTTGTTCTTGGGTTTTGAATAGGCGTTGCTAACCTCGCAGCAGATAGGAATATCAATGACAGCCTTTTATGGAGTGTATATATTCTTAAAACCGTAGATGTTTATCAACGATACCAGCAAACGCTACCGTAGGTCAATTTTCAACGACGTTGTTTTTTTTTCTTTTTCTTTTCTTTTTTCCCAAACCAATTCACGGGTTTTGTAAACGAAGTCTGTGAATATTATAGAGCTATATGCAGGTATTTTTGACTTAATTCTATAGGTTACTCGTATATAGATGTGCCAAATTCCAGGTAACGAGATATCAAATGCAAGAATGCGAATGAAATTGATATTTGTGCGAAAATAGGATTAAGTATAGGCGATTTATCGATGCGTAAGTATATATATTTTTCGGCTTTGGTGGCATTCGTTGGTGACGACCACGTAATTTTTAATAAAACGTTTTTTTATTTTTTTGCTTAAATATGTAATTTTTTGGATACGATTTTGCGATGACATTTGATGAATATATTTACTCCCTATAAAAATGAATATTGAAATGCGTATACCTACCTATTAAAGTAGGATTCTTTTTTTTTTTCGTTTTTCTTCTCAACTAAGAGGTGCTCTTCTATTTAAAAAAAATATTTTTGCCCTGCTTTGATTGCTCACAAGAATTTAAATGTGATCTGTCACGAGAAAACCAGGTTAGTGTCCAAAACGTAAATTTTACAGGACGGGCATTTGAAGTTTTGAATCTATGTGTTCGGGGATCTATGATTCGTAGGTCCGTGAAACTTGGACCATTTTTGACCACCAGGGATGCAAACATAACCTGACATTTTTTTTCAAAATCAGGGTTGCCAAAGGCCGATAATCGAAATTTCCCTAAATCGATTTTTTCGTTTTTTTTAAATTTCGCACCAAAAATTTTGCGAAAACTACTAAGAATGAATTATTAACATAAAATAAGTTATTTATTGAGTTTTTCAATTTTTTCAAAAAATTTTGTTCAAGGTGAAAAGAGTTGATTTTTCCAGCTTAAGCCTCATTCAAATTTCAAAAAAATGGCCTTAATCCTACAAATGTGAGCGGATATCCACAAAAATTTGCATGCTGACTCCCCCGGGCATACATTTTAAGAAATTGAAGAAAAAAAAATTTTTTTCATTTTTTTTGTAGTTGCTCTATTTTTTTAACCTTAAATTTAGGGTCAAAAAAATCGTTCGCGAACGTTTTTACCACCACAGGCAGATTCTGCACCCTGAGTACTACCAATATCCATCAAAAAAAATATATCGATTTTTTGGACACTAACCTGGTTTTCTCGTGACAGATCACAAATTTCTAATAATTAGATAGGTATTCAAAAATCTAAAAATTATTTTTAAAAGAAAAGTTATTTCTTTAAAAAATGTTGAAACTGAAAACTGCCTTCAAAATTTATTTCATTACTCTAGAGGATCTTCTAAGTAGTTATATAGGTAGTTCAGAATTTTTAATTAGGTATAGGTAGTAGGTATCTAACTTTATTTACTCGTAAGTACTCTCATTTTGTACATAGGTACATACATTCTCTTTCAAAAGAAATTCTTCAACCAAAAAAAACTAGAATATTAAAATTCTTCTTCTTTGTAAAGAACTGCTTGAATTTTTTATTTTTTATTGTTCAAAGATTCGCTCAACTGGTACCTCTATACCTATACCTACTAGTTTGTAAATCAAAATTGGAACACCCGTTGTACCTACCTTACAAAATGAAAATGTGATTTTTATAAACTAAGATACGATATTTTTAATGATTTCTTTTCAGTAGATACATATATTTCCATTCGCTTACAATGTTTCGCTACTGAATACCTACAGCTAGAAATTCTCAGAAGAATGTTACTAATCCTATATTTTGACGTGAAAATTTTACACGTATAGTGAACATAAATACTATAAAATATTTTTAAAATTCTTTTCAACAATAAAAAATTTCCAACTTCGCAGCCTAAGTAGCTGTTCAGGGCCATTAGAAATAATAAAACGTGGTGCCTGAATAGGCTATAAATTAGAAAACTGCATGTGCAGTTTTTATTTTCCTTCTTTTTTTTTTTTTTTTTTGATATTCCGAGAAAAATAACAATGTCGCAATTTTAGCGTATACCTTATAAAGAGATAAATTTACAGGTGACATTTTAACGTTCGAAAAAAAACACAGCCGATGGTACGTAATAAAAATTTTTATTTCGCAAAGTCCTCTAAAATGTATATTTAATGCATAAAGATGAATTTATTCACATAGGTAGATATGCAGATTCCTGGTATACCTATGTTCATACGTACCTATTACTAATGATGAGGGGATGAGGAAAATATGAGGGGTTTATAGGCAGATATCGATTCAACAGCGGGTAATCGTAAAGAATGAACCAGCTGTGAAAAAGTAGATCATTGACATTTAAAAATTTTCATAGCTTTGTACGGGGGGTAACATCTTAGTTGGTCGAAGACATAATATGGCATAACATTTTTTTAAAAAGTAGACCTTACGAGAAGCTGCATGCGCGGTTTCTCGCGAATATAAATCTTACCTGTAAAACACACGAGAAGAGTTTTACGACAGAGGAAAAAAAAAAGAAGAAGAAACAGCAAAGCATTTGTTCGGTACAGCGGCACGGTATTACTCATTGTTATTGGTAAATTCTCGAATGGCAATGTCATAAGAGAGATTCCTTTTTGAAACGAGCCGAAGGACGATATAAGTATATTTTTATGATGCCATCCACAGTGAATGAAGCGGTATTTGATGGCAACAACAGGGCATACAAGCCTAGGTGTTTATGTTGTTTAAAACGTGTTTATTAAAATTGCCTTTTGTACATGGTACCTACATATGTAGGTACTACACATAGGGTTATTATTATTTTTTTCGCCAAGTTTCACGGTTCTGCATCCTCGTTCGTCGGCGTGCTTATCGTATCTCCAACGAGAATAAACGATTGGATGTATAATTTGCGGTGTGGTGGTCGCGACGGCGACGGCGACGACGACGACGACGTAAACCAAAATGCTCTGCGTCGTGCATCGTGCCAGGCACGTTGCTGAGCATTCAGCTATAGACTAGACCGGATTAGCATGAGTGATCAAGCTCGCAAGTCGTAACTCATTTCGGTCCATCGATCGGATGATTACCACGTATACCTACTTAATCGAGCACTGGAATGGATTCTGCGTTAATTGAAGAGTACGTTGGTCACTAGATCGATTTCAGCCTCTAATGACCATCTATTTTGCGTGTTACCGCAACTATACACTATGGGAGCTGTTCTTCGCCACAAATTGTAACGTTAGGTAGGTAGTATCAAGTGTAAATTTTCATCATGCAGGGTTCATTTTGACTTGCAAGACTCACAAAAAAAAGGTAAAAGGATACTTGCGCAGTTTTAGTAAGAGGAACTTTTGCAATTCCGAAAGTATCCTGTCCATTCTGATCTTTTTTGGATCAAATTTGACTCAAATGTATTCGATCAAAGGTGTCTAGCCTGTTTACCTTAATCAGTATAGGTAGGTACCTATCATTTTCATCCAGTCAATTTTTAAAAATCAACTTATTTTGCGAAAATACTTTTGAAAATTTGGCCATCTTATGAGAAAAAATTTAGCATCATTTTCGAGGATTACGAAATTCCTATAGACTGGAGGCTTTAGAATAGCTGTATCGTTTAGTATATTATATACTATACGAACACACGTCCTCTACTCCTCTCTCTTTCTCCACCGGTTCATGACTTCCCTTCAGCAAATTACTAAAAATGCACAAATGGTTGAAAATGACGAAGGTTGCGTCTTATACTTAATTGCAAAGAGGACAAGCAGGAACTTTTGGTTTCACGCAGTTTAAAATTTTCATTAAAATATTCCTTGACATGTTGAAAATTTAAATGAATTGGGTACCTACGTTTTCTGTTTAATCATAACCAACTACAAATATTTCGTGTTTGTAGCAAAACGGTGACATGATCATCCAAAGTAAAGGCAAGGAAAAGAGGGGAAGTAGATAGGAAAAATTTACGTATGGATACTCGAAAACGAAGAGAAGACTATGTGCCGCTTTATTGGTTCCCACGTTGTTAAGCTGTCTATTTGACTTAATCCTGTACCAATTGCGACGGCAGACAGGAGGGTGGTATATGCCAGACTTAAAAGTATTCGTAAATTTCAACAACGGCAAACAGGTTGTCAAGTCACCTGCAGAGAGCACCGGATCATATTTTCCATGCTGGTAACAAGTTATTTTAAATTTTGTTTTACACCGCGCGTATTTTCAAGTACTATAAAAACTCCTCCCAACATCCTTCTCCTAGTACCTACTCGTACACCTAATACAGGTACGCGTGATGGAGGAAAAACGAAACGAACGATGCGTCGTCGGTTTGTAATAATATTCGTTTCATTTCATTTTTCCTCCGCAGTCAATTCGACAATTCAATGACCGCGCTCACTGCTCAATGCTCGCACGATCTTCAAATATTTGTGCGATACCGCATCGCTCCGGCAAACATTAAAAATTACCTTAATAGGTTTATAATCGAAAAAAATTATTTTTCGAATCGATTATAAAAATATTTACTTAAGCGGATACCGAATAATCCCTTATGTAAACTTGATTCCATAACACCCTATCATTAAAATACGCAAGCATGTAATCAAGAACATCTCATATCGATATCGCGTTATGCTTTTTTCCTCCTAATCGTAAAAAAATTATGAACCGCAATCGAACACGCGACGGGATGAAAAAAAAAACAAATAAAAATATCTCGTTTGTGCGGTTTTTATCGTTTTTTAAAATGTTTATGAATCGTTCAAATTGGACGTATAGGAAAAAATCATCGTAATACGGATAATTTGTAGACAGTCGCCCTATTTTACGCGACTATACATAGTAAGCTTTTAATGATAAGCCGACTTTATGTAGTATGTACGAGATATATATACTACCCTATCGCTACATTATTATGTGAGAAAGCTCGTTTCCAGCAAAATTCAAGGCTCTGATTCGTGTAACTTTTTTAAAAAAACGTTATTTTGACTTTGAAAAATCCAGACGAGGAAATGTTCAACATTTGTCTTGGTTACCTAATAGGTAGGTACTAACAAAATAATATGGATTTTTCAATTTTTGGTAAATTTTTGAAATCTTTGAGCCCCCTCCCTTAACAAATGTGAAAAAATTAAATTTCACCAAATGGACTTGGAAAGCTATTGTTTGGTACGTAGGTACCTATCCTATTTTTGACTTCCCGAATTGCATTGGAAACAGTTTCGAATCGTTTCAAGCAGTTCTGGAGCTTCTAGCAGTGTTTTAAACCTGAAATTATCATAAAATCTTACCCAGTAAAGTTGAAACGCTTCGAGAAAATTTCAATTTTCAAAATTTTCTGAAGACTCCGATTTTGCTTATGAAAAGTTCGAAACCGTTTCCAATCAATTCGGCGGGGAGGATGTCAAAAAGAGGGTGCATATAAAATTTCAACTTTCTAAGCCAATTTGAGTTGATTTTCTCACTTTTTTGTCTTAAAGATTTTCAAGAATTCACCAAAAATCGAAAAATTCATTTTTAGCACGTAAAATTTTGTTAGCTTTGCCCGACTCAAAAATTCTTCAGCATGATTGGGATACCCGCTAGCTATTAAGACACAAATTATTTCAATTAAGTAGGTAATTGTTCTGAAATTCAGTCCAATGTCAAATCAAAAGTTGTGTTTTTATAAAATTTTATGATACGAATACGAATAGTTACAACTCTGCCCAGTCATTTTATTATTTAAAAAAAAAATGATGGCTTTAATGAAATTTTGATTTCATGATTTTATTATTCCTGCAGTAAATCTTTCCTTTTCAGTTCATTACCAACCTATATCAGAATTGCAGTGAACCGTGTATTATCATGAATTTTTGAACATTCAACAGGTTTTTTTTGACACTCAAGTTTAAATGTACATTAGGTACCTCCTACATAAATTTATAGAATATTATTCAATGTACGAAGCAACTTGAATTTATCGAATAAAAAGCCCATTTGAACCCTTCGGCTTTTTTCCGCATTCGAATGAAATCTAGCTGGATAAATGAAACAAGTTTTTAACTAGGCCCATTAAAGTTACTTTTCAGTTACCTATTCTAGAAGAGTTTGAACACTCAATGTGGGGAGAGTAAGACTAGAAACACATTTTCCCTGAAGGCTCCGAAAGGATTTAGTTTAAAAATAGGATAATGAACTGAATTATTTCGAAGGTTGAGATTTAGAACGTAAATTAAGTTTTCATTTTTCAGAATTCCAATTACTTACTATCTTTCAAATTGGGCTACAAAATTTTAGAATGATTTCTGTATTTGCATTACCTCTTCAAAATCAATTTCCAGAACTTTGCATTGTCATAAAATTATAAAAGTACTCATTCAATTTTTGGAATTCACATTGCCTCTAAATTACAGATTTTCAAACCATTTTTCGAAATTCCCTTTTTCTTCAAATTCTTTAAATTACAAAATTTTATATAAATTTTTGAGTTCACATTGTCTACAAATTTCAACACTTTTAATCAATTTTTGGATTTTACAATACTTGTATATGACAAAATTATCTATTTCAAATCAATTTTTGAGTTTACATTGCATCTATATACTTACCTAAATCAATTTTCGGAATTCTCACTTTCTCCAAAAATCATGAAAGTGCAATCTATGATTTTTGCCACTTCTTAGTTCGCCTGACTGTGCCACAACATATTGGCTTGGCTTTGCCACATTAACTTTGTCACAGTAGACTACACATATGGTAATGGCTTTGCAAATTCACCCTGTTTTTTTTTTTTTTTTTTGCTGTTTCTCACAATTTGTGACCATTTGTGCACTTGCGCAGCCGATTCAATCGCATATTCTTTTACTCAAATCCGACTGAATTTTCAAAATAAAGAACACAAAAAAAATTCCTCAACTTGACTGGATTCAAGGCCCCTTTTCTATTTTTTTTTTTTTTTTTTTTTTAAAGGAAATTATGCATTAAAATAATGAACTAAAATTTGCAATTGCTCAGCTGTAATTACCCATCAGAATCAAAACAAAAATTATTCTATTCCCTCCGCCTTAATGATTCTCACACTCTGTCCAATACGTAAATATAAAAAAATTATTGGATAGTTTGAGAGAACTTTTAGGTATACTTATAAGAAAAAATTGCTACTCTCAAACCGAGACCAATACCTATAGTCTGAAAAAAAATGGAGAAACCGAGAGCACGTGCTTTTCATTCAACAGTTGATATCGCAATTTCGCAAATTACGCTAAAAATCTTGGAATTTCGTCCCTCGAATGAGTCAAAGATAAGGTCACAACTTCAGACGAATACTTCTCGAACACTTCCTGGGGCGAAATTAAGCTAAGTATACAGATCTACACTAAAAAAATCGTAGGCATAATCTTCGATGGATCCATATTTAGCGTTCACATATCTGTATTTGAAATGTAAATGAGGGTGCAGGAGTATTGTTCTATTGGCGATATTTTATCTTCGCTTCTATATGCTAACGAATTTTATAGAGAAGAAACATCGATAAGAATTCGGACTCGGTATTAAAATAAGTGATAACATATATATACTGATAGGCAGATATAAGTTAATGAAGCAGCTTTAGGCTGGTAGGTAGGTAGGCACTAGGTATGTGCTTAATTCCCGCCGAACGTGTTTTAAAACAGTATTTTGCATTTCAGCTGCAGCCTTGTTGACAAGTTGTCAAGTATATAAGATATCGTTTTCAAAATCACAGCTGATCTTACGATTGAAAACGATTTCTCAAACTAGTGAATCACTGCGGCAGATACTGGTTGGTTTTAATGAAATTCTCCTAGCCCCAGTTCGAATTCCTTCCAATGGCTTATGCATGGATAGGCAATGAAAAGATGAGGTGGAGGAGGATAAAGTTGAAGATTAAATAAAGACGTAGACGTTAGTAGGTATAGAATACGAGTATAACGTAGCAGCAAAACTTTAATCCCTCTATCAAAAGTATAAGTATATCGATAGATGTAAATCAAATTTGGCACCGTAGTCTATAGCCAATTAGCAAGCTCGTACTATCGATAATTAATCCGGCGGAAATTAATTTATACCCGGTTGAGTTTTTATTTTGAACGCAAATGTTTATAAAACTGACACAATAATCTTTCATACACCTTTATAGTATAGTAGGTATATCGATTATCATAAATCTAGTCCATTTCAAAGATTACGTGCATGTGTATAAACCAGTTGTCAGTTTATTGTTGGTATGTAAAGTATACTACCTATAAAAATTACAATCCGATTTTCTTCCCTATAGAGAGATTATAGCCGAATAAAATCCAGTTTCACACATTGTTTTTTTTTATGCTCCACTCGCCGCTATTAATATTTTTTACATACGCTTTTAAAACCCCCCGGATGGCTATCGATATAAATCTCGGACCAATTTTCTGTTAGTACGTATTGCCTTTCACTCGATTTTCATTTTACAAATCGCCGACCGATGATATGTTTTACTCGCGTTTAGCCGAGCTACATCTGCATATCTCACCGAGTCTGAATAATGGTGTGATGTGTTGTGGTACTTTCATGTAGTCTTTCAACAAAACGCCTATAACAAGATTTTTTCATCGCCTAACCTGCTAACTTGGCTATCTTTACGTTATGATTAATTTGCCAAAGACAATAAGAACCGCGTATTCGAAAAGTTGTGCTGTTCTTTCAATTAACACGTGATTCATTATGATCGCAGCTTTGGATGTATGTACCTATGTGTTTTGTGTTTGTGTACTATGTACTGTGAACGAATGATAAATTACGGAGCGATTTACAACTGGCTGATGGACAAGAAGCGTTAATGTTTTGATTTGTCGATGACTGCTCAGGCTGCTGTCATAAGGTAGAAGTACACGCTACACAGTACCTTGTCTGTAAGAGTTTGTAATCGAACAAGCAGACTATCTATCGATTCTACTTTAATGATGATTTGTAACCCATCTACGTACTCTACCAAAATACTATGCACTCGAGACGAAATACAAGTACCCTCGAGGAATTGAGATACTTAATGGACTTTGCAGTAGCGTAACTTGACACCCCTTCCCCGGGGGGGGGGGGGGGGTTGAAATCAAGATACAAGATATTCTACAAAAAAGTGTATTTTTACGCGAAGGCTAAAAATTCACTTTTTCAGAGCTTCGGGGGGGGGGGGGTTGACGCCCCTGGGACTTTGTTTTCTTCAACCCTTAATTCAAAGAATGAGCAGAAATCAGCGCCAAAAATCGAACACGCTCAATTATTTATTACTTAGGAGAAAGCAGACGAGGAGAGCAGAGAATACAATAGAACACTCAAACGACAAAAAATACCTACAGTTTTTAGAAGCAAAAAAAATGTGATTTTGAAATAAAATAGGTACCTAATGTAAGTATTTTTCAAGTAAAACTAATGAACGTTTATTTCAAACCCAAATATCAATTTCCTGAAACCAAATTTCACCATCTCCATATTGTGATACTCTTAGGCTATGAATTCTCCAATAGAACTTGAATTTTTCGCTGCCATTTTCCAATTTTCCCCAAAGGAATATGCGCAGTGAACACTCACAACAATATCAGTAAATTTAAACGGGAGCTGGATACCCAATTTTAATTTTTTGGCTAAATTACAATGCGTATTTTTGAAAAAGTCTGAAACATTGAAAATTGTCCAATTGAAAAGTCGTTTTCTTCACTATCCAAAAAATTTGTTTTCTGCACAATATCCACACTAAAGATTACTTGATGATTAAATTTTCAGCTGCGAATTCCTCTTCCGGCTTTGGACAAAATTTGAAATTTAGGTACCTACCTATGGGGAAAAACTGAAATCTCGCTGAACAACCCAAGTTGACTAGAAATGACGAAATTTTTTTTTGGTAAACGACGTCACGGTGGAAATAAATTTTCATGAAACTAATGTCAATTTGAACAGATTTTGGAGAATTTTTCATAAAATTGGAATTTACAAAATGTCATCGGAGACTCCAGAGTAGCTTAACGATTTCTCTATAATCGATTCTGCAGATTGAAAAAATACGAGAAACCAATTTTGAAAATATAGTCGGTCAGATGGGTCCCCAATAGTTTATTTTGGACGGATTTTGGAAATTTCAGGAAACTTCAAAGCAACTCAAAACCACCTCCAGTTGATTTTCAAAGTTGAAAGTGCGGTGGATAATAAATTACACGTATCTAACTTATAATTAGGTAACATTTCGTAGAAATCGAAATTTCAAAAAATTCAACGAAGGCTCCAAAATTGTTCAAAACCGTTCACGATCGCTTCCAATCGATAGCTAGAATGTAGGGAACCAAAAATAAGGTAAATAGGTACATAGATACCGTAACATCAGATTTTGATGATATTTTTTTTCAAATCCAACTGCGCTGTAAATTTATCATTAAAAAAATGCAAATTTTCTTTGACTAAATCTCGAAGAAAATCAGTACCTACGTAAAAATTCGTCATCAAAGGAAATTTTCACGAAAATTGTTCACTGATGGCACTTGAAAAAATTCAACGCATACTTAAGGCCTTGTTATCAAACAAATTTAAGCGAATAAAGTAGAATTATTTTATGATCGTAATAATTTATCGGTCGATTCATAGAGTTAAAGTCGTTGATTACATTGGACAGACCTGACGTAACAAAACCATACATCTAAATCATGGGCTACAATCTTTTCATGTTTGCGGTAGCGAGAGTCTTGTTTTTACACGATATGATATGTTAATTACACGAGTGTTTGAGCTAAGGCGAATAATATGGTGATTGGACCACCAACGGTTGTATTCTTTTGCCATAAAGTTTTTTCATTTGCGTAAATCATAAATCGAAAGCGTTTTTATTTCTTTAAATCAATAAATTAAGACGTATCTACGCGGGCTTTTAAAACACACGTAAGTATACTCGAGTTGGGCTGAAAAAAAACTAACCTATGAGAAGGACGTGTTATTATTATCTCCACCCATACCTATCTACTTTTGAGAAACTTCACGCACGTTTTTCAACTACCTATATCTACGAGTAAGTATATGTCTTATACGTGAATTGATTTTAAACATGAAAAGCTCCAACTCTTTGAACGCTTAAGCTCGCGAATAAATCATCGTGGCTAGTACGAAGATTGTACGAGATAAGAAAAGTGTTGAAAGAAGACATCATGCGAAATATCGGTCGATATAGGTAGACGCGATTGGTTGAAAATATCAGACGAAAGGAAGAGCTCGAATACGCCGACAAAACGTTTAATGAGAATTTATCGACCACCAATTACAAGCTGCCAGAGAGTACGGTTGAAAAAAAATAAATAAATGGAAAAGACGTTAATAAAAACAAAAAAGTATATAGTATAGTAACATACACGTAGGTAGTAGGTCTAGGTACCTATACAACTTATTAGTGTACTCGTAGGTACGAGTACCTACATTACCTAGGTATACGATGAGTACGAGTGTAGTGTACGTAGAGAATATCGTTTACCTCCGAGTCGGCTGTCAGAAGTGCTGGCAGTATCCCCGGCAATATTTATCGGAATAAAACGAGCGGAATGTCTGCAACGAGAAAGGACCCCTGTGGATACAGATGAAGAGCGAGTGTCAGAACCAGAGGGGGCTCTCGTTTACCTTTCACCGACAAACCTGCTCGCGGGGGTCCTTTACATAGGTTTAAGCTCGCGCTTGCGTTTTTTTGCTCAACATTTAACGTGAAAATCGCTATTGTCTTATACAACGAACACGAAATCACTACTATTTTGAAATTTCGCTGACGTTCATCGGCAGAGGGGCGGCGGATCGCTCGGCGTGCGAATGTTTTTTACTTTTTCAATAGCTGTACGTGTGTATGTGCGCGCGTTACATTCTATGACGTTTTTGAAAGTTTATTTTGCTGCGAGAATTGTGCGATTCGATGCTACGCGATAAGTTGGCGTGTTTTGAACTGATATGTTGGAGTTTTCTACCCTCCTCATTTCCACGATG
The DNA here is from genome assembly GCF_950023065.1 of Planococcus citri. Classification (NCBI taxonomy): domain Eukaryota; kingdom Metazoa; phylum Arthropoda; class Insecta; order Hemiptera; family Pseudococcidae; genus Planococcus; species Planococcus citri. Next base: position 44,846,248 of record NC_088677.1, read on the forward strand.
AGTAGGTGCTCGTTCTCGTATTATTTAACATCAATGATACGTTCGTTGGGTTGAATTTCAAAAAAAAAAAAAAAAAAAAAAATGAAACACATAACCGAATTCATTGTGATATTTTTCATTCTCGATGAAAACAGGGAGATATATCTACTCGTATTCGCTATATAAACTTACACCTAGAAATGCGAGCATTTTTCAGAAAAATGTTCTCAAATATGTGTCATTCAATTGAAAATTTTAATGAGGAAACTAGATTTTATGCAACTGGGATACAATTTTTTGAATGTCGAGCATTCGTGGATTCGTGAATTTTCAAAAACTGATACTTGAAACGAAAGCTTTGCACAATTTTTTTCAATTTTCAATCTTTTCTTTGTATGTATCTTTGATGACGATAGTATTCGTGTACTTCACTTACCCGAAACCAAAAGCAAAACGTTGATTCAGATTCAAGAAATGATGGAGAAGACTGAATTAACTTTTCGATACGGCTGAAAATTTAAATGTATGTAATTCCCAACACTCGAATCGAAAATTTATAATTTCTCAACCTTCTTACGTCTGAAAATCCCAAATGATTTTATTTTTCAAAAAATAATCAATTGCGGCACCATAAAAAAATTACTTAGTAGGTATGTGGAATGGACAATATTTTTATTAAATTTCTGCGGCAATTTTACCAATATGAGTTTAATAAAGTGGATCCCCCCTCCCAAAGTCAGCGGATTTTGACCAAATTCAGCAGAGACTCAATTTTTCTCCCAAAAGATAAACATCTTCAAAATGGATCTTAAATTCAAAAAAGAATCTATCGAGCATTGGTTCTCTTTTCCAATATCATTGTAGGTACTTCGTATACACGTATGTAAATCTACCATACTTCTCAAACAAATCTCTCCTTCACATACTTACAACGAAGCGTAGGGGAAAAAAGTATAAAACCAAACCAATAAATTCACACGATTTACAATTATCATTCAGAGTAAATGACCCATAACGACCTATAGTATTCCTTAAACGTGAAACGTTTTACAATAAATTTGAATGTTTAATATGATTTATAAATATTTTCATCAGCTCGCTTCAACCAAAAAAAAAAAAAACTCGAACACATCGTGTATTTATAATTCGACAAACACACTCGATTTTAGAATACACAAATAAAATATAGGTACACCTATACTATATGAAATCCGAAATTCGTTAAATGATTGGAACAACGACACCTCGGCAATTACAAGATTCGAACTCGACTCGCATTAATAGTCGGGATAATTTCCATCGAATACGTATAATTCTTAAAAATAATTTTTCAAACAAGCGGACTTATGGAATTATAAAAAAATATTGAGATATAAATCTTAAAACTGGATGTTTCCGAACACGTTCGCTTTTTGTTTTTAAACGAAATGAAAAAAAAAATGTGTATGAGAAGAAACTGGCGGAAAGATATATAAGTTATTAAAATAGGTGATTTATATGTAAATGTTCGCCTTAATAACCTCTAATAAAATAAATTAAATGACAGTTGAGAAAACATACATTTTTATCATTCACTGCAGTCACACAAAGACAGTAACAATTAAACACTGTTTAAATTGTAATTTATCTTGGTAATTCGTCGTACAGACGTTGGTTAGTGTTCGAAAATAGCTCTATTTCCATAAGTAGGTATATAGATAGATACTGATAGATTCCATACTTGGTGCATATTTCAACCAGTGGACAATTTTCAAAGTAAAAGAAAAAAGTAAGAGGGAAAAATTCATTTATAATTCCATATTTCCTTAAGACCGTAATAAGACGATGCGATGGCAAAGAAATACGTGTAGTACGTACAGGTGAAACACGCAGATCATTCTGCATAAAGGAAAACGAAGGTATAGAGAAGAAAGGAAACATAGCAAGTAAAGGAGTAGGTACCTAGTGAAGGAAAAGCGAAGAATACGCGGATTGAAAAACGGTCCCTACAGGCAGTAGCTACACCGGAACTCGGCAAAGTGGAATGTAATTTCCGTTGATGAGTTTCATATCGAATTTTTCATGCAACAAGAATAAGCCTTCTCTTAACGTTTTCGCTGCTTTTCAGCTGATCTACCTGATTTTCCATCTTTATAGAATTTTCTGTTACAAACAGCAAATCTATTAGATTTCCAAAGGGAAGATTATTTTATTTTCGCTACGGATTACCTACCTGCTTACCCAGCCACCCTATAGCGAACAGAATTTCGTAAACTTTCAACCCTCGTTGATGTTTTGGCGTATAATCGATTTTCGCTGATTTGTTCCCGCGTACGGTAGGTTTCTCTACGTATAGCTGCGTCCGAATCCCTAAACTTTATACTTACTCGTAATACTACGTCTGCCGTGAAAATTATGAAATTTCGTCGTTTCGTATCGCGTATCATTGTTCGGGGGTTAGATTTTCGTTATATATGAAGTGAGAAATAATTAAATCAGAAGGGTGTGTAAGTTGGTGTACGGTAGTAACCGTAAATAAATTTCAGGTTGTGCTATACGTCGCGCGTCGCCTGTACGTGCACTGCACATTCTCGGCCGTGTTTTTTTTTTGGACGAATTTTTCCGTACTTATGTGTTTCCAAAGTATACATTTGTGTGACATGTTTGAAGATCATCTTCATTTTTATTATTAGGTTATCGTATCTATATGTAGTATCTGGACTCGTATCTTTCGTTCCTCTCCGGATTTTTGATATTTTTTCAATTAGTATTTCGAAAACATCCATTCGATTCGATTTTCCCTAACAATTCTAAAATACCTATGTATATAACTACAATCACAACTTGAGTAGGAAGGTATCTCTTCGCTAAAGTCGCGATTCCCCCCTCAATTTTCGTTTCTTCTCTCCCACCCTAAACTAAACAAAAGCTCAAGGATTATGGCGATAGAAAATTCCCTGAAATTTTCACTATATACTACCACTACTACCGAGAAAATGTTACTTATTTCATTCAAAAAAATGATATAAAAGTGTCGACAACATATCGATTGTATAGCGCAATGTAAATAAGACATCACGTGAGAAACAGACAGACGTTTCGTCACGACACTACCTACAGCAATGCATCTATTCAAAATGCTCGTAAAATTTGACACTTACGCTGTTCGCAAGAACTAATCACGATGTAGTCCCGTGAAGAGAGAGATGAGGAGAGGAGAAGAGACGAAAAAAAAAAGAATGTATAAAATTTTAAAATGTACCAACGGATTGATACCGTAAGTACCTTACCTTACCTTACCTTACCTTACCTTACCTACAAGAACATACTCGTATGTACTCGTACCTATTTCATGACGAAGCACATCGCAGGCAGCCGTGACGAAACGTCCTGGCGCCTACTAACTGACCGAACCTAATTTTTTCTTTAAAGGAAGCTATTGTACTGAGGTATACAACAATAGAGCCAACCGTGCGACAATAATAACAACAATAACGATAAACATCTTATAGGCTTACAGGTGCTGCCAATGTCTATCTATAATGTACCAATGTATCTATCTATCTATCTATGACGTACACGATCAGTGCTAAAATAATAGTAGCCACTGTATTATTTTACGCGTTACCTATATCGCGATTTGACAGCAGAACGAAGTAAAAGATACATCGGATATTAAATCGGAGGACGTGAAGGCGTCGTGTCACGTTGGGCAGCAGCAACGACAGCAACGACGACGACTTTTTCTCTGGTGACAGCTACGCATGTTGTAGGTCTAGGTACTACTATAGTACGTGTATTCCCATAATACCCGGTAAATACGCGAGTACGCGATCGCAATTCATAAAGTTCAATTTATTATTACCTACTCCTCTTATCCCAACGAACTACATTTTGGTAACGTTCGCAAGAGTCTCCCATCACGTTATCTTTATATGTACCATAACTTATGTATCATCTAGGCACCAAAGTGTATTGATCAAGGTGCCAATACCTTCGATTCGATATAGGTACGTACAAATGTCGAAAATATATTTTCTCTTGCAGCTTAGAGTTAGGTATACCTAGTCATCGTAGATAGCTAACAAAGGAAGATACTTTCTCAAATCCGGTTCCAAAGCCCCGGATTTGCCATAAAATGCCAAAATTCATATACAGGAAGACCTCCTATAACTAGTTTCGTCGTCAAATATTCGCCAAATATACCTACCTAATTTATTAATTACCTACTTATGCATTGAGTTAAATCTATCCTGTAAATATGCTTATCTGCGTATTCTGCACTCAACCAAACATTACTCTAGAGCATTCAGCATATTTTCACAATATTTCGCCAGTTAGCAGAACTAGCAACTATAGCTGGAAGAAGAAAAAAAGCTCTGAACACGAAATTGTTTCTGTTAACAGAAACGAAGTAAGCTCGGAGGAAAAAAATTGGATTATAATCATGAAATACGAAACTTTACTGTATCTGAGCACATCAGCTTTGATCAAATTTTTGCTCATCTGAACATATATGACATTGACATCGTATGCATCTGCGCAGACCCAGGGTAAAGTATAATCCGATCTAATTAGACCTAGGTAATAAGACCTTCAAACCGATTCAGTCAAACCCTTTTAGATCAGTTTGATTATAGATCACATCAAAAATCAAAAAAGTTGTAATCTGAGCTAACTACTTTAGATTCAGCCATTACTTTGCGAGAAAATAAAATGGACCAGATGGTAGCAGAGCGGTGGTTTTTTTTCTTGAAAAACATCTATATAGTTCAATTCGACAATGGAAATTAAAATGTAACTATATGGGAGTTGGGTGAACTTTAGGTACCTACTAGTCCTATACATCTTCAAAACTAATTATTTTCAAGTTTAAAATTGGTAGTCTCGCATGAAATTTACGCAACTGTTCTTATTTGATTGTTAATTTAATTTTTTTTCTATCCTAAATTCTATCATTAAAAACCGTAAAAGAGCTTTTTTTGTTTCTCTCTAGCAGGTCTGCCCACCAACAAAATACTGAAAGAATATGCCGAATCACCCTGTGTGCTCTCTACAATTGTCTACAAAAATTAAATACACTTAAATTTTCTTACCTTGACTATTTTTTCCGAGCATAAAATCTTCTTTACAAATAAACGTATTGTCATTTAAAATATACAGTTCCTCTCCGGTTGAGAGCTTTTTTCGACACACTGTACAAATGAAACAATTTAAATGGAACACTTTATCTCGAGCTTTTCTCACTAAGTCTTGTGGCTTTATTCCTAGCGAACATCCTCCGCATTTTGTGCCATATCGTCTGTAAAACAAAACAAAACTTAAATAAATATAACGATTCAAATAGGCGATGTTTTTGAAATAACTACATACACGTAAATAAAACACGCAAGAAAATAGTGATAGGTGGAGGTACCGCTAAGTGTGTTAATTGTGCTGCATATTACTGCTCCTTGCACTTTTTTCACCTTAGTGTTTATAATCTGAGCTGTAATACGTGGATAGGGTGAGGCAATCTAAGGGAGCGAACCACCATTCTATAGCTGGTAAATTGGGTTTTCATAGGGATAATTCTGATTTCAATTTAAAAATCAGGCTTTGAACATAGCAGGATGATGGAAATTTTTGTCCAAAAAAACTTGCTTGGTAATTAGGTAGGTAGGTAGGTAGGTAGGTAGGTAAAGAGTTATTACAGTACGTACGTTGAAAAATTAAGATATTTCATCTTCACTTAAGTACCTATAGTATGTAGATACATATGTATACTCTATAGTTGGTATGTATCGAGCAGAAAAGAATCATTCTCAGAAGAGTTATGCTTCGTAAAAAGTTCGAAAAGTGTCCTTCTGAGTGCAATACAAATTGGCAAACAAATGAAACACCTACTCAACAAAAACGTAACACTTATCTATGCACAATATGGGAGTGCAGAACATTAGAATAGAGAATTTGTTTAACACCAGGCTCGGATTTGGTGTAATTAGGTCTAAATCACATGTGACGCGTCTGCCCAAAAGTGAAAAGAAATAAATTGAGATGTCTACGCGAAGTCGGTGAAAAGTAAATTACGGTAAGAAAATGGTAAATATAATGGGACAGTTGCTGGCTGCGGAGTCATGTGACGTTACAAAGCTTGAATAATGAGCTCCGTCACGGCTGAAAATGTTTTCATGCAACAACGACCATCTTCTTTAATAGAACATAAAAACAACGTCATTTACAGTACCTAAGTATGTATTATCACTACGTGTACGTACGATATCTCACCCAAATTCGTAGGTATCTGCATAGCTACTTCAAGTCTTCTACTCGTACTTTGAATCAAGAATAAGGCGAAATTTTTTCTATCCCTTAATCGAATCTATATACATAATTTGAGGTTCGTGGCTCGTGGGTTTTCTTTCAAAATCTAAAATTTATCGCCCTCCTCCCTTCTACTAATTATTAACTTGACAAGACGACGACGGGATGAAATTATTCATTTTTTTTTTTCGTTACTCATCATGAGTCGTTGCGGTAGATTAACAAGCAAAACAAGTCAAAAAAATCGGGTGGGAATTGGGTATTTTTTTCACGTTGATTAGTACATATCGTTAGAAGTGTGCGAGGAGTAATTTATCGCGACGGTGCTCTATGGACGTGATGGTACTGTCTCACGGGTAACGAAGCGTGAACTGGTATAATCAAAGTAGGTAGGTCCTAGGTACACAACATGGGTGGTTAAGCATATTTTTCTTTTTTTTGCGTGCTAAATTCCGATCGATTCGGTTTTCCAATCGCGTGCCAATATTTTTAGGTATAGGTACTATGCTATTTATCAAATGCTCCTACGGTGGAAATTGAGAGATTTTTTGCTCAAGTAGGTAGATATCAGTACATAGATGATGATAATATGTATCAGTGTTTCATTAGAGGTAAAGGTAAGAATGTTCATCAATACCCAAGTATAGTAAAAAAAAAAGTGGCCAGTATCCGGAATATTGGAAGTGAAGGGTCTCCAGAAAGTGAAGGAGGCTTCATACATTTTTTCTTGGTTAGAAGTAAGAGCAGAGATATGGGTAGTTTGGAAATAAGTTCAATCATAGCGCGAAGATAGAAGTGCAGGCCAGGTATGTACTTCAAGAGCTCACACTTTTTTATTTTTGAAAAGAAGTGAATGTGAAGGCAATGCTTCGAGGGTACCCCCCTCAGATGATCTTGAGTAATCTTCATACCCATATTGTAATCAAGTTCATAATCAGCTATAGAGTTGAAAGACCCCTACAAAGATCTTCTTAGAGTAGAGAAGGTGAAGGAGAGAAGGAGTAAAGAATTATTCGAAGATAAGGTCTTTTATATGGTCTTCGAGAGAACCGCGAATTCAACCCTTTCAATTTTAAGTAGGTAGGTTGGTAGGTACATATTATGTTGAATTTGTTTCTTTTTGCTGAATCTGAAATTGTTCTACCAGTTGGAAAAATTTTTCACAGGGGAAAAAATAGATTTTTCATTATACATGCTACGAAAGTATAAGTTTTCCGCCCTCCGTACATGCTACGAAAATGCTCCATGTTTACCCGGGTCGAAAATGAACATCTTTTAACTTGTAAAGCGCTCTGGAGGCGGAAAAAAGCATTCTACGGAAAAATGTAGTCGAGGAAAATTGTAGAGAATTAAATTTCCAATCGACATAATGTCTTCAGTTTTTTTCTAGGAGGCTTAGTATTCGATATATTTACCTTGCAAAAAAGGAGTCATACTCATCACTTTAACCAAAAACGGGCGTAAAACTTATTTTCGTAGCATGAATAATGAAAAATATCTTACAATGCAAGAAGCGACGTGAAGAATGTTTGGTCTCGTACTTTAACTCACCTCGCCTTCGGCTCGGCGAGTAAAATTGCACTCGACCAAACATACTTCACTTTCGCTCCTTGTATTGTAATATACTATTTCAATCCATATTTATTAAACAGAATTTTGATTTAGGGAAAGCATGATTTTGGTCCGTATTTGAGAAAGCAGTGAAGATTGTCCAACAACTTTGTTCCAACTACTTATCATTATTTCTTTCGAATTTTTTAAAAACGTATCAAAACACTAATCGTGAGTATATGTAAGACTTTTTGGAGTGGGAACGCGGGGCCACGCAGTGCCCTCAAAGAAGTTTTCAAAAATATCGAAAAATTGTCACAAAAACTGGGGAAAAAATGATTAGCATGCCCCTAAAAAAGAATTGACAAAAAAGGTCTGGGTAGGTATACTTATAGGTATAGTTACTCATTTTCGACCAGTAGGTATATTTCACATCTTCACCAGTGTTGATGCTTGAGCTTCACACTCGAGCTATTTGGCGCCTTCGAACCAATCCTAAATGAGACAATTTCACACATTCATATCTATAATATTTTCCGACGCTTGCTTGCATTAATATTGTGTAACGTTGTGGTATTTTTTTTATCACTTGTAATACACCGTAACCGTCCCATCAAAAACAACAACAAACGTGCTCAGTATATGTATGTAGTTGAAAAAAAAGTACCTATATACCTATAAGTAGGAAAAAAATTCTTACAGGTATGTCTAGTTGTCTACGTACTACTCGCATGTGTGTGTTCATATAACTGTAGACAATAGCGCCTCTACATTAAACACGTAGACAAGGCCGTACCCCAGGTACCACCACGAAGCCCCCTTCTGCTCTATTGTCAAGGAATATAATACGAAGGCTCGGAGATGATACCAAGTCTTTCAGCTATGGATACTTCCTTATTGTTTTGTAAATCGAAAACAGTCCTCGAGCGCGCGTTTTGTTTTTCAACATGGCTTCCCAATGACGGTGCATTATTATTGTTGCTGCATCTGGTAATCCTTGGAGTTATACATATGTTTATGGTGGTAACAGGTAGGTAGCTAGGTAGATCTACTGAAATAGACTTTTCTTTTATTTTCAACTTTACCTGTACCTGTAGCTAATTTTTCCTCTATTTTTTTTTCAAATTCAGGCACAAGCGTAATAATGAGTTGGCGGTTTCGATATTAGGTACATAGATGATACCTACGTGAAAGGTGCTGGCAGCACGACCAGCCACAAACTTGTACACTCGATTGATTCGAGCAAGTAGGTAAAGTAGGTACCTTTAAAGTTAAACTTGACAATTCAAACCTTTTATCGTTTTTGTGGAAGAATGAAACAGTTGAAATACTTGATAACTCATTTCATTATGGTACGTATAAGTACCTACCTATATACATATCTATGTATAGAAGCTCGCTGGTGTTATGGTTTGTTCGAATAATAGCTCACTTCCACACGCGAGCAATTAATTACCTGTACGCTCATCATTAATAGGTACATAAATAGCTTACATGTCAAGTTGGAGAAATATATCGCAAAGGTTAAGGTATAGGTAACTGTCAACACACGATAGTACACATGAAACCAATTTTCAGACCAATTTCCAAAGTAACGCCATTACCTAATTAGGCATACATATAGGTATTTTTGACCTAAATTCATATAGGTACCTAGGTAAATTTTCAATGTTTTGACACACCGTCCATCATCATTCTCCCCTTGATTCGGTTTTCATGAAGATTATAGCCATTCAACCTCTTCTTACTTATTCAAAACTTGATGAAAATGAAAAATGCTACCTATACGGGTGATTAAGTATACAGAAATATTCAAACAACTAAGTACAGAAAGAGTAGATCAGAATATCTAAAATCATTACCATAAAGCCAACGATAAAGTTTATTAGAACAGAGCAGGCATGCGAAAATCAGCAAAAAAAAAAAAAAAAAATTGCGAAAATAATGGTTCAAGTCAGAGCCAATATTTCCATCGAGACTCCCAAGTCTACCTGGGTGTACTGTTAATGAACCAAATCTTGGCCATTTCGTCAACATTACGCTAGTTTTACGTCGCCGTATGCTAATTTGCTGCGCATTACTAAAAAATATCCTTCCTCGTTACCTTGATGGATGCGAATCACTGGATTAGAAATGTGTATGAACTGTAATAGGCGAAAAAGGCATAAGTGTATAAAAAAAAATGCGAGCTATTGAATTAAATACGATAAATAATACACATTTACATAGCGTAGCACGAACGAGAACGACATTATCCACAATATTTTACACTTGGAGCTGTATATCCTTCCTTATTTTTCCCAACGAAAAAGAAAAAAAAAAGTTTCTAACAAACATTGGCTCAAAAAAAAATCAATCTTCTAAAGAAGGGAAAAAATCGTAGAATCTATCAACGTTTTAAAATCAACGCAGAAATCAAATTTCGTATCCATCGAATGAATTTCCATCAAAGATGTGGAATTCGAATTGAAAATTTCTACGCTTATACATACGTACGCTAGCAAGAAGGGCGCGAGTATATGAATTCGAAGGGGGTGAAGGAAGGGAGAGGAAATGGGGGGCACAAAACCACTCAGCGAATACGTGAAGCGAAAAACGTCGAGCTGGTAGCGCGAAATAGGTAGTAAGAAAATAGGGTGAGAAGAAAGACAATGATAAATGTCCGCCATTTTATTTCCTCAGTTTCGTTTTATATGTATAAGTGTGTGAACGTAGACCGCATTTTACGAGAAAGGGTATCGACAAGTAAGGAAAGGAAACGGCTTACGACGAAGCTACGAAATCTTATTTCGAATGGGCGACGCGAAGTTCTGTGCTGCAGCTTTTATATAAGTATGAAGGGACTGGAAGCTTTTCAAAGCTCGCAAAAGAGGGGGCCTTTATGTCGCGCTCGTCAGTATATTTTTATCGAATATTTGGAAAAATTCAAGTTGAAAAAGTTCACTTCGAGTTCAACGAAAAATAAATATTCAGATATGGGGAAATTATTTGTTCCATCGAAGAACCTTATACCGTACCTGCTTACGCGGTCTCACAAAAAAAATAACCACATGATTTTTTAGATAGGTACTCATTTTCTTTGCAATCCTGTGAATTATAACAAGATAGGTATTCTTACAGGAAGTAAAGTAGTTTGATCATGGATGCATGGGTCTATTAGTAGCCAATGGGTAAAATTTTTAGCTTGTTATAATGTAGAATTTTTTCTCGGTAATGAATAATGATGGCAAGATAAACCTTCCCAAATAAAAAGCTGGAATGTGACCACCAAGAAATTTTCATTCAGGATCCTCACTCTGCAGGCTATAGGTATGAATAAAAAATATAGGATTTCTAGACTTGGGTATACCTATCATTTCTTTTACAAAAAAGTTGTGAGATCAAACCTTAAAAAAGATCAGAACTTTGAAGTTTTTTTTTTGGATTGATTCTAATACTCAACAATAAGTGTAGCTACCCAATTTATACAATTATTTCTACAAAGTACAAACTTTTCTAAATGCCATATCGCCTATACTAACAGCTATAATAATACCTGGCGCCTAGAAGACCCACAAGGGAGACAGCATAATTTTTTCTACATTTTATCACTTAATTAGTAGATTAAAATGGTACATTACGTAACTAGATATGTACAATAAAATATAATCGTCGTATAAACGAAACGTGTGCTGCGAAACAAAACGCTTAACAATTGTACTTAAATATACATTAATCAGTCACGCTTCTAAGCTGATAAGACGTGTTAAATGCTCTGCAAGTCTCCGTTCGCAGGCAACGTTCTCATACCCAGACTACCTGCTTATGATACATACGAATAAGTACCTTATATCGCGCGTTTAAAAAATATACCTACGTATTTTAACGACACAGAAAATTTGACACGAGACATTAACGCTAATTATTTTATAATAAGTATTAAGGTGTCATCGCGCCTTTTAATAATTAATATATGTAGGTATACCTAACAAAATCGAACGATAATGCTTAACCTTCCTCTCTGAACCGTATAACTCATCGTAAAAGTAGCATCGTCGCGGCTGTCGTGAAAAAAAGGTGATAATTTCGCGTGTATGTCACATAATTACTGTGGACGAGGGGGAACAGGTACACAACTTGAATGCACGTTTTCTGTTACGAGCAATATATACCTGATATTATTTTATAGGAGGAGCATGTAAGAATGGCGGATGGAACATGTTTAATGCAATCTTACTTTTGTTTCAGACATTGCTGTCTGCTATACCTATACCTTATACCACGGCACGTTTGGAAAACCTTGAAGGTGTCAAACCATCGCATATAACGCGGAAAACTAGAGAATACAAAAATCGCTGGAGGACAAACAGGTTTTCACATTATTGACATTTTTCTTTTAACAAATATCCTATATGTAACTACCTACCTACCTCGTAGATACGTATGTAAGCTACACTAGACACCCAGGTATCTATGTATAGTCGTAGCATTATGATTATGTAGGTACATAGGTGATGATGGTGATATTACACTTCTAAAGTGTATCTAACGTAGGTAAGTAAAGTATACATACAACGCACGCGAACATTGAGCATAAGAATATGCCTAGATGGCATTGCCTATACATAATACATAGGTACATCATACATCGCATCGTGGCATCAATGTCAGCAACCAGCATCCATAGGCTATATGTATATACACTTTCGCAATGGCAATTTGATGCGTTCAGTCGATACCTATGTGACGTAAGCATACTGTCAACATCGATCGTTTTGCATTTATAATCAACATGTACCTACTTCCGCTGGGCGTATTCATGGTTAAGGACCATGTACATTAAAAATAAAATACCAATGGTACTTTTAACTAACAAACTTGAGATATCTACTCACATTTGATCCTATTGGTATACATAGACCTTCTGTTGCAGGGGAAGGGCAAACTTTCAAAAACAAAAAATAAGAATGCTATCAACTTATCAATTGAAAACAAAATTGTAAAGAAATTTGGGCCTTCAACAACGGGCGTATATAGGCGACATTTGGGGCCCATTAGTAACCGTGAATTTGCGCAAGTGGCGGCTTAAGCGGTAAGGGGAGAGACGTGATTAGCGGGAATACCGAACAAATCGGATTTTGTTTCAACCCCCCCCCCTTTATCTTTTATCCTTCTTCCTTCAACAAAAAATGCCAACTATTGCAATTTCCAAAGAAACACAAACGAAAGAAATCACATTGCATAAAATAATATTTTAAGTCGAAAAATATCTGTTCTCATATTTGTATCTACATGCTTATGGCCCATAAGTTCTGTTTATGTGTTCAGAAGTGTCATTGATTTGTTACCTATAATTCAATTTCTGTAAGTACATATTAACTTACTTATTCCTATTCAAAAACATAAGAAATGAGAAAATAAAACATGGAAAAAATTAACAAATTTGCATGGTTAAAATTCAGGTTGATATAGCGTAATCGGACGTCTATCATGATAAGTAGTTGTATTGCAAGGAAAAAATGACCAAAATTCGACTTCAGACGGGAAAAGTAGTAAAAAAATCAGTTTTTTGTATTTTTGAAGGTCACCAATTTCGGAGGTCGGTTTTTTTTACGATCGCACCTCTGAAAAAAGTTGCCAAAAATGTCATTAAAAAACTAAAAATGCGCATCTCACCAAGAAGAAGAGTTTGAGAAAATTTCAAAAAAATGTTCACAAATTAAATGAGTTTGGAGGTATGTACTTGTATGATGATGGTGGAAAATTTTCTGACGAAATCGTTAAAAGGGCCTCAGCATTCAGCCTTTAAAAGAAACTTGTAAATACTAGATAGTTGTACTTTTTTTTCTATACTGATGCCCAATTTATTGATTTTTGGTCAAAACAGTGAAGTTTGGGAAACTACACCAAAAATGTGCTTCACTCGAAGATCCTAATTTTTTAACAAGCACTGATAAGTAAGTAGGTACAGATATCATCAAAGAGTGATTTATGATCTAAAAATATTCCAAATTTATGTACCAACCTACTCATAAAACGTGAAAATGTATCCAATTTACATTTTTCCGAAAATAAATCGGTAATTTTCCCATAATAATTAATTAAATAAGTATACATAGATATTGTATTAGAAGCTCAAAACATGAATTGTACATATTTAACACAGGTACAGGGAGTGAAAGAATAAAAATTTACCAAAAAGAAGGGAAGTACGTAGTAGTGCACCTCATTTTCACTACAGACTTTCGCTAAATGTAAACTAATTCAAGTTTTGAGTTTGGGTCTTGTGTCCTTTGAGAGAAAAAAAAATGCGAGCTTTCTCACAGAAAAGTTAAGCAAAACAGAAGCTATAGGTATATTATGCATATGTAAAAAGCATGTTCACGCCTTATCTAACACATTTATGGCTATAATTACAAAAATATATCTTTGAAGTAATCTACGTAGAAAATACAGCAGCAACCACCCGCTGGCTATTTATATAATAGTACCATCATTAAAACAAACCTGACTATTAAAAAAAAAGAGAGAAAGAGAAAAACAGAGGAGAAGGTATCATCTACTCTTTAATTAATCCATATTAAAAACGCAGAGGATGCTGCAGTAAAGCGAAGCAAAGAAGGCATACCATATCAGCATCGTAATATTAACGAATTTCTTTTTCTTGGTCGGTCCTTTCGCCCGAGTAAACCGTGAACCCATCAGAAGAGAAAAATCAATACTCGCGTACTATACACGACAAATACCGAAGTGATTCTGGTAACGATCATGCTACAGGTAACAGGTATCGTTAATTCCAATTTTCATGGCAGTTCATCTATGTCACGAATGAATCGTATCAATACGATAAATTAGGTTAATCGTCGCTCGTTTCGCTATCCTAGTCACCTGTATATACGAATACGGTATGCTTATTATAGGCTATGCTATGTATGTTATAAATTAGAATGCGACAATTAATCGATTAACCGACTTGAATAGGTATATTCGAGGTGTTAGGGTGTTAAGGGTGCACTGGGGCTGTGGAGAAGTTTTTCCACCTCTTTGTGTAGGTAATGCGTATGATGAATTGATACGATACTATCAAAAAGTTACCTTAATCAGGATCAGTGGCGTCTAGCAGCGAATACATGACGAAAATGGGCGTATCAATTCGTTCTAATGGCGAGGGTGAATAGTGCTGGTAGGTCAATGAAATGTGTCATTTATGGATAAAATGATTCAACGTAGGCTTAAAACTTTTAAAATGAGGGTACACATACCTAGACCTACATAATAGGTACCATACATACGTACTCTCTAAATCTAAAACATAATTAATTTCCAGCCAATTTTTTTTACTAATTTCAGCACTATCTGCACATTTCAGAAAATTTTAAAAATGTCTTATCGATTTATCGATACATTTACTACACGCCACATAATCCAGTTGTTTAATATGACAATCCATTAGTATTTTTTTTGGGGGGGGGTCCCCAGTCACAACCACATACATCTTATTCGTAGTAGTGCTATCCTAATTCACCATTCTATTAACAGGGTATAGATATATTTTACTACGGATCCTTCCACCCATTCTATAACTTTTCAAACTCATTGACACCCCCCCCTCCTCAAATGCTGCCGAGGTTGGTATCCAAATTATCAATCAATTTAATCCAACGAACACATTTTTAACGACATCAATTTGTCAAATATGTAATCTGACGAAATAAATTACCAGAGGATCTATCTGATATTACAATGTTGTGACAGAATCCGGATAATTTTCCCTGCATAAATATTAATTCACAACTATAATGTAATGTTCTATCAGGTGTTAAAATCAGGTACATAATGGTTTTAAATTGGTCATTTTGGTTTTAAAAAAAATATTGCAAACGCCTCTGGTGTAAGTATAGGTAAGGTACATACTACACAGGTATCTTTATAGTAAAATAGTTGCAAGGAAACCTGTTATGGTACATGCCAAGCTGAATGTAATAATTTTTATTAAACGTTTCTATTAAGTTTTCGCCGCGTCGTTGTCTTATTGTATTGGCAGCATATTGGAAACCGGTTTTGCACACATGAAAATGTCCTCGAAATTTTTCTCTCGAGCAGGTGCGTTTGGCAATAAATCAATCACGATTTGCGGAAAAAATTACCCGCGCGCTTTACCTCGATTAACCGCAACCCACGATACTGAAACTTTGTAAAAATTCTAATCGTTGGAAAAAGCTTATTCAGAGGGAGCGGGAGCTGCGTATATATAGTATGTGAATGTGATGATGTTAAAAATGGTTAGGTAGTATAGATATAACTTGAGCCATCGTGGAGAATGCGAAAAAAAAAGGTGATAAAATACTAGAAAAATGCAATATCATCCAAGTTCGTTTTTTTTACGATACGGATGACCAGACAAAGATTTCCAAATACTTCCTTTTGTCTAAGACGTACCTACTACCTACTACCTACCCAAGACACCCAAAATATCGTCGAGTAGGATACGCGGATATGGTTGTTAATTTTTTGTTGCTTTTTTTCGTATTGTCTTAACTTGTTCAGAGTATTAAACTTGAAATTTACTTTTTTATCGTTACACGTCTTTGAGCAATTATATCAACTGTGCGTATATCCTTTGTGTATATACAAAAAGACACCAGTTGCGGGGGTTTTCTTACCTGGCTAGGGCTAGGTATATTTGTATTTCTTTTTATGGGTAAAAATTTTCACTATTCCGACGTTTCAGTTTTGAAAGTGGTGGATTAAAATTACCTACTATTTATACCTACGTAGCTTGCCTAAGGGCACTTGAAATTTTCAATTTATCAATTAAGATAAACGAGCACGTGATCATAAATAGATCTTGTATCTATATCAATGAACAGGTAAACTACGATTCAGTTGATAGGTACATCGTTTAACTGCTGACATTATCGATATAGGTACCTACTTAATAATTATATACCTATCGTAAGAATATCATGTAAAAGTAATAATTAATTCACCTAGTCTGCAAATTTTAGCTATTTCCATTCTCAATTAAAATAAAATACCTGTTTAAAGATACCTGCAGATGGGTGATCTCGAAAAAAGCACTCGATAAATTATTATGACGTAAGTAAATCTTGAAATTTCATGTCGATGATTTTTGTTCTGCTGGTGCAGTGCTAAATTATGTTATGGTTTTCACCTTCACCGTCCACGGTTTTAAGGAACAAGTACATAGGTATACCTATGTATCTGTTTTGGTATTTTGGTATTTCACATTTATAAATCGATTGTCCAAACTTAGGCTATTTTCAATGGAAAATACGATGCATTTGGGGGAAAATAGATATCTGGATTCGACATAAAAATTATGGCCGTTCGAAGCGCTTCGAACTGGTATATCGAGACTGGGGGAAAATTCCAGTTCTACGTAAATTGGCAATTTGTAATTTAAGGGAGTAAAAAACCTAACCAAAATGTTCACATATCAAATAGAGAGAATAGTAAACTTGGCGTACGTTTAAACGTTCGGCCAGAGAGAGAGACCCCTTGCAGCGTTTGTTAAAAAGAAAATAGTATGCAAATAAAATTAGAAGCCGATTTCAAATATGTGTTTACGGTTGTGCGCTATAACTAAAAGTAATGTTATTCGGTACCTTTGAGAGAAGCCTTAACTCCTTTTTTTATGGAATTCAAAATGATCCGAACACTCGTAAACTCGCTATATTATCGCGCTTCGTACCAACATCACAAAAGGACATTTCTCAATAAACGTCTCCTCGACCAATGAGTTGGTTTTATCGTTAAATTTCTTTACGGCCAATATTAACTGTTATTTATTTCATTCTCGTGTAATGACCGTTCCAGTATAAAATGTGAAAAAAAATACTCTTGTCTTCCTTAAACTTCATATCTTTATAGTCTCTTCCTATTATATGTATTTTTTTTGATAATGATTTTCAACATATACACACTTCGATGTTTGACAATCCAACCAAGCCAACTGAAAAGCAGTTCTTTCAATAGGTACAACAGGCACGATTGCTGACTGTATGGGATTCTATTCAAACTTTTCGAGTGCTTGGACTGCTTGGGTACCTCATCTACCAGGCCTCTACCTACCATACGTATCCTTTGGGCTGGGTAAGTTGGCATTTCCATAAGAATTTTAGGTGTGACAAGTTTTTTCGAAGAAAGGTTTCTAGCTATAAAACCGATAATTGATATAAAGTTTTATTTTCTGGAATTTATTATCGCCATTTCTCGGATTCGAAACTCTCGAGGAATAGGGGAAGGAGCAAAGATATGCACATTTTGTTCATCTTCCACTTCCATACTGAAAGAGCTAGGTAGGTATTCCAATTTGAATATTTTGTTTGTAAAGTGGATTTTTTGTCGCATTCGCCGCAGAAAACGCTGCAACTGCAAATAAACCACCCTCGATATTGTAGGTATGCATTATTTAAAATATCAAACTTTCACTGCACGCAAAAAATCAACCAGCGCCACCTCGCCATTTGAAATAGAAAACGCGAACACTTACTCGTATTGTAGGTATAATACATCGACGGTTTGAAAAAATTTCCATTAATTTCCGTCATTTGTTGACATTTTTCATTAGAATTTAGATGCATGCAAATGGCGGTCCCGAAACACCTTTTTTTTTCAAAAAAAGAAAAGAAAACAACGAAATCCCTTTTCTTTTGGTATTTTTATATAAGCTGAAAATATTTTCCGCGGAGAAGAAGTGAAAAGGCGAGGAAATCTTTTCGCGAGTTGAAACGTTATACATAGTAGGTATAAGTACGGTACGTAGTAGCAGTCTCCCTAAAATCTTGAATCAAATATGAGGTTTTATTTTTCAATTACGCACCCTTTTCCGGTTTTTTATTATTAAAATCCATCTTTAAAACGAAGGGCACGTTTCTTCCATTTTGTTTATCCCGGCGGTATACAGTACGCGCGGTAACAGTTGGTATTCAAAAGATAGCGCGACCTATACATGCTAATGCCATCAGACTAGTCAACTTTACAGCAACTCTCGTTCGAGCTTATGGTAACAAAAGCTCTTCTTAAAGACTTTTATCTTCAAACCACTTCGCCCTTTTTGCTTTGAATACTTTATCTGACGCTTAGCCCCGGCCAAATAGCGGCGCTTCATTAAATATAAAAATCCCTCAAGTTGAATTTTAATTATTTGTTTTGCCCAAATATCTACGCTTTTTTCAATCCGTATAATATAAGTATAAGTGTTTCGAAGGTGCCACCACAGCGTGCGTCGCATTGATAAAATTGAATCTGGCGTGAATTAATCGATTTTTAATCAATGCTCAAGCTCATGCTACCTATCGATCCATTTTACATTTAGTGTATATAGGTATAAGAAACACGAAGACGAATGTAAATCCACGTATTAATTACCTCTTAATAGGGTTATTCACATTAATAACTGCAGCGAAACGAGCCAGACTCGATAAAACGTATTATTAAAACGTAGGTAATCATACATACATTGTACAGTTGGCTGGTAGGCATTTTTTCACACTTTAACGCTTCTAAATTGGTGTAAAGAAATCTAAATTCTAATTGATGTAATGAATAAGGAATCGTCAGAAATCTGCTTTAAAAAGTATAGCAACTTAAATGTTGTATCTACTGCATGTTCGTATAGGAACTTCTCAAAAATCATCTAAATTTGATGTACCTACTGAAAATTTGAATGACTTTTATAAATCCTATGTGTACTAGTGACTTTGAAATATCATCGATTTTGACACATTTAATACTGTTAAACGAAACCGAAACCGACATCACGGTTTCGATCCACGAAGTTTCAGTTATCTACTTATGAAGGGGTTAAAATCTCCAAAGTTTTGCTTGATATTTCTTTCAACAGCATTAAAAAATTAGGAAACAAGCCCCCCCCCACCCCCAAAAAAAATTTAAAAACCGTGATTTTTGTTGATTTTTCACTTTTTGACAATTAAGTAGGTACCTATTATTTTTATTTTTTTCGCTCTATTTTATAATTTTTAAAGTCACCCAATTTTATATAAGAATGACTTTGAGCGTACTTACACTTTTTTGGATCTGGCTTACCCTATTGTTCGTTTTTAAAAATAAAAACGTTTAAAACAATTTCCTGAAAACATAATTAACAAGTTCGAGGTAATTTTTTATGACAAATAGTAAATGTTTCATGGCATCACGACAATCTACGAGAGGAATTGAAGGAGCTGTTTCATCTGCACAAAAAAGGCAATAGATACCTCGTGACGTAGTGAGTTTCAGCTTTCAATAAAGTAATTAATTTTCCTTGGTTTCTTCCATTTCGAAAATAAGCAATTTCACTATAGGGACTATCTCCTAATTCATCCCAAAAACAGAATCAACGCGAGACACCTTTTGAACTCTTCAAATTTAAAATTCGTGAAACTTGGAATGATTGGAGAAAACATTTAGAAAAATTCCAAAAAGTATACCAAATCGTCGGTAAGTATTCTGGAGTCATTACCATAACAATTCGCTCTTTTTTTTAACCTTATGGATTTTATTGAAAATAATTGTTTATAAAATGAGTCAAATTAATCTGGTGTCGTTTTAGGTTAGAAAAGCATTAGGAAAGTAAACGGATTCTACTACCTATTTTCAAATTTCTTCAACCGCAACAGTTTGAAATTATCAAATCACTGGGGAATTATTTTAAAGGGCACAGATTATAGGTGAAACATTACCTATTTTATCGATTTTGATTTTAAAATGTTGGATTTCGATTCGAAATTTCTGGTTTTTTTTTTGAAATATTATTGTGTAATCATTTCATACGAAATGTAGTTGACTCTTGAAGTGCTACAAAAATTGATTATTCTGTTTGGATTTCTGTATTCTGAAGTCGTGGGTCGAAAGATTTATTTTTGTAAACAAAATTTGTATTTGAATTCAGGGAAGTTATCAAATCAACGTTTTTTGGTGAATGCTTTTTCAAAATTTAACGACCTATAATTGATCGCCATGCTTTTCAAATTTTGAAGAAAAAAAATCATTATCTACCCACAAACTGAAAAAAAACTGACATCTCACCAAACCATCCATAATTTCGAAAGGGTTTTTTAAAATTCTAAATATGACAAATTTTAATAAAAAATGAAACGTCTACTATAACCTAACCCAGTTTTTTGTAATTTTGAATTCATTTCTAATTTTCAAATTTAGCATTTTTTTTGGTAAAACACTGAACTGAACAGTAATATGCAGTTGTGTTCATATCAACTATAAACACTTGTATTTCCTCATCAGTTTTTACCTATCGCATACTTATAAGTAGATGGCTTAGGCACTCAAGAAGAAACGTACCATACCTATACATATATCTAAGTATAGTACATAGGTAAATTATGGTTAAAAAATTAATCAAGCGATTTTTTTAAACACTTACTTAAAGAAGTCATCCCTGCAGAATAGTTTGCCTTCTCGACTAAAACATTTATCGTTTAAGGTTTGCGTACAATCAAAACATCGCACACAATTCACATGCCACGATCTTTCTAGAACGTGTAATAAAAATTTATCTAAAATTGGTTTTTCACAGCCTGCGCAAGTAGTATGCATGTTATTTGTAACTCCACCAGGTGAACGACCTGAAACAAAATAATAATTTCATATTTCAATATTTTTCTCGATAATGAATATACTACTGGGTAATGGGCACCTATCTATAATATAGGTATTTCACAATACCACCCTAGAAAAGTATAGGTGTACGTAGCTTGTATGTAATTCCATTTTGTATAAGTATACGAATACTCATTCAAGTGGAAAATTTCGTATATTCGTATTTGATTGGTCGATGGTCGATGTACAAAGGTAAGACTAACTTATACGCGATGATGCAAGAAAATAAATCTGTATACGAATGGTTCGATCCTTCCTAATAATGATACGATCACAAATGAAAAATAATTTTTGCCTCCGCGTGTTGTAGATAGGTATTAATTCGCAACCGCAAACCGACTCGGGTGAATTTTAAACTTAATCATCATTGGTTCGTGTTCATCTAGGTATCCTACAGATGTGAACCGCAAACCACAATTACTATAGGCATGCCGAAGAAATGTAGACTAAAATACTTATGATTCGTTAATCGTTATAAATGTACACAAACGTACCATCTTCCATGATGCTTAGTAAATAGGTACCTATAATATATCCGCATAATATTTTATCAGTACAGTTTACGAATGAGTTTCGAGTAGACATACTCTCTAAATTTAAAGCAGTCAAATTTCACTGCTTAGCAGTCACGACATTTTGCCTTTTTAAAGCAGTAGTTTTTTTTACTGCAAAACAGTGAAAAATTACTGAATTGGTCAGTCAAAATGATTTTTTACTGACCAATTCAGTAATTTTTCACTGTTTTGCAGTAAAAAAAACTACTGCTTTAAAAAGGCAAAATGTCGTGACTGCTAAGCAGTGAAATTGACTGTTTCAAATTTAGAGAGTACTTACTTACTCATATTCTCTCATTTTTTGATAAAAAATATTGGAGTTTCAAATTCCTTCAAAATTGGGTTGAATTTCTGATATTGAAGTAGGCAAAGTTAATATACATACGTAGATACGGAGAAAAATTTAGAAAATCAAAACGTTGAAAGCTATTTAAGTACAACCAGTACAGGCATCTGCATTGGCATTAGCATTACTGTTATCTCCTTTTATCTTCGTTTTCTGACCAAAAATACATTTCATCTCCAAATAAACAAGCGAAACTCAAGCATGCCGCTAAACGTATATCTATCTACCACTGATACCTAATCACAACTAATTAATTAAATATTGATACTTGAGGGTTTCTCGATAAAATTTCCATGAAAAAATTGAAAGAATGTACTTAGTATAAGATTCGGAATTTTGAAGATTAAGTAGGAAATGTAGTAGAAAAATTGATTTCGTTCAAATGACTAATTCTAAAACTATTAGGAAGTAGGCTATAGGTATAGATAGGTACGTATATTTACCCAATATCAAAAACGATGCAGGAAATTAGAAGATACTGTGTTTACTTATCTCAAGTCAAAATGCTGGTAAATAATTAAGTGAGATTGCACGATTGAAAAATAGTACACTATATAGTACATACCATGATCACGGTTCGATGCGAGATAAATTATTTAGGTACCTACCTATAAGAAGTATACTCAAAGCATTTATCGATCTGTTTACTTAATTATTCATGACATCGAGGGTATCAGTATGTCGGTAGTAACAGGAATTTATCATTATTTTGTAGCTTTTGTTTTTGCAATGATGTGTTTTGAGCAACGGTCAAATTACATATAGAACAGATTCATTCAAGAATCAAGGATGAGAGTTTCTATCAATAGTACACTTAAGTACATATAAGGTAGGTATCAAATATCGCCGATATCGGTAATAGGTACCTACCTATCTAAAATGTTCTACAATTTCACGTTCATAGGTACATAAACATCTTTGAAAGTGAGTTGAACAGCAATTTTGAGTTTTTGAGGTTGTAAAGTTTACCTCTTTTAATTTCTGAAATCCTGTTCGAACAGCATTTACTTGGTATGTAGATGACAACCGCAGTCAAGAGGAAAAAAATCGTGATTTATCTGTTTGCATAAAAAACTTTCGCGCTCAAATACGAAAATGGTGATGGATAGGGCCACTTTTAAAACCAAAATCGTTACATGAATAGGTGCTAAGTGAGAAATTCATTTTTTTAAGAAACCAAAACTTCTCTTCGTATATAATTTTACAAGGTGAATTTTTTTGCTGCTTGTATAATCTTTCTTTGCATTAGTTGTGGAGGTATTGTTTAAATCTCATTTGACGTGTAGGTATACCTGGATTTAAAAAATAATAAAATAAAAACAAGAAACATAGTCGAGTAAAGGACGAATAAAAAGCATATTATAAGTAAGTAAGCTTGTGATCAAATGAGTTATTATTCGTCGTGAGGCAACCTGTTGAATAGTTGAATTTCGATGCGGGCCCACTATGAATGAACACAAACATTATCAAAAATATTGGCAAGTTCGGGTTATATGTAGGAGGAGTCAGTTCAAATGCAAACGGATCGAAGAAACTCTTAAAAAATTTGAAATTATCTTTGTTTATTTCGAGTTATGCAAGTAGGTACCTACCTAAATGAAATACTAAAATGGGCTGTTGATTACATTAGATATTTCTCTTACGACGAATTGATTAGTCTACATTTATGATCTCAAGTTTTATGATGGCATAGGCTACAATAGAACCTGATACGTAAGACTAGGAGACAAGAAGTAGGAATAAAGTATTCCAGATCATTACTAAATTAAGATGAAATGAATTAAAAAATTCATGACAAGGAAAATGACAACTTCAAAGTTGCAGGGTAATTGTTTTGCAAGCACGAAAAAACCTTTTTATATTCAGAATTTCGCTTTCTACTTAAGCATTAGTTTTACCAGGAATGAATTATAAAAATGAAAATCGCCAATGTGAAGAGCTTTTTTCTTGCACCGGACTCGACATTCACCTTTAGGTGTAGGTACAGTAAGTAAAAATACAAATATATTTCATTTATCGGTTATTATGCTGTTGACTAATCGATCCTTGAACGTATTGCGAAATAACATTTAACTTGAATACTAATAAATTTAAAACTTCTCGAGTAATTTTTTTATTGTTTTATGTAATATAATATTTTACAACGTCGTTTTAATTATCGTCCACATTGATTGAATTGTACTTCTGTCCTTTAAAGCTTTTTTAATGTTTCGAACGTGGAAAATATATTATTGTTTTGCTAACCTTCGTACTTTCAGCTTGCATTTGCCTCTTCGAGAGGCGTAGTATAGTTGGAAAGCCGTTGCAATAATACGTAGAATGCAATATTATACCTACCTATTCCAAGTACGCGTCAACTTTCTTATACGGAATTGAATTGCCCTATTGTAATTGATTTTTACCTACGATTTTGAGGCATTAAGTACAGAGCTCTGCGAAAGTTCAACTTTTTCATCAAATTACAAATTTTTCTGACAGGTGCTAGAATTATACCGGAAGTCCGGATTTAATTTTTGAGATTTTTCGATCTAGTGTTTCCGTTAATTGAAGTTTTGTTGAAATTTTCCCACTCTCAAGTATGCTATACTTTATTTACATACTTCAGCGATAGAATGTTTGCAAGAGATATCCAACCAAAATAACTCAGAGTTAGGAAAGTAGGTATCTTGAACCTCCGTTTGATGAGGAAACAACGTTTCTAGATGGTACCTACACCTGTACTTCTGAGAATGTATCCTTTTTTACCGAGAAACTAAAAGTAAAATTTCAAGAAACCGATAAGTATTTTAAAATCAAACCACTCATATATAGGTAGGTATAAATACGTAGAAAGCATCTAATTTTTTCCTCAATTTTCATTAAAAAATTTAAAACTAAGAATACCTATATGTACAATTTTTTAGGAATTTGAATTTTTACTGTTTTAAAGAACCCCCCCCCCCCCAAAATGAAAATCGATGTCAAAATTTCAAAGTTTGCATAATTTTGCCTCTCAGGAGCAATTGAAATTTTAAGGAAATTATTTTTTTCAAAAAGCCAAAAGGGCTAAAAATAATGACACCTATGTAGATATGTACATAGATGAAATTTTATGTGGAATACAAACAAGGAACAGAAAACCTTTCTAAGACATTGAACACAATATCCTTTGAACACAAAACAGAACAAACGCGAAAGCTTCATTTCAAAGCCAAAATATCTATTAGAAAGTAAACGGAACAAAAACTTGATTTTTTGAATCTATTTGGTACTCAATTTAGGTTCAAATTTTGCAGTTTTTCTTATGTAGAACTAGAAGAGAGAAAGTGAACATTTCTTTAAAAAATTGGTCTAAAAAAGCAACAAAAAAAAACTAATTTCTGCATGTTCAAATCAAATTTTTATTTTTCTGGGAGTGGAGAGAAGAGTGATCAGTTATCACCTTCTCAGCCATGACTTCATTACACAATTTGAAATTTCAGATTAGCCGATAGCAAAGGAAAGAAAACACATCAAAAAAAATTTTGAACACAAAACAACACGAAACCAAAACTAAACTCCAATTACGAGTAGGTTATTCTCACTGAATTTTATACTTCGAAAGTTTTCTCTCCCTTTTCACTTGGGCTCAAAAAATTATGCGAATTAATCCTGAGGACACTCCCGAATACTCCCAGTCGTATTTCGGGAGCTTGTGCCTTATTGACAGCCAGTACGGCCAGGAGGTATATTCCTATGGTAGCCTACCTATTTTTTTGAAAAAGGTTTTTTGCTGACAAAAGCTGTACTATAGGATGAAAAATTAACCAGAATACTTCAAAATGTCTGAAATGAAAACCATTCGACAAAAGACATCGATGAGCCATAACTTTGACCATTTTTTTAAAAAAAAAAACATTGATGCTATACCAGAAGGATCATTTAGCCCCAAAACTTTCTTCACGACTACTTCACTATCGTCTATTCTGCTTTATCGAACGACTTTTCGACTTCTCTGGACGCTGTAGATGCCTGTATAAGTAGGTACGTGTGGGTTAGATTATAGGAGCAGCCAACATCGTAGACGATGACTGAGTATAGGTAACTTAAATAACGTCACGGTTAAACGAACGAAAAACACGTCTTTAGACGCGCATGTTTATAGGAGACGAAGACCAGAAGGAAAAAAAACAATCGGGGAGGAAAAACAACAAGTGCATCGACGAAATCTTCGTGATAGTTCTATAAATGATATGTTAAAGACAAAAGTACATGTCAGCGTGTGTTGAGCGAAGTCAGAGTCAGGCAAGGCAAAGGTAGTGATATAGACGAAAAAGAAGGTAAAAATGAGAATACATATTATACAGGTATTGTATATACGGTAGCAGGCTGGTATACCCAGCTATAAAAACAACGTCTTATAAATGTGATAAGACACAAAACTGTTAGACCGGAGCGAGTTGAATTGGACACGCGTGGCATACACCACATTCTTTCTATACGGAATAATGCGGAGAGCGCGTATACATAAAAAAAAATCAGTGCAGAGCGAAGAGTGAAAAAAAAGATGTAAAAAAAGCTATATTAAACGGGGCGCGGAGCGAGAGAAAAATACCGTATCGGACGAATGCGACAGAAGTCACTAACATGCGAGATAGAAAAACGGGAGAAAATATACCTATGACAAAAAAAGCTACAGCCAAGCGTCTTTCGCAGACGGGAAGCGCGAGATTTTTTCCAATCGGCGCTCGAGAAAAACGAGAAATCGTCCCAGTAAAAACCGAAGGAAAAAAACCGGTTCGCTCGTGCATAATGTCTACCTCTTTGCGCTGATGCTGATGGACCGAGGAAACTTTGTTTTTGTTTTATATCATTCGGGGGTTCATGCTTGGTTGCGTTTTATGATTTACATGCTGACTATTACAAATCTCCGTATCGGTCAGGCCATTGGTCCGAGCTTAACCGCTAATGTTGATTGATTTTTTTTCTGTCTTGCTGCCGACTTCTTGTTCTTATCTTCAAGTATTCCGTCCAATACAGCACGAATCATGATCGCGCGTATACTAAATGTACCTAGCTAGGTAGGTACCTGCCTATGTAAGTTGCCATTGTGACTAACTACATATACAACAGAGATACCTACGTACAGGTAGATTGGATTATAAGAATTGCTATTAAAAGAAGGTCGATCGGTGACCGACGTTCGCCATACGTCGCGTCATCCATAACAACTCGATCTGCTTCGATTCGTATTGATCGCATTGCACCGTTAATTATTTTCGTTACGGAAGGATTGGTTCATCTTCATAGATGAATCAGACTGACCAACGATGAAATACAAGACACAGATGAATGTTTTTTGGATACCATCTTGCAAATTATGTACTTATACAGCCGCAAATAAGAACCATAGAACGTGCCTTTGCTTCTTCTAATCATTCGTATTTAAACTAATGAACACTACACTAGGTAATATACCTCTCATTTGACCCTTTGTTGAGATATTCGGCGACCTCATACGAAGGAAAAAAACTCGAAAAAATCGTTCACCTCGTTCACCTCCATTCCCTTTTAGCGAAACTACGCTTGTAACATAAACCTACACATATACGTAAGAATAAAAAAAAAAATACGAACACCACCAAACAATAATGCAAAAGCGTAAAGTGCCTTTTGTCCGGATTTATCTACGCACTGATTTATACACCACCGACGACGTTGCTAATCTATCCTAACCTGACCTAATCTAACCCATACTTTTCTCCAGCTGAATTGGCGCAAAAACACCGGCTTTTACAAAGGCCTTTCGTCTTGTAGGTTGTTAATGTGAAAGAAAGTCCGGTCTTTTTTCTATCAGTTTTTACTGTATGGGTCGTTTGGGTTCTTTTTTTGGTTCATTCGGCGAAATTCTCATCTTTGATATTGTGAGTACATATTGTAGAAGTTTAGGAGTGAAATAATAAGGCACTAGAGCTCGAACTTGAAAAGACATGGTTAAAGATGTTCGAATAAAATTTATGACTTTGTGATATGATGGGTTTGAATAGCGTTGTTGTAAAACTGGAATGTTTCCTTCTTACTTTTTTTTAAACGCATATTGCACGAGTTATCGTCTTTTAGTGCGTTATTTACCAACAAACAAGAAATAGTTAACCAGTTCATTTTGGAACTTCTATAAAGCGTAAACGACAAAGCAAAATTTTTCAGAAATATCGAACCAAGTATAAGAGTAGATACCTTATATTTTGTCAATCTAATTCCTAGATTTTGTGTTGAAAATAAATTTCTGCAATTTTGGTAAGAAAATGGAACTGATCCTGCGAGTTTTGAATTTTGCATTTTTCTAGAAGAAAGCCCAAAAAGGACATGAATTTGTGGGAAAATTAAATAGCCGGAATATTTAAAGTACATTTCTAGTCCGGTTATATACGCAAATTACAATCACCAATTTTGATGTGTCTAAGCGAAGATAATTAATTAATTAATGGTACCATAGGTATTCACATATTCCTCAATACGATCGAATTTTTTTCAAAAAAATTCCTCAAAATGCTAAAATACCAAGGCGATTATGAAGCTGCAGCTCAAAAATGTCTCTTTCTCAGTCACATTCTAACCTATAAGTATGCGTTCTGAGAGTCACTTTCAATATGAGTGACAAAAAATGTGTATTTTTGGGCGCTAATTTTTTTTTTTTTAAATACATAGGTACCTACTCTAAAATCTCAATAAATGTGTGATGGGCAGTCAAAACTCTGGAAATGTTTCTCATTAGGTAATACTTATTTCAGTACCTGACTTATACATTTTGAGGGTCATTTGCGACATGAGCGAGAAAATTGTTTTTCGACATTTAATTTTTATGAAAAATTTGAACCCCAAAAAATTTGGTACCACAGTCCCATTTCTCCACTCATCGTAACAAAATTGGACCTGTATTAGTATAGGTGATTGTACATAATTATCTACATGATTCAAAATATAATAAAGAAATCAAGTCTTCGAGTAGTTGGTCATACGTTTTTCAATCGCCATTGATTTCTGCAATTTTTGTATGTACCTGCTACATAGGAGGTATGTACTTTAGAAAATTCAAAACTTTATAGGATTTTCAATTTATCCTTTGAGGAACTAATTCTATGAGTTTTCATGCTCCAAAGGAAAAATGAGTAAAATCTGTGAATCAGTGATCGAGAAGTTCCCTTTCATAAATTTACAAAAAAACACAAATTCTTCATGAATGAGCTTACCTGATACCCACCAATTACAGAAGTCACTAATTTCTACCTACAGAAGAATCAATGAAAGATCAAACACAAGTCAGGAGATTGATGGCTGAAAAAACTACATAGCTACTTCATAAAATTTGTCAAAAATTATACGGATATTTTTTATTATGCCAGAAAGACTAAAAAAAGAAGTCAAACTCATGGTCAAACTGCAGGGAAATAGAAAAAAATTGCATGCAAGCTAAACCTATAAAGTGGGTAATTTTCTTCTCCCGATTTATAGCCAGCAATAATTTTCCTACCGTCTGCGTATAATCTTGTGTGAAGAAGGAACATGTAAAAGAAAACATGCCAAAAATGGCATCTTAATATTTAGATAATGAAAAATTTGAAAACCACGGATGCTCTTTTTGGTATAGGTACTGCTGTCTTTCACTTGGTGACGTTTTATTTTTGACATGAGAAATACCATTTTTGGCATGGGTAGATACGTTATCTTTCAAGTACATGCATCTTTCTTTCAGTGAAACCCCTCCTGACAAAATTAAAACTCATTTTGAAAACAAAAAAACAAAAAAAAAAAAAAATGATTAAAATGAGATGATTGGGAAAACATATTTTTTTACCCATTAAATCTATCATTGAATCTACATACATACAAGTATTTCAACTGTGCCTCATTTTTGTCACCTCAAAATGTAATTTTATCCACTTATAGTATCTCCATTCAAAATTAAAATTTCAAAATTTTCTGTTCGAAAAGTTGAAGCTTTTCAAAAACCTTCAACTGCATAATTCACCTAATAGGTATTTCTATTTTTGCAACTGTAAAATTAATTTAATCCACGATTTCTAGTACATACATAGACATACTAAGAAGCGGGTTGCTCCTGGTGTCCTCTCGGGTAGCCAATGGGTCTCGTTTGAAGTTGTGTCCAGGTGATTCGCATTTGAATAATGAAGCAATAATTGTGAATTTATTTCGTTACTTTAGACGGCGTTTTTGTTTCATCAAATCGCCTGATATAGGTGTAGGTACCCATTCAAAAATTAAGTGTTCCTCCATCCTCTTCCCTTCCTATTTCTCAAAAGTTCAATTTTTATTGTGTACGCTCCTAATTACTTTTGAGATAAGCAGGTATAATTTTTAAAAAAATGAACTGAAGATGACAGTGGGATAAATCATTTTGCACTTTGCAGATAGGTACTTAGGTACCTTAATAATGAAAGAAATCATGTGCACAGATTCATGCACAGATTCGTGATCAGAAGAAAATCACACCTTTTAAACTATCAACGATGTACTAAAATTGAATAATTACTAAAAACCATTGTTTTATTTTCTTGGTAAAAACGTGGTTTTAAAAAAAATAAACAAAAGTGGTTGACGGTGACAACGTAACAATAAGCATGCATTAAGACAACGCATATTTTTTCGTTTGTTATTTATTCTTTTTTAGTGACTAGTGAGTACCTTACCCAGCATAACTTGAACGTTTACAAACAATAAGGAAAATGGGAAGGGGTAGTAGTGGTATAATAATATGTGATCATTTTGCAAATAAGATTCTGCAGGGCCTGGTGGAGGCCAAACCAGGAGAGGAGTGAAAATAGCTCGTGTTCTAAAGCTTAAGTATATGGAAATGATCTTTATTTTGTATACTTGAATTGAAAAAACTGGACTGCCTGAGTCGAAAAAAAAAACATTTAAAAAGGTAAATTAAGGTGTAAAATTCAATGGTTGATTTTTATGTTTTTATTTGTTTGCTTGGTTTTTGTTTAAATCTTTTGTGTATTTTTACTTATTCGATTCATCTTTGATCCAATTATGACCTTTGAAAATTGTGTCGTAACTCCGTAATCGTAAGCTTCAAAAAAGTAACTAAGCAAACTGAAACTCTTTTTCTGTTCTGTCTCTGATTGATTAGTTACCAACGTTCGTTTTCCCATCTCATTTCCCAACTTTTTTCATCAATTGAACTGAGTTTAAATTTCTTTTTGAGTAGAACCCACATTCCTGATGACCTCAGCACCACATCAAAGAGAATAAGCAAGAGCAGTTAATCCTTCCAAAATGACAAAAATGAATTCAAATTTTGAAAATCCTCCTATTCGCTCAAATGTTCCACAAATACCTACTTGAATTAAAACAGCATTCAGCAAAATTCTAAGAGTTTATGATTTCTCATACTTCTCAAAAGTCAGTATCTTCAGTAGATATCTAACTTATACACAAATGCTTTACTCATCTAATGAGTTTACCTATACTGCATCAAGCATCAACAACTCGAATTTCAGTTATTTTTGAGCAGTTTTCAACCAGCATCATGCACCTTGAATGTAAATATCAATACACCAATCTCACGAGTAAGTATAACTTTTTAATTGAACTTCATAAAAACGTTTCGCATGACCATAAAATGGACGATTAATCGCGTTTATCGGGTATCGTAGTGTATTTGAACCATAAAAATGTTATCAGTATAAGAAACGTGTACCTCAAGAGTATAATTTTTTCTAGATGCACAAAATTTTTTACGAGTGCCTGAACGTTTACGAAGGCATATTATAGATTGGATATGGGATATAGGCTACAATAGGAGTAGGTCTACACGTATGCGTTATATGTATTGATTGTGATATACTTATGTATCACTGAGGTACGAGGTACATAGCTGTGGAAAACTAACCTATATTATGAGCTTGAGTAACAGGGAACGGCAAAGCGCAGCACGGACCACTGGAATGAAGTCGATTTCCAGAAGTACCGCTGGATAAAGTTACAGCTCCGGATGACCCTGTGATGCCGGGTCTCAGTCTTGGAATTTCGCCATGCTCCAGTTCTCCGGCCGTACCATTATCTTCCGGGAAATACTGCAGCCCGAAAGAATTAGCAAGAGCCGAAGGTTTACCTCCGATGATGTTGGTACCCCGCCTACCATATGGAGGCTGAGTATCCAGTGTGCCGTCCTGTTGAATAGGCGTCGTTTTGGCTGTATAAAAAATTCACAGAAAAATATCGAACACGCGAAAATCACCGAAGAAAAATCGATTAGCTCTACGAGTTCATCATTTACGTGGTCACAATCGAATCGCAAATTTATCTCAAAAAATTATAGCATTAAGGTATAGATTAGACGCAGATATCCGATAAACCGTTCAATTATTGCACTTCTTGCCAAATTTTATAACAACAAAAAAACAACAACAACAACTGCAGGTACCGAAAAATTTTCTCGAGTGAACCGCGAACGTTCGTGATTGAAAAAATTATCAAATTTTCGGCGACGAAACGAAAACAAAATAAAACAATTTACACGATATCATGGAACTTTCGGAGCGATTCGGACATTCACTGCTACCGGCGGATCGCGCGTCGCACACACTAAAAAGTTATACGATATTATGCACTGATAGCGCGTAAAACGTGCATTGGGGTGTGGCGCATGCGTTGCATTTATCACGTGACCAGTCGAGTCAGTGGGGCGAGAACTTGGAAGCGCCGTAAAGTTGGCTTGTTCGGGAAGCCCTACTCGTTCATCTCTGATAACAATATGTAATCGAAGCCCGCCCATCCTGATCACCATAGCAACCAAAAGCGATCTCTCGGTGCCCCACTCTGTGGAAAAAAATCGCCGTTTACGTTACTTGTATCTTGTATCACCTAGATGCTGTTTTCTTATAAGCAATAACGGATAAAGTCTAGCGTCTTCGTACGTAAATTCTTTTTTTCTTTCTTTTTTTTTCCTCTCTTGCAGATAGGTACCAAAATGTTTCTCGGAAATTTAAAACTCGTGGATGGTATATGAGACTTTTTTTTCATATTTTTTTTAGGAAATTAATTTCTCATTGATTTGAGAACAGTATTTAGTTTTTTTATGCGTCACAAGGCCAGCAACGTTTGATTTTCCCAGGTGTAGCAAACTTTCAATTGTCAAAAACGAAGCGCAAAATGCAGAAACGTAAAGGGTCATCAAAAACAAAATTTATTTCGCTGAAAAAATAAGTAGATATAATTCAACGCAAACAAACACAGTATGTGTACCTATCTACATATAACTACCTACGTCTCATTTGCTAACTTCTGATGTAATGGATGTATTCGATGGTCTCGATTCGGTAAAAAATTCGATAAATTCATCTTATGCATTTCCCGAAACATTTTTTGGGAGAGTGAAAAAATGTTGAAAAATTATTTTTTTTTCAAACTTTGCTGAAATGGACAAAAAATGAACTATTGATCATTTCTGATGTTTTTTAGGTGAAAACTCGTCATAAAAATACATTTTTCGTCAAATATTTTAGTAAAACATTTTAGTAAAACATTAAAAAGGAGCAATAATTTTAAAACTCACAAGGGAGGTGCCCCAGGTGACATGCGCCGATTTCAATGATTCTTGCACCATTGGATAGAGGACATCAAACATAGTCTACCACGAAATTTTCAGCTGCTGAAGTTAATATTTCGATTTTTCAGAGCAATTTTTTGATTTTCACATTGCAATTTTCATAAAATTGAAAAATCGCACTGGAATGCTGAAATATCAACTTCAGCAGCTGAAAATTTCACCATAGGCTAGTCTCATCATATGTACTGAAATGCCAAAATAATATGAGAGGTTTTGGTATGCGACATGCGCCGACTATTTTTGGCCAATTTTTCAAAATTGCCATGTGAAAATCGAAAAATCGCCCCAGAAGGCTGAAATATCAACTTCAGCAGCAGAAAATTTCACCGTGAGCTAGTCTTATCATATGTATTAAAATGTCCAAATAATATGGAAGGTTTCGGTATGCGACCTCCGCCGACTATTTTTGGCTAATTTTTCAGAACTGCCTTGTGAAAATTGAGAAATCGCCCTGGAAGGCTGAAATATCAACTTCAGCAGCTGAAAATTTCATCGTGGGCAAGTCTTATCATATGTATTGAAATGCCCAAATAATATGGGAGGTTTCGGTATGCGACCTGCGCTGACTATTTGTGCCCAATTTTTCAAAATTTCTATGAGAAATTCAAAAAATCACTCTGGCAGCCTGAAATATCAACTTCAACAGCTAAAAATTTCACCATGGGCTAGTCTTATCATATGTATTAAAATGCCCAAATAATATGGAAGGTTTCGATATGCGACCTGCGCCGACTATTTTTGCTCAGTTTTTCAAAATTGCTAGGTATGTGAAAATCGAAAAATTGCTCTGAAAAATCGAAATAGGTATCAACTTCAGCAGCTGAAAATTTCGTGGTAGACTATGTTCGATGTCCTCTATCCAATGGTGCAAGAATCATTGAAATCGGTGCATGTCACCTGATGCACCTCCTTTGTCATGTAAAACTGTTGATCACTTCTTATAACGTGTGATTCATCGTGTGACTCATCGTGTGACTGTGGACGTAGGGTGGATCGGAAAAAATTCATAGTCTTCGATTTCACTGAAATTGAAGTATGTTGGAGATTTTAAGTTGAAATGACCCCAAACAATTTTCAGCTCCCTACGTGCCCCAGCGGTGGAACGGTGGCCCCCCAAAGTAGTGCCATTTTGGAACAATAGCTGTTTTTTGAATTTGAAAGCACCAGTCCCCAATTTTTCCAAAAACGAATATGACTCAAAAGATGCGATTTGAGATGACGAATCGAATGGCGTAATTGGTTTTTTGATTTGACCCCCGCTAATCCCAGCAACTAGCGCTTGAAAAGTCGCGAATCGGCGTTTTTTTGCCATTTTAAATAAAAATACAGCCGATTTCGACGTCGAACGCGATTTTATGACGGATTATTAATTTTCACGTTGAAACAAATAAACTTATAGCTCGTATTCCAATCTTTACTCCTCCCCGTTTCCCGAGGACGCACCCCCCTCCATATGGAAAATTTCCCTACTGCCTTAATAATCATGAAATATGTGAAGTATACGTTGTTCCTTGAAAATTTTCTATACATTTTTGGTTTTTACAAAAATTTCATTTGGTGCCTCCCTTGGGGCTCAAATTTCCAAAAACATTTTCTAAAGTACCTACATGAAATAATTACATTTTAACTTTTAATTTAAACTGTTTACAAAATAGTCAAATGTGTATTCGACATTCGTATAGCTAAAAGCAAGGCAGACACCTGAATTATAATTTTTATAAGAACGATTTTCTTAAAATTGAATAACGGTATCTTAATGTTTCTTCTTTTGGGGCCATTTTTTTGTATAAGCAACAGAAAAAAAAACTTTGAAAATGTGGAAAAATTTTGAAACCATCATGTGAAAATTATTCCTAGAAATTGAAAGAATGTAATGAATTGAAATTTCGATGGTTATTGGCAATTATTTCTGAACTGCACATTAAGGAAATTTTTTGAAATTCTATTTGGGGGCTTCCTTATTCTCTCATCAAAAATGTTATGTTTCAAAATACATAGGTAGGTGAGTATTCAAAAAAAATCTTGTCTAAATTGCAGTCAGATGAAACATTTCACATACGAGTATTTTTTCAAATTTTTTCATTTCGTATGAGAGGGCTGTATGAGTAGGGCATATCTAAATAGTTTTGAGCACGTTGGAAATTTGTCAATCCAAAGAGTAAAAAATAAGTACATTATTTCTGATTGTGAAATTGATTTTTCATGGATTCAACTTGATACTCCTCAGATTTAAATTAGTAGATTATTCAACTAGGAAGCGAAAGTGATTTTCGACAATTTATAACTTATATTGCCTGAGCGATGCGAATGTGAGGAAAATGAAAAATAATTCAAAATTGTCCAAAATCATTTTTACTCCGAGTTGGGTAACATATTTTTCGTTATGACGGAGAAAAATTACAGTATCTAAGTATTCAATTTCAATAATGATCAGTAAGCTGGAGCAAAAGTAGCACTTTTTCTCTCTTGCAATAACGAAAAATAAGCTTCCAGAAATTTCAATTTCAAAAAAGGAAAGCAAACAGCATTGGAAATTCATAATTCAAGAAACAAAAATAAAACAACATTATTTTTTTCGTGTGATTCAATGCAATAAATCGTAGGAAATTATGTTAATCTACCTAAGGATTTTTTGGCCCTGGAAGTGATTATACCCTAAATCACCCCCCTCCCTTAAATACGCCTATGTTTTTGCCACTTTTGCAACATTAATCTATCAAATATGCAAAAGGAAAAACGTTCATTGAAAACGCGGAGCACTGTAGACTGTGTATTTTATTTCAACTTTTTCCTATTTATATCCCCCAGTAAAAATGGCGTATGGCTCGTTGAACTTTGCTTTCAATTATCTACCATGTTATGTGGAATGTAATCATACTTATAATACCTACTATGACTCAAAATTGGCCCAATTGAGTGCTCTGCTTTGTCATTAATTCACAAAAAATCAAAAAAATTGACCTATCCTTTACGAAATAGTTTGGGCATAAGTGGTGTACAGTACGTCTGAAATGATATTCATGTAAGCCCTATTCAAGCAATTAAAAGCTTTTTCTGTGCACTTATAGATTTGTCTGGGTGTGTAAGTAAGTACCAAATTTGCTCATATAAATTTCTTTCCTTAAAAAAATGTTTCCACATAAAAATCGTACACAAAAAATTCCTGAACGATAACCCCCCCCCCTCCACCACCTGAGCTTCATTTTTGGTTATGTGTGGTAAAGATGATCAGAACGAAAATCAACGCCTCTGAAATTCCAATTTCGGCACTCATCATACGTTTCAAAATTTCGGACTCTATCTCCCTCTACGAGAAGCTCAGTTTTGATTATGTGGTTAAGAATAAATCAATGCTTTTGAAAGCCCTATAGGTATACATTGTAATTCAAAATTCATCGGTTCATCACGTTTTTCGATGATTTAAAATTGCTCTGAATCCCCCTGGTTTTTTGAAATTGTTCAAAAAATTTAAAATGCCATAAATCAATATTTTTTTAGCAATAACGCTAGTTTCTCTCAACTTTCTTTGTAGAACATCGTACGTAGCAGTTTCAATCATACGGAATAAACTACTTACTAGAGAGGATAAGTATAACTGCCTTGAGTGGTTTGCAATACATTAGTATACCTCTCTACCTGATAAATTTTTTAGGTTAAAATTCCACTGATTGGATAGAATTTTGCAGAGGAAGAAGTCATCATAGGAAGAATTTTTCTGCCCTTGACACTTGTATAGAAATGTTATTCCTCGCAATAGGATTACATACCTTTTATGTACCTACTTACTTATCGAACAAATTTTTAATAAGATGATAAATTTGAAAATTTCTCAAATTTGTAGCCTTAAATAGTTGGAAATTTCTTAGTTGTAGTTGATAAATGACATTTTCGAACTGACATTTTTTCAAAATAAGTATGAGTATGAACATCCGCATATTTTGATGAAATATAAAAATGATAGGTATATACCTACTTAGATTGAGCGAAGTTATGTGTTAAACTGATTGGTTATGAATATTTTCGATTTTTTCATCACCATCGATGAAATTGGTACCTAGGCTAATCAAGTAGGTATAAAAAACAAATTGAAATCCTTTGAAGGAAATGAAAAAAGCACAATAGGTAGGTATATACGTAAAATTGTAAAACGTAAAATTTTGATTTGTAAAATGTTTGATTAATTTTTGTTTTAGGAGGTTTTGCTTTTGAAATATTTTGTACGAATATACCTATTGGTCAATTTTTTTAGTAGCTTTCTAAACATCCCTTCTCCAGTGGGTTACAAAAATGTGCCATTATGCTTAGGTACTTCACCACCGAACATAGGTATGTAAGAAATTTGATGTACTACTTAGAAGGTTGTGTAAAATTTATAATAAAGGTTATTTACGACATGTTTATAAAAAAAAAGAATAATATCTTTTTTGGGAATTTTTCCCATCTCGAGTGCGTAATTCTACCAGACTATTTTCAAGTTTAGGTAGGTATATTTTGAAAGGAGATCCCAGAGGCGGTTCGAAACATGTTTCAATGTATTTTGCATATGAAAAAACTGAAATTTCATCCACCAAATTAACTAACTAGATATATCTTGAGTGCTAAAAGGTTTAATGTGATTGAACTCATAAATAACGAAATAAAATTTTGAAATTTTTCCGTACCTAGTACATACATTACATACTACCTATTTTTACCATAAAAATTACTTATTAGGAAGGACTTGTCCTGTACCTATAGTTATTTCTCGTGATTATGCGTGTTATACACTAACTGTACCTACATGAATGTGTGTGGTATACCTAGACCCATATATATTTACTTAGGTAGGTACATGTTATTTCACAAGTAAGGTAGAAAACGTTGGTATGTAGTAGGTGGGTACGAAGAAATTAGCAATATATATACTTAAGTGCTGAGTGCGAGTACCAAGTGCAACCCAATTATTTACTGCATAATAAGATTCGTGGATCGATTTTGATCACGCAGTGTGTGCACCTACCTACTTCATTTACCTATCACAAATTTTCACATCGCTTTAAACATACGAGGAAGCAAGTAAAACATGCATGTATTTTATGGAACAAAATAAACTGTAAAATATAAATACAATAGTTGAATTTAAAAATCATTTCATGGATTCGACTATAGTATGTACAAATAAATACGTATAAGTATCTATAGCTAAGGTACCTATCTATAGAAAGAGTAAATTATCCGCAGTTGATTGTTGGCCTGTTTTTAGCAACCTGTACACGTACATAAAAAATGAAAATACACTTGTAGGTATTACAATATAGGTATACTTTTACCTTGTATATGTACTTACCTAGGTACAGCAAAAACGTGTGAATACTGAATATGGCGCCAATATTTTGTCAACTTGTGTGTCATCGCAAATAATGAAACCTAACTGTAAGTTTCTAACCTATATCATCAACGGAATATTCGTTGATGAAACCAATTTTATAGCCTGTTGTTGAAAATGAGTTGATATATATATATGGGGTATGGGTATTGGGTAGAAGAAGAAGCTATACTGACTTGAATAATTACATGCGAAATTTAATCCCATGTACCTACTCGTAAAACATAAGTAAATATTTACCTCATGTTAAATGTCCTATTTCTGCAAGGTGTTTGCCTTTGATGATGAATCATTCTTGTACATCTTCGCTGCACTCAAAGCAAAATGAGACTTAGTTAAGAAGAGTTTGAGAAAGTCTTGAACAGCGTTTATTGCTGTTTATTGCTGG
This sequence comes from Planococcus citri, assembly GCF_950023065.1. NCBI lineage: Eukaryota > Metazoa > Arthropoda > Insecta > Hemiptera > Pseudococcidae > Planococcus > Planococcus citri. The sequence continues at coordinate 44,885,932 of NC_088677.1, forward strand.
GCAGCTGAAAGAACAAAAAAAAATTATTTCATCCAAAAAATAGGGCCTCTTCGGTAATAAATTTTATCAATCAATAAGTATCTACTACTATATGTGAGGGCGCATACGAAAAGGGAACATACGACCAAAAAAAAAAAGTTCCTGAAATTGTTGTAGGAAGTCTTTAAAGAGTTCCTACAACAATTTTAGGGAACTTTTTTTTTTTTTGGTCATATGGACCTTTTTCGTATGCGCTCTCACAATTATCTTTTCCAAAAAAGTCGACTTGTTTTAAAATTTCAACTCTTTTCGAACTAATTTCATCAGAAGAAAGGAACTCTGAGTTCAACTCTTCTTCAAAAAGAGTCAAACGTTTTTTATATATATACTCAACTCTTTTTCCATCAGAAGATTTCTAACTCTTTTAAACTTATCTGATAGGTACCTATACTTAAATGAATGGAAAACTTTTTTCAGCTCTGCTTCATTTTTTTTCCTTTTTTAAACGCCTTTTTGAGTAGTTCATAATATGATACAAGTTATTGAGATTTTTTTCAACAGTTATAGGTACATACTTACTTACTTCATTTGAACAAATGAGAATAAGGTAAAATTGACGTCAAAAAGAGTTTTCAGAAGAGTTCTAGTATTATATACTCTTCAGAGTTCTTTTGCAAAAGTGTTTGAACTCTCACTCTTTCAGACTCTTTTTGAAAAAAAATATAACTCTCAAGTTTTTTGAATAGTTGGAGTTTTCAAAATACTTGGTGTCCATATCTAACCCTGATTGTATGATGAGAATTGGAAAAATGGGTACCTAAATATGTATATATCTAGGTAGGGCTAATTGTATGTACCTAATTAAAGAAAAACCAGGCGTATAGAGATAAATCTCACCAATCTTTCAACATGTTTCACGCATGATACGGGCACGCGTTTTTGAATATAAGGTGTACCTACTCAGGCATTTTTTGTACTTCCTTCCTAGGAGGGACGCTAAATTGAAGTTGCAAGTTCCTCATTTTCATACCCCTCCTCCCTCCCCCACTTAAATTTGGAGCAATTTCCAAATTTTTATCTTAATTAGGTATGATCTTGTTTTAGAACTTTACTACATATTCTATAATAAGTATGTACAAATTCAAAGTTTTTTGAAAAAGTTACCAAAATTTATATATATCTATTTTTCCTTTTTGTTTCCAAATTCTTTCATTTTTTTAGTTTGAATGGCCTTCGAAAAATATACATATTATAGCTCTAGTTCAAATTTAAAAAATTTTAATTGGTGTATAATATCATCTTCCAAAATTATTTTTTTACATTCAAGGTTCAAAATAAGTAACTCTACCTGTGTATCTAAATGTTTGATGTTTTATGGTCCTGATTACTTTTCAAAAACATCTTTTAGGAAGACAATTTTTTTAGCCCGAGAAAAATGGCTATACCAAAATAAATGTTTGAACACTTTATTGTGAGTATACGTAGGTATTTATCATTTTAAGTAGGCCAGTTCATGTCCATATCGTAATTGTGGAGGAATAGCACAAATGAACCGATAAGTTTTCGTACAGATTTTCATAATTACCTAAAAAGTTATTTTTGTTCAAACCACCTCCTGCATCATCAGAGATAAAATGAAAGATAAGTTTGGAAAATATAACCATTGGGATCATCGTTATCGTGTAGCTATAAGTATTTCTAACAAATTTCCGAATTCTTCTCTACATCTTAGTTTCAAAATGGATATTCACCTCATGTGAGCATAAACATGTCTACATGATCTAATCTAAGACAAATTTCGGTGATGATGTTGATATGAGAAAAAAATCCTAATCCGAGGTGATTTGTAGTTTTCCACGTCAGTAAAGATATACACGAAGCGCTTTGCATTCATTATGATGATACGAGTAGATGAAATTAGTTTCTTATCCATTTTTCATAAAACTGAGATAGTAACACCTCGATCATTTCCGCTGTATCTCGTACATTCGTACATATTTAATAGGTACCTATCCACTCGAGTAGGTATATCCACGTAGCATATAATATGTAGCTAGGTATAGGTAAGTATCAGAGTCGAACGACATTTTTGTGAAAAAAAAATTGTAGATAACATACTTAATCATGGTTGGTGAAAAAGAAATCCATTTTAAATTATACGACGTTGTTGGCAACTAAATGGTAAAAATTATAAAAATTACACGTTTAGTGTGCTGAATAATTGTAGATAAAATGAAGAATATATTTGTTACGGTTAGACGCGTCTTATGGAAATGGTTGCATTGAACTAATGACAGGTTTACGTGTAAAACATTAGAAATCATTATAGCCTACACCTATAAACATTGTATTAGATTATACATGTAAAGTTAATATACTCGTACATGGTAGATATATAGTACCTCTCCGCTTACCCTACGTGGAAAACTCGCAGACATTGATTCTAGTACAAGGTACTTACCTACCTACGTATATACAACTGAGTTTTAGATTGAACTTTTCCTTTAAATTCTCAGAAAGTAAGTAGTATGTACCGGGTGTGCGGGTAAATTATTCATTCAGACAAAGGAAAGTACCTAATGTACTATAGCCAGATATTATGTACCTACCTACCAGAAGTGTCACGCTATTTAGATTTCGCCATAGGTAGGATTTTGTAGAAGGAACCTAGACGAGCATACAGTGCACACAGAGAAAAGTGTAGGTACTAATAGTATCTAGACCTACATAGGTGAGTTACCGCTTTATACACATTGTGCGGTTATTGTGGCACTGAGCGAATCATATTCACGGTGAAATTGAGCAATTTTCCAACGTCCGAATATCGTATCCAATGTCCACACAGACGCCATGTTTATAAATTGCAATTATATTGGTGGCGCCAATGCGACGGTAATTACATATCCGCCAAAATACGACGTCCGCGATTTTTTTTCACACTTTAATGAAAAATGCATCGTTGAAGAAATTCGACACGGATTAAATTTTCGTGTATATCGTATTACATCGTTTTTATATAGACCCATTACCTACACCTTCATGTATGTACTTGTACACGTATAAGTATCTACTATCTACGTGGTCTCAACATGGGAAATGAATTATAAAAATAAGTGGCTCAATAATGTTGAGAAATTCATAAACACATGCGCGCTATGTAAGTACGTATGTATTAAGTACATACATGTATCTAGGTATATTATTCGTAGAGAAAATCTTTTCAAAGTTCCGAGTGTACTTACTCATTGTTGATTGGTTAAAAATTCATTTTAATATTCCGTAACCGTGAAAATTTGACATTGACCATTTTCACGAATGCGGTTTTATACAATAAAACAAAAAACCTGTGGCAACGGTACGTGTACGCCCACACATCAAGCAGTACAGGTATACGTATAATAATAATAATGAATGATTTTAAAAGTCAAAACGCAAGAATTTAAATTAGTTTAATTTCAAACGTCGACGTACGTGGTCATTCTTTTCTTTATTTTTATTATTATTTTTTTTTTTGCTGGAAAAAATCGGACTATTAATGATTGCATGGGCTGTGACTGCTGCTTCAAAAGTTTTCAATGCTGTGAAATATTTGTATACGCCTAGAGTCAAATTTAAAACTACAAACTGTCAAAGAAATTTTTCTATTCCATAAATTAAATCGCCTCAATACGTTCATAAATTCCGTGCCATTTGATGGCGAGGTGTTCTCAAACTGTGTTCGTTTCAGTAGACTTGACTCCCCGATCTAGGAAAATACTGTTTTGAAACTGTTTCATGTATTATAGGAGAATTACTATCTTATTGTTTCCAAAAATTTGGTTTCAGTTTCAAAACTGCTTTGAAACAATTTTTGGACAGTTTGTAGGCAGTTTTGAAACGTAATACATACAAACAAAGACTTGAAACACAGTGTTTTCCAACCATTTTTAATACCAAAAGTGTTTCAAATTGTTTCAAAATACTGTTTTAAAAGTGCAGTTTTCTTATTTTGCTAAACGGTTTCACTCTAATTTCAAGGGACACAAAAAAAAACAATTTTCAACAAGTTTTTGACGTGGTCATATATCCAAAATGGCTCGTCTTCGACTTTCATTTGTAAAGTTGAAGCCTATATAACTAGCTGCAGAGAGGATTTTTTTCAAGTTGTGAAGCTAATCCCCAACCTCAAACCTGCAAAAAAAATGTCATATTGTTTTCCCCATGATACTTGAACTGCTGAACTAGAATCACTTTCCAGTTTCCATGCTAGATCAGCACTTTATTGCAATTGAATGAGTACCTATCGTCACCAAAATTCATAGTCGTTTCATTAAAGGGTATACCTATTTCGTTAAACAACACAGTCACACAAATATTTTGGAAATTTTCCAAGACTACCTTAAGATCTGTGAAATGAACTTCTTTATGGTAAAGAAGTACCTATTTCATTGTTCCTTATGTAATTTATCAAACTGGAAGTTCACAGAACACCACTGTAAAATATGAGAGGTGTGAATGAAGCCTTGAAGATGCCAAATTCGAAATCGATTGGTGGGAAAAATTGAAAACCATAACTTTTTAAAAGAATTATAAGTACCTACCTACCTATGCGTATTCACTTTCTCCCTGGATATTATTTTGAAAATTCAGTTTTTTTGGAACTTTTCTTTTCTCAATTTATGTACTTCCAAATTGAATTGGAAAGAGTAGAGTTTATACCTTACAAACTAAACTTGGAAAATTAAACTATTTGAATCGTTTCCTTCCACAACATTTTGGCATTCAACACGTCGTAAAAATTTACTATGCTCTTTATCCATCTGTGCTTTAGTATGGCTTGCTAAAGTGGGTGGAAGGAGCAGCGGACTATCATTTAGAACTTATTCATAAGTATTTTACAAAAATTGGCAGACAGGAGCGTTGTGAGTAAAAAGAGGGGAGAAAGCACGAAAATGATTTTCAAAAATTAGAAATCCTGCTTATTCAGAAGCTCTATTAAGTCCAAGGCTATTGACTGCTACATATATGTACAAAGAAACAGGTCCAAATTTAAAGTTTATGTGAAGGAAAGAAAAAGGAAAATTTATAACTCTATTGCTCCTAGGTATCTACTGACGAGACTGATCCAGTGCTCAGGCCCCTCGATTTTTTCCAAGGCTATTCAATATAGTGATGAGTATAGAGGTTTTTGGGCTCTCGGGTGGCACTAATCCAGTATCTGGAGGGTGAAAACACCTGACAGATCGCTAAGTAATGCTACATCTTATATCTGTTTTTCTTGTTGCTTAAAATATGTTATTTTGCTGTAGAAGCATTCATTTCAGTTTGTTATTAGATGATTGTTTATTCTATATATAGGTAACCCATGACTTTATATATTGTATTTTCTGGTCTATCAACGGAAAGAACATCTCTGCTGTATTTTTCTCTGTTATTTAATTTTCCCCATGATTATTATTATTTTCTGTTTTGTTTTGTTATTTTTTTTATTTATTTTTTTTTTCATAGGTAGGTAAAGGCCCGGAATAGTAGATACCTAGCTTATCAATGATATCTGCCAACCATGGGCAAAGTTTTCTTACTTATACTTATTCGTTCTTCACTCATCCTATCTCCATTATTTGGACCATAATGTACCTATACCTACCGTTCGTATTGAAATGAATTTTATAGATGGACTTTGAAGAGACTAAATTTTATACAATTCTGAGATAACTGCGACACATGAAAAAACAGTCAAGATCAACGATACCCATTTACGTCGCAACTAAACATAAGTATTAAATTCTACAAAGCCAACGACGGTCAAGCTTCAACATTGGCTTATATCTCTACACTTGCGAATGAGAACCACTTACAAAACAGTCGGCAAATGTACATTATATTCATTTATCCGCTAACGTTTTAATAAATAATATAATCCATTCGAATGAAAAGAAAATGGAGTCGGACGTAGAATTTTGAAGAGCAAGCCGCGGGCTTTTTATTATACGAGCAGATTCTGTGTTTTTCGTTTCATACATATGTTATACGTATAGTAGGTTAGATACCTGACTTGTACACATGTATTTAAAAGTATCTACATCGTATGACATAACACGAAATAATCCATACGTGTAGACGGCGAAGGGTAATCGTTGAAATATTCACTAATTTCTACGAATAAATTCTCGTTTAAAAGTGATCAGGCTATGAGTTTCATAAATCGTTCGCGATGTGTTGACTGTTGGTTGCTTTCTTGTGCGATTTACTTGTATGTATGACAGCTCTGATATAATTAATGTACTTGCGAGACTAATAAACTAATTTTAGGACCAAAATATTGGCGAGCAAAAAAAAAAAAACAAACAAACAAACTAGAGATGTTAAGTAATAAAACCAGGCGAATTGCGATTTTCTCATTTTTTTTTTGAAAATTATCTTTACATACGAGTAGGTAGCTCTCTGAAAAATCATGCAATTAGTCGGCTACTACATAGTAGGTATTTATGTGCTCATCCGTGGTAGACGTATTCAATCAGGAACTTATCTATTTATTCGTAATGCAACTACAATTAGTGTATGTAGTCGGTTTACTATATGGCACTGGTCATTAAACTCGATTATTTCAAAACATGGTGAATATGTTGCATACTTCTTTCTTTCAGGAACTTTTTATACTGATTTGGAAAAACAATAAAAAAACGCGGAACGAGTTACCTACTCGTTCCAGTACATGAAATGATCAAGGGTAAAAATTAACCATACGAGTAGATACTTAAGACAATCGTTAACTTTAAATTCGAATTAAATACATATAGGTAGCTAATTAAAAACACACGCATTTCCCATTTTCCCATAAAGTAACTTCCTTAATCGACTTCTACATAATAGGTAAAGTCTAGGCACCTAAGTATCAAAAGGGATGAGAATGGGAAAGCATCCGATTGTATCTTTATGGTAAAGTTATGCATAATACTGTAATCGACTGTATAACAAAACCACGTAGGATAATAAACCTGAAGGCTTAAGTTAAGGAAGAAGTGCCGAAAAATTATAGATGAATGTAATTTCACTAAGAAGGAGTAATTTTTAATTAAATCTGTTACAAAAACTTCAAGTCGGTATGTGCGCGTTTTAAAAGAAAAATAAAACACAGAGGAGAAAAAAATACGAATATATAAGAGAAGGGTTGAAGAAAACGAAACTAAATTAAAGTTTTGAAAAATGAATTACAGAAGTAGGTAGTGGGATGGGCTATGTATCGCGGTCTCCAGTCGAAATAGCAATTAACAGGTTGCATATAGGAGGCCCCGTTTGTACGAAATGTCCGCCCTCTTCTCAGCTGAATTATGACCATTCGTTTGATTTACTATCATTTTTTCTTTCTACCCTATTATTAAGTTTAACGTAACCTTTTAAAAGCTATATATTTCGGCTATTAGCACCGTGAAAATATTATCCGAGTTTTTTTTCTCCTACTTTAGTATTCTTATCAGACGCGTAGTTCGATGAAGAAAATTGTCTTCAGATTTGCATGCGTGAGTCGCTGAGTAAGTAGGTATTGATGTTGATACTGCTGGTGATGGTGTACCTGTCTTTGACCAACTGCAGAACTTCCAGTCCAGTCACGTTGAAGCCGATACAGGAATCGGAAGCTTTGATTACTTCTTTTCATCGTAAATACAAATATACAATGCATACAAGATTATATGATCTTTGATCGTAGCGTAAAGAATAGACAATACACCCTCCTCCCTACCTCGGAATGGTGTTAAAATTTTCTAAAACATGACTGTGTGTTGAAGTAAAGACTAGAATTGGAGAACTGAAGACATCTAAGAGCTGTCAAGTGTCAACTGAAAATTCACTAAAAATACCTGCAAGCCCTTCAGCATAAGTATTTATTTACCCGTTTTCGATTCTCGAGTGAGGTACCTTGTACGATTTTTCCCTTCTTCCAGATTTCTTTGTATACGGGTGTGAGTGAAATTCTAAAAAATGAGATATCAATTCACAATTCTCATGGGATAATTAACGACAGACGTGTGCAGAGAGCAGGGGTTTTCCACAGACCCGAGCTTTTTTAAGGGCCTGCCAATGCTAAAAAAAAAAAAAACAAAAAAAAACAGTTTCTCCAAAAGGACCCAACAAAAAATTAGCTAAATTGTCTACACTGTACATATTTCTATTCCATTTTCAAAGCAATAATATCTGCAATCTGCATGTCTCTGACTAACGATCAGAAATCTTCCCTGTCGATCAGGCTTCAAAAAATAACCTACGTAAAGTAATACTTGCATGATGGGGTTGGGGTACGGTACGTATTAACATTCCCTTACAAGTGAGGTACCTATCTCAATCAGCAGAAAATTTCGGAACTTGCCAAAATCAAATCAAAGTAAAAGTATGCAAAAATACAAAATACAACACCAGCCCAAATTTTAGAAGCTAAAATGGATTTTTCGAATTTTCGGTCAATTTTTGAAAATTAAGTTTTGGGCCAAAAATGCAAAGAAATCATAATTTTACCAAATTATAGGTAACCGAGAAATCTCAAATTTGGTTCGTATCTCATTTTTGAGCACCCCTCTTTCCCCCCTCTCTCCCAAAAAATTGCGATTGAAAATAGTTCCGAACCGTTTTGAGTAATTATGGAGCCTCCAGCAGATTTTTTAAACATTGAAACTCTACAGCGAAACTATACCCAATGAAGTTTGAAAGCTAAAGTTCGGGTTTTGCCCTAGTTTAGACATTCTCACAGTGGACTAAAGATGGTTTCAAGCCATTTTGGAGCCTCCAACAACTTTTTGAAAATTCCAGTTTTTCAAAAAAATATTATAAGAACTATCGAAATTGTAGCACTAATAAACGCATTCAGTGCATGTTAAGGACCAGCTCTAATTTTTAAAAATTTATCAAAAAATCGAAAAATGTCCTTTAGCACCAGAAATTTTGACTGGTATTATGGATGTACTTACTTCTGCGTGCTCCTTCGATTTAGTTTTTCCAGCTTCAAAAATGTTTATGCCCCCAGTCCTCAATCTGGAAACCGGAGTGTCAAACAAACACATTTTTAAACATACGTAATTTTATCAATATTGAAGACAAATTTCGGCAGGTAGGTACCTAGTAGGTATAAGGTAGAGTTGAGAATATCCAAAGAGTTGCAGATTTTGATATTTGGGGCATTTCATTCGAGGCAGGATATGAGCTAAAATCACAGTGAAAAAATGTTGGATTTTTTTTGAATTTTTTCAGTATTCATACTCACTTACAAGCAGGTCCATTCAGATGAGACAAGGGGAAAAAAGTGAGTTCCCACGAAACCCCTTTCAGTCAGGGGACCGCAGGCCACGTATTGCTTCTTTAAGAGAGAATGATGGGCCCTCGGTATCCCAGCTCCAGCAAATATAGTAATATCAGTCGATCCGGTATCAATTATACACCTTCGGCCAACATTTGAGCAGCAAAAATTCATCTTCATATGATTGGGCGATTTCACAGTTTTTTCAATTTGAATGATCACACGGTAAGACAGCAATAGATATAGTGTACCTTTCTTCCAATCGAAGAATCCGGAATCAATGAAGTCTCTTGTCAAATAATCACATTACCAAACTCAAAACTGAAAAAATTTCATAACTTTGAATTCGTTCATTTCAACATGTCAATTCGTCTGCGCATGCACCTCATTCATATTTTTCCCTGCTATCGTATTCACTTACCTACATAGGTAGGTACTTGGAAGAATCATTTTTGTAAGGAAAAAAATCGTTGCAACTTAGAATTAATGAATTCCAAGCACATCTACTTATCTGCCTACAGTGCCCACGATTAATTCCACCATTTTTATGAAACGCATTCAACGATTGGTAATTCCTCTATTACACAATGTATAAAATGGTTACTTAATTATACACCCGATCATTAGAAAAGATTAAAATTAAAAACACAGACTACCAATTCGAAGAGTAAACTGCATCACGGCAAATGAAATATGCACCAGTAGTAGTAATAGTATATCCTCCCATCGCAGGTGCTTCTATATAATCATTGAAGATCTACAGCAGAAATGAGCATACCGTCTGCTACTCATTTCCATCACCATCAGTTTTCTAGCTCTTTAAAAATTACTTTTTTTTTACCTTATGCATAAACAGAGGAAAACTACCTACCTAAAAGAAAAGTCTATTTGAAAGTAAAAATTACTAATGATTAAATAACGAGATAAAAGCTGAGAAAATGAGAAAAACGTTTTCGCAATTCAAATTTCAAACATGGAAAAAGCGAATGAATAAGAAAAAGTTGCGGTACCTAATTCGCGACCTTATAACTGGCAAAGTGTAACACGCTCATTTACCAATACGAGAGTAGGTAAACCAGTCAGCTGGGAGTTTTAGAAGTACATTTTTTGAAATTACACTCGGGCGTTCATTAAACAAGGGTTAAAGTAAGTATATAATTCTGAATTACTCCGTGTGGTAGTCTGTTGTTTGTACCTAAACTACCTCTATACATAGTCTTGCGGAAAATAGAATCTTTACAAGCTTATTTTCGTGTTCAGTGAGTATAAAATGCATATTATTTAGATTGCTACGCGGATTTTTAAAAATATAATTACAATCGAGACTTGAGAAACAAAACATAAGTACAACGATCGTGTTGAAAATTTCGACATTAATTTTGGAAAAATTTATAACTACCTAGGTTACATACGAGCAACGTGTTTTAATTTCACTCAATGTCCTGTCGTAAAAATAAATAAGCTACGTATACGACAACGGAATAATTTTTGAATAATCTTTTTTTAATCGTGGGAACAGCGACGCTATTATTTTTTCTGAAAACGAAATTAATTATGCTAAGAGTTTTAATGAATTATTTCCCAGATGACTTATTCTACCAAACGCCGAAACAATAATTATTAACCCAGGTATCTAATCTGTTATGTGTGCAGGCCTACTACACGTAGGTATATCCAATGTCGTTGAACCATTAGGTAACAATCTTTTACATTAACATGTATACCTAGTACCTAGTTAAACCCATATCTGCGATACCTGATGATGGATATTTTGTGAGAAACTATCACAAATATTTACGACATAAATCATCTTACACATATCCACCTACTTTGCTTTTGCATAATTTTTTAGAGTTGCTTTTCAACGTGAATCAACATGTAGGTACCCAAGTATATTTTAAGACAAATTAGTTTTAATAGGATAGGTTTCAACGAAAACAAAGTTGTAGCCAGAAGAAAGACCCTTGTCAATTATACTGGTCAACCTATGTTTTTTTTTTTTTTTGTGAATAAGGTAATCACGTTTTATACATTTTTAAAACGTTGGTAATAAAGCACTTAAGATTGGTTACATATCTGTAATATTAATCCCGTCAACTAAAAACAATCAATCGGCTTAAGAAACTGAAAATAGGGTACAACCAAACTTCAGCTTTTTACTTTTTTTTTGGAAAAAAAAAATGCTAAAGAATATGTTAAACAGTAGCGGTGCCAGGATTTTTCCTTGGAGGGGGATAATTGGGTCAGAACCAAACAATTTTGCCGTCTCATTTTTTGGGTGGGGGGGGGGGTGAAATTAAGCTTCTCGGAGAGCAGAAATCAAATAAATACAGTGGCATAGTCAGAATTTCATCAAGGAGGAGGCAAAACCAGATTTTTAGGGATGAAAAATCGAAATTAGGAGTCACTTTCTGGAAACCTATCGTGATGTGTGGTGATTATATTATGAAAATGAATGCAAAATTACTGCTCGAACGAAGCGAGAGCGAAAATTTTTAGAAAAAATGGGTCCGAACAACAAAAAAAACGTTCACTTTTGCATGTTTTATTTCAAATTTTCGTTCGCAAGGGAGGACAATGGCCCCCTTCACTCCCTGGCCACGCCACTGAATAAATATGTCATTCATTTATTTAATTTTTAAAAAGGAGGGACCTCAGTGACTGAAATTTGTCTGCAAAATATTATTCAAAGTAAATCGTGTACGAATATACCTTGGGCTTGAGAAGAAAAAAAAGGCTTCTTCTTCTCAAAAAAGATGAAAAAAAATGAACATCGGTTTGTAATCGGCATCCATCTCAGTGAAACAAGAGCGCAAAAATGCTTGGAAAATTCCTACTTTATAGCATCAAAATTTTTTCCAAAAAAACTGACCTCTTGGGGGAGGGGGATTATCACCCAAATCCCCCCCCCCTTAAAACCGGCACTGATGTTAAACGTTAACGGCTAAACCGCATTTTTAAATCTTTGTGCTTTAAATGAACTGAAAGGACATGTGGACAGTTGATCACAGTTTAAGCACTGAATTTCATTCCGGCTTTTTCATAAAGATTTTTTTAGAACAAGAAAATCCAAAAATCCGCTAGAGACTACAGAATGGCTCAATACCGTCATTAATCGATTCATGATCTTGAAAATAAGATATAAACCAAATTTTTGCTTTTTATACCTCATTTCAACCAAATTTTGATTTTTCCCCCTTGAAAATAGATGCTTAGATAGGTATAGGTCCTATGTAATTCCAAATTTTAAGTTCAAAAATTCGTCAAAAATTGAACAATGAAATTCAGCATCTACGTAAAATATTGTCTGTTGATGTAATTTTGTGTATCTACTCATTCGATTTTTTTTGCTCAGTCCAGAAATTTTCTACTGCCTGCTTGTAAGTTTACTAAGTAGATATATTTTTTATCAGAAAAAAGATGTGATACGTACGTTGAAACCTCTATACTGGAACTATCCATCACATCACCACTAGTATTTCTTCATACCTTCGATTCGCTTGTAATTTAATTCGAAATGATAAGTATGATACGACAATGAAGTTTCGTATACTGACAAAAGCCAAAAACAGGAATGAAAGTGTCAGAAGCTCAACACTACACATTTGCGCCTAAATCAAGCATTTCTGGCACGTCCCTTCTGTAAAACTTACACGCCAACTTTGAAGCCTTTACAGAAATGCCTGTACACCTGTCATCGCAGTGTGATGTTTGAAACCCTCTCGTTTCACATTCACGCATTCCACGTACCTTATAGCTTCTTACGAGTATACATACCTACACGTATATACATTTGTACAACCCTTTGTCGCTATGCACGAGACATTTTAAATGCGCTTAAAAATATAGGTAGCATTTTAAAAATTTAGCCACAGTGAGGTAATCATTGATAAGTAAGTAAGTGGTAGTAAGCATGAGAAAAAACTCGACCAAAAAATTGTATATTTTTTCGTGAAAAATGATCGCTTATGATTAATTTTTATTGTCTACACAAATAAACGACTTCGAAAGTTTATTCGATGAGTTGAGCGCCTACCTACCTAGACGTATCGGTAGTATTCTTATGTGCTGCTAGCTCCATTAAGATAAGTAAGTTCTGTATCTGGTAAATTCTTGTCGTTCGAGGTGTTCATACCTGTTATATTGCTGCAAAAATGATCATTTATTCAGCGTACCTATTTTTCTAGAACACTGGTGTTGATGTAAATTCATTAAAAATGTCATTTATGTCCCTAGTTAACCAGCACATAAGATGGTTTTAATGGCAATATGTTGCAAAAGACGAAAAACAACCTTTCGGCGTGGTGTTTGCACGTTTTGTGAAACCTGGCAGATGCAGCTCGGCATGTGGTAACCCCTGGACACTTGTTCTACAGACCCCCCTGGGTCACTTAGTAATGCCCTTCGTACTTAAACTCTTTTGTATTCATACGGCATTTCTAACGATCACCCTTTTATCTGACCAAATAGGTTACATTGCTGATGGCAAACAACATCGTGTTCAAACAAAGCCTTTAAAAGTGTAACATTATGCGTTGTTCCGCAAACTCTGGCTTCAGTATCGCGGTGGTGTTGAAAGATGCCTACCAATGTGCTGCCGAGAATAATTAACGCTTGCGAAAAATTCGACCGCGTCGTCGAGTTTTTCGTCTAATGTGCATATGTTCTCGCTTTCCGAATAGTTTGCGAATTTTCACGTTTCCCTAATCTTGTCAGGGGAAAATGGAAAATGGCATAGTCAGCTGAATTCTCCAATTTGCTATTTTTATTGCACACTGTAAACGAAATAATGAAAGAATAGTTAATGAACTCGGAGTTCTTTCCACCGAATAGGTACCATAATAATAATAAAAATTCACGATTATGTTTTCAAATTTTTTTCCCATACCTAGGTAAATTTATCACTTTTCATAAATTGTATAAAATAGTAAAAAAATTAAAAATGTCAACACTATGATGATTTATAACAAAAATATGATTTCGAAAAATGTGACTCGTCTTGATTTGCCGCATTCTGTTTTTCCATTACCAAAAAAAAAAAAAAAAAAAAAAAGGATAAAGAATTTACTTAGATGCTAAACTTGTTTAGTTTACGTTTTGGGAATGGAAAAAAAACTTACCTACTGATGTCTTGAAATTCAATTTTTTAATTTTTGAAAAGCTACTCTCGTCGCTAAATCATTCATAAAAATAACTGTGAGTGGTAAGTACGTTTTAAAAATTAAAAAACAAAAACAGATTTAAAGAACTCGCGAAAGATTCGATGAAATTTATAGAATAGCGCCTTCAATTTCCTCAGTTCGCAACTCAATGTACCCGTCGGTAAAATACAAACATGCAACTCCTACTCCTACGTACTATTCGTAAATGAAGTTTTTTAAAAAGTTCATTGATAATTTTGATGTTGAAATGTCGATATAATTCGTCAAATAATGCCAGATAAAATTTATTTTAATTTGTTTATGTAGGTAATTAAAAAAGTAGGTCATCGAAAAATCCACATAAGTGATCAAAGTTGTGCCCGAATGGTGCGATGAAAAATTTTTTAAATACCTCCTTTCTGAGAAGATGAAAACATTTTGAAATGTAGGTACATTGGTACATATCGATGTAAAATTGTTTTGAGTGTTCCAAAAATGGTTTGAAATAACCGATATGAAAGTTATTATAGTTTTTTTTTCGAGATGTAGATACGTACGTTTTTTTTTTTTTTTTTGATACATATTTCGACAATGTTTTATCGAAATAGTGAATTTCTTCCTGAATATTTTTTTAAGGGTATAGCGATTTTCATGTATTAAATTACATCAAACTACTATGCTTTTCTTGTTTTTTCTCCCCAATACGGAGTAATGCGGTGGTAGGTTTGTCAAAAACATGACCAAAATACATTTTTAAAAAAGTATTGATCATTGGCCCCACTCCCTCTCAATCTTTTGATTTTGTTCAAGTAGGTATGGTACTTTAGAATGGCCTACCGTTTTTTCAATATCGCACAAAGTAGGTAGTCTGAGTTGGCAAAAAAAAAATTACAAAATATCACAATGGGTTTTTTATATTTAGGTACCTATACTACCTACATAAAACTAAGTATAAAAGGTTTGAAATATTGCGATTTGCTACTGTTTTGGGTCAAGTATTGATAAAATCTTGTTAATTTTTCCATCGAAGTGGATATCAATATTTTTTCAAAATTTAAATGTAGGTGTTTGAAAATTGGTAAGTAAAATAGCTACATGTTTCATACGAAAAAGAAGAAATAAGATAGTAGATACAGAGTTTTCCTACTATGGATAACATCTGCAAAACGCTCCAAAATATGCATTGAGTTGCTAAACTATATGTAAATAAGGACAATATTCGGACAATGTAAACAGTTAATACGAATTAGGCGCTCATTACCGTCATTCCGGAAGAAGTGTAGACGGCAAGATGTGAAATTAGGAAGAAACCAACTCATGCGATAAATGTTAGACAAAACAGAAATCGAGGATGAGCACATTTTGATCGGTTGTTTACGCGAAAGATGCCCGTCGGCTTTCCGCGTCATTTAAAGTTGTTTCCTTTGCGACTAAGCCCTTCGATGATCTAATTCAAAGCGTATGCCGACTAATTGAAGATCATTTCAACATTTAATTGCATACATCTCGAACCATTTTCGAACTAAGCGGAAACAACATTGATGTTGGTAATATTTCAAATTTAGAATGTTGCTTATTATTTAATAAGTGACACGAGCGAGATATGCATCTTCTAATTGGGTACTAAACTAAAATCATGGACTTGTGATATGAGCTGGTAATTGGTTACTTATTTTGAAACAATAAACGTATGAAAGCTAGCTTTAGAACTTTAGACTAGTCAGCAAGTTCAAAATGCGGTCACTAAAAAATAACAGCTGATGTATGAATTAATATATCGGCCGAATCATCCATCGATTAACAGCGATCAGAATTTTTAACTCCTTTCTCTTGTACAAAGACTTTCGTTGACTGTTCATTTAGTCACGTGGCTTCGAAATTCCCCTCATTTAGTACCTAATTAGTTCCCATCCAGCATACGAGTACAGTTCACACGATAGCTTTCTTCAAACGAGCATTTGCGTAGAATAAACTGAGGTTTATAAACTTCAACACCATAAATAATTACGCACTCGTCGTTTTCTCAAATTTTCGAAACGTTTTCAACAAATTAATGATATATGTACTTAGTCTATCCCCATTACAGTGATTTATACATCGGGTTGATTCATCCATAATAGGATACATACCTACAGGGTGGCCAGAAATATCGGGTACCCCTAAAAAAGTTTTCTAACTAAATACTTCGGTTGGTCACAGTGAATGATAATAATGATAACACATGATTGGTTGTTGGACTGGAGAGATAACATTCCACCAATCATATGCATCTATTTCACGTTGCCAAACTATATTTTTAATGAAAAACTTTCTTAGGGGTACCCGATATTTCTGGCCACCCTGTAGTAAGTAGATAATCCTACACCGTAGCGAATATTTTTTTTAATCCACCATGCGTACCTACTTCGATGTAATATTTTTTGCAGAATTATATTCAAAATGAAAAAATGATTCAATTTCTATGCTCACCAATTCGCACTTTGAAGTTGAAATACAGATATTAAAAACCAATCTCGAAAAGTTATTTAAATGCATGGGCTTTTGAAGAAAATTTCTATTATTAGGTATAAAATTTCCTCGAGAACACTAGGCAGGTACACTTAACCGTATATTAGAACCCCAAGGTATTTGAATTTTACTTTATTAAAATTATGTAAATTGCCTCAACCCTTTTCAACTATAAACCAACGTCTTGAATTTTATTGCAACCAACTTGAAAATGGGAAAACCTTTTAACAATATTTTATAAAATTTCTTTATAACTTAAAAAGGCTCCAAAAAGACCTAAAACGTTCATAATTTAAAATTCTCGCATTTACCGTAACAAAGAATAGAAAAAAAACCTCGAGTGTCTTCACATGATAAATTGTTTGGTAGCACGTAAGATTACATGGCGAACATTTTCGATGATAACGGCTTCAGATGGATTTTAAACCGTTCCCTGTAGATCAAAGAATCCTTTCTTCAAATCCCTTGGGTCAGATAGGAAGGGCCAAAGCCAGGTCCCCGGTTTATGATTAAATCGAGACTAAGGGTCAGTTAACCATCCGAGCGCAAAACCATTTTTTATTAATAGGTAGGCACTTTATAATGCTACTTGACAAGTGAGGGGTGCATTTCATTACGCAGATTTTTAAACTTTACCCTTCATGTTGTTTTGAGCTGGTGCCGAGATGTAATAGTGCGATATCGCTTTAATGTTTTATTTAATTTACACGTCATTTTAATTTTGGTTTGGATGGTGAGGGATTTAGACCTATCAAGAATTGGCAATACATGCTGAACCATTATGTTGTTTGTCAGCAACAGTTCGTGACGAAAGTGACGAAGGATTATAAAAGATGTGATTCGTGGTTTTGGATGTCAATTCTACTCTTATAGAGTTCCAAAGATAACGTATTGAATTGGTTCAAATCTTTGAGAGGGATGGTGTCTTGAAATAGAAAGTTCGGATTGAAGTAAAGTTGTTTTATTAAGTATTTAGAAAAATCTAGGTTATTGAAAAAAAAAATCAATTTCAGAAAATCAGTACAATATTTATTTTGTTTCAAACGAAAAATTTGATTTTAAATGCGCGACAACACTTTCATAATGTTCACAATAGGTATGTTACGTATACAATTGTTTTAATGTCCAAATAATGAATCCATATCATTTTCAGCTTTCCATTTCATTATCATAATTTTCGGATCAATAATACCCTGAAAAAAAAATCAAAATACGATATTTTATAATATCAAAAATGATTAAGTTGTTTAGGATACTTATTTTAAAAATTAAAAATTGTACT
Organism: Planococcus citri; assembly: GCF_950023065.1. Taxonomy (NCBI): domain Eukaryota; kingdom Metazoa; phylum Arthropoda; class Insecta; order Hemiptera; family Pseudococcidae; genus Planococcus; species Planococcus citri. The sequence goes on from NC_088677.1 coordinate 44,904,107, forward strand.
CTGCTCATAATGTTGAATGGCAACTGTTCATCGTACGTAAGCTCAGGCAAAATCATATCAAGTTGGTATCTCTTTTTATTTATAAGATCTCGTTCCTTCGACACTTCAATTTTCTCCTAAAAATTTCAAAGTGATCATATCATCATCAATTTAAATCACCGACGCTTAAAAAACAAGAAATTAAGATAAACTGGAAGCATTCCTACATGAGTTAGTTGCTCCTCTTTTCTTCTCAGATTTGATAAGCGGTTTTCAATTTCTTCTATTCGTTCGTTCATCTGACTTTCTATTTTCTGAGCTTTTTTTAGCGCTTGAATTCCTTCTTCTTGTTTCATTTCGGATTCCTGAGATGTAAAGAACACATACGATTACAACTGGAAAAAAAATCAAGACGAGAAAAACATTCAATTACTTTAAGTAGTTTTTGATAATGTTTATTCTGAAGCATGAGTTGTTGTTCGATTTCCTTCAACTTCCAGCTCTCTTCTTTTAAACGTCGTTCTTCCTTTTTGATTTCTTCGCGTTCAAGTTGTAGTTTTTCTTTTAAACGATTGACTTCTTCCAATGTTCCTTGTAGTTCTGCTTTGTTCTAAAATCAGTGAAAAAAGAAAAAAGTTTGAACATTTAATAAAAATTTGAAAAAATCATTTTCATAAAGGAAAATATGTTACCAATAAAACATTGTTTATTTGTCCGGGAGTTCCGTCCAGATTCAAAATAGCTTCTATACGAGCTTTCTCGGTTGATATTTCAAATTTCTCTTTCATTAATTTTTTTTCTTCTTTCAGTAAATTTTCTTTCATATTCTAGGAAATACAGTAACGGCAAAAAATTCGTAACAAGTTTGAATTAATTCGCTTAAACGAGAATCGAAAATACGTACTTCAAGTTCTTGTTTATAACTTTGCAAGTAATCTTTCTCTCGTTGTTTTTCTTTTTCCCAAGAAAGCTCTTTTTCTTCCAAAATCAGTTGAGATAATTTCAAATCTTTTTTCTGTTGCTCTACAGCCAATTTCTGTTTGGTACTTCTTGCTTCGAATTCTTCCATTCTAGTATTCAACGCTGTAGATTTACCTTCTAGCGCCAACTTTTGCTTATTTAGTTCATCTTCTAATTCTGTAAAACAGGTAATTAAAACTACAACCTTGGAATCCGTGAGAAACATTGCATTTATGAAATCTTGTATGCTATCAAGTACCTAATAATTCCCTTCTTCTGTTCTCTAACGCTATTTCTCTCGTAGTAAACTCTTTCGAAACAGTCTTCTCATTGGAAATATCAGCGCTGCATCAGGAATAAAAACTTTAGTACCATAGGTTTTAAGCCATCGAGTGTTTAGTGATAGAAAATCTTACTTCATTAATTCCGTTTCAGATTTTCTAGAAGAGGATCGAACCCCGCGATAATCAGCGATGTATTTCATTTCATTCAAATGTTCTTCTTGCATGATCCGTATTTTTTCTTTATAAGAACTAATTATTTCGTTTTCATTTTCCTACACACAAAAAAGTAATCACTTTCTATTGGTATGAAATCATTTTCATAACATCAACTCACTTTTCTTCGTTGTAATTTATTAGTGTATTCTTCTTCTATATTTTGTATTTCCATTTTTAAATGATTTTCTTTCTCTTTGGCAACTTGTAATTTATAACCGTACAAATCTTCAAGCGCATTTAAATCTGTAGAGTATTTCTTTTCGGCATATTCCAACTTCAATTGAAGTTCGGATTTTTCCAATTCTTGCTGAATTAATTTCATCTTGTAAAAGAAAGAAGAAAAAAAAAACAGTTAAAATTCTAAATATTTCACAAAAGTGAGGTAAAAAAATAGAAATTTAAGAATTTGAATAATTAACCTGTAACTGCGACACGTTATTTTCGAAATTTTCGATTTTAATTTGTAAGTCCTTATCCTTGTCTTTGTCTAATTTTTCGTTAAATTCGCTATTAATGCTATCGGGCGAGATTATCTACGAGGTAAAACCAAGAAATGCGTCAGTAAGAAATTGGAAAATTAAATTGTTAAAAAATAAGCGTAAAACATAAAACATTACCTGCATTAAAGCATTCATATTACTGCGATGCTGAAGCATGAGTTTTGCAGCGGAATTTTGAATTTCTTGTTCATGACGAATCAGACTGTTCGTTTGAGCTTTGGCAATATTTTTCAATTCTTCTTGTTTCTTTTTTAGCTCGAGAACGGTGGACAATACGTCGCTTTCTACGTAACTATCAATTTTTGTACTTTTCGCCTCTAGTGTAAGATTATCTTTGACTTCTGAAATATTTCTGCCATCGACTGTTCCTTCACCTAGAAACAGCATTCGGGTTTGCATGAATGTTACAATGAGAAATACTCGTATGATTAAATATGTAGTTAAATACTTACTTTTTCCAAGTTTTTCATAATTAAGTTTATCTGATCTAGAAATTGTAGGCGCGGATCGCACTTCATTTTTTTTAGGCTCTAACCAAGTAGGAAGCGAATCTGAAATCAGGAAAATTTTATTAAAAATTTGTAGGCGAAGCAATTTATCGGTTTTAAAATTGTGCATTCACAAAAATTTTCCATAATTAGATTGCATCAATAACACAAAACATCAACTCGTGACTTTTTTACAACACTCAATACAATCTACTGTGATGAAAATGACAGTAAAATATGTCCTCTTGAAATTTTACCTTTCAATGAATCGGAATTGACTACATTTTGCGAATGATCTGGTACTAGACTACAATAGATCACTTGATTGTTTATAATTTAAATTAATGAAATATAATTTTACGATAAGTAGTACATGAACAGTGAACACTCACAACGAAGAAGATACAGCTGAATCGAATATTTGACTTCGTCCTTTGGGAGTTCCTGATCGACGATTACCAATGGACGGCACGTAAAATAACTCTGTGACATCTCGTTTAGCTGAGATCAAAAAAATATCAGTAAACCTCATTTTGAAATGTAAAATTTATAGAATGCTACAACTACTAAATGTAAATGTACACACTTGTTTCCTGATTGGTATTTTTTTTCATATCCTCGTCAGCTGTTTTCACTGCAACGTTCTCTGATTCAGGCAGACTGTTGCTCTCGACTTTTCGTTCTTTATTTTCTCGTACATTCTTATTCTTAGACGATTCGGCTTCATTGGGTTGATCAAAATCGAAATCTAAATCCAGATCTAACGACTTAAACCTCTGTTTTGATTTTTTACTGTCACTTTGGGCGCTACTTTCACTTTTCCGGCGATCCGACGTTTCAGTGATACGAGGAATAGAAGTTTGCGATACACTAAATATGTCATCATTCTCGGCGGTGAGTAGTTTATTGCCAAAATTATCATTTTTATTGGTATCATCGATGAAAGTGAGCGACTTCTCTGCAGGGGTTTTCCATGTCACAGTTTTATTGGATGTACTCTCCGGTAAAGTGGATTTTGTTTCAGCTTTCAAATCAAGCCAGTCATATTTTGTTTGAGAAATAGCAGTTTCTTCTTGTTTAGAGGGTTCTTCTTTACTTTCTTTCTCAGGTTCATGTTTAGTACCGAATAGTTCAGCAAGCACTCGCTTCTTCTTGTCTTCTTTAGATAGATCATCGACAGCACTGATTTCTTTTGGTTTCCTTTAATTGAAAATCGATTTAACTATCATACGTTCTACGATGGGTATGTATCTCATTAGGGCTGTAGTGCATAGATGAACAAAAACATTGCTTAAAGTACTCACTGAAAGATGGAAGGTTTTTTCAAAATTATATTCTTAGGGTCTACAGGTTCTTCATCCGAAAGCAGGATATCATCCAAAGGATCAAAGTCATCAATATCTATTTCAATCCATAGAATGTTCAAAATTGTAGCGAATGAAATTCATATTGATATTAGGAGAACAACTCACCTTGCATTTTTGAAATGATTACCGAGGACTCAGGGCACTTCGAAGATATCCTAGAAAAAAAAACAAATTATATTTTCAATTTCAATATTTTAAAAATACCGACGAACATTGGAAAATGCCGAAATTGAAAATAAATTTCGATCAAATTTTGTGATAACAACGTCGGATAACAAGTACAAAAAAACAAACGATGTTTACGAATGAAGTTGGGTAAAATTTTTCTAGGAGCGCTTTGTACTTAATTGATGCTTTGACGTAATGGACAATTGACATAATGAATAACGGCACCAACGCAACCAACATGACTAGTATATTTTGAAAAACCAATGTTTTGGAATTTGGATTGGAGAAGAGAAGAGTTTGAGATAAAAGAAAGCTGCAGATAAATGATTAATAATTCACGTTTCGTTGTTAGTTCTCGAGTTATTATTCGGTAACTTTAATCGCGATTGTACTGCGAGTGAATTGCCATCTTTGTGAAATTGTGATAAATTTGCACCCGATCAACTTAACAAATTATCCACGAATTTCTTGTTAGTTCTTTCGAGTATCCTCAGTGTTCAATATGCCTTTGATCGTGATCAACAACGATACTCATTTCATTCAGGAAATGAATAGCCAAGGAGTAAAATTAGTTGTAGTAGATTATACTGCCAGCTGGTGCGGTCCGTGTAGAAGAATTGCTCCGGTGTTTGAAGAATTATCTCGTAAATACAATAGAGCTACGTTTTTGAAAGTAGATGTAGACAAATGTAAAGAAACCGCAGCTTCTCAAGGCGTTTCTGCTATGCCTACATTCATTTTATATCGTAACAAAACGAAATTGGATCGTATACAAGGCGCGGATGCTGCTGCATTGGAAGCTAAAATAAAGCAGTACTATGGTACGGTGGATTCTACTGGAGATGATGATGACGATGATTGTGGCGTCCCTGGTGTGACGAATTTGGCGTCATTCATTCAAAAAAATCAATGTGAAGCTTTGAATGAGTCCGACGATCATTCACTACTACCCTTCTTGGAAAATCCTAGCAAGCACTTAGAATCAGATTGTGATCCTCAGTTGATCATTTCCTTATCTTTTACTCAGGCTGTAAAAGTTCATTCGTTGAAAATAAAGGCGCCACCGAATTCTGGCCCAAAAACAGTGAAGCTGTTCATCAACTTACCGAACACTATAGATTTTGATGCAGCTATGAGTAATACAGCCACTCAGGAATTAGAATTAACTCCGAAAGACTTGGACGGTAACCCTGTCAACTTACGTTATGTCAAATTTCAAAACGTCCAGAATTTGCAGATCTTCGTAAAAGATAATCAAAACGATGAAGAAGTCACTCGCATTGACAAATTGGTCATTCTCGGGTTGCCTTTAGCTACTACAAATATGGGCGATTTCAAACGGATATCTGGTAAAGTCGGCGAAGCTCACTAAGTTATGTCTGAGCTGATGCAAGTTTTTTTTTTTTTCTATTTTTCTAATGTTCGTTAAACATTGTAGAAATATTTTGAAGTATCTATTTATGTCTGGTATGTTTTTATTCACATTACAATTATATCAACTGTTTCATTTGATGTTGTCTCTTTAATTATTGAACAAACTGCGTTAATGAAATAGGTACGTTCAGTTTAACCAAGTTTAACGAAATGAAAAATTATATTTTAATGAAATTATATAAACAACAGGTAACAAATTTATAATACATATCATAAGGTAGGAATGAATGAAGATTTAATTTTTTTAGTAGACCTTTCTGCCGTTCTAATACAAAAATATTTTCCAAAAATCTTGAACTTGTATTGTTTCACAGAAATTTCAAAAATACATGATAATTTTGGAACGGCTGAAACAAAAAATGAGTAAATATTAGTCATAACCGTGAATTATGAAAGCAGCGGAAGTAAGCCTAAATTAATAATCCTTACTTCGAGTTGTATCATCTTTTCCTATGATAGTGAAAGTGTACTTCGTATCGAAAATTATGATTCCTTCGTGTCCTACGTACGACGGGCACCTCGATTGCAATACTTTTACTAATGCTCCATGAAAGTCTGCTTTTAACAAAGTAAAACTCACCGATTCCCATAAATTTCCAGTTTTGGGATTGTACCATCTAAACATCGAATACTAAATTATTATAATCATTGAACGAAATGACAGAATAGTGCAGAAAAAACTTACGATTTCCCTTTCAATTGATCTAAGTTCAAAAATTTCGTCATATATCCTTCCCACAGCCTATTCATAGGAGCTGCATCCTTGTATTTAATTCCAGTCTTAGGTAAACGGTAAAGATTCAAAGCACGTCGATCTTTTTGAGATAATTCTGTTTTTTTGGGTCTGAGCTTCACTTTTTTCAACTCATGATGCTTTAATTCAATATTGACATTCTAAATGTAAAATCAGAAAATTAAAAAAAATTGCGGAATGAAACACAGTAAAGGAAAATTCAACACATACGGTTTTTTTCAGAACTTCAGAGACGAAACGAGAATCTGAGAGCGGAAGAGAGTTAGAAATGAAATCTTGAACATTTGATGATGTATCGGATTCTCCGGCAATACTCAAAACTTCTGCAGGAAGCTCTTGATACAGAACACCTGCGACAAAATTATAAAATATCGATAAAATATATAGAATAAATGAAAACATAGCGTAAGAGAATAACTGAAAATTTTAATGAATTTACCGGTGATGTTCGAAGACTTAATTTTCTTATTTTTCTTCATGGAAAATGATCGTTCTGTAAATCGCTTCTCTATCGAAATCACGACTAAAACATCAAAATTATCCGAGACTGAAATCTGAAATTAATTAGAATTTTCAATAGACTAAACACTCAGTACAGAATTTTTAATTATTATTTTATATTTTTTATCAGTCTAATCAGTCCACAAGTTTTTTCATTTTTTGTTTACTCGTGTACTAGCGGGAGGAGAAGAGGAGAACACGACTCATCGTTGAGCGGCCGGTGACGGTGAGTTGGTGAGTTTGCTGTACTGATGGTGCGTGCTGTGTGTGCGTGTGTGTGTGTGTATTTATGCGTGTACGGTGTACTGAATAATGCTTTAGGTATGTCAATGTGACTAGTGTCTAGTGTCCTAGTGTTTCATTGTGTTTCAAGTGTTCATGTCCTAGTGTAGTGTGTGTGTGTGTGTGTGTGTGTGTGTGTGTGAACTGTGCTTCGGTGGCGGTGAAGTTTTAGTTTTTGAACTTTACTTTCGAAGGGTGGATGTCAAACAAAATTAACAAAAGCTTTTGAATTTTTATCTACAGTGAATCTTGAAGCGGTGAATGCACTGTGCAACTCGCTTTGCAAATCGCAAGTGAATAATTTTCGGTATTGACAGCTTATAAGTAGTACAAGTAGGATACTCAACATCAGACATGGTGAGTCAATGTTTCACGTACACTATTTGAGCATTATCGAATGACCGGGATGACATCGTTTGGTGTTGATTTGACATTAGTATTGCTAAACACATGTTTCCATCAATTTTTTTTTTAAATGAAATTTTGCATTTTCAGTCTCATCGTAAGTTCAGTGCTCCTCGACATGGTTCTATGGGCTTTTATCCAAAGAAGCGTGCCCGAAGACATCGTGGTAGAGTGAAGTCTTTCCCTAAGGATGATCCTTCGAAACCAATCCATTTGACATCTTTCCTTGGCTACAAAGCTGGTATGACTCACGTTGTTCGAGAAGCGGACAGACCAGGATCTAGTAAGCACTTAGTGTTCTTTGTAGCGTTATTCTTGAATATCGAAGCATTCTATCTTGAAAATGTCTTATGTTTTTAGAGGTGAATAAAAAAGAAATCGTTGAACCTGTAACCATCATTGAGACTCCACCAATGGTCATCGTTGGAGTTGTGGGCTATATTGAAACTCCTCATGGCTTGAAAGCTCTGTCTACTGTGTGGGCTGCGCATCTTTCCGAAGACTGTAGAAGACGATTCTATAAAAATTGGTTCGTGCCCATTTCTTTTCTAGATAATTATCTCTTCGATGATGATAACCCTGTTTATTTACGGTTAGAAAAGCCTGATGCATTGTGATGCTAAACTAGGGCGGACTGAGATGAAAATTTGTAATAATATTCATATTTTTATTTAATTACGCTACGATTTTAACGTGATCTGCATCGAATCTCCTCTCTAGTATAGATGAGATATAAGTTCCAAACGAGAAAAGGATCAGAAACCTTTCCTTTGGTGAAGAGAAGAGTGTCTCCTCTTGCATTTCCATGTCAATGAGACCTCTCTCAACTCTGTTAACAGGTATAAAGCTAAGAAGAGGGCTTTCGCAAAAGCTTCTAAAAAGTGGCAAGATGGTGCCGGTCTCAAAGCGATTGACAAAGAATTAGCTAAAATTTCTAAATACTGTAAAGTAGTTCGTGTCATTGCCCACACTCAGGTAAATGATGTGTTATGTACAGTGTAAATTTCAGCGTGGCCTAGTTATTAATGATTGCTTTCAATTTTTCAGATGAAACTGTTGAAGTTCCGTCAAAAGAAATCTCACATCATGGAAATCCAAATTAACGGTGGTACAGTGCCTGACAAAGTACAATGGGCTAGAGAACATTTCGAGAAAGCTATTCCGGTTTCTCATGTCTTCGCCCAAGATGAAATGGTTGATTGTATTGGTGTAACGAAAGGAAAAGGATACAAAGGTGGGAATGATTTACATTTGTTTAGTTTTTAACGATCGTATGATGATTAGCTATTGTTATTGTCTGACATGTGAAGAATTCTTTGCTGCCTTCCTACTGAAGATCGATCTATTTCATAATAAATTGAATTGTTTCAGCTTTATTTTCGCATTCTGTTTATTATGAGTTTAATTATTCTTGTATTTCAGGTGTTACTTCTCGTTGGCATACAAAGAAATTACCTAGAAAAACTCACAAAGGATTGAGAAAAGTCGCTTGTATCGGTGCATGGCATCCAAGTCGTGTGCAATTCACCGTTGCTCGAGCAGGTCAAAAAGGTTATCATCATCGTACTGAGATCAACAAAAAAATTTATCGTATTGGACAAGGAATTCACACTAAAGACGGAAAAGTGAGTCTAATTTTACTTCTTTATTTTGTAGTACCTAAACGATATGATGGGGGAGCTGTTCCCCTAACGGGACCGGTGTTGCATTTTAATTGCAGCAAAGCCAACCGTAACATCATACATCGAAGTAGCCTTCTACGAAGAGTTTAAATTCTGTATTATTCCGCGACTTCCAGTAGCCACTATGGCTATGAATTGGGAGTAAACCATATGGAATACAGTTGTTCAAGTTTATCATAATTTCAATTTTGTCTCTGAACGTGTTACTAACTACGAAATTAACTTTAGATAGTCAAAAATAACGCGTCGACTGAATACGATTTGACAGAAAAAACAGTGACTCCTATGGGAGGATTCCCTCATTATGGTGAAGTGAACAACGATTTCATCATGATTAAAGGTTGCTGCGTTGGACCTAAAAAACGTGTCATTACCCTCCGAAAGGTAATTCATGTTAATTTCTTATGTTTGCAATAAAACACATTACATTGATGATGATTCTATCAAGAGCCAATCCCTTGATTAAATTTATAATGATACAGAATGATAGGTCTGAAATGTTCGTGGTCTGAAGTTATCATTTTCTATGTACATTTATATACATATGTTGGGCATTTGATTTTTAAAATTATACTTTGTTATTTGCGCAGTCCTTATTGGTTCATACCAAACGGTCAGCCTTGGAGAAGATCAACTTGAAGTTCATCGATACGTCATCTAAATTCGGTCATGGCCGCTTCCAAACTGTTGCTGATAAAGCTGCTTTTATGGGTCCATTGAAAAAGGACAGAATCCGCGAAGAAGAAAAGATAACCAGTGCATAATTTAGTATTTTGTATGGCTGACAAAATATAATGTCAAAATTGATTAGCGTTATTTTGTCATTTCTGAAAATTCTTTTAGAATTGTGTGTTACATTGTTTATTATTTGAATCAGTACTTTAACTCGGAGCCTTAGATTAGTGTTCGTAAAATATGTGGAAACAATTTCGTTAATTTGGCGTTCCGTTCATCGGAGGAATCAATTTCACATTCCAAGCGTCTCTCCTCTTTCTTTCATTTCATGCGCTCAGAGCCTTGACTTGCCAGTGTTACTGAGCAAAGACGAATTCAGCATGAAGAAGGATTCCATTTCCAGTCAACTACGAATCGTAATTCGGGAATCCTGGTTGGAGTAATCTTTTGTTCTCGAGTGAAAATACTTGTAGCCGAAGGCGAGCTGCTTAGGTGCTTACTACTTATAAATAAAATAATTCATTTCAATTTTTATTTTTTACACAACCAAAATAAATATGCAAAAAAGTTTTCAATACAGTTGAGTGCTTGAAAGTTGGAACTGTTGGAAGAGTGAGTTGAAACAATAAAACTTTGCAGAAGAGATACTATCGGTGATTCATCAAACTACAAAAAATTCAGGCGCCCCACAAGCATTTAAGCATTCCCTACATCGTTTCAGCAACGCGTACATGCGCGCGCACGCGTATATAAGTAGTTTTCGTTCTCGTCGTTGTTCCGCTGCTTCTATAGCGTTCGAAAACAAGTTCTAGCAACCAGCAGCGATGGCGGTGTGGCAGGACAGAAGGCTTAGTAATCGGAAGGTCCAGAGTTCGATCCCCGCTCGATTCCAAATTTTTGAAAATTTTTTTTTACCATAAATTTTTTTTCAAGTGTATTTTATTAATATTATTTTTATTTTTCGAATAGTATGCCGAATTAGGCGAGGCGAAGCCGAGCCGTTCATAATTTATATTTCACTCGATCGACATTACTCCCCTTGGTGAGTTCAGACGGAGGCTGGACATTTACCGTGTATGTAGCACTTGCGGTTGTTTATAAAAAAATTGTACTCACCGAGGCCGAAGGCCGAGGGAAGTTAACCGACATAGTATGAACGACAAAGCGACCAGCGCAACCGAGGCGAAGCCGAGGTGAGCAGACACAACGCCCCCCAACACTAAAAACAGCAATACATACGTGATAAATATCCCTTGTTGCTGAAATGTATGTAGGGAATGGTAAAATGCCGCCCCACAAACCGTGAAACCGCAAACAAACACTACAGCTACACGTCAATCACCTGGTTTTGCCGGATTCATGGAGCGATCAAAAAAGATTTTTAATTCATTCGTGTCTTTATCAATTTGCTTACATTTTTTGACGTTTGAACTTTTGAAGAAGCTGTGATATGATGATTCAAACATCACTAAAACATCTTATTAAAGATAAATACCAATGATTTCGCCGCATTTCTGTTTCAACATCGGTCACGAATCCTTTCCGAACTATGAATGAGATTAAATCTGGTGAGTGTATTTTCTTTTTCGCGATACTTTTACTATACATATAAAAGATGCTTAGTTAACATACGAGGGTTGTAGAATCAAATGCGCATGAATATCACGTATTAAATTCGGTTCCGTTGTATGAAGAATTGAGCTATTTCACATTGATGAAAGTTTTTTTATTGCAGATATCCGTAGCAACGAAATCAAGTTGCAGCAGCATCTTGCATTACTGAAAGAAGAATACGTCAAACTCCAGACCCAGTACAATGAAGTTGAAAGAAAATATGCGTTGCTCAATGCAACCAAAGGAAACACCTCCGAAAATAGTTACGTTTCTCGATTAATAAAAACAGTAAATGAGTTATACGATAATCCGACATTCAGGTTAGTATTTCAGTTTGTACAAGTTTTATATTTTGGGTACATTTTTCAATTTTCGAGAATTTTAATGTGAGTTAATTTCTAGTGATTTAACGATTCTACTGTCTAATCGCGAAGTACCTGCACACAAAATCATTTTTAAAGCTCGTAGTAATGCGTGGGGATCTGTGAATTTGACTGATACCAGTACTTTGGGTACGTTATACTTACAAACATAACGCCTTTTGAATTATCTAATTATATCAGAATTGTAATTAAATTAATGTGTAGATTGGTCGGATATGTCAATTGATACGGCTCTTGCTCTGTTAAAATGGATTTATACTGATCAGGTGGATTTCAGTAAAGGCGAAGATTTCACTTTGGATTTAATGAAAACTGCCAACACTTATCAACTAGATGATTTGATCGCGAAGTACGTTTCATGCAGTAGTTTGATGTGTGCGTTTATGAAATAGATTTTTTTATTACTTTAACCTTATTCTCATTTGCTATGTTATCAGGAGTGAAAAAGCTCTTATGGCGTTGGTGAACGTAAAAAATTGTGTCAGATTCTACACAACAGCTGATGAAATTGGAGCTGAAACATTAAAACAGCATTGTTCTAGTTTAATTTCAACGCACTGGGTAAATATCTGTTTTATTTACCTACTGAAGTAACTTACGCAAGTGACAGATTGTATCTAAATCGTTTATAAAATGAAAATATTCGATATGATTTGTTGTGATAAAAATATGCTCTGTTTGTGCGTACAACATACTGTTCTCTCTTTTGTTGATTTCAAAAGTTCAAGAATTTTCAGTCAATCTACAGACAAAATTCGTTTCAAAAGGGAGGAGAGAGTTTGCATTTTTAAATTTACGATTCTAAATCAATACATTTGGAAAAAAATCTATTCAACTAGCGTGATCCTTCTATCGTTTTTATTTTTTCATGAGAACAACCTACTAGGTAGCCTTATTCAAAAATTCATCTGACTATCGCTGATGCTTGGGCTTTTTCAAAGTCATGCCTTATTTTTATTTTATACTACGCATAGATTTTCAGTTCTCAAAAAAAAAAATCAATAATTATTTCATCGATTGAAGTGCCACAATTTTTTTTCTTTTTTCTGCTCCAATGTAATCGCTTTACTAACGAAATTTTTGGATGGGTAAAGTATGCAGCTGGAGTAAGTATCGATTTTCTGTTTGTAGGAGGATTTCACTAGTGAAGATTTCGCCCATATGTCAGCGCCTTTATTGTACCATATGTTCAAGAATAAAACAAAATTTCCTCTTCATTCTGCTGTCAGGTTACAAAGAGAAGATGTTGTGTTCTTATATCTGGTTGAAAACAATTCTCAGGTAATATATTTTCTCATCATAAAATTTCAATTTTTAATGAATAACCATACGGGAAATGGAATAAAAGTGATGGAGGTATGTTGATGGGCTCTTCTTTCTATGTCCATGCATTCGAAGTCGAACAAATTATACAGGTGTGGGATTTCCGACTATTGCTACTCTGTTTCAAGGAACACATTTCAATTCAATGAACCTATTTCTTTAATTTTTTTTTCATTGTCGTTAATTTTCGGAGAAATTTAAAAATTGATCCATTCCTACTTGGAACTTTTTATCGTATCTTTAATGCAATGACGTAAAAACGTAATTAATGAGATATTACTTAATGAGATATTTAATTTGGGAGCTTTTTCTGATCACCTAGTATTTTCAAATTGACCCGTGTTTATCATAATTTTTCGCTTTTTCTTCATTTCAATAGATTGTGGTATTTGAACATGAACGATTGAAATAAAAATCTTCTCATTCAAAATTGAATCATCACAAGTTCATTGGTCGATCTGTTTCATGCAGTTGGTAGGTAATGCAATCCTTGATCGAAGTATTTATCACTAATACGTAGGAATAGGAACACAAAAATTTCGAATCCTAAAAGCAAAACTTTTTATTGTGTCTTGATTCAACATTTTGGAGTCCTTCGTTTTGTTGAGTCACCTTGCGATTCAAAATCCAGTTCAGTTTTAAAATTATATCATCACAGTTCATGTTTTCAATGCTTTTGTGGATAATACTCGGTTAGAGTTTCCTTCTGTTCTATTTCTTCACATTAATTTGCTTTCCTCAATATTTGTATAAATGTATGCTTGAATGTGCATTTTATTTGTATGTACGTTACGTATATTATTTCTCGTACCTATTTCAAAAATTTTCTTTATGATCTGATTCGAGTAATTTCGTTCAAATGCAACAATCGAAATATTTTTTTCAAGTAATTACACCCCCGTATCACTTTATTTGGTAACGATCTACAATTTATTTAAAATCGAGATTTTTACATGTAAATTGCACGTATCACGGGAAATTAAATAATAAAGAAACAAATTTACAAAATTTACGTGTACAATTTTTTTTTTTTAAATAATAGAGAGAAAGAAAGAATAATAATGAAACACAGCCCACAAATGAACTTATTCTAAATTATAAACATGAAAAAACGAAAGAAAAAAAACAGTCGAACGTTGGAATGTTAACGAACGCTGCGCATTAATTTTACAACATTAAAAATGAATATAACCGACATAGTATCAGTATGATGAAAAAAAGACGCTTCTGTCGCCCTTTTGCCGGTGTTACATAAATTGGAGGAACAATAACAGTATTCAGATTTCTGTTGCTTGGTACCCGATGGATCAAATGGTATGCATCCTTCTTCGTAAATGGATTTTTCTATGGTATTTTGTGGCACCCATCTATTATTTTCGTAAACATGGAAACTATGTTTTTGTGGTGCGCATCCACGTTCTACCACTTCCACCGTTTCTGCAAAAAGAAGCAAATTTTCGAATTAATCTTTCGGTAAATTATTAATTACGTCGACAATCACATCGATAAATTATTCAAACGTAGTGAAACTCGCAAACGGGCAAACCGCGGTAATATTACGGTTTTACGGAGAGTGTTGAGCCAAATTTTGCCCTAGTTTTAAAGCAAGTTGAGTAGGATTTTAAAATTTATAACTCGCATTGACACGAATTGCTCCTTTTTCTTTGCTTGTGTTGAAAGCACAAGTACTTACTTGGAGAAGTGCTTTATAGTTTCTGGTTGATCGGCGATAATGGTCAATTAGCTGAGATTGTTTTTCAAAATTTCTCCATACGACAGCATTCGAATAAATATGTTCAAGGCGTAAATTATATCGTAGGAAAAGTATTACTCATAGATACAGTTTATTTTTTCTTAGTGAAAAAGTTTCTAAGACACGAAATAACATCTTTGCTTTTCTAGTTTTTGCAACTCGTATCAAAGGTAACGGAAATTTAATAAATAGTATGAAAAAAAGAGAGGCAAAGTTACCGAAGATGGTATCTATATAGAAATTTCGTTCTAAATTTTTATTAGAATAAATATTACTTACATTATGAGAGAAAGAAACAAAAACAAAAAACAAATTTGCTCAGGTTAGTCGTGAAATTTCATTAGTTCTATTCGATAATTTATTTCAATGTTTTCCATGTTTTCGATTCAAACCTCGTAAACATTTTGTTTTCGATGTTGGTAATTTTTCAAAATGAATCGTCGTCGCGTCGCGTAAAATCAAAGTCACCCTAAAAGCACGCAAGGTTAAATAGTACATAGTACATACGTATACGAGAATTTTATACTTTGTAAACGCAGCTTGTCAACAAAAATTAGTTCCATTTCCTTCGTTAATTGTGAGACAACAGTAGACAACAGGAATAAAAAACAAACGGACGTATACATAGGTACTTGAAATTATATACGTTTATCTGCTGGAAAAAATTGAACCATTTAATACGTACTTCCTCCTTGTAAAGTGTATTGGTATGTTCTTTTTAAACAAAATGTGGAATATGGACAAGTCACTTCGTATTTTTCGCTTTCGTCGAATTGCGAACATGATTTTGACTTGGAAGGTTCCGGATTTGGTTGAGTGGTGCATTCGTAACAAGTTAAATCAGCACTCAATCGATGCACTGTAACAGCAGAAAAAAAGGGGGAAATTAAAAATGGAGTTTTTTGTTTTTATTATAAATTTATTTTATTTTATGTGGGCATATTTTCGGTTGAGGAATTTTCATTCATCGCTTTCCGAGGTCAACACCCCTTAATTAATGGAACCAAACGTTAGTTTACCGTTATAATTCGTCTGAAACAGGTTATTGGGAAGACGCGATGACCGAAAATTATACGAATATGAAAACTATATTGTGTACTCCATTCTGATACGCTGAGCCGATAATATGAAGTATGAGGTAGCATGTTTTATTGTGGTCGAACATGTTACTCAATGAGCTGATTTATTCCGGCCGAGGTTTTGACTATCCAACATTCAACCAGGTGTTTTAAGTATTCGACATTCAATTGCATAAAAATAGGTTAAATTAAATTTTGAATGTTTGGTTTTTGGTTATTAGATTGCATAACGCATGCATGCAGCTGGGTTCCCTCTTGTAAGCACGAAACTAAATTTTAAGACTAAAAAAAGTTATCGAAATGAGTGGAAAATTATATTTAATCGGGGTTTTTCACAAGAGAAATAATTACATATTTTTTCCCTTGCGATCAAGTACATGGTGTGTTTGATTAATTTTTTTTTCTCACAAATGAGTTAACCGAGAGAGAGAGAAAAAAAAAGTATTATCAACGTGAATTTAGTTGATTGCATATTTAAAAAAACAATTCTTTTTTATGCTGAAATTGTGTTCTTTTAAAGAATATTTAATCTCATTTTGGAAAACCTCAGCTAAAATAAAGGAACGAAAATGTTGGGAAAAAGTCATCTGTTTTGTTACCGCCTATTTTAATTTTCAATTTTCAAAGCACTCTGTACTTGAACTAACTCTCGTTATCTTAATTAAAAATTCATCACGTACCGAACACGAAGGAGAAAAATATGATTTTTAAAAATGTCCTATTCGGCTTTTGGGCGACATATAACGGCCTTCAAAATTGATGACGATGTTTTCAATGTATCTTTATTTCGATTAACAATTCAAATGGAGACCTACTTCGAAACTTGCTGAAAATTCATTTAGAAAATTTTGAACAAATTTGAAAAAAACTTCCGCCTAAATTTTATCGTATTATTTTATGCAGCCTATGTAAAGCTGGTACGAAATATTCTAATTAAGAACAAAAAAAAATTGCAATTAGCATATATCGGTTCTTTTAGACGTTGAATTGTAACGGTTTATTACCAAAATGAACTTGAAACTTTAATTCAAACATTATTATGTAAATATAACGACGAAGGCGGTCCACTAATGGGTGCAATGTTACTAATTTGGTATTAGGTATATTTAATTTATGATGAAATTTTGAATTTTTTGCGCTAATATGGCGCTTAAATCGTGTATGTACATTTGATCTGCGTAAAATTTCAATTTGAGGGTGGATTTATTTACAGCACTCCAAATGAATAACATTTGTTCGTAAGTTTTATACTTAGGTAGGTACCTAGGTAGGTAGGTTAGCTACTACATATAATTTTTTTGGTGAGTCATTTTTGATTTTTTTTAGCATGCTTCATGCAGAGTAATAAATTTGGATGTCAAACCAGTCTTGTTGGACGTCGAAATTTTTTACGATAAAGATTCGTCTTAATCCTACATAACTCGGTTCAAGAGCACTATTTTGAAAATCATTATTCATTGGTATTCCAATCGGTTTTTTTGGGTATCTGCTTTTTTAAAATTATCAACACATCATTTTGAATATTTACAGTTATGGTTTACTAAGCAAAATTTATTTTGAAAAATCAATTTTTTGAATTTTGCAGACGTCGTTATCCTGAACTAGTATGAATTTTCTTTCTTAGAAATTAACATTGTCCTAATTGGCATCCCTTTTTGTGAATTTTGAATATAATGTTTATTGTTTATTCGATTATTACAAATTTTATTCATTTTTAAAAAATATAGGTTTCAATTTCAATCGTCTTGTCAATTTTGATTTTTTGATTATTTTCAAACGCATTTTTCATCGAATCCAAATTGTTACTCAATTTTCAAATAACATTATTTTCAATTCAACTGTCACATTTCTCACGCGCATCAGAGTAAGGGCTTCTTTTATTATGTTTTAGGCCGGCGCGTGGTCTCATGCCGAAGGAATCCTCCGAAAATGAGGCCAATGGTCTCTTTCCGGAGAGGATCTCCGAAACGTACCTATCTTCCACTCCCCATTGAATTACCATTGCTCGGAGGTTTCCTCCAGGAAGATACCATTGGTTTTATTTTTTGAGATTTTTTCGGGAAGAGACGATTGAGTTAAATTCGGACGATTCCTTCGGTATATGAGACCTTTCTTCGTTCTTTAGTTCATGAGACTTCTTGCCGGTTAAAAAAGCTCTATTTTTTTGAACTCTGGGAATGGAATCCTCATATAAGTAGATCAGAGAGATACTAACGAAAAAGTATGTGGTTTAGTTGAAACTTGAGTTGTAAATAGAGCAACCCCCTCTTAGCCTTCCATCCTATTCGAGAACAGACTGTGAGAATGATAAATTTAAACTTGTTCTTAAAAATTGAAATATCATACATAAGCGTAAACATTTTTTGTAATTTTTCTGGTTCAACTTTGTTGAAATGTATAATTGAAACCTTGACTTTATGATAATCGTGAGTTGTTTCTTTTCCGTCATCTGATTTGAAGTAGAATGAGCATATTATGTACTTATACACATGTGTTTTACGAGGAAAGTTTTTTGCAATAAGTAGGGACAATGGTGAAGACTGAGGAGAGAATCGAAATACGATTGGTTAGGTGTTGATTGTGCTGTTTTTGTTACATTATCACTCAGGTTGTTACATAATTGATGATAATTTTTTTAAATTTCGAATCGGTACGGTATACAAGGTTAACATGTGTAATCAAATGTGATGATAATAATCATTTGTTTTTCTTTGTTTTCAAATAAATTATCGTACAAATTATGTTATCGATCTGGCTCGATTTGTGTTATCGTGTTAACATATCGCCATTATGCGTATTGTCGCATATCGAAATCGTTGGAGGGGGGATGGAAGGTAACACACGCAGGGACTGTTAATTCAAAACTACCTATATCTAAGGGTTTTGTTCAACGATAGAGAAAAAGGGCTATCATAATATTATGTTTCTTTCGAAAATATAACTCGATGTGACATATCTCTGATCAGTGATCATTTTAAAAATTGACTTAGGATGTCAGCTCTGAATAGTGAGTACAAATGTATAGATGATTTACGAAAAAGCCTAATATAACCTCATCAAGGTTACTTACCTATTACTTATAGCGAATTAGATAACGATTATCGGAAAGGAAATCGCTCGCGTAAAGTTTTCCGTGTGTAGATTACAAACGAAAAGGGTAATTGGCGACATTCTGCATTAACTGCGAGCATAGGTAATTATCAAGCTGGTAAGTTGTGCATGGCCTCCCTTCCCTCCTCCTCCTTCCTATCATCTGTTCGTAAACCTTATAACAAGATAATTATTCGAGAGTAAAAAGGACGTACTCCGGTTTCCGCGGAGATATTTGATAAAAACTTATAAAAGTATTAATTAGCTATGGAATATCAAAAGATTGGGTACAAGGTTAATAATTCTCCTGCCTACGTCCGGCCCCCTCATCCCTTGCCTTACTTACCCGTCATAATCCTGGATAATTTTGCCTTTTTCATCAATAATAGCGTCTTTTTTTCCTTCCATAAATGTGGGCAGATTTTTCGCTCGTGAAATTCGGTGCATTTATGTGTAATGACCCAGTTTAGAATTGATTCTACGAGGGGTTTCTTTATAGTGGTCATTTTTTTATGGTGCAGTTTTAACCATATCGGTTGAAAATGGATCTCATTATGTATAATATAACCAGCGCTCTGTACCAGTTTAACGCAAATTTATTTCAGTGGGTATATATTCGTAGCTGGATTCGATTTTTTTTACACTTTTATCCGGGTTGTTTGTTTACGAGTATCTAATGTAACGATTAGGGTTTTGCGAGCCAAATGAAAATTTATTAGAAGTGGTTTTTGGAGCTGAACTATAAATACGTCTTTTATATGTACATATACATATTTGATCACGAAGCTTTATTTTTTAAAAATCACTAATACACCAAACACCTACAAGATTTGGTTGAATTCGTGATTGTTTCGATAAAATTCGTCGTACAAGTATACTTATATACGATTAGATATTAGTGGATTAGCTTGTAATATGATTGTCATTGAGAAAATTCCGATTCTACGTCCGATATGTGAAGGAAAAAAATTGAATTACAATTTTTAAATTGAAAATAGGTACCTCATTTTTGCGAACTGATCAACCTTCATTTTGAAATAGGTATTCTAAATGATGTCTCTTTTTTTATGGTACAATCAGTGCAAACGCTTACCTATGGATGTGTTTTACATAGTTTCATATTTTTACTCTTAGTCGATTTACTGTAGTAAAATAATTTGATACGATTTCATTGTATGTATCAATATTGAATCAGCGGTGTCGTGTAATTTTCCGGAAACATCATCTCAATGTATCAATCTCTATGCCAAACGATGCCAAACGACAAAGCGTTGGAACACAGTTGGGAAAATTATTCATTATAAATTCCAATTGTGTATGTATCAGTCATGAAGTTCTCAAGGTCGACGACAATTCCTCTAGACAGAGGAGGAAAATTTTGCTAATTTAGTGGCTCAAGCGTTACTCAGTTAATTTTTATAGATTTAAGGAAAAAATTCTTGTTACCTGAACTTGCCGAAATTTTATTAAAACAGGTGAAGTACCATACAGTCGCAGTTGGAAGGTTAATCAATGTTTCACCAAAAAAATCATGCGTGATGTTTTTTAAAAATCCCCGTTCAGTTTACACTGCCTAATTTGAAATTTCTATTCTTTTTTTGTTTTTTGGTTGTTTTTTTTTTTTGAGGTGAGGTGAAATGAAAGGAGAAGCACAAAGAATACCCACTATCAGAATTCAATTTTTGCTCTGTTAAGCAGTGCTTTGATAGATAGGTAAGGTGCATATTTGTTATACTGTATTATGTACTTGACTATCCGAATTCGTTTTCTTTCGCAGCTTGTTTTCGAACCCGTCTGAAAATGAAAATATTTTTTTTTGTTTTTCTATAGCTTTTTCAAACCACCCCGCCCCCCCCCTCTTTGCTGAAGAAAAAATCTCTTTCTGCCCCAATGAGAAAAGATTGGGCTCAAAAAATTTCCATCCATCTCAGCACCCATTTATCCTCAAGTTCTAATCCGATAAAAATTTTCATCCGACCTTAAAAGCTGTACACAAACCGGTTCAACTTGATCTTCTGTAAAAATTACACGGTTTCGTAAAACCATTCCTATGCTTAGTCAAGTACACATTCGTAGTCATATGTACCTTGTACATGTTGTATCTCGACAATACGTCAGAATATTTTTTTTAAAGATGTAAAAAGACATCGAAAAGTAAGATAATACCAAACGTAGACGCGATGAAAAGAAAATAATTAAAATTACGAACGAATGAAAGAACGACGTTTATGAATGATCGAACCCATCAACGAATACTCGCCCATTGACTAAATTAAAATTGCCAGTAACTTGGCGGACTTATGGCTCATACGAAACGTGTAGATATGAAATTTCGATTTAATCGATTTCCTTTTTCCGTCGACGACGAAACGTGGTCTGTTGATAAATTGATGGGCACATTTAATTAAAATCACGCTCAGGCTCAGTTATTCGTATTGTGATGCCTGGTCCTCTCTCTCTCTCACCAGCCGCGAATATTTTTCTAGGTTAGGTAGCGATTTTCTGCGGCTATCGAGTCGATTGGGAATTAGGTTCAAACTGGTCCGATGTTCTCTCGAACTAGTTGTACTACGACGAGGAATCTTAATCATGGAATAGTTGGAATTTTCGTTGCTATATTTTGGTCATATTCGTTTTTTTCTCTCTAACTGATTTACGTACCTACTACCTACATCAAACTGTGAAAGGATCGTACAATGACACTCCTGGTCCTATATGCGTTTGAAAGAAACTGAAAAAAACCGCGATGTGTAACGAATTGTAATTTTGATTCGACTGAACATTCAGGGCGGAACGTTGAACTAATAGAACGCCGGAAATGAGAGAAAATTGCTCAATTAGAACAATATTCGATGAGTTTTTTCCCCTTGAAAATTAGTAATATATGCGTCGTTATCGACAGCCAACTCGACAAAGATAGGATGGTGATCTTTATGGCTGGCGTTACGCCTTATGATGTTCGAAAGATGCGATTTTAGAATGAAATTTTTTCACATAACTAATACGAATACGTCTTAATCTTCTGCACATGTTCACGTTCTTGTTCACCTCCTTCTTTACTTAGTTGCGGTCTCGGTCATCGTGGCGCATATTTTGTTGATATGTAATACTTTTTGTATAATTTTATTACGCGCGAAAAATATAGGTATACAGGTTGTTGATATCATAAGGTGTTTTGTAGGTGTTTTTAAAAATTTCATTCGAGTTTCTCGGTTGTTTTGTTGGTGACGCTGGTTTATTATTCGATCTGGAAACACCTCTTCCTGTGGGATGAGTTGCTGGGAAATGTTCAGTAGCGAAGCTCGAAAAATATTATTCATCTGAGAAAAACCGTCGTAAATGAGTTGTTGAATCATATCAGTTACCCAGGGATGGGTTCAACCTTACCGTCCGGCGTCCTTATCAAATTTTAATTTCTTTCTAATCGAAAAAAATAAGTAAAAGAACATTTAAAAAAAATACCTACGTCATCAGATCGAAAGTCGGTACAAAAATTGAATAAGTTTCCAGTATTTCGTAAATAATTGGGTATGGGTAAACGTGGGTTTGATTTCGAACGCCTCCACACGTTAACTTCCATATTTATGAAATTAAGAGGTAAAAAAATTCGTTGCCGAAGAGAGACGAGATTACTTATAAGTTATATGCATTTTAATTTGGTCGGTTGCTGGTTTGTTGCCTCCTCGAATACCTACCTATTAGATGAAGTCTCCCAAGTTTAAGGTTTTTCTGACGAAGAGTTCTGCAATTTACATCTCATGTTCAGGTCATGGATTAAAATTTCGTAAACGAGCACCCGTCCCGTCGTGGTGGCCGCCAATCGATAATGAAAATGCTACTTGTTGCCTTGTCCTTTGCTTTTGTCTTGCGGTATTTTTTTGTGTATGTACCACGTATGGCGATTAATTTGCGAAAACTTCCAACTATACTGTTAGGATTACCGCAATAAAAAGGGTTCATGGGGTGTATTAAACTGTTGTTTGACTTTGACCAGGTTTCATCGCCCCCGTTAGGTACCGCAAACTGTGCGATTTATACGTCTTGAAGCGAGCTTTATATTACGTACGTGAATAAACTTCAGACTTATCGAAAGTCAATTTTAAACGTGCTGTTTATATAATTGCGATTAGATTATAATGTTGAAATTTTTAGTTTGAAATTTATAATGATCGAGTACAAAATTTATGGTAATGGGTTCGTCATAGATATAAGAAAAAGGAAATTCACCGAATGATTAAGTGTGAAAATTATCACTCAACTTTGTTCATTCTATGTATTTATTTCTTTTTTGATTAGTTTTCTGATGGATTTAACTTTGAAAATGATATAGATTAATTTTTTTTTCTATGGTACTACAAATAAGATCCTTTCCATCACTATAATATTGAATAAATCAAAGGAATCAATTCAAAAATTATTCAACTATTTCGCTGACAAATTACAAAAAGAGAAAAATGATGGGGTTTTTCATCTGTGTTTTATGGTTGCTCTGGTAGAAAAAATTCCATTCGTGAATTCGAAAAAATGTTTTGTATGCATTAATGTCCGCTCAAATCATTTCGATACGAATTCTTTGGAAAACATCGCAAAAATTTTCTAATAAGTATCCAACTAGTTCACTTGAAAAATTAGTTCATTCATTCGTAGAAAATGGAAATCAAGAACACTTCTTTACGAATATATCTGTGTAGGTATTAATTTCGTTGAAAAAAAAAATCAACAGGATATTGAATTTGATCCGGGGTATTTTTTAACGGTTAAAATTATTTATTCGCATAGTTAGGTATTATTTTCTCGCTATTCAGATTCAACGTATTGAATCATCTCGAAAATGGCAAAATTTCCCTAAAATTATTCATCTAACAGCAGATACCTACTTAGATTATAAGAAGGTTGATTTGTGGCAATGTTATTGTTATAAATATGTATTTATGAAGAGTGAGAATAATGAAATAAACTTCAGGTACTCGAAAAGAATAATTTCATCTTTGATTTACTCGTGGTATATTTTCTCATAGTCGATTTAGAACAAATTGACATAATTACCGGAATTAGCTACGATATTTTGCACCTTTTCATCATGATTTTATACGCCTCTATTGGGATGCGTATTTATTATACGATATTGCTTAATAGGTATTAGATTGACGTCAATGTATCTATATAGTCGGTAACCAAAAAAAATTATGGGCTTTCTATACTAACCCGGGTTATTAATGTTATTATCAACTGAAAGCAAAGAGCCACCAAAACAAATGTTCGAAAATAACAATGTAGGTAGTAGGTACCTTACCTATGATATGAATGAACGAATCTACGTGACGTCGAATTTTTTTCAGATAGTACATGACCTAAATTACCTGCCTTAGATTGCGGTTTTTCAAATGGGAAGAAGGGGGAAGAGGATGGTTGCCATATTTTCTATTTAAGGTTTCCTCATTCTAGACCAATGCTAATGGATATCAAATGGAGAGCTTTTTTCAAATTTAAAACAGTGCTCAGATGTGATTATGAATGCAAATTGTGTGCAATTTTTCCGGGTAATTGATTCGATAACTGATGAGCAATGTTGGGTGATGACTAGAGATCCGTAGATGCTCCGTGGTTTTTTTTCTTCTTAATTAAAAATACAAATCAGAACGAGCAGCGTGACAGTTGAATGTTGCTCTCGAATATAAATATGCTAGATTCGACTCTACATGTTTGGATATGCTATCGGTACTTTTTGGGTTGGTCTGTATGAAAACATGTCGTCATTTGATTATACAATGGGCCATTGTACTATTATGCGATGGCATAAATTATTCGTACATAAAGCGAATTCTCTAAATTAAGAAATGGGCACTATGCATAGGAAGGAACATCATCAATTAATCTAATTCATATTCCAGTTTATGTAAATACACATCAAGATCAACAAACTGCATTCATCTCTCAATGAGATAATAACCGTAGATACGTACTCGAAAAACTGATTGTATTTTTCTAAAATAACGACTAAAAAGTGGACACTTCGAGCACGTGTCCATTACTGGCTAGAATGTGGTACAAAACTCGCAAAAAATGAGCATGTAGTCTTTTTTTTTTACCAAAGTTCCTTGACATAATTTTTGAGATTATCTAGCTTCGAGCCTTAGGTTATTGCAGTTTTTTTCCATACTGGAAGCCGCGTGTAGTTTTTTTCCTATTGGAGATCGTTGTCGTTCCAGTGTCCGGTTACCTATGTTATTTCGAGACAAAAAATGGATCATGGACTAATCCAAAATCCATGTTTTCTTTGAATTGGCCATTATTGAAGACGAGAAAAAAGAAGTGTTCACTTGCCTTGTGAAACTTTTTCTAATAGTATAAAACGTCTGCCTATTAGCGAGACGTTTTTTTTTTGAAACTGAGTAATGAATCACTTTAATCGATACACTCAAACATGTTGGAAAATCGTAAAAGCTATAAATTAAACGATAGTACATACAGTAGAAATAGCATAGCGTAGCAAGAGAGAGAAAGAGAGTGGTAGAGGTATAAAGTACGTACAAGTACAATGAACTATTCGGTAAAACCCGGTTATTATACACGAATTTTCAACACTTACCGAAATTAAATAAAATTAGTAGTACGATAAGTCGTATTTCCATCACGCGAACAATGAACTTAATTAACATAATAAACGGTCGCAAAGACCGTTGAAAACTTATAGAAAACAAAAATCACCAATTTTTTAAAATAAAAATGACTAGGTTTACGTTAATGATTTTTTTTAAAAATATGAAAGATTAGAAAATTAATTCCGCATGTTTTTTTTTCACTTTGAAACTATATTATTAGCTCATTTTGTAATTTGGTTTCAATTTTTCGACGGCGAAAAAATTCGTATTTTTGAATCTGCCATCGATACGTTTACTATCACTGGTGTTCGTGTTACTACATGTAAAAGCCTGCTGTGTACTGATACTGACTCATTCGTCGCCGATGCAGACAAGTTTGCTTTCGTGCTATGTTAATGGATGCAGAGATGGTGGGAGAATTTCTGTGGATGCGCTTGCGTTGCGTTTTTAAGGTCATTCGCGCCAGATTACTCAATTTTTACCCCCTAATGAGATGATGATGCTGCACGGTCAATAAGTGATTCGTTGTACAGTAATACTTGTGAGATTTTTTGTTATATTTTATTGCTAGGAATAAGTATCAACTAAATTTAGATTTTTTTAGCGAAGGAGTAGTGCGATGCTGAGAAATCTGTGCCAGATTTGTTTCCTGTTAAATTATAATGGCGCTTGAAATTGAAAAATTCTGAAAAATTTCGTACCCTGTGTGCGTCTTGATTTAAATGTACCCTCGGTGTCCCAATTTTTTCAGTTGCTAAGAGCAATAAAAGGAAACGCAGTTATTCTACATTAAATCGCCCAACAATAATACAATGGAGTCAAATGCTTATGAAATGAAAGTCCTGAAACAATGAATACATCGCTTCGAATACTTTTTCTGAATTTTAAACGATTTTGAAAGCTAAAACATTCATTTTTTAAAAAATTCTGCAGTAGTTTAGCTGTTTTTTATGATTTAAACTTCCATAAGTAACATAAGTTTTCAGCTATCGTAAAGAGAATATTTTTTATTTTTTTGAGATTTTCTAGAAAAATTCTGATAATAATCTACTTTTGGCATTTTTTTTTTTTTTTTTTTAGATATTTAGGTTGCATGATCCTTAATGATCAATTATTAGGTACTTACCTCAATAGTTGGAGAATTCTAAGAAAAATGATAGGTATAGATTTCGCCAGCGGCTTCATCAGTTTCAGGAGGAGAGGGGCCCTTTGAAGGGAGGACGTTGGAGCCGCACCACTTCTTGTCCTTAAAAAAAAAACCTTTTGGTAGGGCTAATAAAGCGATATAGTTCTACATACGCAGCCAAAATCTGCAAAATTTATGTTGTAGGATCTATTATTGATAAAGGTGTGTTTTGAGTACTCAGTCCAGTACCGACGTTACAGCACTTCCCTTTCCCCCTCACCTACGAACAATCTCTTTCGCTTTTCAAGAAGTGATGTAAAAAAAATTGACAGGACATGAGGTCAAAAATAGCATTTTTGGTTGGTGATTTGACAAAAAAAATAATCTCCCAGGAGAAAATGATTGAATCTCATCAGATCTGAACAGATTTAATTCAATTGAAATTCTGATCTGATTAGATTTGGTCGGATCTAATTGGTTCCAAGGAATGTGCGAATCTGATCAGGTATGATTTTTAGTCTGATATTCAGATCTGGTCAAATCCAATCAGTACTCCATTATTTGATCTGTTCTGAAAAGATCTAATCCAATCAAAACTTTGATCTGACTCTGACCGGACCTAATTTTATCTGGTCAATGGCCAAGTTGGATTGTGTTCATGGAGTTTACATATCTGATTATATCCAATCATTTTCCACTAGGTTAGCATCGTTGACTACTTCTAAAAAAAAAAAAAAAGGTAGAAAAATCTGATAACATCCCAATGTTAAAGTGTAGTTTCCTATTATAAGAAAATGATCTGAACATTCAGCTCATCGCCATAAAAAAATAATGACCTAGGTAAGATAAAAGAGCCTTCTAATCAGAGTTGAAAATCAATGGAAACTGATGGAAACATTTTGAAAGAATTTATCTTTTATTTAAATTATTTTTTTGCATTGATTATGGAGTGAGAGGGGAGTGGCGGAGAAAAGTTGCAATGGGGACATTTTCTGTAGAGAGATACCGTACCTTACCTATCTATTACGTTTAATATCTTACAAATAAATGTGAAAATTGAAAAGAATTTTCCAGACCTGAAACGTCCTCGTATTTTTAGTTCCTATATTGATTTATCTCTATAGTAATTAATTTGATGATTTTTATCAAGTATTCTCGTCGTTACCTAATTATATTACTCCAGCGAATGAATTTAAAAAAATCCACATTAATAAAAATATGTCATTTTTCAATTACCGTTGTAACGACGATGAGCCGTACCTGCTATACCAATTACCGCGTTATAATTCATTTCTCGCATATTGTTCTGAACGACGGTAATTTGATTTTATCGTTTGGTACATCACGAAGAAAATTCATTATCGCTGTCACCATCATTGTGATACTACATACGAAGCGAATTGAAAAAATTAAAAATTGCGACAAATTAAGAACGTATAACGCGATCGTTCGAGTTCGCGTTGCCTCAGAATTCGCGCGTTGCAACATACGCAGAATTACAAGTGGTCCCCTCGTACGATGAGTTATTCTCGTGATCTTTTTTTAGGATCACTTTTTTTTTAGCGAGTTTATTGTCACGAAATGCTTTCGTATTACGTAATAAGTACCTAATGGAAATGAAATTTATATGTTTTGCCTATTTCGACTGCACGCATCGGGTCGCCATATGGGTGGTTTTTGGCATCTTCTATGTGCTTGGTGTAGGTATCTGAAAGTATCGATATTCGACACCTTGTGTGAGCAGTTATAATACATTTTGTTATCATTATTTTGATGACGTGACATTAGCTATAATGGAAATACGAGTATTATACATCGCTAAACAAAACAACTCTCAGTACAGTATCGTCAATCAACTACATACTACCATGCGCAGTATCCTGTTATTTTAATGATAAGTAACATTATCTGAATGTTAGGTAGAAATTATGAAATTAATTGTATTTTTATGGGTTTTTTCTCTTTATCAATTCGGTGTATGGGAGAATATTTTTTTATCGCATTTCCGCCTATAGCGAATACTACATACAGTAGGGTACGCTGACTCGTTCGTCGAAAATTGGCTGATCTACTACTGCATTTACGAGTCTCGACTCAAAAATTGAAAATCCGGTTGGTACTCTCGAATTTTTTATGAAAACAATCGCATTCGATCGATCTTGTCTTAACAAGGTCTTGAATAATTAATTTCAAGTTCTAGATCAATTTCGAATTCATCGAGTAGGTAATTTCGTTTTGACATAAATGACTCTTTTATCAATTAGAAAACAAACGTACCTATTGGTATGAATTCTAACTGAATCATTTTAGTCAACTGCATTTTGCCTGGAACTTGTGATGAATTTTATTGCTTGAAAGCTTAATGCTGAGTTTTTCACTCTTTATGAAATGACCTATGAAACAATGGAACCGCTGGAATAACAGTGAGCGTCACGAAAACCAGTTCTTTGTTATTAACATCGAAATAAAAATCGAAAAATGAAAAAGTCGTGAAATATTAGTAAAAAAAATTTCTCTTGATTTCCTAATGAGAACCGAAAATAGTCACGATTAATGTTGAATATTATTAAGGCAAATTGCCTGTACTGAAAATTGTAGGAACTGTATTTCATACGAAAGCAGGAAAATTGAAAATTTTCAAATTAGGTTAGAAAAGCAGTAAAGCGAGTAAATTTTCAGTTTTTGGAATGACTCATCTACTTTCATTTACGAGATAGGCAAACAGTCATGCTGACGTGTTCTATATTGTGCTTGTGTGCTAGGAACGCAGTTACGATTGAATTATTGTGGGCGTTTCATTCAACACGTGTGTAGGAAGTTCGAGAAGTTATTATTTTTTCTAGATAACTGAAAATAGGCTGTGAGAAACATTCAGTTTTTCACTTTGATGTGAAAAATAATGCATCCTAGAGGATACAGATTTGGGAAAAGTAATTTTCATCTCGCGAAAATGAGTAGAAAGAAATTGAAGTAGGTACCGATTTGAGACAAATGATTGAATATCATGTTGATTGTAATGTTCGTGGTGTTCAAAAACGATAGACTTCAAATGAACCAAAAAAAAAATGAGAAGAATAAGGGAGGAAGGAATTGTCTGAAAATGTCTTTTGAATGGTCAGTTGCAGGATTTATTTTTTACTGTGCTGGGTGGGAAGGAGGAAGCGTACACATACATTTCACTAACCGATGTTTTGCCAGTTTTTCAAATGAACTATCATTCAGGTGTACCTATAGCCGTAAACAGAATTGTTTTATATTCTCTTGGGTTTCAAAAAAATCAGTCAGATCAACTTCAGTACTGTTTTCCCGCTTAGTTGTTCTATTATAATTTAACACGTCGAGTTTCATCAGAAATATGTACATACAAAAATCAATTTTATTTTTTATTTATGATTACAGTTATCAACCCTATTGAATGAATTGGACAACCGAGGAGATTTGGCTCTGGATTTAGCTTTGAAAGATAAACAAACCAGTATTGCTCGAACTCTTATCGACCATCGTGCCGATCCAGATGCCAGAGATTCAAAAGGATGGACAATTTTCCTGCGAGCTGTTGAACGAGGTTGATAACGAAATCCAGTACCTAATTGCTTGATTCCTAGCACATACCTATTAACAGCAATCATACCAACTAACGGTATTTTTCTCCATTTAGGTGATGGGTTTGCTGCTCGTTTTCTTTTGGATAATAATTCGTCAATTTCCACCGTAACCCCGGATCGAGGAGATACCGCTCTACATTTAATTGCTTCTTCGTCGCCGGATACTAGTCCGGATGACAGTTTGAATGTGATGAATTCTGTTGCAAAAACATTACTTGAAAAAGGACTGGATCCTAATTTGCCAAATAATCAGGGATTGTAAGTAATTTATTGAATATCTATGTTGAGCTGGTTAGATAATTAGTAATCATTCTTCAGAACATTAAATCGATAATACACGTGGTGATTCTTGACTACGTAGTAGGTATTCTTCGAAAATGAGTCCTACTTTTAAATGATTCATACTATGATTAGAAATCTGAAATAATAGTGTAGCATATTCGTGAAATGTCAGATCAAAGTTCTTTAGTCACAGATAACCACTAAGGCGTTCCACAAACAAAAACAATGAAATGAAATGAAAAAATTAACAATTAACTATATGATATAAATTATACTTGTCGTTAAAATAAGCATCGATGTTATACCCTGTTACCTAATGAATTTATATAATTTTCCTGAGAAATAAATAAATTCATTTTATTAATGAAAAAAAAAAAAAAAAACCTGCAGATTGTTTTACGAGTAAAAATTACATCTCGTTGCATAAAGTCGCAACTTGCTGCTACCTAATTAACAACTTTGACGTCGTTTGTTCTTTATAAATTGTTAAACGAATGGAGATTAATTAAAATTACGTATTATTTGATTTCAGCACGGCGTTACATTTAGCTGTGATGGCGCGGAACGAGGAATTATTTAGTTTATTATTATCTCACGATAAGGTCGATTTAAATGCCCGAACTCTCGAAGGACATACCCCGTTGTATTTCGCTTTAATTAGTACTCGAAAGCTAGTGAATACGAATAGTTTCGCTGCTAGACTAGTTGAAAAAGGAGCTCAACCTAATCCGGTGAGGAGAGGCTGTTGAAGCCTATGATATTCGACCTTTTGTACGCATACCCGATGGCATTATTTAATTACTCGATGTTTGATTACCTACAGATTTATTCGCAAAGTTCAAACTCACTGTTACATGTCGTTACTGATGATTGGTTAGAAGATGCCGCGTTGTTTATATGTTCGCATGCGAACAATGTAAATCATACTAATAGACGAGTAAGTATTAATTTCCCTGGAACGAATCTGCTCCGTTGATTGCACAATTTCCAAAAGCAATACAGAATATCATTAAACAAAAAAATTAATCGTCATCTAGGGTGAAACTCCTCTTCATGTGGCGTGCGAAAGAGGTCTAGTTAATCTAATTACTCGATTACTCGAGTGCGGCGCTAATCCAAATATACCAACATTACCACCTGAAAGCCTAGGCGTAGTCGAAGACGTTGTAAGTAGCTCCTATCGACTTACTCCTATCCAAACTGCAATTTTGAACCGACAAGAAGATGCTGTTCGCGCCATGTTGGAATACAGTGGTATAATAAATTATTTCAATCGTTGTGAAAATAATTTGGTTCGAGGCTACTTACCTATTCAAAATAAATTTCAGCGTCAACTCAAGAAAATCAAAGCGAAAATGGATTTTTCCTGAATTTAAATCACAAAGATTCCAAAGGTGATTCCGCTCTCTCTTTGGCTGTTGCGATGGATATGCAAAGAATAGTTCCGGAGTTGATTTTAGGTATGTACATATTTGTTGTACGAATTCGTCGATTTTTTCGAAATAGAATTTTGAGATAATTTTTTGCTGTAGCCGGTGCTGACGTAAATATCAGAAATGGCGATGGATTGACGTTACTTCATCAGGCTATTTTGAAAAAAGATTCGAAAACTGCGTCATTTTTACTCAACCAAGGAGCTAATGTAGACGCCAAGTGAGTCGATCATTTTAAAATTTTATTCCAGCTGAATGTTTGGAAATCATTAATTTAAAATTTGGTATACATTGCAGAACTCAAGATAACCTGACACCTTTGCAACTGGCTATTCAATGCGGTGTCGCTCCGATTGTCGAAGATTTATGTAAAAAAGGTGTTGATATGTCGGTTACCGATGAAAAAGGCAATTGCCCATTATGGGTTGCTTTATCTTCCGGCCAAGAAGACATAGCTTCCATTTTGGTCAAGTAAGAGATTATCAGTGAAAAGATCAAAATTTCGGAAATCATTTTTTTTTAGGTACTTTACTAATTACTTCATTTTACTTTACCGTATAATGTTATAGGTACGGTGTTGATACCGATTGTTGGCACGAAGGTCTCGACGGATGTTTACAAACTCTGCTGCACAAAGCGATCGATGAAAATAATGAAACTATTGCTAGATTCCTAATTCAAAGGTGGGTGAAAATTTTGATTCTGTGGAATGTTTGAGTTTATTTGAAAGCATCGAGTGTCTTATTTGTTTATATGCGTTTTCAGCGCTTGTGATCTGAATACTCCAAGACGTCCTGGTCCTGGTGGACGAGGTGGTGATGAGGCGTTCGATTTACAAACTCCTCTCCATCTATGTTGTTCGTGGGGATTAGAAGCTACGGTACAAGCTCTAATCGAACACGGAGCCGATGTCAATGTAAAGGTACGTGTATTAATCTGTGATCAATTTATTACTCTTTCAAAAGATTTTTCTATTAATCTGCGGATTGCCATTACCAGGATGCAGAATCCAAAACTCCTCTTCATGTTGCCGTTTATAATCGATACCCCGCTATTATCAATTTATTACTATGTCATCCGGCGATCGACGTTTCCCTTCTTGAAAGAGATAAGTCAGGCTTGACACCATTTGCCACCGCTCTCACCTGCCGGAACGATAAAGCGGCTCAGGCTATTTTACAAAAACTACCCAGTGCTGCTGAACAGGTATGCATCGTTGAGTAGATTGGGAAATTGTCGCCCTGCAAATTTGAAATTCATGCGTATTTTTTTTATTTTTTTCATCGCAGTTTGATAACAAAGGACGTAACTTCCTACACATGGCTATTCAAAAAGACGATATTGAAAGTATTTTGTTTTTACTTTCAATACACGTTGATGTGAATTCACGTGTACAAAACTCAGAGCAAACTACTCCATTG
The DNA here is from genome assembly GCF_950023065.1 of Planococcus citri. Lineage (NCBI taxonomy): Eukaryota > Metazoa > Arthropoda > Insecta > Hemiptera > Pseudococcidae > Planococcus > Planococcus citri. The sequence goes on from NC_088677.1 coordinate 44,937,513, forward strand.
CATTTAGCCGCTAAAAACGGTAATGAAATGTTAGTACGGAGTTTAATATTAGCTGGAGCTAGAGTAAGTTCATGGTAATATAATTTTCGTTTAAAATGAAGCGTTCAGATTACACTGATTTGACGCTGTATTTGTTCGACGAAAGATCATGTAAATTAATCAACTTTTATAGGTGAATGACAGAGATGCCTCAGGACAAACAGCCTTGCATATCGCCAGTAGAGCTGGCCATGCTTCCGTTATATCCGCGCTTTTAAGTAGCGGTGTCGATTACGAAGCTTGTGACCAAGAAGGTTCGTTATAAATAATTATTTCAATCATTCGATGGTGTTGTGGAAGAAGGGCCAAACTGCATTTTTCAAGATTTTTTTCGCTCAGGGGAACAGTGCTATAACAGCCAGAGTTGGACAGATAAAAAGGGCCAAACTGTTTCAGAGCCAAGCTGCATCATTCAGTTTAGCTGTGCGATAGTTTGGCCCTTTTACCTTTCCATCTCTGGTTGTTAGAGCAGTGTTTCTCCGAGAGAAAAAAATCTTGAAAAATTCAGTTTGGCCCTTCTTCCACAACACCATCGAAATGTTTTTCAGATTTATCAGATAACAATAATTTTATTTCAGGTAGCAATGCTCTACACGTTGCTTGTCGCGAAGGACATTTAAATGCGGTCAAAGAGTTGCTTTCTGAATCACAAATTAATGCTGAAGCAGTGGATATCAGAGGTCGTACACCTCTGCATATATTGGCCAAGTACTCGCGCGATAACGCTTCAGCCATTTGCGAATTATTTGTCGAATTTATGCCTAATTATCCGTTAGAAAAGGCAGATGCTCATGGAAATACAGGTTGGTAATATTGTAATAATTTCACCATGTTCTGTAAAGCAACTAATTGATCAAGTGATTGTGTTTGTAGCTCTCATTTTGGCATATATGAATGGTAACGGTAACCTATGCCGAACACTAGTCAAAGCCGGAGCTTCGGTCGGTGCAATGAATAAAGAAGGGGTAACGATATTTAACTATCAAGTTGCGACCAAGCAATTATTACATAGGTAAGAAACGTACGTTTGAGTAAATTTGGTATCTCAATAAAGTCGCTAATTTCTCAATAATTTAATTTCCAGATTACTAGATCAACTCTCTAAAGAACCCCCTTGGGTGGAAGGCGAAGCCTGTCAAGAATGTGATACTAGGTTTACTATTACTATGAGAAAACACCATTGGTATGTACCTTTAATTTTAGTTACAGAATATTCTGCATTTTATGATCAGAGAGTTAACTCTTTTTCTTTCGTTTGTATTTAGCCGGCACTGTGGGCGATTATTATGTAGCAAATGCGCTGCCAGAGATATACCAATATTGAAGTACAACCAAAATAAACCAGTTAGGGTTTGTATTACGTGTTTTGACGTATTACAAGGAAACTATTCGTTCAACTGATGAACTATCATACAAGCCATTATCTAATATTTATATCATTTTTTTACGAATACTTTTTTACAATTTTTATGATCCTGTTTTTGATATTGTTTAAACTAGTACGTAATTTAATCAAATTATACTTGAATATTCGTAACACCACTGAGATATTGACACTATCCAAGGAATGTGTATATATAGCGATCTCAGGATTGTGATCTTCCTATCGTAGGAAAAACTGTTTTTATTTTAAGAGAGCTTTTTTTAGCTTTTTTCCTAATGATTTGGCCGTATGTTGATCCTGGTGAGATTAATAGTATTATCGAACAAAAATACCTCATGTAATGGGAATATTTTTTCATACCTTTTACTTACTTGTATCGCACATTTGAAGCTATATTCTATTGATTTACCTACCATATTAATTTAAAAAACCATTATAATCATTGAACTATAATACCTCTGCAAGTTATATCATGACTTTACAGTTCATCTTTCAAAACCATATTAGAGTAATATCGAATTATTTTTCTATTGCCGCGTATTAGATTGTTATTTTTTTTAACCAACGTATTTGTTATCATTTTCATATGTTACTCTTATAGCCCATGTTACGCAAAATAATAAATTTCAATTTTTAAATCAGTTTTTTCATTTCGCCCATGACATTCGCGAATTCACACTAAGTGGCTGACATCTGACGGATTTTCGCGTAAATGCTGAAAAGGGGGAACTGTGCAAAATTGTGATAAGACATTTTTATATTGTGAATATTTTTCGACTCAAATTTGCAACTAAATGATTCGAATTTGAGCAATTGAGAGAATTTCTGGTACCAGAACTCATTTGCAAACGTATTTTAAACAAAAATGAGAAAATAGTATACCAGCAAAAAGAGTCATTTGATGTCTTTGAGTGAAGAAAAAAATTGTTGGCCACTAAATTATCAATTTTTGCGTTGTGAATTGTAATCTGATTGGTCAATGACACAGTTCCCCCTTTTCAGATTCTGATAACAGACGATAATCAGCGCTCCTTACGGAGCGTGAATTCGCGAATTGGAAATATTGATTACTGAATTGCTCTCGCGACTAATTTTTGTTTGCATTAAGAAAGTGATAATTTGTAACACTACATGTTTCTGCATCGAGTGAAGTAATATTAGTAAACTGTTAAACTTTATTACACTTAATCGCCATCGCTTCCAAAATTCTATACAATATATGATCGATATTCAGTGAAGTAACAACAGCGACAAGAAATTCGCCTCGAGCGAACAATTTTTACTTCGATTCGTACAATTCAAAATTATATAGTTCACAAAAAGCACTAAACGAAATTCAAACCGTAATAATTTTTTAATATGTACAACTTTTGGAAAAATATAATCAACTTTCCAATCACTATTTGAAACCTAGGTAGCAAAACATATTGAGGAAATGTTACTTCAAGTATTTGAATAAATCTTTAGCAGCGCAATGATCGATGAAATGGACTAAATCGTGCAATTCTTCTTCACAAGTTTCAGCAGTTTGTTTTCGCGATCTTACTCTAGCGTTACATTCTTCTAATCTTTGTTTCAGAGCTTTTCCTTTATCGGAATTAGCGCAGTTCGCCTATACATCAGTGTCATTATTATAATCAGTCGACATTTAGATCAGAAGTAATACAGTAACAAACAGCAAAGTCGACACTTACTTTTAAACCTGTAAAGGGATCTTCTAAACCGCTTTCATCATCGTCGTCGTCGTCGTCTGCCCTGACGACCGGGAATTTAACAAACGGAGATCCAATTCCGAAAATGCTTTTGAAGAATTCTAATACCCTGAAAATACGATCGCGCAATTATAAATTCAATTATCATCACCGTTGAGTGCAAGGAATTTACCATGATGATGGCTGCGAATGGATCATTACAAATGATCAAAAAGTAAATCAATACTTACATTTTGAACAATTATTTTGAGAAATTTAAAAGAATACTAGAATTTGTTCGAATTTTTTGCGGATTAAAATAGGAAAATCGCCAGTTTAATCGACAATGTCAAATTCAACTTCTCAGAAAATTGATATCAGAATTTGGGTGTTCGCCCATCGAAATGCTACATGGTGTCTCAAGTCAAATGATGATTATATTATTGACCGATAGAGTCGTTACATTACAAAATTTTTTCAAATTTTTTTTAAATATTGAAATTTGAAATTTGACCTATTCTTTTTCATTTTTGTGCTGAAATTTCCACCATTTTTGTATTAAATAGCCTTCTTATGACGTAAATGACATGAATTGAACGATTGAAATGACACATTTTTTGCTGTGTGTGCTGAAAGCACCAAGCGTGAAATTCAAATTTGATTTTGAAAAAATGAAGAATGAAGATGAAAAAAAAATGAACAGGGATGTCTAGCTAGCCAATAGCCATTAGCCATTAGCCGTTAGCTTATTGAATTTTTGACGTTTAGCCATTAGCCATTAGCCAGCCAATCAAGAAAAAATTTAGCCATTAGCCAGCTTTAGCCAATTGATTTTGGCTAAAAATGATTGGCTAAAATTGAAAATAATTAGGTGAGGAAATGGGTTTCCTGTGGGTAAAAAAAATTAAAATTTTAAAATTCGTAATAAAATCAAAAGCAAAAGACCAAAAAAGTAGTTTGACATTGGCGGTTCCAGTTTTTTTTTCTGAATTTTTTTCAATGATCGTTGTGTTCCAGAAAATTAGTGAAAAATCAGTTTATGAATATAATCAAATAATGAGTGAATGCGAATAATTGTGATTCACGTTTGTGAAATAATAATCATTTCCTAAAACTATAAATAATATCTATAATGGGAATGTGCTCATTTAGGAGTATTTAGAGGGGTCACTCGATTTTTAAAAAATCATAAAATTAGCCAGCTAATAGCCAGCCAATAGCCAGCCAATGAAGAGACATTAGCCAATAGCCGTTAGCTTAGCCAAAGCACTAAATTTTTTTAGCTTTAGCCGTTAGCTTTAGCCAATCCCATTGGCTAGACATCCCTGAAAATGAACTCCATTGCGGTTAGCGCTCACAGGATTTTTTCACGCAGGTGTAATCAAATCAACGGAATTTATTCAGGCTTGAGACTTTATTCGGTAAGCTTCTCGAAGCGTGACGCGAAAATTATAGTCGGATGTCGGATCTAATCGTCCAATTCGCAAAATTCGGATATAATCGTTCGCAAGATCGCTGTCGGTTGTGGTGGTGGTTAGATACAAAGGATGGTATCCAAAATTTATGTTAAATATTTTGTGTTCGTTCGATTATAAGTCAAATTGTAACGTGTGCGTAAGTGTTTCGTATCGTATACTAGAGACATTACGACAATTCTGACAATGTGAAATATCAAAGTATAAATTTGTGTACATCGTATTCAAGATGGCACCATCACCTGTCTTGAATATTGAGCCTAAAGGGCCCGATAAGACTGGCGAAAAGTGTCCAGAAAGTGTTTCCACCAACGACAAGCAGAATAAATCAAAAACCGTCGATGATAACGCTGCATCCAAAGACAAAATATCGGTATGTATCTGCCAGTATCACTTCGTACATTCGCGAATCATTCGTGAGCGCCGAAACTACGCTGTATAATGATAATGAATTATGTCGCCAATGTAATGGTCATTTTATTCCTTTTAAAGTTTTAATCGATGATTTTGTTCAATTTCGCAGTTATTTCATCATTACGCACATCATCTGAGATTATTCTGACAGCTGACTATAGGTGGAGTCTTATCTGCGATGCAATTTGCATCATGATGATTTGCATTATCACATCATCTTCTTGCATTACTGTCGATTGATTTTGAGGATTGATTTTTCATTTTGGATTGTCATTTTGTATTTTGTCGTCGTAGTAACTTTTACCTCATTTTTGCGTCATTCGTTTATCATCTTACTCAGTCGCGGTGTGATTGATGAGTCGAAGAATTTCGATGCGGTGTTCAAATTCATCGCCGTAAATTCGTAAAAAAAGCTAATTAGAATATTAGAATGGTCAAATCGTTCATGTGATTTAGTCAAGAGGCGTTATTCGCTATCGAATTCTGTAGCTGAAGTAATGATGGGTTTTGATTGGAAAATATTTTCCTATCTCAGCTCCGATGAGTTGTTTTAGTTTACTTTTCTCATGTGATATGATAAGTTCATAGTGCATCGTGTTTACAATTACAGTGAACTTCCATGAGGTTTTTTCTATGTGTGAAGTTGATTTATTCCTTTCATACCGACGTTCATCTTGTTTATCGTCTTTAGGTACTAAATGTGTAGTTGACTAGTTTCTATAACCTTTTCATAATTATTTATTATATTTTTTTGATTATCTTTCGATTTGATAGCGAAGCTTTGCTTGCTTTATCAGTTGATAACTTGGGTTTTCGATGAGATTGTTGAACGTAATATTTATGATGTAAATGGAATTGTTTATTGCTTGCAATTTTATTTTGCATTGTTGCAGGTAGTGCAGGTTTATTTGACGCTAAAACTTTGATGGAGGTTTTTAAATTCGGTAAAAATAGGGGAAAAGAGCAGTCAAGTTGGCATTGACTTAGTTGGATGACTTCGGTAGTTTTTTAAACAAAAATTCGCTCATTATTATTATTAATATTTTCCACCCAATACCTCCGTAAGAATGTTGATGGTGGACAAAATTAATCAGATGAAAAAGAAATATTGTACGAGCTCTTTCTGAACGAATAATCCAAAAACATGGATGATTTTACGCCCGAATCGTATACGATGGTCGCTTATCTTGTTCCGAACAAAAAATTGATGAAAAATTGAACCGCAAACGACCTTAAGAAAAAAGCAATATTTTAAAATCGTACGATGCGGTAACACTGCGCGAATATTTATGTCAAGAAAAAACTTGAGAACAGCTGATTGAGAACACGCTATCACTGGTCGTTTTTATTGCTAAAATGAAGAGAATGGGTGGATTTATACGTCTACGTATGTGTAATGTAATGTACGTTGGTTTTCATAATGATTCGTCGTGTAGTTTGTTTTTCCTCAAGGGTATTCGGTTTAATGTTGCGCGTTTTATGTGATAATCTTCATTAAGCGGTGTTGGCCGTTCGAGTTAGCAGATTAATCGTCGTATTCGCCCCGTGCACTTGAATCGTCTGCGTACGAAACATCCCTGGTGAAATGGCCTTTCGAAGATGATCAAGTGAACGCATCGGTCCAGCGATAAGTTATCTCATCGTTTTCCGCATGATTGGCAATTTTTCGGCGCTCGAACGCGTATGTTTATAATTATCGTATTACAAGTCGAATGTGAGAAAATTCAAGACGAAACCTTGAAGAAAGAAACACTCACCTTTTGTCGTACCGTACCGTCGTCGATGTGTTGCTAATCTGCAAAAACGTCGTATCAACGTTCGGTGACGTGTATCGATTGAAAAGCTAAAAGTACGTAGCTTTTTTTAGACGTCGGAGGAAAAAAAAGTAATTTATTTTCATTTTGACTTTGAAACTTTATATACCGAGCAGCCTCGGTCATGATGTTTAATTGAACACCGAGTCCTTCAACTTGAAACCCATTTTTCTCAACCGTACAACCATCAGCTGCTGTTCTTCGTTTTTGATTGTTTACATGGAAATTGACGCGAATTGAAAATTCATTTCGATCACCTCAATATTTGATTTGAGTTTGTTCTCGTTCTAAAAGAATCAGAAATAACGTGAGAATACGCCAGTATCGAGGATTTAACGATACCGATAAGTCACCCTTATTTTACAACCCTTATCGCTCGACACCAATTCACCTATTTCATTCGACAGCCTCTCCTATGATTCATGAGGCGTGTTCGAGTTCGTCGTCGCCGACGATACCGTTGTCGTTTCCTGAATGCTTTTCTCGAGCACGTGCACCTTTTATGTAGGTACCACCGTCGCTCGTTCGTCGGTTGGTGAAACGTAAAATACTACGAACGCGAAAAATTACCATTTATTCGTCCCCTCGTTTGCAAAAGTTTATTTCCAAGTTGCAGTATTTTACTACGATAGCGTAAAATTTTGCTCAGGAGTCTTGAGCTTAACGAGGTTTCGCCATTTTAAGTAATTAATTTTCTTATCGATGCCGAAGCCCGAAGCTCGCACAATTGCCAAAATGTCGAGTACGTGTTTCCATAATTTAGTTTAGTCATTCGAGTAAAATGAATTGGTCTATGGGATATAGAATTTTTTTCAAGCACTGGTTACTTACTGGAAACTGTTTATTAAAATGAAACGATTTGGTTCGTAGTTCTCTTCTTCACCCCTCTCCTAAAACAGGGTGTCTAACGGTCCTTCCGGTCCTTCCAGGTCAGTAAAAGTCCTGCTTTTTGCCTATTGGTCCTTCTTTTTCAAAAAGTCCTTCAAAAGTCCTTCTTTTTGCCCGAAGGTCCTTCTTTTTTCCGAATTTTCTAATAATTCTGTCATTTAATAAAAATTAGGAATGATGTTCTTTTACGTCTCATATTGTATCAATTTTTCCAAAGCTTTCGCCCTCGCTTCGCTCGGGCTAGATAATTTTTCTTTTCTTTTCTCTGACCGAAGTTAAAGGGTAGAAAAATACCTATGACTCCTCAAATTAAAAATAATGCTGTTTTACTACTCAGGAATTGTGAATTTTCAAAAGCTTTTGCCCTCGCTTCGCTCGGGCGTTTATTCATATTTTCAACTATGATAAATACCTATAAAATTTTCTGAAAACTTTTAAAATTTGTAAATTTTGAAGCTATGAAAATCAACTTTTTGCATAAAAAATGATGTTTTACGTTTTGAATTATCAATTTTTCACAGCTTTCACCCTCGTTTCGCTCGGTCAGATTGCAATTCTGCTACAACAATTTTCAAACATTTCCTAGAATGGAAAAATCAACTTGAGAAATTCCAAAAACATAATCCAATCAATGAAAAATTCAAATAAATTTTTTATTCGACATTTTTGTTTTCAACTTCCCTTTTTAAAAAATGATTCGAACCACATCTGGAGTAAAAAATTGGGAAAATCTAGCAAGAAAAATTGAAAGAATGTCTCAGTCTCGCCCCCTCTCCATCTCCCACCACGCATCGTTTCATCACGCCTCTGAAAATATAATGTAATGTTTTTTGTGGAAAGTTTTCTGCTTAGCTCCTTTTTATTTTATTAAAAATTTTTTTAGTCACTTTTTTGATCACTTTTTGGTTACTAAAGTTATTTTTTTGAGAAAAATTTGAGTACCATCCCTGATATTAAAATTGTTCATCAAAGTAGTTTCCCTTACTCAATTTTGATGTCTAAAAAGTAAGCAAGAGTACGTGAGGCGTGACAAAGTATAACTTGAAAACATGTCGTATGAAAAAAAAGGAGAAAAAAAAGGAAAAAAGTACGAAATTTTGTTTTTTGTATTTGGTAGTCATTTAACAAGAAATTTGTCAGGTCTATTTTGAATACATATTTTTAATTTTTTTGTTTCTTTTAAAAATGATGGATTTTCGAAGTTTTTTTTGGTAATTTTGTAAAAATGAATGAGGGGGGGGGGTCAGTAGGTGCATTTTTAATTTTAAAAATGTCGTTCCAAAAGGTCCTTCCAAGGTCCTTCAAAAGTCCTTCTTTTTAGTTTTCAGATTTTGTTAGACACCCTGTAAAAAGAAGGCTATCACATTCTTGAGAATTTGAGACTGCTATACAAACGTTTGGATCCTATTCATTCCTGGAATAAGAAAAAGATAACTGAAATTTCGCTGCAAAATCCAAAGCTTTTTCCGCACAGTACATCTTCTCAATAAGTATCGTAGTGAAAGTAATGAACTTCAAAATAATTATTTCTTATATGCATACCTATAGTGCAAGTGGTGAAAATTGAAGACTAAAAAAATCGCATTTTTGAAAGAAATGAAACATGTTTTCAATGAATTCACGATTCAGTGACGTCATTTTTTTGTCTGCAATTCGACCAATTTTTTCATTACCTGGTATTTGAAATGTTTCAAAAATCAATTCTCAAGTAAGCTTATACTGCTCATTTTTTCGAGTTTTCTTTCTTTGTTTGAAATATTATCGCACTTGGTGCAAGTCAGTGAAATACATATTTACTTTTCAACTTTCTTATCTGCATGAATTATGCATAATTTTCTCATCAGTTTCCTCGTTAGTTTGTTCAAGTGCATAATTTGTTCAATTTTTTCTTCCATAATTGAAAGCTTCATAGGAATACGTACTTGAAACTAGTTACGTTTCGAGACCCAGTTTTGATTACAATCGAGAAATTAATTTTTTGCGGGCCCAAATTTTTCAAAAAACTTTCCAACATAAAAAATGAAAATTACCTATCTAACGTAATTTTAGAGTTCAATTAGAAAAGGGGAAAGAATGTAAAATCTGGGAAAGCGTGATTATTTAGCCACAACTCGAAGAAATTTCTGTTCCCACAGTTTTTTGAGAAGTAATTCGAAATAATCTAAGTGAAACAAGAAAAATGAAGCATCAACTTTCAATTTCTTTAATTTCTCAAATTGAGTTTTGAAAAATTCACTTATAGTTAATCTGACCTCTGTATCTCATATCCAATAACCGTTACGAAAAACATACGCCGCCAGTCAAATTAATAATTCATTCAACAAGCTACCTGCGATCCTTTCCGAAGTTTGCGTTCAACGTACACTTCGGTCTATTTTTAAAATTGAAATTTCTACCTTCCAGTGGAGAAATTAGCCAGTTTCATTAAATTTATCTATTAAATGAGTTGGAAACGTTTTGAAAATTCGTTTGTAGTGCAACGAAAAAGTCGTAAACATTTTTATTCGAGGAAATATCGTGGCGGGATTAGAGAAATAAAATGTTATCGAACTGTTAAAATTCGTCGTCGCCGTGATAAAAAATTTATAAATTTTTATTAAAGTGGAAATTTGTTCATTTTGCTGAAAGAGTGCATGTGTGGTATGAGCGATATACTCGTGTTAATGACGGTGTTAAAAACCTTTTAGGTTTTTACTAGTTTGGGTCGCTTGCGAATGTATTTTTTCCATTATGATCGTGTTATGGTTTTATTTATACCCGAATGTGAAAAATTAAATTAAATTTTCGCAAATGAGTGTCCTTTTTGTGCAATTCGTGTGTAATAGTGGTGTTTGCTTTTGGAGGTGCAGTCGTTGAATGTTTGAAGAATCGTACTGTTTGGGTCCTTTTTGTGTGTTTATTAAAATGAAATGTGCATGAGGTGGGTTAATTAGCAAAATTGTTCTCGTTTTAAGGATATACTGAAGTGTAATCATTAATTTGTTGAGTTTACATAACGTGTGAGCGTGTGAGCTGAGTACGTGACTCATTGTGACGAATGAAAAGAGGTTTGTATGTACTATGTAGTTGTACATATTTTGAAACATTATGTCAAGTTATCCAAAATTTACGTTAATGGGACACAGTGGGCCACAGACCCCCCCAAAAACGGCGATAATTCGAATTCAACCCTCATCGATGTGCAATACGTCGAATAATATGTTTTCGAGGTCGTAGAATTCGAATCTGCACTTATTTTTTTTGTAGGGTGGGGGGTGCGGCGTGGGGAGAGGAAAAATTTCAAATGTTGCTTATATTATCGTGTAATATATCGATTAATATGTTTTCGAGGTCGTAGAGTTCGAATCCGGAGTTATTTTTTTGATAGGGGTGGGGGGTGAGGCGCGGGGAGGAGGCAACTTCACATTTTGCTTATATTATTGTGTAATATGTCGATTGATATGTTTTCGAGGTTGTAGAATTCGAATCTGCACTTATTTTTTTTGTAGGGGTGAGGGTGAGGCGTGGGGAAGTGAAAAATTCCAAATTTACTTTTTGATGTTTTTTTATACCACTGATTTTTAATGTTTACAGTTTTTTACACGAAATCGGAACATATTTTGGTCTAAAACTTATAGAACATGGCAAGACAATGTGTTCTCTTCTGCATAGGAAGGTGTATTTTGGAGTGGTGTATACTATGCTTTCGCGATTTTTTGCACAAAATTGCACATTTGCTCTGCAGGTCCATTTTTCTATTAAAAATACATCAATTTTCTTCACAATTGCGGATATATCGCAATTTTAGGATCGAATCATGATATACTCGATTCAATTTTGATTGAAATACATTATTTGAGGTATAAAATGATTTTTTCAAATCAAGAATATAAACAACCTCAAAAACATAACAAACGGCATATTAAACGATAATATGAGCAAAATTTGGAATTTTTCACCTCTCCACGCCTCACTTTTAATCCCTACCAAAAAAATAACTCTATATTCGAACTCTACGACCTTGAAAACATATTAATCGATATATTATACGATAATATAAGCAAAATTTGAAATCTTCTTGCTCCCCACGCCTCACCTCCCACCCCTACAAAAAAAATAAGTGCAGATTCGAATTCTACGACCTCGAAAACATATCAATCGACATATCACACAATAATATAAGCAGAATTTGAAATTCCCCCTCCCCACGCCTCACCCCCCACCGCTACCAAAAAAATAACTTCAGATTCGAACTCTACGACCTCGAAAACATATTAATCGATATATTACACGATAATATAAGCAACATTTGAAATTTTCCCGCTCCCCACGCCTCACCCCCCACCACTACAAAAAAAATAAGTGCAGATTCGAATTCTACGACCTCGAAAACATATTATTCGACGTATTGCACATTGATGAGGGTTAAATCCGAATTATCGCCGTTTTTGGGGGGTCTGTGGCCCACTGTGTGGGAGCGTTTTTCGAATCGACGTGTTTTTTCTGAAATGAAAAATTCAACATAAGTCATTTTTTGTGACCCATTCCTGGGAATAATCTATCGTTCTTTCTGCGAAATGAAAAATCAAATCGGAAAATCAAATGGGTATCACAATTTGAACGATGATCGTGCACAATGCAGCCTACAGAACTATTGAGTATGCAGTCTTATAAATAATTTAATAACATGTACCTGTACCTCAAAGAGAATTTCAATTGATTTTCGTATTAGCAAAGGGTATTTCAAATTCTTAGGGGCCCTGAAGGAGTTACCCAGGGTATCATAGCATTTGAAATAGAAATATTTTCGTTAGAACTTACAACATAAGAATCACTTAAAAGGCTTTCAAATAATGCTATGGGTTCTGTAGGCTGCATTGTGCACGATCATCGTTCAAATTGTGATACCCATTTGATTTTCCGATTTCATTTTTTATTTCGCAGAAAGAAACGGTCAGGTGATATAACCATTAGATACCTAGACCTACCTATCCACCTACATTTTTTACTTTTTTTTTTTTGAATAATCGTCGAAGCACACGAATTACTTACATATTACCCGACTTCTGCGAAAAATGATAAGAAGTTATCACAATCGATCAATGACCCTGCAAGTTACTACCCTCGACTTTGTTTTGACCAGCTTTAACAATGGAATACATCAGAAAGGTGCCAGAAAAATGGATTCTTATAAACCACGATGGTACGTTGCTGTTTTAGTTTAATTTTTATCAGGTGAGAACACGAGAGTATTTCGGTTCGGTAGACTGCTTTAATAATTCGATGCCATTTTGTGTTGGTAAAATTTCGTTTCGGCCTGAATTACTCTGTCATTAAGGAAGAATTTTCAACTTTTAACGCATTAAAATGGAAAAATAAAACCGCAAATCCCTTCGGTACACGAAACGTGCAAGTTTTCAAGTAGCTTTATCGTAGCTACTTGAAAATGCTGCTTAAAGCTCGTCTCGAGAAAATTTAAGAACGAGACGGCTTAATACGATGAATTATTCTGTTTGTATGTTATAATTGTATGTTATTTAGACACTTCTCTTTTTTTTCCTCGCCCTCTCTGTGCGGCGAAAAATTACCCATTTGCATGTCGTATGATCAAGGTAGACGGAAGGTGTGCTTTTTTCATTTTCGTACCGTCAAGTGTACTCAAAATTCGAACGATACGATGACTAAGACTGTTATCTACCTATCTACCTGAAAAAAATGAATCGGGTGCACTTTTTATGCAGCTTATCGTATCCGTATCGGGGTGTTTCATATGCAGGTTGCATGTGTAAGTTGAATTTTGCCAGCATACGAGTAAATGTATGGCGAAAAAATCGCGTGCATAGGAGCCAATTATTAATTACGCCAACGTACACTATTTCGCAGTAAAAGTAGGTATAAAAATTACTGATTGTAAGGTGAGAAATCGTACGGTTCGGTTTTCCTACAATAAGGCACAATTCTAGTGTTGCAGTCAGTTTGACAACGATTAGTGAAACTTTGTACAAAACACCGAACACGTTAGCGAGTAAAAAGTAGAATCATGCTCTTTTCATTTTGAAAATATCAAATTAATACTTATCGGAAATTTCATACAAATAATTATTTTGTTTACGCGGTGACTTCGAAAAAGAAGGAAGGTTTTCGAAAGCAATGCTTCGGGAGAGATGAAATTTTGTATTTTGTTTGTTTCTGTATGCGTGTATGTACTATGTACATTATTTTACATTACGTTCACAAAATCCAACGTGCAGTTTAGTTTGTCGTTGTTTTTCACTACAAAAATGGCATGTTGCGTTGTTTCCTTCGATGTGATGAGTATGCGAATGTTTTAGCATTGATGTAGAAAAGGTTGCATACTTGATGGAATTTTCCTATGCAATATGAATGATTAATCCTTATATATTAAAAGATGTTTGAAGGAAAACCTTGATAGAGTCCGCCAGCCTTTTCTACTGAACCGATTTCAACAAATTTTTTTTTAAAACGTCCCTTTTGACGTGTAGATATGTCATCAAGAAAAAAAAATCGAAAATTTTGAAATTAAGGGCCGAAAAAATTGAAAAAACACGTTTTCTATTGTGTTTAAACAATAGAATTTCGAGTAGAAACCTTGATAGAGTTCGCCAGCCTTTTCTATCGAACCGATTTCGACAATTTTTTTTTTCAAACGTTCCTTTCGACGTGTAGATATGTCATCAAGAAAAAAAAATCGGAATTTTTCAAATTAAGGGTCGAAAAAATTGAAAAAACACTTTCTCTATTGTGTAGAAATGCACGTATTACAATGCACACCGACAACAATACACTCTGACAACAATACACTCAGAACGTTGCTATGTGGGCGTGTTTACAGCGTAGGGGTGTTGAGGAGGGAATGATGTTGTTGTGTTGCGAGTTACATTCATTGCTATAGTATTTTATTTTTTTAAAACTGGAATATTGTGGTGTCTGTTAAAATAATAAGGAGAGGAGGTTCTACACTTGAGATCATTTTTGGGTTAGGATTCTATTTCAACACACAAATTTAAATGTTTAGTGGAACATTGTTTGTAAAAAAGTTAATGTGAAGATGGAGAAGGGTTCAGTACAGTGTAGCCAGAATTTTCTCAAAGAGAGGGCAAAACCAGATTTTTGGGTATGAAAAATCGAAATTAGAGGTAATGTAATGGAAACCCTTCGTAATGTATGATAATTTGTATGGACATGAAGGTGCAATTACTGCTCAAGTGAATTGAGAGCGAAAATTTGTTGAAAAAAATGGGTCGAAAAACGAAAAAACGGTTCATTATTGCGTGCATTTTTTTTCTAATTTTCACTCTCGGGGGGGGGGGGGGTGGCTCAAGTCACGTCCCTTCCTTAGCTAAGCTACCACTGGTAAGCTTTCTATACTTGGGATACAAATTTGACTATCCTACTTCAGATTTTCATTTAATAGAATTGAATTACTCCAGCATACTCACTACCTACTCATTTTATGCCATCATTTTACAAGAATTTCAAACATTTTTTTTACCCAATTTTACATATGTAGAATTTCAGAAAATTTACTCCTAAAAAATGATGATAATTATCAAGTCAGTAAGTATACCGGAGTAATTCAACACCTCAAGGTATAAATCTGAAGTGAATAGATGTAAGTTTTTTGAGAAAAAAAAATGTCCTTAATTCATTGTATAGAAATTGATAAAAATATTGTTCAAACTTGAATTTTTTAAACATTGTACTTTAGAACCAGAGTAGAATTTGCTATTGACACATTTCAACTGATTTGCATTTAGGAGCAGGGGCATGAGTTGAGTTGTCAAAAAAGCGAGCCCCGAAGGGGCGAGAGGCCTGAGCGAAGCGAGGTCCAGGGCGAGCAGCACGAGCGAAGCGAGTGCGCGAGCTGGGGGTCGAGGTCGCGGAGCGACCTAGGGGGCGAAGCCCCCTAGTTATTGATAATGTTATGTCACGTTCGGTATGGATATTTTTTTTGGAAATTTGGATGATAACATGCGATGAACTATCGTACTTGAAATTTGACTTTAACGACTGGTGTTCTGTTTCCCGAAGGTTCACTAACGCTGACGAAATTCAGAGATTTCCACTGTGTGGTTAGCGTGTTGTGAATTTTTCATGAAAACTGTGCGTATAAAACATTGGTCTTCGTTTTGTGTGAAAATTTCTTGTTTTTATCGGTTTTTCATAACAATTAAAGAATTGTAGTTCGCTGCCTTAATTAGTTGTACTCGTAAATAATTACTGACTTGTTGTAATTTTTCAGCATTTGTTTCATGACCATAGAAAGTTTGACGTGTAAATAAACCCTGATGATTAGCGGATCCAAAATAGACTAAAAGAAAGATTTTCATGCATTCCCTTGTTCTGGCTGCGTGATTAAAAATCTTATTACATTTCATTTGGTCTCTTCAGGGAAGCAAAATTCCGGTATATGTGTTGGATCGGATTTGACCGCCAAACGGAGAAAGAAATTGAATCATGGCAAGTCTGGATCTAGATACGCAAATTGTTTCACGAAAGAAAGTAAAATGTAGAGATATTAATTAGCAAAAAAAATGAGATAAATTTGAAGGAAAAATTTTAAAATATTCGAAATTTTCAGAATGAATCGTAAAACGTTCTGTCAGATACGTATCTATATAATCGGCAACTTTTTTCTCGTATTTATTTTAATATTTTCTCAAAAATTAATTGAAAAAATGGGTTTCTTGATCGTAGAACGGTGCATTTTCGAGGAAGGAAAGATGAGATGGTGGTTCTCCACCAGCTTATCTACCCATCGTGAGGGACATTAAAAAAAAATTGAGCCAAGATTTGAAGTTGGGAGACCATAAATGATTAGAGGCGTTGGTTTTGAGAATTTTCAGTAAATATGTACTTGAAAGTTCAACTTCAATTGATCCTCATGAAAAATTTTGCATATTTTTAATTTTCTCATACCAAAAATCGTTTTTTCAATGAAGAAGGTAGGTACGTTTCAAATAAAAATCCACTAAAACTTAAAAATTTTAGGTACTTGAAATTTACTTTGAAAACTCCACCCAAGCACTTTTTCGAAAAGAAACAAAATTATGAATGATGCATGAAATTTTCCACTTTTAGATTATGGTTTAATTTTGTTTGTGGTGTTGTTTTCAATATATTTCCAGAGAAATTCAGAATCTCTACCTACTTCATGGAAAGATTGCATGTGATTTTTTGACTATACTCCGATTTTAACGCTCTAAATTAGTGTTACAGGTATTAGAATAGTTTTCCCTGCACCCCTGTTAGTTCATTCCACCCAGTAAGGACACCCTGTTTTTTCAAAAACGAAGTTAGGTACATAAAAAATTTTCGTGTTATTCTTATACCTGTCTGTGGTGAGTTTTATCACGATACAAATTTGTTTATGGGTAGTCAAATGGCATGCCAATGGAGATTGCGCATTTAGTGAACTCGATTTGGGAAAGCAAAAAGACTAAATTGTAAATTGAAAGATATTCTCGTATCTCTGCATCTTGAATGTTTCGTTCGTGAAAAAAGTGCTCTCATATTTCAAAAATACTGTGCACTTGAAATCGGACCAAAAAATTGTGCGATGAGGTGGGGATGGATGATGGTGTTTTTTCTCAATATGTACAACATATTACAAAGTTGGTAACGATAGATTACGTCGGTTGGCGGGGTGGGGGGGAAGAAAAAAATATGAGTTTTATTCATTTTAGCATAACGTTTTGTTATCATCGTGCATAGTAGCATTAAAAAAACAAAATGAAAATGAAAAAACGAAGTTAATTTCGTATGGTAACACTGCCGGTGTTAGCTGTTATGGTGTGGTTAGCGTAGTTTGGAATTGGAGAAGAAAGAGTGAGGATATGGTTATCGTTCGGTTAATTCGCCATATACGATGATGACTGTGTCATTTAGTGTACTGCGTGTTGCAGTACTGTTTGCTCGTGTATTTTAATCTCGATAAATGTTTGTTGGTGTTCGCGGTGTGCATGGTAAAGATTTAAATTCAAGTGTAGTGATGTGACTTAATGAAGGTATGTCTCGTAGTTTGAAGTGAGAAAAAAAACGGCCAGGGGCTTCAGCAGCTCGACGATATTTTAATTGATCGTTAACGAGAAACAATTAAATGGATAAAATCGGTTTATGTGAACTGTGAACGCTCGAATAGTGCGGTGCAGTTGAGTGTTGTGCACGCAGCAGTGACGACGTTCGCGACACGATGTTGTAAATTTATTGTTTTCATTTCCAGTGCGATCTTTTGTGTAGTCAGCCAATTGTGTGTCGTCTTCCTAGTACGTAGAAAAGCTTACGGTTCTTTTTATTTGGTTTCGCGAAAAAGCCCCCCAGCCGTTGAATAACCTAGCTCAGGTTCAAGTTTCGCAGTGTCGCGATGATGCCCAACAAGTGAACTCGCGTTGATAATATTTTGCAATTGTGATAGTGAAGTTCGGCTTTGGCGAAAGTTTCACTCCGTTCGATAGCCTTTGTGAAAAAAATGACGTTTCTGCTGTGTTGCAGAATGGATTACAACTTGGAAGCTGCGCACTAGGTTAGTTATTGCATAGTTCGGTATAAAAGCGCCCCATCCTTGCTGTGATATGTGCGGTGCACAACCACCGACGACGTAGGGAATATCATTTCAAGGTCATGGTGAAAAACGGTAATGGATAGGGGTAGAGGGTTTACGGGGTACCTCAGATACGAGGTGCTATCCGCGTTCAGCACCTATCGCGATCTGCATGAACGTTTGATCCTGTTATAATGTTTTGACTAGAGTTCCTATAAAGCTGTGTATCAATTATGTTCATTAAAATGGATCGCCCCCAAAAAATTGTCGAATTTCGACTTAACTCAGCGGAGACCTTCATTTTGAGTTTGAAGTTAATCAGAAAAATTCTAAGCTTCAAAAGTCGCGTTTTTTTGCTTCTGTCGCTACTAAACTTGACAATTTTCAAAAATCCGAAAAAATGTTACGAGTTTTTGAATTTTTCTCTATTTTTTGAATTTGACAATAATGACTACAAAATTGATATAGTGCTGCGTTCCAAAATATTTTTCTAGTTTCGGAAATTATATCTTTCGATGCTTTGTTACTACATATATTGTGCGAAATATTTCAGAAAAAATTGTTTAAAACAATTCAATTTACTCAGTATGTTTTTTCTATGTGCACCTATGTGCCGTTTAATGGAAAACACTGCAAGCTATGCAAACGCTGCCTCTTTGACATGAAAATGTACTCGATTTTTGATTGGACGGTCGTCGCCCATGAGCACCTTATTTTGTAAATGATACTAGGTCTGAACATGGTTGTGTGCACGTCTGCTCATTTTTTCAGCTGTACCTATACTACCCACCTAGTACGAACAATTTGGGTGTTTGTTAATTATACTACGAAGAAATTGCGTTCGAAAATGAACTTAGTAATATGCAATCGCTACCGAATTGAGGGCGGACATCGAAATCAAACTGAAATACTTATGTGTAAAATTTATACCAGTCGTGTTTGTCCGTTACACCAAAGCGGTAAAAAGGGATGGTACGTACGAAAATATGGACTACGACTGCGGTGAATTTCATATTTCCTTGCACAAAAAATTATGTATTTGAATCTGAGTAACTGGAATGAAAGAACGGAAGGCGCTAGGTAAGAACTTTTTTAGGTGTGATGAGAGGAGGAAGCAGGTAACTACTCGTAGTGAAATAATTATTATAGGTGTAATTTTCGAAAGATTTCGAATCTTTTCACTAGAATTAGATTCGGTATTGGCACATTTATTCAACTCTTTCTTTCCACGAGGATGTTACATGGTACCTTATTAGTTATTATGTACATTTCGTAGCAAAAAAAAGTTATGAAAAATGTAACGAGACTAGTAAATGAAACAGCATGCATGTTGTAAAAAAATTGAATATTTTTTTTCGATATAATAAGTACTAGGTACTTGTGTATATTCAACTTATTAACACCCTATGTCGTGTTCAGCGCAGTGAAATTATGTAAGAATGAAGTGCGAATGTAAAATGTACATAAGATTACTTTCGTCATTCGAAAGTTGAAAGTCAGACTATAGTTTACAAAATTAGGCGAGATAAATTAGATTTTATTTGCAAAATGTAATCTTTTTTCGAGTACTTGATAACGACGCGCTTTTTTTCTTTTTCTCTCTCAACTTTGAATTATATTAGAAATTCAAATGTTTTTTTTTCTCATCGTTTTCATTTTGCCTTCTGTTTCGTCGGTCGGTTCGTATTAAAAAATATAAATCGTGTTTTTTTCCTTTTTATTAAATGTTACTATTTTTCGAATGAATGAGCCTGTGCCTGGATGATTATTGTCAACATTAACAGGTCGGAGGTCACTTCAAAAAAAGCTTTATTAAAAATTCTCTCCGCGGTTTTAATTTTAGTAAATTAAAGTAAATTAAAATAGCCGTATAGCATTGTTGCGAAGAGCAAAGAAAAAAAAAACGAGAAAAGTCTTGGTGAAATTGAAAAATTGTGAAGTAATAACCAACGCTCGCTGTTTTAATTTTGTTCGGTTCTCTCTTTTTTTCGTGCGTTGGCGTATTCGAAATTTTCAGCTAAGAGAGCTGGAACAAGTTGAATGTAGGTTTCCACTTGTTACAAAGATTCTGTTTTGTACGTAATTTAAATCGCAAAAAAATCATTGAAAAAGCTATGTTTTTCGCTTACTGATGTTTTAAAATTTGAATTACTTTGTATAGGAAGAGTAGGTAAATAGGGTGGTTTACTCCATCGTCTTTATGTATTCCTATTTGGGAGGTAATGATCGATGCTCGTGCTCTACGTGTAAGTATTAATTCGAGCATTGATGAATATTAACGTAAAATTTAAATGATTCGTTCGCTATAATCGTAGATTCTGCGACGCTGTAGCAGTTATGTTCGTGATGAAATTGTTAGCTCAGGTACCTAAAGTGTCAAAATGATTATGATGAATTGAAAATCGCTTTTCGTAGCTTTATTTTATTCGAATACGCGATTGAGTATTTTATATAATACGATGTTGGTACTTTGGTTTTGTTGTAGGAAAAATTGTGTTCATAAAGTTTCGAAAATTAATTGTTTTTTCTTGAAAAAGAACATGATCGACGTAAAAGTTGTTAAACTGGCAGGAAAAGTTGGCGGAGAAATTGTACCAAAGTCGATAACTTATTACGTTTTCAGTCAACTCCGACGTAAGGTGACTCTCATTCTGTACGTCTTTTAAAATAAACTTTTATTTTCGTTCGAGATTTTAAAACTGTAAATAAAGCAAAATTACAATCCATAATATAAGCCGATTTGATCCGATTAATCCGCAGGAGAAATAAAGAGAGGTAACAAATACACAAATGGAAAGATGAAGATATACCAGATATACCGAACAGTTGTATACGAAGCCATTATACATATTACATTCGTGCAGTTTCATGTGTTATGGTTGAAAAAGCTGCACTTGATGTTCGTATAAGTAACTTATTTGTAATTTTGTATATCGACTTCGAGACTGTAGCCAGTATGGTAGCTTATGTTTGGTAATCTTATCGCGCGGTATTCTTTGATAAAGCCGTACGATGCGATGTTTTGGAGGTGCTACGCCAAGTATTTGAGAAATTTTAACCATACGAGTAGCTTACTAGTACTTCTACTTACGTAGGTAGGTACGTTACGTATCGTTTTGTAATCGTACACGTCGTACATGACATTTCATTACATACTTGTACCTTTGTAAGATCGGTATTTATATTTCTTCGCAAGTGTGTTCACTGTTCCCAACTAGTAAAATTCTCATTTAGTGTACTCGTACAAAAGGAAGCAGACCTCATTAGCCTTATCGTACTATTGTAGTTATTGTGTTTTTAACAGAATCAAAATATTATGAATCTTGAGTTGAAAATAAAAGAAGTGACGCATAATTAAAATTTACTCAATTCGATTTTATACTTTTCTTATTCCTTTATCGAAAAAGTTGATTATTTTTGTTTTGCACAAATGAAATTAAGATTTTCAAGTATATCCAAAAATGTTGAAAATCGCCTTAGGTATGGCTGGTTACAGCAGCCAATCTGTTTCCCTATTAATTGAAGAAAAAAAAAAGATTCATTAAATTATATTTATGAATTTGATCAACTAAGCAAATGGCCTCAAGTGATAGATTTGTATATTCGTAGGTTTGATTGACGTGAATTTTTTCTAAAAATTTGAAAAAATTGCGAGATCAATCAATGGATTCTATAGAAATAAAAAATTGAATTTCCAGTAAAAAAAAATAATAAGCGCTAATTTTGATCAGGGATGCTAAATCTTGATCATTTTGTAAAGTTTTTCGTAGTACGTCAGAAGCTTTTTTTTTTAGTTTTTTTCGATTTTGAAATGTTCCTTATGAGTTATGCTTCCTAAATCGAAGAATGAAGATTGTAATTTCAATGCATTAAGCCATAGTTGAAAAATGTGAATTCTCAAAAATATTATTTTGTAAAAAAAAAAAATTGTAAGTAGAAACAAATGCCAAAACATTCGGATTTGAGACTGAACATTTTTTAAAGAAGTTCAAATTAGTAAATCAGTACAATTTAAGAAAGAATGTCATTCTTCCCTCCCCTTCAACTTTCCTCCTCAATTACAAACATTTTGAAAATCCATTCTGCAGATCGTTCTCTAGATTAGATTGACGTGAAAAAGAGTCAGTGCCTTCGGAAAACGTTCTTTTACTGCAGTATTGCATACTACATGACTACATGAGACATGAATCATAACACATATCAAGTGTATTTTAAAGAGAATAAGTTTGATTCGGATGTCGGATATAAGTTGAAACCGGTATAAACTTGGGTTTGTTGCATGCTGTCGATTATACGTGATAAAGAGACCTTGATTACGTTGTAAAGCGTGTTTTGGTTAAAGAGAAAAATTCAGTATGAAATTAGCGCCGCTGAGTGTTCGAACAGGTAAATTGATTGTCGACAATGGAGGGTATATTGTGAAGTATCCGATTACATGCGTGGATAATTTGATAGCTAGTAGGAAATTTCACTATTTTGACGTGTTTACGAGACTGTAAATTTGATGTAAGTTGGTAGGAAAAGCTGTGAAAAATGCGGAGCAAACTGTGTCGTGTTACGACTTGGAATACTATGCTCGTACTCGTTGTAATTTTACCCCTGAATAAGGCAGTAGGAAATGAAACATTTTGGCAACGTGAAAAATTTGTGATTTAATCTGATTTCCCGACTTTTTGCTGAATTCGAATTCCACCCAACCCCACCCGCTCACCACTAAAATTTGCGCTGCCGGATTAAATCCCAAATATTGTCTATTTTGAGTACCAAACGAAGAATATTTGTAAAATATTTCAAAGAATATTCACAGGTGATCTGAAGAAGCATAAATAGACCTACATATATTTTAAAATTTCCAACTAACGGAAAATACCGAGAGCATAGGTACCCTTAATTGAGCAAATTACATTGTGCCTGATAATCCCACTCGGCATGTTTTTAATTACAGGCTCCTCAGGGTACGTTCGCGTTCGCGTAGTTGTTCTCCATCCTCGTCGGTTCGTTTGTGCGATGTGTACAAGTATAATGTATGTATCTTATTGAGTGACTGAATAAAAGTACGACTCTATCTGTAATAGAATGTGACTTGTCAAAGGTTTCGATGGGTTAAAGTGGAATTATATGCTACGCAGGTATGAGCTGACGTTGCCATTATAATGAAGTAACTGTACATATACGTATTGCGTATATCCAAAAACAGTAAAAAAATAACAATCGGCTTTTACACGATGTGTTGTGTACTGTTTTGTAGTAGATATATATTTGAGAATGAGGTCAAGATCGGTTGGATCACTGTGTTGTCTATTTTATTTTGACTTGAAGATCGATATACTTATGTGTAGTATATATTATAAATATGGAACGAGTTGTGTTTTTTTTACTGAATATTTAAAAATACTCGTAGTCGTAACGTTAGTTGACAAGCTGGTTAAATATTTTCTTTCAAAATCGCAACTTTGTAGGTTGATTTTCCTTCTCAAAAGAAGTAAATCGGGAATTTCTTATTTTAAAATTTAGATCGACTGTGCGTACTTCGATGAGAACTGACTTCACTGAGGAAACCTTAGGGTTCAAACTCGAGGGCGGGAACCTCAGCGATGTCAAGCATTTTGAATGCACTTACTGACATCACTGAGGAATTCTCCGACTCCACCCAGAGATTTCCTCAATACCTGCTAGTTCACTTGGGAAGCGCATTTGTTGAGACTGGACCGATGGCACATGCTAATGGGTCACGAATCGATCATAAAGCTCAACATGTAGCAGAATTGTGCGATTTTGTTTAATATTTCTGATACATATTTCATTTTTCAGCTTCTATTTTTCTCATATCGGCGCTCGGCATTTGAGTATCTATGTGACTGCTACGCCCTCGTTCTTTTTTATTCTATCATGCGAGAAAAGGACGATTTATTAATCTTACGCTATTCGAGAAATATTTGTTGAGCTAATCGAATTTTTTCACAGTTTTTTTTCGTATATCACAGCAGACACGTGAGATGCAACTGCTAACATTAGTGTCGTCTGTACAGGGAAAAGAAGATACCTGTACGACTCAAGTATGTATTGTAACGGAAACTATGGAAATTTCATCACATCATTTTTTAAATTGAAAACACCCAAAAGTAATGTCACGGTGGTTCAATTTTCCATTCGCAGTAACAACGTCTAGTAAAACAAATTAATCCGAGTACAACCGTACGAATGTTTATTTTTTACACCTGGTGAAGGTCGAAGTATTTTTTTTTTTTTTTTTGATGTTCGATTTTTATGTTGAATTGTTGAGGTTTTGTTGATACGAGTATGTGTACCTGTGTGAGAATATTTCCGGATCGTCGTCGTCGTCGTATTTCTTAAGTGTATTACTAGGTATGATTTATACCTACGAAGGACGAATTATCGTTCTTGCTGGTAATTAGTCACTTTTTTGCAAATCGAACTCGCAAAACGTTTATGCCGCTATTTCAACATTAAATAGTTGAAAAAAAGTGCTTGAGTGCTGGTGTCTTGTTGAGTTCTGAGAATATTTTTCACCAACCGTATAAGCGTTGTTTTTAGTAGAGATTTTTGCGAAGGTATTACAATTATGATTTTCAAACGAGTGGGTTTTTTCACTTTTAGCGTTGTTCTGGTATTAGTATTGCAAGTTGGGCGGCAATGAGATGGTATACCCAGTTCAGAAAAATATATTTGAAAGCGTGTTATTGATAATTGTTTATCGGTGTTGTTCGGCGTGGATGCGTTATTCTCGCCCCCTCCGTGAATTGTAGATTTGCTAGTTTTATTGATGCACCTATCTACAAATCTTGATACTTGGGTGATGAAAATTGACCCAGCATCAGAAAAACACGCCAAAATCAACAAAAATTTGAAGAAAAAAATAAAAGAGCGAGGTGTCTACAAAAAACTGTACAACTTGTGTAAAATCACTCGCAGTAACTAAAAATTTATAAAATATTGGAAAACGACCATAAGTATCTGAATATTGTGCAATTTTGCATAAATCATTCAAAATTAACAATTTGTCTAAAATGCAACAGGGATAATGAAAATTGCAAAACTACCCTCCTATTGATTGAAATTTGAAAGTTATCATTATCATAAATGGATAAAAAATCTGATTGTTTAAAAATTTGTCGAAATGTCATAAATACAATCTAAATTGACTATAAACTGATAAAACATTTTGAAAATTGAGAAAAATGTCGCTTAATAAAAAAATTAAAGAAAATTACAAAATTGATGAAATGTTATCAAAATGAAAATAAAATCGTGGAAAAATTACATACCGGGTGACCAAGAATAATGGGTTTTGATAAGTATGTTCTGATAAGCCAAAAAAAAGTAAAAATTGGAAAATGGAATAACAATCGAGGAAAAGTGCTTACGAATTATTGTTTCGATGCAAAATGAAAGATTACTTCGTGTTTCATTGAAACAATCACTCAAACGCCCATTTTTTACACGATTATTTAATTTTCAAATTTTCATAATGGGAATTTTCTCTCCTTTTTGATAATATCGAAATTCCTTATTCTTGGTTACCCGGTAAACCGTCTTACGTATAAACTGTAAAACTTATCATAGAAATTACTTGAAAGTTACCAAAAATTGATGGAGTTTATTAGTAATATACTATAGTAGCATCATTAAGCTATTAGAAATTGTAAAAAAATCTGGCATGATGCAGGAGTATTTTCATTGGTAATTTTTCTCGTAAAAAGTTGAAAATCATTCAAAAGGTCTCCATTTTTTATTTTTTCGATTTGGTATGGATGAAAAGGAGAAGGCGTACATGTTCGTTTCCTGGCAAAAATTGAGATTACGTGTATACGTGCATTACTTTTATGAGAACTAGGTAAATGAGAATGGAATAAGGGAAAGGAATGAAAAAAAGATCACTGATATCAGGAAAAAAATGGAAAGTGAAGATCTGATGTTAACGCGTATAATAATTCGTGAATCATCGCGCCATCGCTCATGAATTCTGTTTTTTTTTTTCCTTTTCACTACTCATTTTTTTCTAATAAAATAAGTACATTTGATTACTTATCGAAGCGTACTTTTTCACGGTTATTTTCATCCGACGCCGACGTCGTGTTATAGAAAGTAAAGAAAGAAGTGCGATAGTAAATACTCGTAATAAATAAGGAAAATTTTGGTTGTTGGAAATCAAAATCGAACGAATGGATGATGAGAGGGGGGATGAAATGTAAAGGAAGCAGGATCTACCAAGGTGTATAGCAAGTAATTCTGCCGTACGCGAAAAAGTCGAGGCGAAGCGCATTTCGACATAAATCACAACGTCGAGGCGCTTACGAGTTGAATAACGATGAAATTTTAATTTTAACCGTCATCTTCACGAACTCGAAGACGGCGAGGGCGAAATTTGTACGAGTTACGAACCACCAAGCTCGGAGATGCTGCTAAAGATGAAGATGGAGATTGAGAGGACGAGAGGGAATGGGAACGAAAGCGAACACGAGGAGCGCGAATAAAATAGCTTTACGGCGGCGGCTGGTGGAGGCTCACGGCTGTGGCAGAGTTTTACTCCAAGAGAGGGAATTACACTCGTATACTCATAGGAGGTAGAGGCACCGACGACGCTGTTGCTATAAGAAGAGGAATCGGTGGCGGTGGCGACGGCGGCGTTGTGAGTTTATAATTCAAAATTTAGCGGAACGTGTTACGAATAATATCTAAAGTAGTGCGATGACGACGCGACGGTCAAATGAAATGAAAGCGAAGAAAAAAAAAAGAATCGATGTACATTTTTACTTATGAATAAAAGATTTATGGAAAAGTTATTTCGTATAAAGAAGTTACCGCTAGAAAATAAGCGACGTAGGAAACTAGCGGGGAAAACTTTTGTTATAGGTACACCAGATTTGCGTCTTTCGTCGATTACCTAACACTTTAGTGTATTTTTTTCGCTCGTTTTTGCTTATCGCGTTCTATGCCAAAAGAAGAGATCGCGAGTTCGAATGATAAAAAAAGAATCAATCTGACAAAGATACCTGGCATAATGTGTGTATTCGCGATATGCGTTATGGAAATTTTCGCGACGTATAGATAGAGATACCCTATTCGTATACCTACACAAAGAGATCAATGTAGAGGTAAAAAATTGACCCTTTGATGCAAGAAAACTCTATTGAGTTCGCAGATAAACGAATTTAAATGACGCGTGTATTCGTATTTCGTACGTATATATACGCTTCAATTTTTGATCTGGAGCAGTCCTCGTTTGTCTATTCCCGTCTTGACCGTATAATGTTGAAGCAAAATGAAAAATTTTGATGCAAAAATGTTCGACGGATGAGTAGAATTGCGCCAAGTTGCACTGATGGTGGTGGTGGTATTTATACACGTACATATTTTATGTACCTATATTACAACCGACGTGTTGATTTATCGACATTATGTTTGCGGAACATATTATAAATATATGTATTAATGTAGGCCATACGTATTTGTACCTATTTTTATGTCCACGTGAGTTCTTGAAGAATGAACATTATTGCAATCGTAATTGATATGTCAAAGGGTACTTGTTGCCCATTGAAGAGCTCGCCAACGAAGATACGATTCGGAGAAATACCTGAAGCAATGTCATGTGTACATAGATAGAAGGGTCATTTTGTTTCGAGTTTTATGTGTTCTAAAGCGCTCTCAACTCCAGACTCTACGTTACTTTCAGGGTGTCTACAGCACGAAAAAAGTACGAATTTACGAAAAAAGCACGAAATTGGAAAATGACCCAAAAAAGTACGAAAAAACGTCAAAAATTTACGAAATTTACGAAATTTGTACGAAATTGTGAAAGGATTCCATTGTTAATTTGCCGACAAAATCACCAATATATCCTCAACATTCTTATTTTTTCAAAAAATTTTGCCCTCGCTTCGCTCGGGCTAAAATTATTGTTATCTATTTCTCAAATTATTCATAATTATGTTTGGAAAGTAGGTAGGTAGTAGGTACATAGTTAGTTTTTATCAAACTTTTTAAAATGTCATTGGTGGAAAAACTGGTTTTTTCACATCAAAATTACTACTGTTTTGCTTCTTGAAACTACAAATTTAGAAAAGCTTTTGCCCTCGCTTCGCTCGGGCCAATTTGGTGCCTTTTCCCCGCAAACAATTTCAAAAAACCATTGATAAAATTTAAAAAAATTAAGATGAAAAAAATTTCTTACATTAAAATTGATACCTATTGTTCTACTTTTCGAACTACAATTTTCTTAAGCTTTTGCCCTCGCTTGGCTTGGGATTCTTTTCTTTTCTTTTTCAGTCTCGTTTTCAAGTCTTTTGAAATCAAATTTTCAAAAACTTTCGCCCTTGCTTCGCTCGGGCACATTTTTTTCTTCTTTTAAAATTGGAAAAAATCACATTTGAGCCCCCAAAAATTCAAAACAGAAAGTGAAAATTTTTGTAAGTCTTATGATTATGACATCAATCAGCAAAATGGGTATTTTTCCCTATTTCTGTTGACCAATTTTCAATCAAACCCCCTCCCCTTCTCAAAAGACCTCTATGGGCAAATTATATTCGTTCCGGTCTCGCATTGGCTCTTGACGGCCCAGACCACACTGCTCAGCACGTTCAAATTTTGATTTTTGTGGCTGAAATGACATGATGCACCCCATGACTATTAAAAATATATTGTACGAAAAAAATACGATAAAAGTACGAAAAAGGTACGAAATTTTGTTTTTTGGATTTAGTAGACACCCTGACTTTGCGGCAGATTATTGAAATCAAAATTATTTTAGTTCAATTATCATACAGGGCCAGTAGCTCAATGGGAGTTTAAACTCAGTTTAACATAAGTAACTTGGTTAAAATTCGAATAAAAATTGTTGGCTACTTTTTAGCATACCAAAATTTGTATTGATACGTCATTTTAACTTGATTCGAGTTTGTTCACAGACGAGTTAACCTACAATTCTGGTTTAAACCCCAATTGTGCGAACAGTATACTTAGTCCATCTATATCAAAAATATTGATAGACAGTTTCTGTAGCACCGTAATTTACGAATGCACAACGAACTGATGAAGTTCTCAAAAAACAATTAATCGAAAACCGTAAAATTAAAACTGATGAGTTTTGATGAAATATGGTCGAATTAGAAAATTTATGACTATAACAAACTAAAATGACACGTTGAAGTAGGAAAACCTTGAAATTCGCAGGATTGCGCGTATTTGCGTAATTAACCCTAGAAAGTTGAGAGATTAGATAACAAAAAGACACCATATGCTGAGAATCTGCGACCGGAGTTGTAAAAAACCGTACACTTGGATTGTCAGAAATTAAAATGGGTTGAAAAACACAAGTATAAATTGAGCACATATGTTGAACATTGTGGCTTTTTGACGTGTTGCAAAAAGTCGACTCGACGCCGACATTCATTGTGAAAATGTACTGATGGCTGAATAGGACGTTCAAAAATACGTAATTAATTACTTAGTTACTGCGCCCATGCTTACGACCTAAGTGTTTGTTGTCTATTGTAATGTTATTATTGCAGAATTTTTTTCGCAAATTGTGTGCTACGTGTTGTACCATCGACCACCTTATCCGTCAATTTAACCCTCAAAACCGAGATATCTCGTATCGTAGTACAGTATCTTTACAGTGATGAAAATTCGATTCCGTTGTACAAAAACTCTATGATATGTAGTATCTGGCGGTTGTATTATGATTGTGTTTTCATTAAAATCACTAATCGCTGAAAAAATGTACTCGATAAATTATAAAGATTTTCCATAATATGTATTATGATGTGAATCATTATGCTCGCAAAATTCAATGTACGAGTAATTAAATATTCGCAAACTTATTGGAGCTGTCTCCTTTTTTCTATGTCTGTATGAATACGAAGCAAAGAAAAGAAAATATGGAAATAGAAGATGAATAATACGAGATACAAATACAGTATGGAATATTGTGTGCATTTTTTTTTTTTGCATATGTTAAAAATGTGACATGGTTTTTTAACGATTACATTATTGAAAATATACTCTGTTGAACATTGTTATCTGTGCTCGTACGTGATGAAGACGTGTAAGTGAATATTCGCGTATTTTCAATTCGCGCTCCGTTATCAGTCATTGACAATATTTTTTTATCAAATTGTCCCTGAAATGAAATAAAATTCGTGATATTCGATTGTATGATTGTATTCGTATGATATCGACGATGTAACAAACGTGAATTTTCGTGAATTAAAATAAATATGCATGATGTTAGGCTAGTACCTGCCTAGTGCCTTGCCTACCTACTGAATTTTATTGAAACTTGATGAAAATTCCGTGAAGGCGGATAATTTATATTACAGAAGTATTATGCAAGAGCGTATATTAATTATATTATTTTCATTTTTTTCTGATTCCAGGTGAGTACTCGATTTTGTATGTTGCCAGTTTGAATGAATTGCGTTATGATGTTCCTTTTGAATAGGTAAAGTATTGACTAAAATTTTCTTTGAAACGCATTCGTTTTTACCTATCCAACGTTCATTTCTTCAAGGAGAGAGAATAAAAAAATTATGAATATTATGTATTATCAGATGTCAATTTTTCACGCACCTTTATGAACAAACTTTGAATTATCCTACATCTCATTAACTGATTTTGAGTGAGAATTTCTTCGTTAACAAAAGTTCCATTGTTTCAGCGAATGAGCGATCGCTAATCATTTGTTCAATTTATTATTGCCGTTGTTTTGATTCTTCGTTAGCAAAGCTGATTTTTTTGTAATACATACATCTGATTGTTCATCGAATTTTGAAAATAAAAATACTTTATGATCACTTGATCAGCCAACCAGAGTCATTTTGAGCCCTCCTCCTGCGTATGGTGCTTGAGCCAAGAACTCTGAACTCTCAAAACCATGATTTTTAAGGGAAAAAACGTGTGTTTTGCCATTTTTGTGTACTGTTACCGCAGGCATCACAAGTGGCCCTTTTTATAAAGACATTGCCCTTTTTTCTGTATTGGTCCTTAAAAGTCATTTTTCCCCAAGAAGTCCTTGTTAGTTCCTTATTTTCATGATTTTCCCTCGCCTTGAAAAAAATTATAATTGTACCTATAAAAAAAGAGAAAAGAAAATGCGTAAAAGTTGAAAAAATG
Organism: Planococcus citri; assembly: GCF_950023065.1. NCBI lineage: Eukaryota > Metazoa > Arthropoda > Insecta > Hemiptera > Pseudococcidae > Planococcus > Planococcus citri. The sequence continues at coordinate 44,968,892 of NC_088677.1, forward strand.
CAGTAAAATATGCAGTGATTTTTTTCTTTTATTCCATCAATTTTTTACGAGTATATTTTCATAATCTAATCGGAATTGATAGTGAAAATTTGAAAAATATAATTTCAACGTTGAATACGTATGAACCCTTTCTTTTTTACAATTATAGACTGATAAATTTTCAAAAACTTTCGTCCTCGCTTCGCACGTGCATCATTTATTCATTTTTTAGGTTATTATAACTTATACGTATAAGTACTTAATTATCAAAGATGGTTAAAAAAGCGATTTTTCTCATAAAAATAACGTTGTTTTGCATCTCGAATCCCACCCCACGTTTTTCAAAGCTTTTGCCTCGTTTCGCTCAGGTCAATTTTATTTTATATTCTAGAATTTAAATTTCTGAAAAATTATTGTCCCAATTTGAAAAAATGTCACAGCTTTCTCCTTCGCTTTTTTGGGACCAATTTTCTTTTCTTGTTTAAAACTGAGTTATTTATTTTTTGAATTGGTATAAATTTTGGAGAACTTTTGGTGTTTGTGATTGTTTTGAAATTAACAAATGTCACGCCAGTGTTCAAACGTTACGTTCTCTGAATAACATTTAAAAAGTTGGAGAAAATATGAAAGGGGGGGGGGGTTAAAGTTGTGTAGAAATGTTTTTTAATAGTAGTGAAAAGATAATGAGAAAGTAGCGATTTTCGCTTGAAAAATCCCGTTAGATAACCTGTTCATAAAAATATTCCAAATAAAAGTAATTTCAAAGCTTTTTTCAATTTTACTATAGCAAATAAAATAATGGTGTTTTTATTGGATCAAAACACCTAGAAATCGATAATTAATCCTTTTTTTGGTGAAAAATGGTCCTTAAATTCTTTTTTTTTCAAAATTCAATTGTGATGCCTGTTACCGGTGCAGAACATCGGTCATCCTCCTTTCCCCAAAAAGGTTCAATTTGAGTTTCCAAACCTCCATTTTAGAAAAATTACTTGAAGATTGCTCGATCGCGTATCGCAAAATTTCGATTTCTTTTCATTTTCATGACGCCTTTCAACTACATTATTAAAAGATCGTTTTGGGAAAAACTATTCACTTTTTTCGGTTTGATTTGTTCAATCATGCGCTAAAATGAATGAAAAATTATGAATGGGTTTCATGGCAAGCGACCTAAAGCTGTTACAGGTACCTATTACCTACCTAATAACTTGCCTACTACCCTCCAGGTCGACAGCGGCTATAAGCGCCTCCCACAAAAATTAATTCATCTGTTCTGATCATTTTCATCATCAGATTCTTCTTCGAATTTATCACTGAAAATTCATTTTTACTTGTACCTTGTAGGAAAACGTGTGTAAATATTTATATTTCATTTCAATTTTTTGCAAGGGGGGATGGGTGTAGGGAGTCAAAATTTCGGGAAGATTTTTCTTCTTCAACAGACGTCATCGGAGGCCGTAAAATGCAGGGTACCCTAATGAATACATACAATTTACATACATAAGTATTGTATTGGTTTTCTGTATCCGTTATGTTCGTTGGGCGCGATCTCTTTCAACACCTCCGTCGATATTTTTAGTTTTTACCACGTATTCTAGCTGATAACCTATCAAAAAGGTGAATGATTACATATCGGATGGTTGCTTCGCATTGTGCATTCAGTACCTCAAACCAATTCACATGGTACATTATACATACATACATACATACATACATGCATACATACATACTTACTTACTACATACGTAACGTACACAATACGCGTACAGCTTACGTTATATTCGAGTACGTACATCTACATAGGTATATTGATACTCATGCATAACTACATATAAATAGGTTCGATCATCCTATTCGTAGCAGCCATAGCTGTAATACATACAATATGCGTTATGGGGACACTCTTTGCGCCCTCTCCGGAGTCCGGAGAGCATGAAGTAAAGCAAATTTAGGCACGTTTCTTTCAAAATTTTTAATTTTTTATCTCGTTCTTCGATATTACTATCGATGAGTTTGAAAGTGCGCGGAAGTCACTACGTTTCGCGTGGCTGTGTGATTGAAAATGAAACTTGTCATTTCGGCGGACCATGCTTACCATAATAGGTGGTCTATTCGTACTTATTTAGTCGAAAATCGCAATAATGTCAATGTATGAGTGTACTTGCTATAAGCTACGATAATGTGTATCAAAAATAAAGTTACTCGAACACACAAATATGTATAATATGTACAGGTCAGTCACATACGACAGTACGTAGAGTCGTAGACGTACTTCTACTTACAAGTACGTAATAAGCTGATAATCACATACAAAAAAGTTGACTGTATGCAGTATTTTTGACTTACTATTTTGTGTTCGCCATTAAAATTGTTGAAATCATTCAAGTAAAAATAATAGACTATAATCCATACACGAAAAAGTGCTCTAGAAGTTGATTTTGTATTTTTTTTTCGGGGACCAAAAAAATGCGCTGCCAAAATGAAGGTACTACCTGCCCCATTAGGAAAAGTGCAATTTTGAAATTTTTTCCCCGCACAACGAGGGGGTGGACCCTCAAAAAGGTGATTTTGGGGACATGGTCGGGACCGAAAAAACTCGACGGGGTTGTGTTGGGGGACTTCTCCCGATACCAAATATGTAATTTTTTTCCGTGAAACCCTGCACAACTGCATTCTATGGCACTTTGAATGCGATTTTTATGCATTTTTGGCCATTTTTAATAGTAAAATGGCTCTCATGTCTACGATATGGCTGAGGACCGAACAGTTTCTTGGACGTTTGTTAGACGGGGCTATTTGAAGCCCAACTGCGCAAAAACGGCGAAAAAATACTTGCACAACGCGATTTTATGAGCACTAATAGGCTTGTTACCACTCCCCCGCCCCCCGAATTAAATAATGTATTGTGAATTCGATAATATCGATGCGACCCATCAAAATGGTATAAAATTTCGCGCCGAACACAAAAATCGCAATCATTTTAAATTCTGACCCCCTCGCGGTGGAGTTTTGCCCCCCAAACTGAATATAACGATGATATTGAACAAACTTTGCACATTACACGTCGATACTGAGGATTTATGTGTACGCAATCAGAATGAATCTCATATTCGTTGCTCGGGAATATTTTTGCTTCAAAAGTTTTCATTCAATCTGCACCCCCTCCCCCCCTCTTTCAAGACTATGTTTGAACATGGATATGAAAACTTGAACATGACCTATCAAAGTGGTATACAATTTTGCGCTGAGCTCGAAAACTGCATTCATTCTTCATTTGCACCCCCTCGGTGGAGTCCCCCCCTCCAACCATAAATCTAACTACGAAAATGAACACTTTGCACATTACGTGTCTGTACATGAGGATTTATAAAAAAAAATATTGGTGGAAAAAAATACAAAAATGAAAGAAAAAACAGAAAAATAAGAAAAACAAGAAAAAAAAACAAAAAAAATGGAAGATACAAAAAAGAAAAAAGAAAAAAAGGAGATGAAATAAAAAAAAACAAAACAGAAAAATAAGAACCAGAAAAAAATATGTACAATGAAATAAGAAAATTGGAACAAAAAATGAAAACAAATCAGATGAAATAAGAAAAAAAGAAAAACAAGAAAAATGGAACAACAATGACAGATACAAAAAATGTAAATGAAAAAAAGGAGATCAAATGAAAAAAAAAACAGTAAAATAAGAACGTGAAAAAATATACATGAAAATAAATCAGATGAAATTAGAAAAAAAGAAATACGAAAAAATAATACAAGCAAGAAAAATGGAACAACAATGACAGATACAAAATAGGTATGAAAAACGAGAAAGAAATACAAACCAAAAAAGGAACGTAAATGAAAAATACAAAAAATGCAAGCAAAAAAAATAGACGAAATGAGAAAAAAAATAGAAAATATGAAAAATAAGAAAAACAGAAAAATGAGAAAAACGAGAAAAAAATGAAACAACAATGGAAGGTACAAAAAATACAAACGAAATAAACAGGTTGAAATGAAAAAAAAAGCAGAAAAATAAGAACGAGAAAAAATACAAAGAAATAAGAAAATTGGAACAAAAATAGAATATGAAAAAAATATAAATGAAAGGAAATCATATGAATGAGAAAAATAGTCAATCGAATGTGAGGAGCGAGAGAAGGGGATTAAAATGAAAATTGATTCCAATTTTCGAGCTCAGCGCGAAATTTTATGTCATTTTGATAGGTCGCGTCCAAGTTTTCAAATCCATGTTCTGACTTTATGGAGGGAGGGGGGGGCAAAACTCCACCAAAGAGGTCAAAGTGAAAAATGAATGCAATTTTCGAGCTCAGCGCAAAATTGTATACCACTTTGATAGGTCATGTTCAAGTTTTCAAATCCATGTTCAAACATAGTCTTGAAAGGGGGGGGGGGAGGGGGTGCAGATTGAATGAAAACTTTTGAAGAAAAAATATTCCCAAGCAACGAATATGAGATTCATTCTGATTGCGTACACATAAATCCTCAGTATCGACGTGTAATGTGCAAAGTTTGTTCAATATCATCGTTATATTCAGTTTGGGGGGCAAAACTCCACCGCGAGGGGGTCAGAATTTAAAATGATTGCGATTTTTGTGTTCGGCGCGAAATTTTATACCATTTTGATGGGTCGCATCGATATTATCGAATTCACAATACATTATTTAATTCGGGGGGCGGGGGAGTGGTAACAAGCCTATTAGTGCTCATAAAATCGCGTTGTGCAAGTATTTTTTCGCCGTTTTTGCGCAGTTGGGCTTCAAATAGCCCCGTCTAACAAACGTCCAAGAAACTGTTCGGTCCTCAGCCATATCGTAGACATGAGAGCCATTTTACTATTAAAAATGGCCAAAAATGCATAAAAATCGCATTCAAAGTGCCATAGAATGCAGTTGTGCAGGGTTTCACGGAAAAAAATTACATATTTGGTATCGGGAGAAGTCCCCCAACACAACCCCGTCGAGTTTTTTCGGTCCCGACCATGTCCCCAAAATCACCTTTTTGAGGGTCCACCCCCTCGTTGTGCGGGGAAAAAATTTCAAAATTGCACTTTTCCTAATGGGGCAGGTAGTACCTTCATTTTGGCAGCGCATTTTTTTGGTCCCCGAAAAAAAAATACAAAATCAACTTCTAGAGCACTTTTTCGTGTATGGATTATAGTCTATAAATTCCTCGTGTATATCGCGTGTGGTGGGATGGCGTTTTTACAGGATGTAGTAGGTACTTCATTTTTATTTTATTTTCTCAACCCTTTGGAGTTTCTCTAGAAGTGCTTTTGTCTAAATTCATTTGTTTTGTTGGAAATGAAGGATTTGAGCTTTTTATTTTCAAAACTTTCATTTTCCAAAACGATTTTTTTTTGAAAGCTCGACTTTTTTATGGTTTGGTTAATTGGGCAGGGTACCCTATTACACTCTTCAGAGTCCAAAGGGTACATCCCGGATCGAGACTATTGAACGTTCCCCAAATAGGAACGGATTCTCATGAATCACAATTTTGAAACTGTAATATACCTTGAAAATGACGATGGCTAGAGCTATGAGGGAAAAACGATTGCAAAGTTGAAAAGTAAATTTTTTTCGAAGAGTTAACTGGTTAGATTTGGGAAAAGAAAAATGAAAATGAAATATAACGTACTTTGCGCGTTCTAATCATGAAAAAAATTGAGGAATTTTTCCTTTAATATTGAAAACGTTTTCAGTTTGTTCGTATATTTCAAAAATTAGAAATCGATACAGAGGGTAATCATTTACGAATTACGAGTAAATTATAACCGGTTGATTTGCAAAATTGCAGATGTTTTCCAGGAGCATACTTATCATTACAATTCGCGTGAGTTCGTGTTTGATGAAAAAAGTGCAGTTTTCCGCATCTTACCGTAGATGAAAATTGACGTACTTATATGCAGTGTACGCAGTGTAGATACTAGATAGATACATATTAAGTGTATCACAACGTAGTCGATTTGAAGTTGAATTAATAATAGATGAAGATTGAATATAGCGTACTTTTGTTCGAGATATATGTTAACAATTGGCTCGAGTGAAATTTTTTCATTGAAGAAAATTTGAACGAGTTTTTTTTTCATTCTTTCGTCAATTACTCTTTATGAGTATAGCGACGAATAATTATTTAATTATGTGTTACGTGTGCATGCTCGTAGTTCATCAAGGGTAGAACTGTATTGACGCTTACATGAAGTGCCCGCATGTGTATCGATAAGGGAAGTTTGAAATGATTTAATACTACTTTTGAACTTGTAAGTTAATAAGTAGAGGAACATACATGTATATCTGATAGCGCGATGTCGCAATCGGTCTTTTCTGATTTGTATCACATTCGAAAAATTGTACCTCGCTTCATGTGAAGAGGGATTTTGTAATCTAAGCAATTATCAAGATCTTCTTCCATCATCCGGATTTGGATGATTATTGGAGTTCCTACCTTCTCTAACGTATTTTTTCTTGAGGGTTGATGACGTCTAAGGTTTGAAACACGTTTGTAGCGTTAGTTAATGAAAGTCAACTCGTAAAATAAACGGCAAGATAACCTTCCGTATCCGTATTATATGTTAAGGGGCCGTGAATTTTATTGGTTGGTCAGCGCTGCAGTTTTATGCATCGATGTGTACTATAGCTTAGGGGACATACTACAGCACTGGTCGATAAGAAGCCACGTTTTTTTTTTTTTTTTTTTTTTTTATATAGCGAATCAAATTCCTGCGAAATGAATTTTTTAAATATTACACCTGTGAAATGTATACTAAAGAAGTACTTATTCCTCGCCTGCAAAAAATACAATATTTTAAAAACGACCCTTCCGTTTGCTGCTCTTGCGAATAAATCCTCGGGGTTATGCCGTATTTCACTTGAGTTCCTCTCGTCGTGTTTTTCATTAGTATGGCAATTTTTCCGTTACGTTGGGCCGGTTTTCTATAATCCTCTTGAGGTGACATTAAAAGGCGTAACTTAGTCGTATATTTTCAGTCAAGGTCGTGCTGTAAGAGAGTTCGCCTTAGTTGTTGTCGTCCGGTCGTCGTCATTGCTGCATCAAGCGTCGAAGCGACCCTCTCTTGTTCTACTCATAAAATGACTCTTTTATCCCTATCGACTCGGATAAGTCTCGTAAAATGGCATATTAATGACGTCAAGCACTGGGTAATACGTATAAAAATGTATATTTTTTATTATTTTACTTTTCGATTCCCCGGAGATGTAATAAATTTCGGCGAAAGACGAAGAAAGCTGAAATGGTTTTAAAATTTTCCAACTTTATTTTCCTACTTATCTTATGTTTATTTATTCCTAAATATTCGGTATAGCGACAGAGACTGTCTTTTTTGATTTTTTTTCCTCTGGAATTGCAGAACCTTCATTTCGACGAAAAATTGATCTATTTTTTTGTGACGTTTTCGATTCGATGTTCTCAAATGGCAGCAAACTGAGATACGATGATAATGAGTGGCATCACGTTAAAGATGCGTATACGAAGATGAAAAATGGTTCGACGAGAGAAATGTTTTCCAAAAGACGTTTATCTAACTTTGAATCAAACGTGATTTATTATTCAAATTTCAATGTTATCCTTTGTTCGCGTCAGTATACGTGGAATATTTCAAACGTACCAAATACGATTAAACAGAATTACCCATAAATGAGTGAGTTTTTTCTGTCAATCTTTCCAGACGCGCAGTGATCGTGTCGTGTTTGTCAAAGTATGTAGTAATAATTTGCGGAATAATTTCGGCATTCAAATTGAAAATTTTGAACAAGCAGATATATTTGTACATCTACCTACGTGTGTACTGTTCATAAAAGTGGAATGGAAAAAAAAACATATCCAAGGTGATAATTGGCAAAGGAGCTTACTATTGAGTGGAAGACTACTTGGACAAATGTTGAGGCCCCTATGCCGTTTATGAGACTTAGTGTAAAATCCTCTTAAGTTCGTATAGGGTCATTGTCATTTTCGAAAAAATCGTTGTTTTTTTGTCATATTTGGGTGGTAAGTAATATATAACCAATGCATCACCTCGGTTACCCCCTAAAAAGTTGCCCTGTGTGCATCTTTGACACGATTTAGGTGCTGTGCCATAATATTTTGCTCTTGAGAAAGTTTCAATTGAAAATACTTGACTCTGTTACTTACTAAATCGAAATACCTATATCGTAATTTGGAATTGATTTTCTTTACCAACATAAGCTATCTAGTATGTAAATTATTCGGTTCGGTTATTTTATACTTATTGCATTAACGATGATTAGACGACCTAATGTTAAGGTACATAATTATGTATAATATACCGAAGTAAAGCGCACGCTTTCGGAAAATAGCATTATGTATAGTCGAAGAACTAAAGCTTTTAATTCCGTGCCAAAATACGATATTAAATTTTCAAAGTTCAGTAGCGTAAAACAAAAAAAAAGACCACGCTTACAAAAAGAATAGTCGCTTGAAGATGAAAAATCCTCGATTTAAGCTTGCATCGAATCATGGACCGACGGAGAGAGGAACGAAAAAAAAATTGAAACATAAGTGCAAAAACAGAAAAGGGAAATCTAATTAATTAGAAAGGTTTTGCGAAGGAAAATCTCGTTCAACGTTTTACTGAGGTGGCTTCAGAGTCGGACTTCTCACCCAAGAATGTACACCTTTTGAAACGTAGTAAATTTCCATTTCGAGTTTAGTCGACGTTATGTGCGGAAATACCCTACGCCGGTGGTATTAGCAAAAGCTGAATGAAATTGAAGCGAGATGCTGTAGCTGGAACAGGAGTGGTCTCGGTAGGTGAAGTGAAGGGCAGAAAAGAAGTACCTGCCGTGTGCACGAAATCCTCTTAAGTGTCTATGGTCTTCGCATATCGTATACAGTTGGCATTGCTCCTTTATATGGTAGATAGTTGCTTGGTTTTTACACGAGATAATTTTTACCGTTGATGTACGTACTATACGTACCTGTACCCATAAACTATAAAGGGTATATGTAGACGTACGTACTGGTGTAATATGTCGGCTATATACGTGTTCGAATTAGAATTTATGATTTGCACAAAATCACGCACCGCGAATGGTAGGTACATATGTAGAAACGTGGTGCGGTATGGTGGCGGCTTTCGTTTAATTTTGCTTTGACTGTAGACCGTTCAGAGACGTTGGCTGTATATGGAAAAAGGTGAAAAAGCTTCGATTAAAAATTTCAATGGTCGTGTCATTAATTTATCGACATCGCTAATTCGCCATATGGTATCTTAAGTACGCTAAGTATTAATATAGGTATTCGGGTTTTTTGGCGACAGACTGGGATTAATTGATCATGTGTGCAGTTTGAGTACGTAAAAGGCCACTTTTACACGACCCATTTAGTTCAGTGCTGAGTACATATTACGCGTATGGTTGTCATATAACCAGTTTTTATTAATTTTTTTTTTTTTTCGTTCAGTCTTTTTGGTATACGTACAGCGGCGATCTAGTGAGTGAGACGAACCTGTTTCATATTACTCAAATGTGATAAGTGGTGGAAATTTTGGTATTCAAAAAATGAGTAACCATTTCGCGATAACAATGAATTGAAAAATTTTGAATTCGAGTGTTTCTGTTTATTCGATTTCCTGGATCAGAATGAAAAATTAAGGCGTTGATCTAATTGAAAAATGTTTCGAACCTTGTTTTTGCCAGCCCAGGGAAAAAAGTTTTGACAAGATCAATTGATCATAGTACATGATTTATGTATGGTGGATGGACTCGAGCATTTATACATTATCATACATATACCGATAGTTTCATACATGGTCATGCTAGAAAAATCCCCCCCCCCCCCACTAATAATACATGATGAATATGATCATGTATGATCAAGTAAGATTCAGTATAATCATGATCATTTGGGGGACATTTTTCTAGCATGAACATTGTATGATCATTAGGAAGAAATAACTCTTGCTTCTCAGTTTTTACTATTTATTAGTGCAAAGCTTTTCAAACACCAAGTGTTCATCATCAGGCTTAAATCACTATTGAACAAAATAACCAAGTCTACAAGCTTATATACTAGTGTACAAGGGTGTGGTAGTTTAACAGTACAAGGGTGTGGCAGTACAAGGGTGTGGTCATGTGGAAGAGGGTGTGGTTGTAGGTGAGGATGTGGTAGGAGTCATGTCTTCAAGTTTGGTTTTAATAACAGAAAGTAGGATATTTTCTAAGGGTTTTAAGTCATTATTTAGTAAATTTGTTTTGTTTTTCTTCATGGCTATTGCTTCCCTAATGTTTAATTGAGATGGTTTATCTATTTTTTGTATGAGGTTCAGGTTTTCAAAGGAAGTAGTGTGGTTGGTGGCAATGAGATGATCTGAGAGAGCAGACTTATTTTCATATTTGTATTTAGCATAATAAAGATGTTCCTTGAACCTCTTTTTGATGTTTCTTTTGGTTTGACCTATATAAATTCCTTGGCAATCTTTACATTTGATTTTGTAGATGCCACTACAGTCTTCAGGTTTGTCTTTGTCTTTAGTGTTACCAAGAAGGTTTTTAATTTTGTTATCATTGGTGAAAATGGGTTGTATGTTGTGTTTTCTGAAGACTGTTTTCATTTTATTTGTGAGAGGGGGATAGTAACTGATCCTAACTCTTTTGACATCATCTTTTTCAGCAATAAAAGTTGTGGCATCTCTGATTAGTTTTTTGTTTTCATGTTTTCTTATAAGTTTTTGGATAGATGTTTTTGTGTAGCCAAGGTTGGAAGCAATAGACATGATGTTTTTTATTTCTTTATTTTGGTTATTTTTATTTAGGGGGAGATTTAAACACCTGTGTATCATGCTGTTGAAAGCAGCAAATTTTTGGTTCCAAGGCTGGAAAGAGTCTGAAGGAATGTAGTTATTGGTGTGGGTGGGTTTTCTATAGATATCAAATTCAAGATGGTCAGAATGTCTAATGATTAACATGTCCAGAAAAGGGAGTTTGTTTTGTTGTTCAAGCTCATAAGTGAATTTGATGGTAGGATAGAGACTATTTAAAGCATTGAGGAATTCCTCAATGTTGAAGTCTTCAGGAATGATACACAGGATGTCATCAACATATCTAAACCATGCTTTGGGAAAGTTTTTATTGTTCTTTTTGAATTTTGTCTCAAGGTGGCTCATGAAAAAATTTGCCAAAAAGGGAGATAAGGGGTTGCCCATAGCTGTGCCTCCTGTTTGTTTGTAGTAAGTTCCATTTATTTGGAAAATGTTTTGGGAAGTGCATAATTTTATAGTATTCATATAATGGGTTATTTCTTTTTTGTTGATATTTTGTTCTTTTAGCCAGTTTTCTATCATTTCTAAAGTCTCAGGAATAGGCACACTGGGGAAAAGATTTTGTACATCAAAAGATATGAGCCTGTCTGTGTCATTAATAGTAATCCCTTGCAGTTTTTCTGCAAGTTCATAATTATTTTTAACTTGAAGAGTTTCAGGAAAAGGAAGGTTTTGGAGGTTACAAAGGAGTTTTTTGGCAATGTTATAGGAAGGAGAGTTGATATTGGCCACAATTGGTCTCATAGGATAGTTAGGTTTATGGATCTTGGGAAGACAGTACATTTTAGGAACTTTAGGATTGGAAGGAAAAGGAGTGTTATTAAGGAAGGGAGTAGTTTTCACCAAACTTTTCACTTCTTTCACCATTTTATCCACAGGATCACTTTTTAACTTCTCATAAGGTCCTTCATTAAGAAGGGTTTCACACTTTTCCAAGTATTCATCTTTCTTCATTATCACTACGGTGTTTCCCTTGTCTGCTTTCATATAGTAGACACCTTTCTGTCTCAAGCTTTTGATGGTGTTGTTGTGGGGATGAAATGGAATTCTTGTTGGTTTATGGGTTTTGATGATGTCTACCACTTCTTTCTTTATGCTGATTTTTGTTTCTGAGGTCTCTCTCCACAATGAAGCATCCACATCAGAAATAATATCTTCAATAGGAGGCCTCATGGGTGGTAAAGAGAATTTTAGACCCTTGTTTAGAAGATCCAATTCTTCTTTGGAGAACACCACATCAGTTAGGTTTTTCACATACACAGTAGTCTCATTAACACCATTACTGTCACTGCCACTGACACTAACAACATTGCTAACACCACTATGGTTACTTTTTTCTTTTAACAGATTTTTCAACTTTTTGTTTTGTGAATTTCTTTTCTTTCTCTTTTTCTCCTCAATTGATCTGAACATCTTTCTTTCCATTTCATCCCACTGCAGTTTTGGTATGGTCTGGCTTAGTTTTTTGTGAAGTGCATATAGTTCCACTTCTATGCTGGATCTTTTTGCATACAGGCTGTGAAGCTCAGAGCTTAACCAATAGGTTTTGGCTTTCTCTAGAGCCCTTTTTGTGGAAGGAGTTTTCACTTTACTGTTAAACACCACACACTTAGGGAAAACATTGTGTACCCTACACTGTTTAAGAAAACTAATATCAAGAGGTATCAACTTCACCTTAGTTTTTAGACTTTGGTATCTGTTGAATAATGAATTAGGTTCATTAGGCTCGAATGCCATAATGTCAAAGGTAAAAAGAACCTTTTAGCGAGAAGTTTGTTAGATTTGGAAGAAATAACTCTTGCTTCTCAGTTTTTACTATTTATTAGTGCAAAGCTTTTCAAACACCAAGTGTTCATCATCAGGCTTAAATCACTATTGAACAAAATAACCAAGTCTACAAGCTTATATACTAGTGTACAAGGGTGTGGTAGTTTAACAGTACAAGGGTGTGGCAGTACAAGGGTGTGGTCATGTGGAAGAGGGTGTGGTTGTAGGTGAGGATGTGGTAGGAGTCATGTCTTCAAGTTTGGTTTTAATAACAGAAAGTAGGATATTTTCTAAGGGTTTTAAGTCATTATTTAGTAAATTTGTTTTGTTTTTCTTCATGGCTATTGCTTCCCTAATGTTTAATTGAGATGGTTTATCTATTTTTTGTATGAGGTTCAGGTTTTCAAAGGAAGTAGTGTGGTTGGTGGCAATGAGATGATCTGAGAGAGCAGACTTATTTTCATATTTGTATTTAGCATAATAAAGATGTTCCTTGAACCTCTTTTTGATGTTTCTTTTGGTTTGACCTATATAAATTCCTTGGCAATCTTTACATTTGATTTTGTAGATGCCACTACAGTCTTCAGGTTTGTCTTTGTCTTTAGTGTTACCAAGAAGGTTTTTAATTTTGTTATCATTGGTGAAAATGGGTTGTATGTTGTGTTTTCTGAAGACTGTTTTCATTTTATTTGTGAGAGGGGGATAGTAACTGATCCTAACTCTTTTGACATCATCTTTTTCAGCAATAAAAGTTGTGGCATCTCTGATTAGTTTTTTGTTTTCATGTTTTCTTATAAGTTTTTGGATAGATGTTTTTGTGTAGCCAAGGTTGGAAGCAATAGACATGATGTTTTTTATTTCTTTATTTTGGTTATTTAACCCACCCACACCAATAACTACATTCCTTCAGACTCTTTCCAGCCTTGGAACCAAAAATTTGCTGCTTTCAACAGCATGATACACAGGTGTTTAAATCTCCCCCTAAATAAAAATAACCAAAATAAAGAAATAAAAAACATCATGTCTATTGCTTCCAACCTTGGCTACACAAAAACATCTATCCAAAAACTTATAAGAAAACATGAAAACAAAAAACTAATCAGAGATGCCACAACTTTTATTGCTGAAAAAGATGATGTCAAAAGAGTTAGGATCAGTTACTATCCCCCTCTCACAAATAAAATGAAAACAGTCTTCAGAAAACACAACATACAACCCATTTTCACCAATGATAACAAAATTAAAAACCTTCTTGGTAACACTAAAGACAAAGACAAACCTGAAGACTGTAGTGGCATCTACAAAATCAAATGTAAAGATTGCCAAGGAATTTATATAGGTCAAACCAAAAGAAACATCAAAAAGAGGTTCAAGGAACATCTTTATTATGCTAAATACAAATATGAAAATAAGTCTGCTCTCTCAGATCATCTCATTGCCACCAACCACACTACTTCCTTTGAAAACCTGAACCTCATACAAAAAATAGATAAACCATCTCAATTAAACATTAGGGAAGCAATAGCCATGAAGAAAAACAAAACAAATTTACTAAATAATGACTTAAAACCCTTAGAAAATATCCTACTTTCTGTTATTAAAACCAAACTTGAAGACATGACTCCTACCACATCCTCACCTACAACCACACCCTCTTCCACATGACCACACCCTTGTACTGCCACACCCTTGTACTGTTAAACTACCACACCCTTGTACACTAGTATATAAGCTTGTAGACTTGGTTATTTTGTTCAATAGTGATTTAAGCCTGATGATGAACACTTGGTGTTTGAAAAGCTTTGCACTAATAAATAGTAAAAACTGAGAAGCAAGAGTTATTTCTTCCAAATCTAACAAACTTCTCGCTAAAAGGTTCTTTTTACCTTTGACATTATGGCATTCGAGCCTAATGAACCTAATTCATTATTCAACAGATACCAAAGTCTAAAAACTAAGGTGAAGTTGATACCTCTTGATATTAGTTTTCTTAAACAGTGTAGGGTACACAATGTTTTCCCTAAGTGTGTGGTGTTTAACAGTAAAGTGAAAACTCCTTCCACAAAAAGGGCTCTAGAGAAAGCCAAAACCTATTGGTTAAGCTCTGAGCTTCACAGCCTGTATGCAAAAAGATCCAGCATAGAAGTGGAACTATATGCACTTCACAAAAAACTAAGCCAGACCATACCAAAACTGCAGTGGGATGAAATGGAAAGAAAGATGTTCAGATCAATTGAGGAGAAAAAGAGAAAGAAAAGAAATTCACAAAACAAAAAGTTGAAAAATCTGTTAAAAGAAAAAAGTAACCATAGTGGTGTTAGCAATGTTGTTAGTGTCAGTGGCAGTGACAGTAATGGTGTTAATGAGACTACTGTGTATGTGAAAAACCTAACTGATGTGGTGTTCTCCAAAGAAGAATTGGATCTTCTAAACAAGGGTCTAAAATTCTCTTTACCACCCATGAGGCCTCCTATTGAAGATATTATTTCTGATGTGGATGCTTCATTGTGGAGAGAGACCTCAGAAACAAAAATCAGCATAAAGAAAGAAGTGGTAGACATCATCAAAACCCATAAACCAACAAGAATTCCATTTCATCCCCACAACAACACCATCAAAAGCTTGAGACAGAAAGGTGTCTACTATATGAAAGCAGACAAGGGAAACACCGTAGTGATAATGAAGAAAGATGAATACTTGGAAAAGTGTGAAACCCTTCTTAATGAAGGACCTTATGAGAAGTTAAAAAGTGATCCTGTGGATAAAATGGTGAAAGAAGTGAAAAGTTTGGTGAAAACTACTCCCTTCCTTAATAACACTCCTTTTCCTTCCAATCCTAAAGTTCCTAAAATGTACTGTCTTCCCAAGATCCATAAACCTAACTATCCTATGAGACCAATTGTGGCCAATATCAACTCTCCTTCCTATAACATTGCCAAAAAACTCCTTTGTAACCTCCAAAACCTTCCTTTTCCTGAAACTCTTCAAGTTAAAAATAATTATGAACTTGCAGAAAAACTGCAAGGGATTACTATTAATGACACAGACAGGCTCATATCTTTTGATGTACAAAATCTTTTCCCCAGTGTGCCTATTCCTGAGACTTTAGAAATGATAGAAAACTGGCTAAAAGAACAAAATATCAACAAAAAAGAAATAACCCATTATATGAATACTATAAAATTATGCACTTCCCAAAACATTTTCCAAATAAATGGAACTTACTACAAACAAACAGGAGGCACAGCTATGGGCAACCCCTTATCTCCCTTTTTGGCAAATTTTTTCATGAGCCACCTTGAGACAAAATTCAAAAAGAACAATAAAAACTTTCCCAAAGCATGGTTTAGATATGTTGATGACATCCTGTGTATCATTCCTGAAGACTTCAACATTGAGGAATTCCTCAATGCTTTAAATAGTCTCTATCCTACCATCAAATTCACTTATGAGCTTGAACAACAAAACAAACTCCCTTTTCTGGACATGTTAATCATTAGACATTCTGACCATCTTGAATTTGATATCTATAGAAAACCCACCCACACCAATAACTACATTCCTTCAGACTCTTTCCAGCCTTGGAACCAAAAATTTGCTGCTTTCAACAGCATGATACACAGGTGTTTAAATCTCCCCCTAAATAAAAATAACCAAAATAAAGAAATAAAAAACATCATGTCTATTGCTTCCAACCTTGGCTACACAAAAACATCTATCCAAAAACTTATAAGAAAACATGAAAACAAAAAACTAATCAGAGATGCCACAACTTTTATTGCTGAAAAAGATGATGTCAAAAGAGTTAGGATCAGTTACTATCCCCCTCTCACAAATAAAATGAAAACAGTCTTCAGAAAACACAACATACAACCCATTTTCACCAATGATAACAAAATTAAAAACCTTCTTGGTAACACTAAAGACAAAGACAAACCTGAAGACTGTAGTGGCATCTACAAAATCAAATGTAAAGATTGCCAAGGAATTTATATAGGTCAAACCAAAAGAAACATCAAAAAGAGGTTCAAGGAACATCTTTATTATGCTAAATACAAATATGAAAATAAGTCTGCTCTCTCAGATCATCTCATTGCCACCAACCACACTACTTCCTTTGAAAACCTGAACCTCATACAAAAAATAGATAAACCATCTCAATTAAACATTAGGGAAGCAATAGCCATGAAGAAAAACAAAACAAATTTACTAAATAATGACTTAAAACCCTTAGAAAATATCCTACTTTCTGTTATTAAAACCAAACTTGAAGACATGACTCCTACCACATCCTCACCTACAACCACACCCTCTTCCACATGACCACACCCTTGTACTGCCACACCCTTGTACTGTTAAACTACCACACCCTTGTACACTAGTATATAAGCTTGTAGACTTGGTTATTTTGTTCAATAGTGATTTAAGCCTGATGATGAACACTTGGTGTTTGAAAAGCTTTGCACTAATAAATAGTAAAAACTGAGAAGCAAGAGTTATTTCTTCCTAATCTAACAAACTTCTCGCTAAAAGGTTCTTTTTACCATTGTATGATCATGTATGGCTAAGTCGGAACTTCTCCCCTCCCAGGGAATCTTTTGGAACATCCGGTAATGTATAAAGTTCTATGGAACACTTTTTTTCAAAAAGTTCTGCATTTCGATTTGAAAATTTTGTTGAGACTTGAGATACGTTCTCCATTTTGTTGAAAAACAGACTGAAATCCTTTTTTTGGTTTTATTTTTTAGTCAATTGGGGCAAAGAAAATTTAGCGAAAACGCGGCGAGTCGAAAAAAGGTACTTAATTTTCATTTAAATTTCCCTCCAGACAGTTACGCTGTACGTGGCGTATCTGTATGCTCGAGATT
This sequence comes from Planococcus citri, assembly GCF_950023065.1. Classification (NCBI taxonomy): domain Eukaryota; kingdom Metazoa; phylum Arthropoda; class Insecta; order Hemiptera; family Pseudococcidae; genus Planococcus; species Planococcus citri. Next base: position 44,986,304 of record NC_088677.1, read on the forward strand.
TCGTAATATTTATGCGTTATTGAGTTTCAAATGGGAAAAGAAAAAAATTGCAATGACTCTAACTGGAGCCAAGAGTAGCAAGTCAGCACACTACGAGGCGCAGTGGCTTTGCTTCTTTCCTGGTGTGTTGTATAGATAACGACATCGAGCTACCGTAGCTCGGGTTATCATAATGAAAAATAAGAAAGCTGTCTGGTCTTTCGGCATGCTAACTTTATGCAATAGATGACTCGATCATAGGCACCGGTTTGAAGCGGGTTCCATGTCCGCGTTTTCGTGATGATATGCGATTAGCGAGACATTCGCAATGTCATTTGTGGAATGGAGTCAATGAATTAATTTTTCATGGATGTATTTTTAAAGTGAAAAATAGATAAGTAACTCAAAAATTGACATTTAAAAAAAAAATTATTACTTATCGAGTATTTTTGAAGATTCAAAAATGCAAAATGCTTGAGAATTTTCAAAAGTGCAGACATCAAACTACGCAGGCTTCGAAAGCATTTTGGCTTAAATTTGACGTCCTTTTCGTATTTCTGAACACGTTGAAAGTTCTTGAGAATTTTCAATACTTGAGCTATAAGTTGGAAGATCCAAGGTGCCTGCCACAATTTTTAGAAAAGTTGACAGTTGTAGCCTTGTATGTAAATTGTTAAGTGTTGTTTTTTGTGCAATCCTCTTGTAATGTTCTCTATTTTTCAAAATGAATTAATCCTTGAAAAACACTTCTTAGCCTTTCAGCCACACCTCTCCTGATTACATTTTATTGAAGAATAAAAGAAATACAATGATTTGAAAAAATAAACCATTGATCTCCGTATTCTATCCCAACTGTTTTCGATGCATGTCCTATTAAAAATGGGGAATGATTTGTTATGCCTGATGAGTTATTGTAAGTATTGAATTTTTTAATCACGTTGTGTTGTTTCAAAATTGACTCAATAAGGTGTTATGCTTTGTCACATTTAGGAAAAAACTGAAAAAATTGACCCATCGTTTACGACATGGCAGGAAGGGGCAATAAGGTGATATTCATGCGAGCAAATTCAGAAAATCTAAAGCATTTTTTTCTGCGCACTTGTGGATTTGCTCAAATCCTCCAAGGTTAACATCTAAAAACTGATTGAGAAAAGTTCTTTGTTTATAGGAAGGGAAGTTGATTCGTCAGCATCTTTTCACGCCTCATCGCTCATCCACTCTATTTGTGACGCGGCCAGCGAGGCCTCACCATTATGTCGATAAATAATTTTAAAAATCATAATTTGAGGGAGACCATTGTAAAGGCGAGTTTTTTATTTTGGTCATGTCACGCCTCCTCTTTCATGTGGTGTGGTCGAAAATTGTCCAGAACGGTTTTTTAACCCCTAAATTTCAATTTCAAGTTGACTGCATGTATGCTTTTAGAAAATTTTTCCGTGTTTTAAAACATTGAAAGTGATTTTATGAAGAAACTATACATCCTAGGAAAAAAATGATATGAAGAAAAATTGTAGAGCATAAAATTTTTTTTTCCTAGCAGCTATTAGTTTTTTTACTTGAATGCTTCGATCAAGAAATACAGACGAAAAACGCTTTCTGAGGAACTTCCTTCAAAATAAAAATCATTAAAATACCATAAAGAAATCATAAGTTATGGAAGGCCATGTGAAAAGTGAGATTTTTTGAATTTTTTTTTAGGCATTTAAGACCTCCTCTTTCACGTGGCGTGATAAAAAATTGTGTATAACATTTTTTCAACACCTTCAGTTTGAAGTTGTCTACATCTATGCTTTGAAGTTTTTTGTTTCGTGTTTTCCAACTTTAAAAGTGATTTTATGAGAGAACTAATGCGTCCCAAGAAAAAAATTATGAAAAAGAAAATTTTAGAGCATAAAATTTCCTTTTTGCTTACAGCTACTTGTATTATTTTTTTTCTCGGATGCTCCGTTCAAAAATCAGACGAAAAACGCATGCAAAAATTTCAAATAATTTTTTCTCTGGTTTAAAAATTTTTTATGTCCGAAATTCGAAAACTTCAATTATTCACAGAAACGTCAATTTTCATTTCGACACTTTTCCGATCTGTTTGGACCACATGGAAAGAGGAAGAAAAGGGCTATTCAAATCACTCATTATACGACAAAAAAAAAAAAAAAAAAAATGGTTTGCGTCTACTCATAGTGGGATTTTGCTGGGCGCGTCAAATTTGTTCGTGGTGGTTGGGTGAATGAAGGAGTAAAAATTATAAATTTCGTTACGCGATTTTCTTTCGATTTTTCGAATTGGTACGTGACAAAATACGTGTACTTTTTCTACGTATCTGTTTCTGGAACATCGCCACAAAATACATGCGTATATGCGACAAATTGTCGCTTGTTTTATCGTTTGTATTAGCTTATTCTGGTAGCTGTGCGATGATGATATTATCGTTGTATGTAATATAATGACGAAGTTGATACACTTGGCAACGCCTCTCATTTTGGTGTGATTATACTTCCAACGTGGGCAAAGTGCTGGCCAAAGATTGAAGAGAGGTCCGATGACATTAGCAACTTTATCAAACTTCTTGTTAAATCAAACGAATAATATAATTCGTGTGCTAATTTATCGGTAAATATCGCAAATAACGTCGTACTGAAATACGCGAGAAAAGGGAAGAAAAAATGTGTTCGGTTTCTTCGCTCTGTACCATAATTTCACTCGATATAGTTAGAGGTATCGTTGGTTAATTTTTTTTAAATATCGAGCTGTGATAAGGAACAGTACGCGGTGCAATTTCGGGACGGCGACGCGACGTACCGATGGTGTTGAATTTTTCGTTATCAGTGTTTTCGATGATCGGCGTCGAAAAGAAAATTTTTTTCCAACTTTCATCGTATCGGTCATTCTTTTCGATATTGGGAAAGTTTTCAAAGAAGAAATATTACACGTCAGAGTGGAAATCGAAGTGTATTTTTTTTACTTATCGTAGCCAAAAAATATGGTCGATGAAAGTTTTAAATGACCGTGTTAGCCGATGTATGTGTTACATTTTACCTACTCGTGTACCTACTTATTGTTTCGGTGGCGTACTCGTACTCGATGAAAAATGAAAACACTCGTGTTCGTTTAATCTTTTATGATAACTGTGTTATGTAACGTCGTAGCATTTCGTGTAAGCTTTTCATTTTATAAATAGTTTTAATACCTATATTTGTAACCTCTGTAGTTAATGAGAACATTTTTACGATTTCATTGGGATCATCGAAGAGAGAAATTTTCGGGCGAAATCGAATTTTAATCGAATAAAAATTGAAAAGGATTCTTTCCCAAAAGTGGTTGAAGAGATGAAGTTTAGCCGACTTTTCGGTGTGTCGAGAAAACATTCCATTCATTCTACTTCCATCGTTACATGTACTCGTAATTGACCCTTTCACCCGGGTAATTAATGTCTCGACGTGTATGCGTGTATCTAGAATCGAAAAATCGTTTGAATTATTCAATTTGCGATGTAATATTCGCTCGGTTGACGATACGAACACAGTTATTCAGTTTAACGTACTACATACAAGTTCACGTGAAAAATTATAAATCTTTCGAAACATTTCCAACGACGATCCTTGACATTTTTCCAACGTGAAAAACAATCAAAGCGGAATGATTCAAAAAGTGGGGCAATTTTCAATCCGGATTAACGCAGATATTAAATTATCGTCACACTTGTCATTTCACTGCTTTATTTCCCAGTTTGATTTTCGTTAGGTAGTGTAAATCCTGAATCCACGATGTAATGTCGACGACAATTTGCTGGTAGCTTGTTCCGGCTTTTGTAGGAGCTTGGTTAGAGGAATCGAGTCGAACTTTCCGCCTTGATTTTTGAAGTTTATTGACGAAGACGGTTTTACCACTTGTTCAAATTTTCTCAAAATACTCGTACGTATTGCGTATAGTATGTGAAAATGAGTGAACTTCATGGGCTAAAAGTTACTGTCAAGAGTTGTTTGTGGTTTCGAGAATTCCTTCAAGAGATATAGGTATTAGTAATAGGATGGGTCGAATTTGATTCTAGGTTTTTTGTTGTTTTTTTTTTTTCAAGTGTAGAACTCGGAAGTTATTTGAAAATCGTATACAATACCTTCCTGCGACTACAATTTGGTATAACGAATGTAATTTTCACATATCTACCAAGTGTTTGCCTCGTTTATGATGAGAATGAAAAGTTGAAAGGAATGGATGTAGTTTAAAATGTACCTTAGGTATGTACTTCGTATTTTCCTTTTTTCAAGTCTAGGTAATGCTATTCCAAATCTTATACCAAGTACATATGTATTAATTTTCACATTTTTATATCTATGGTTGCAATTCTTTCGAGAGTGCATAATGCCTAATATCTGCTGTGAATTAGTTTCTGCGACACATGCTACAATTTCAGCAAGTGTACACAATATAATTATATTTCGTTTACATTCGAGGTAAACAAAATCATACTCCGTTATTTCCGTACCACGATTCTTTTCTCGCCAGCGAGGATATTTTCTAGAATTTGTTGCTGTGGATGTTAAGCTTTCTTAACTATGCATAAGGCACTACGTATATTTTTCAAAGTAATTCTTGAGCCGCGCATAGGTATCGAAATTTTGGCCAACCTTGAAGATCGCAGTAGTTCTTTGTGATGAGATATTCCTAGAGTAGACTACCTTGCCTTACGAATGACATTCACATTACACTCGTAATGTTGTCGAAATAAAAGTAGACCATCCGTAGTTTTTTCAACGTCATTTTTTGATTTGAAAGGCCATCGAAAAATCTTCATTCTATAACATATTAAAATATAAATTTCAGCTTTAATACGCTTCTTTGCACGATTTTTGAAAATATATTCTTGTGTATGAGTACGAATATGACAATCGTATAGCATACCTGAAACCTATGGCTCAAACATATATTTTTTGTAGATTTAATTCGAATATTTAAGTTGACGCCTTTATGAGTTGAGAGCTCATCTCCACATCTAGATGGTTAATGTAACCAATGGTCGAATTTCATTTTCAGTTTACGAAAAATTTTACACTCGCGCGTGTAAATCAATGAAACGTCGTTTAACGAAAGACGGAAAGATTGTGTAGATTTTCCTACCCGACGTGAAGTTGAATTAAATTTTTGGTTGGCTTCAAGCTTCAACCAGATTGCGAAGGGAGCAGGCGGCGGCGACCGTATTCTATACACGTTAATTTACACGTTATTGTTTTATTCGTTTCACGTTAATGCTCGAAATTAGAGAAGTTTAGCTTGTGTAGTCTTGTATAATGACCATGTTATTTGGTTATTTGACCTATACGCTTTATTTAAAAGCGTATGCATGCACGTTGTACGTACAATGGAGAATATCGAGACGATGGGCTGACTATGAAAATAACGATCGGACAGGTATAGGTACATACTACATACATTGTGTCTGTATGTTACCAAATGAACCGTCTTAATGCAATATGGTTTATGGTAGGGCTGGCAAGGTGGAGAAGGCAAAATTTTCTCATTATATGGTATCTATCTAAATTAGAAGCGAATGTTACAATTTCCCGTTCATAACAGTTACAATGTAATCTATAAACCAAGATACCAATACACAGGTACCTCAATAATTCCATCTTTTAATTTGAGCAATGGCGAGTAAAAAGTTACCTATAGCCATTTTCTCACTGAAGTTCCTGTGACTCAAGTCATGAAATATCCGGCGTCTTTTTCAAAAATTGTTTAAAAAAACACACTAAAAAAATTGCTATTAGAAGTGTCACTTTTTTGTCAGAAATTTTCTATTTCACTTTATGTCAAAAAGGCTGGGGGCGTGTATCTCTAAAAGAGCTTTCAAGTCTTCTTCATAGATATTATTTAGTTTCGAAAGCAACTGGATTTGTTACTACAAATTGAGTAGCATTTTGACAAGTTTTGGTTTTGATCACTATAGTGAAGATGATCGTTTGTTTTTAGTTTCTGGAATCGTCCCGGTATAAAAATTAACAAATCAAAATTATCCTATGTGAAAAATTCGCATTTCACAGGCTGGCACCAAGTACTGAATACTATGAAGTAGATAGAGGTACCTACGTGTACGTACACTTGCCTTTTCTATGTCTTTCTTTTGAACATCATTTCACTGGTTATCATCGCAAAACCGTTGCAAAGTTTTTGAATATTATTCAACTCGAGGCTGGTTGTAGATTGAGAAATTGGGGATAGAGGAAGAGAGGGGGAGGGTGAGGTGTAGAAGAAGAAGAAATACGTATTCATACCAACTCTCGAGTATCATCAAAGTGAACCTTAAAGCGTCGTGAATTTCCTGCGAAGCGTGTACAAGACGAAAATCTACGCTTAATAATTTTTGTTATCGTAAAAATGGTTACACAAAGAAACAGTCTTGTGTATAGAAACAGCCATTTAAATAAAATCTCCGCGAAATGTTCGTGTTTCCGCAACGGCAACGCTACTGGCGACGTCGAGATACATGTCCGGAAAAAAGCTGTAAATATTTGAAATGGTACAAGGAAAATTGTTTAATGTATTTAAATCGAAGAAAGTAAAATTTGTACACACGCCTTCTTACTGGAAAATACACCGTTGCAAAATTATTGAGAATATCATATACCTTACATTTCGGTTGTAACCGCTTGATGAAAAATTCTAAAATATTCGCAAAATATCTGCGACGATACAGATGGCATCGTGTGTAGGTATCGGTATTTTAGAGTCGAAAAATCAAATATTACACGGAAGCGGTATTTCACTCGATCATTTATTTATAAATTCGACTACTGTCTCTACACTTTCTCTTATTACGATCGTGAAATGCGACACGGGCTAATAAATATATGATCGTTTGTCCATCTGCGTGGGTATGTTTTTTGCCCATTGAATATTTCCTGAATGCTGATTTTAAAGATGTTTTGTCTTCCTCGATGAAATTTTTTCTTGGTCAAATGGCGCACCTAAATTCTTACTTACTTACTCTCAGTATAGTGTAGGTATGTACTTACTACGTACAACTGTATAGTAAATGTTATTGAAAATAGAGTGTGTAGTCGGGGGCAAATTCGTCTGTATAGCGTTACTGGCACTATAAGCATCGTCATACTCATAGTAATCGTTGAAGTGTAAAATGGATACTAAGGGCGGATTTTTTTTCTCTGTTTTTGCCATTAGGTGGATCAGTTGAGTTTTGCCGAAATCGAAGAAGCTGGATTAAAATCATTGTTAGACGAAGCGTACTCGTACAAGAGCCCTAAAGATCGTCTGGGAAAAAGTGATCTGTTCCAGGTGAGTAATTTTGTGGCTTGTTTTCTTATTTTATTTGTCATCATTACGAGAGCGTTTAAATAAACTGCAGAGATATCTGGTATTAATTTGCGAGAAAATTTGAGAAACTATAGCTTGGTGGAAAAGTGTACACATTCCGCACATCGTATCAAGTCTGTGTAGTCTTATTTTCAATCGACGTAAGTAATACAAAATACAAATACCTACATACACCCGAGTAACATCGGTCATTTTTTTCTAGGAGAAACTTCTGCTTGTGTAAAATCGCATCTTTCGCTGCTTCTAATATACAGGATGTCCCAGCGTCTATTGCCTACGATAAAATTTTGAGTGATTTTTCTTGAGGCTTGGCTGTTGGAAAGACATTTTAAAAATCAAAAAATATGTTCTTTCAGGTAGTTTGTGCAATTTTCGAAATTTTCAATTCACAAGTTGATATATTTTGTGAATTTTTGAGTACATTTTTGAAAAAATAGCCATGGTCGCTGTACCAGATGCCCTTCATTTAAACAAAACGGCGTTTATTTTACGGGTAGTATAACCGATTTTCCCCTCTAATTAAATAAAATGATTGACATTTTATCGCCTTTAAAATATTTCATTTCAGCCATAGAATTTTTGTTTTCCAATATAAATACGCTTGAAAAAATGATAGAAAAAACCTGTTGGATCATCTGGATGTTGAAAATTTTTATCACCATACCTAATCTCTTGAAAACCAACAACGATGACATGAAAGTTGAATGTACCTCCTCCTCCCTCCCCCCGCCACTTCTTGACTTGATTTCCTCTTTACGCTGTGAAATGGGCTATCTTTGAAAAAGAGTATTAAGAAAATTGTTTTCAAAAAACTTGTAAAATTAACGACGTATACTTTCATCTCGTCGTCTCATTTCTTAATCGCTTTAATTTCTCAAGTAGGGATTTATTCAGGAGCTCGTTTTTGTGAAAATGGCAAAAGCAGCGAGTATTGCGATACAAAATATTTACTTGAAGTATTTTAATATCTTTAAATCTTTAAAAGATATCTTCCATAAAAACAATTTCGTCTTCGTTCGCTCGTACAGGATTTTATGTTTTTGTTCTTCATTTTTAAGAGAAGAGTTGAGTTGACGATTTTTTTTTATTCGCGTTCAAGTCCAGTAAAGTATACTAAATTCGACAATATTTATTTAGTAAAAAGATTCGCCCGACACGACGGTATGTTTAGAGTTTCCGTTTTTCTTACGAAAATAATATTACATAAATGAAAATCAATTTTTAGTGCCCCAGTAACCGTACCCTTAATTTAGTAATATTTTTTTGGTCTATAGATAGCTGGTATTATTTCATTTCGCGTGAAAAAGTAAAGAGATTTTTTCATTGTGGTTCGTTTTTGAAAAATAAATTACATATAATAATAAAACCGTAACGAACTTGATTAAGGTAAATTTTATTGTCGGTATAATATCACGCACCATATTTACCACAGCCACAGCTGTTTTAAAAACAAGTCTTATCTTCGCTGATTATTTTGCATTGCAAAATAATTAATTACGTGGTATCCCTTACGTGTGTATTTATATTTAAACCAATGATAATTTAGAATCGCATTCGGTAGTCGGTAGACCGGTACGATCCATGAACGAAGTTGACGTGATTGAATTTACGAGTACTTGATAATCCCTATTTCGAGTGTAATCGTTTGATTTCTTGGTGTACCTAATACCTATGTATGCGGTAAAAATGAATGTGCAGTATGCAGTAGGTACATTATTGAATTAGGTTGCGACTGTTTAGCGACAAACGTGTATTCTTGCATACGTGATTATGGAAAAACCGCATTTGTAAAGGTTCCGGATATGGTATTCAAAAGAGTGAATGGTGAATGTCCGTTTAGAAATGTATTTGTGACTTATGAGTACGTATATATTGCGTCTTGAATGGGAATGGAAATATAGGTACATGAAACAATTTAATGCCAATTGCTCCAAATAACATTCATATTCCAAGGTTAAAATGTGACTGAACTCTTGTGTGGTGTATTTTTACCGGTAACGTTGCATTTATTTGCGCATTTAGTAATGAATATTGTTACCTGCCGGAATAATTGGTCGTCGTTGTGTGGACTGTGGCTGTGTGCAGTTCGAATATAGGGTACAACATAATACAGCGCAGGTGTGTAAGTAGTTCAGAGTAAATGAGTGTTTTGATCGCTTATTAATAGTTATTAATATGTACCTCGAGACTACGTAGTATAGGTAATGAAAGGAAAGTCGAAGGAACTTGAATAATTTTCGGTAGAGTTGGTAGTTGAAGGAAACCGAAAGAGCTTATAAGACAGTAAGGAGTCTACTTAAATGGAATTTAGAAATTGAAAGGGGGGGGGGGTTGAAATTTTCCTCAAGATTGTTATTTTTGGCGCAGTACTGCAGGTTTTTTGGTTTGCCATCATCGATGGTTATGTATTTCACTCCAAAGTATTACAAACATTAATTGCTGGGTCATGTTGTTTTTCGATTATGCCAAGTTACATGTTGGACTTCGACGAGAAAAAATGAATACTGCAAATATCATGATTTTACCTAGGCGGAGACTAAAAAAAATCGAAAGCGCGTTCAATAAGAAATCACCACCAGACGAAATTTGAAGCGAATTTTGAATGGAATGACGAAGCGAATTTCAACTTTTTCCCCTCATTTTTGATTGGCTCGGTCGTGTTGAGATGCATTTTTCATTTAGAAAAAAAAAAATAATGAAATTTTAAGAAAACCGTCTGTTTATTTTAGGAAGACGCCTGGAAAGTGTAAATGAGACCACAATCAACTCTAATGAGACGGAAACTTTGACTAAAATGAGCCGCTTGTAAGGTTCAGAAAATTCTTGGAAGTTCCAAAATGGATAAAAATTGGCACAACGCCAGCTCATTTAAGAGCTGGAAAATTTTCGGTAGCCGAATTTCAGATTGCCTACTTCAATTTAGATTTTTCATGTTTTTAAAAGGTATTCTTTTTGATGATTTGTCAACATTAGGAAAATAATCTCCGAAAAGTCTTACGCGATGAAGTATTTTCAATTTCCTTTCTGGACCGGAAATTTTCTGTTGGTTGGCATATATTTTCTCATTTTGAACTGAAAGAGCTTGTGATCAACATCCTGCAAGTATTTCAAAAAATTATTCATTAAAATCAGCGTGACTTCTAGGATGGGTCGGGAAGCTGAAATTTTCCAATGTCATATTTGGGTTTAAAAGGATAAAAACCACCCTCCGGCCTTGGAATAGAAAAAAGGGCGAGAAAACTTGAAAATTGCATTCAGTCTCGATTCAGCAGATTTTCCAAAATACCCAGTTTTCTGAAACTTTTCAGTCCAAGTTACTTCTCTAAAAAACAAAAAGGTGGGTTGTATTAATTTTGAATCCAATTAGGATTTTAAAAATGAAAATGAATTGAAAAAGTATCAATAATGAATGATATAAATACATATTTTTCGAATTCTTGAAGTCGCAGATCCTAGCTACCGTGAAGGTCGGAGGTCTGAAATTTTTGGCAGTTTCATTTGAGCCCATTTGGCCACTATTAATACCCCTACCTGCGGAATATAGCAAACTTGAATGGTTTTCTGATTCTTTATCAATTTATATGCGCATGATCTTGCAAGAAACTTTTACGTCATGAAATCTGAAATGATTCGAATTACTTATAGATATATGAATCACGAGCATTTTCTATTCGAATTGATTTTCTTAAAAAACGACATTAATTAACTTCTCAAAATGTAAGATAAATCAGTCAACTCAAACGTGAATAATTCTTCTATAGGTAGCCTACATGATACAATATGTACAGTGTACATCTACGTGACGCGACGCGACAAAATCGACCTTCGAGCCGAAAACAAGTTTTTGAGTTATGGGGGGTTAAAGTTTTTAGTCCAGTTCTGCTCATTTAGCGGAAGCGCTTGCGTTCTAATCACGTTCTCCGGCTAAACTGAGCTAAACATAGTCTTGGATAACGTTTCTTGTCTGTTTTGTGTGAACATCATTGGGTAAAATGGTTATTTACATTGAAACAGAAGGCTCAGTCGTGATTGCGCTCATTTTTTAAATTTTTTTAAAATTTTGTTCATTATTTCAATTTTGAAATCGATCTGGAGGCGAAAAAAAGCGTTCTACGAGAAATATACATCGAGCAAAGTTGCAGAGAATTAAATTTCCAAAAACCTATAAGAGGTTTATTTTTCTCAAAAATGCATAGTTTTTCCGTTTTTCTCAAAAAACAGAAATTTTATGGTAATCATCATGAGGTTTTTGTTTTTTGAGAAAAACGGAAAAACTATGCATTTTTGAGAAAAATGAACCTCTTATAGGTTTTTGGAAATTCAATTCTCTACAACTTTGTTCGTTGTATTTTTCTCGTAGAACGCTTTGTTTCGCCTCCAGATCGATTTAAAAGTTAAAATAATGAAAAAATCAAAAAAAAATCAAAAAAATCAAAAAAATGAGCTCACTTCTGACTGGATTACCCTGTATATGGAGCTATGCAAATCATAGGAACTTCTGGGTGGTTTTAAATGATTTTTGAATGTCCGAGTACCAAAAATCCGTCAAAAAGTGAAAAATGATTTTTTCGGCCCGAAGGTCGATTTTGTCGCGTCGCGTCACATATATGTCCTGTTGTATTTGCTCTCATCGCCTTGGGATAGTCGCGAGGGAAAACATGATTGCTGAGTGCAAAAATGAAACGGGAATCTATTCAGTGAGCATAAAGTTCAAAGTTACGGGAGTTTTTCTGTCACCTTGGAACGAAATATTGTCAAAGGGCTGAGTTTCTTCTTCCATACCAAATACAGGTCAGAATTGTGAACAGTTTTTGCGAAACGTTGGTATGAAAATTTTACATCTTCTCTCTTCAAGTGTACGGCTATAATTAAACATGGAAGTGAAAGGGAAAGCTCGAAAACTTTAAAAATTTGTGATATAATTAACTATGCCGAGGAAAAAAACGAGATGATGAGCGAGTGAGAACGAAATATTACTCGAAGGGAAGAGGAAGAGAAAAGGACCTTCGTTGAAAATGACGCGCCATGATTTCGAATTCTCGAGGGAGAATTTGATTAATTCGATAACGAAAAGCAAAATGACATGTCGGAAAATGGTCGGTGGTTGTTGGGAAAATAACGTGGCGTGCGGGTATTGTGTTGCGAAAACGTACCCGCGGCCGCGCTCGTTACCGCGGTAGGAAATTATTTAGAAAATGACTCGCCAACAACGTTGTTGGGAAATGAGGAAAAGGCGTCGAAATGATTTTTTGGCGCGTCAAAAAGTCGTGAATCGAGTTCGCCTTACTCGCTTACTCGCCGTGTAACAATTCCACTTCCGAGAGGGATTCTTTTTGCCGCAGCTAACATCGTGAGTTAGACTTACTTATCGTTTCGTGCAAAATTCGAATTTGGGGGTGTGGTGAGTGCGGGGTCAACAAAGGTGTATTATATTGGTTGCTATGTTACAAAATTGCGTTTAATTGTATTGGCATAAATGTGAACGAGGAAGTAGCGAAGTTGATTATTACATGCGTAAGTTACGTTGGTTTGGCTGTCGCGCCCGACGCGTTCGAGAACCTTGAGGTTTAAGTGAGAGAGATTGCATTTGCATGGTGGACCAAGCTACCAACACGAAGCAAGGGCAAAGGTGAGAATGGATGTGCGTAAAAACTATAAAATTACCGTATGTGTATTTTTTTTTTTTTTGAAAACAAAAAAATTGTGGCAACGAATTCTATCGAATGGAAAACATATCAAGGAATTTCATAGTGTATGTTTTTGTTTATGTACAGTGTGATCCAAAAGTCTCGATGCTATTAAAATACGAGTACGTTTTGACTGGGAAAATGTGTTTTTGCCGTTTTCAGTTGTTATATTTCAACAATACTCGTATTTTTGTTAATGCAGGTATTCATTAGAGGTAGTTTTTACAAATCGTCAATCGACATCAGAAGGTGAGAGAGAGTCATTGCTCCGAACGCGGTTTCGTTGATTTTTACTCAAATTCTGAGATATTTCAGCAACTGGTTTATGCAACTTTTGTCAACTTTGGCTCAATTTTATTAAAATTTCAGCAATATTCGTCAATTTTTTTGCCGATTTTGATGCTGAGTTCACAGTTTGTTGAGGAACGATATTCCAAAACGCCCTATGACTACTTTTTGAAATTTCCATTTTAACCTGGTAAATTGGCTATTTAGGCGAGTTTAACACTTTATTTAGGTGGATTTATAATATAGGAGTGTAGCTATACAATTCATCCACCAGATACCGCTAAAAAAAAATTCAATAAAAATGGACAAAGTGCATTTTGGAACATTATTTTTTTTTAAAACGCAATTCTAAAAAAAATGGACTAAGGGCATTTTGGAATATGGCTCCTCAGTTTTTCTATGATATTGTGTTTTTTTGCAAAGTTTTATTGCATTTTATTATTATTGGTTAATTTTTTTGTGGATTTCTAGCCACTCTAATCGATTTTCACGCCATCTAAAGAAATTTAAAAACTCGGGGGGGGGGGGGGGGGGGGTTGAAAAATCGAGCTGGAGGCTCCATAATCACCGGAAATAGTGGAATCCAGTTGAAAAAAGTCAGTAGCAGCTTCATAATTATTGAAAAATTTACATTTAGAAAAAAAACACGAATTACTGAAAACTGCCATTTTTAAATTTTCAAAAATTTTTCGATATCGAAGGATCAATTTGGCCAGCCTAAATTTAGGTATTGACAGTTGAATACCATATAATGTTCTTTCAAAAAATCGCACTCCTGTTCAAATAGTAGGCGGACACCTCGAGCGATTTCTTTGTTTCTTTGTTACCTACTTTTATCTGTATTATCTTCTTGATACGTATGTGCGTGCTGTTTACGCACTTTTTCTACGAAAACGAGTGACGTTTACGTAATAGGAAATTTTCTTACGTGTTTCAGGTACTTTTAAACGAGGTGGAAGAAAATGACGCCAGTAAGAAGAAGCTGAGCGAACGAAGTAACAGTTTCGCAGACGGGCGCGGTAACGCTTCGGCGAGCATTGGAAACGGTCACGATACCGCAAACGATAAGACCTTCTTGAATAATATATTGGGCGGTTGCGAAAAGGATAAAAAGAAGAAGAAAAGCAAACGCGAAAGCTTAGGCACAAATGGCGGTTCGCGTCGTCCGAAATTTAGCCATTCTATGAAAGTAAACACGGGCCCTCAATCGTCTTCGGCTCATTTATACAATGGTAATAATACGAACAACAACAGTAGCAACAACACCAGCAGTAGCAACAGCAGCAGCAACAACAACAACAACAACAACAACACCAGCAGCAGCACGACTGGCAGCAGCAACATCAGCAGTAGTAGCAGCAACAACAACACTAATAGCAACAGCAACATCAGCAGCAGCAGCAGCAGTTGCTCTAGCGCCAACGGCGTTCACTACAACGGCAGTAGTCGAAGTTTATCCAGAACCCATCAATCGTTCGCGTCCAGAATCAACAATTCCAAAACGGCCGCTCTACTCACCAGTTCCTCGAATATAGATATACCTATGGTTACTACTTATAATAAGCAGCCGATTATGACACCCGCGCTTCTACCTAGTTCGCAAAAAAGCGCCGAACTTCTTATGTTAGATTTAAGGGAGCAGAATAGTACGTGTAGTGCGAAATCAGATGATGCGACCGTGTCGCCAAAATCTTCTACGTTAGCTAGCGGTGCTGAAACGGAAAACGATATCGAGATGAAAATACTGGATACGAAAAACGGCAACAGTAATAGCGCCAATAACAATAACAACGATTCCGTGTATAATTATACGACTCACGCGTCTTTGGAAATAGGAGCTGGTAATACGGATGCATGTAAACAGTTCGACGATTGCAGTGAAGATAACGATAACGCAGCCGCCGTTATTTTTCCTTTACAGGTAAACATATTCAACTTGGTGCTGATTACGTTAGAATTTAAATATTCATTCGAATGCGCTGAAATACGACGTATGACGTATCAATGGTAGTGTGCGATTGTCGTTTTTTGCAAATTCGTTTCCGAATTGCTAAATTTCATCGTCTCGGGTGGATTAGCGGAATAACCGGGATAGTTAGGCAGTCATAGATGATCATTCGAGGAGACTGAAGAGCGGCGATGAGAGGGAAAGATTGAGTGTGATCCCCAACTAGCAGAAAAATTTTGAAACTAAGGAAGTCTAAATCAAAAGAGCATGCTAGAATACGTATATTGCCAGCCGAAATTTTCAAGTGCAGTTTTCGATATGACCAGACAACTGAAATTTGGTATGTGCCCTATTTTCACTGCCTCAAATCGATTAACGGCTTATTCGAACAGTTCATGGAGCCTCCAGCAGATTTATGAAAGTTTAAATTTCCATAGAATGTTACCCAAATGAAGTTGGAAAGCTCAAATTCAGTTAATACCCTTAGTTTCGACCATTTTGAACCAACTACAGGTGGTTTTGAGTCGTTTAATTGATTTCAGCAACTTTGGGCGATTCGAGTTTTCAGAAAAGAGCGCGGTTGACCGATTATGCAACATTTTTTCGGAATCGGTTTCTGCCAGTTGAGAGCTATACACAGTTCACATTTTCAATTTTTGGAATCGATAGAGAAATATAACTTACTTACGGTTCTGAATTGACAAAAATCGTTCTGAAAAAAAAAATTATGTGTTATCAGTCAAGTAGCTCAATAATAAACACCGATAACGTTTGTACGTGCTTACGAGTAAGTTAATTTGGACAGATTTTATGACGTTTTTTTTCGAAAACTGGAATTTCCGAAAAGTTACTGGAAGCTCCAAAACTGCGTAAAACCGCGTCCAGTCGATTCAGAACATTGAAATTAGAGTTACAAGTAAATTTCATTTGCGTTGAACTTTGTGGGAAATTCCAACTTTCAAAAATCTGCTCGTGGCTGCAGACTTGCTCTAAACGATTCTAAATCGTTTCCAATCGATTTTGGTGATCGGACATGGGAAAAATTATTGAAAATTTCGTAAAGAGGATAAAGGAGTTGCAACCCTACACCATTCCATTATAATTTTATCCTCGTAAATTCTTTAAAAAATGTACAAGAAAAACTAAGCGAAGCTTGAAAATTAAAATCATTTTCTTTGTGAAGAAATTTCAAAAATTCACTTTTAATTCGAAATTCAGCAGCTTCTAATCCAAATTCAGTGTTGAGAAGAAACGTGCTTTCAATGGCTGCTCCTCTTTTTCATCGAAAGAAAAGTGAAAGTTGAACGAATGTATTCGAGTTTGAAAAGCATCAGCAATACGTAACTACAAAATAGTTATGTTTTGTTTTTGAAATTTTCAAATCTCAAAAAAGCTCGACGAATGTTCCTTTTGGTATGAGAATTTTCTCTCAAGATCGGGTTTTCAACCTTATCGCTATTTTGACGTACAGAAAAAAAAATCATTTTTGCATCTGTAAAATACTTGGCTTTTGTTTGTGTGTTTTTTTTTCATCTCGCGTAAAGCCCCTGGGATAAAATAATGAAATGATACTGGGAAAATGTTTCGGTTGCGAAGTGGAAATCATTTTAATTTGGTGTATTTCGTTTGTGTAAATAAAGGAATTTTTGGAATTTTATTCGCGAGTGAACGAGTTAACATCGCGAGAATGTTTAAATACGAGAATATCTGTTAGCTTTTATCTTTACGTTCTGCCTGGCCCCCAATTAGCAGGTGATCCGTTTATGAATAATAATGTATAAGCAGAGAGAAGGAATTTTTAGTCGATGAAATCTCGATTTCAAAATTATGAAAAAAGAAAAAATAATTGAATACGTAAAATGGCGTCTTTGGTGGAAAAATATGACCTTTGCAGTTTATAGCCGCATTTAAATCAACCAATTACACGATTTTTTCATCTAATGACCTATAAAGTTATGCAGAAATGAATGGATTTTTATCAATTCGCAATTACATCGAAATTGACAATGGCGAGTTGTAGCGAGTAGGTGGCGGAAATTTCGTGAAAAAATAATATTGACGTCATTGTGAGAAATCTCGCGGAGATTTCGCATGATGATCGATATTGGATGTGGTTCTTGAAGCGTGTATACTACATAGGTACGGTACAATTGCACTGTGGTAGCGTTATTACTCGAGTCTTAACGTAATTTGGGATTCTTTTCGATAGCTCGGTTCGTTTAACGTCAACACGAACTAGGTACCATCTTGTACAAAACGAAATTAAAAAAGAAAAATTACCGCGCTCTGCACATATAGGGCATTGGTTATTGCACGTCTTCGGCGTGTTTTTTGGGACCTGCTGGTTGTCTTGTGTATTTCTTCTGTCATTAAAATAAACGAGTACGGTGGCTGTAAGTTATTGTCGGTGCTCCAAAATACGGTAAAAAATTAATGTCTCTGTGTTTTGTCTGAAGACTGGTGTAATTCCAGCGAAATTCTAAATTTATAAGAATTGTGGATCGGCGCGTTGATGGGAAACTCGCACCATGTACCATATGCACGTGCAGGGTGTCCCGTGAAACATCCGTCAGCCATGAAAAAACAAAAACATTGATACTGTAACGAACAAGATGCCTATCTTGAAATTTAAAGGGGCAGGGATTTTGGACATTTCAGAAATGATAATTTTTCATACATTTTGTGCAGTGTGTAACCGACTCCATCTCTAGATCTGTTTTGTGATTCTAAAGTAGTTCTTCGTGTAACTGCTTACAACAAACGAAACCATTGCGATAAAATTGCATTTATTCGACATTGAAGGGTTTATGAGGAAGTCTGTATCGGAAATTATCAAACAGCATCACCTATTAATGTTTCTCAAACCTAATCTGAAATATTCTGTGTAAGCTGTATTGATTTAAACAATTTTCGTGTCAAGTGAAATACGAGTTTTTCATTTAAAAATCAATTTTCCGCATTACGTCAAGTATAGGTACTTATTTTTCACTATGTTTGCTTTGTTTTCGAAGTTTATTGTTTTTGACTTTGAAGGTAATGTAGAATATGTTTCTGTTAATAAACGGAAGGTTGTTTTTTTTTTTTTTTTTTTCAAAAAAGAGATGGGCTGCGCAATTTTGAAAATTTGAACTACCTTTTACGAATAATTGTTCGAAAATTACAAGTATCGCGTATGAAATGAAAAAAAAATAAAACATCTTTAAATTTTCTGAAAAAGAAAAATGAAATGGAAATTTATTCGACATAGTAACACTTCTCTTGAGATTTGAGAATGTTCGTGGTTACTCAAATTTGAATTTTTTACCAGAATGATATTCAGGGCAGAAAGCCGAACATTTGACGTCATTACATTGAAAAAGTAACCAGATTTTTAGGCTACATTTTGAAAATTGAAAATGTTTCGGAATTTTGGTCTGAATGAGAAACCCTTGTGCTCTCGATGGATTGAGATTTCATTCTAAAAATTATACTGATTTCCAATGTAGGAGTCTTTTCAGAACTCTCATGTGCCTATACCAACCTACGTAATTATAGTTTAAATTGAAGCATCAATGCATCATCATAAACTTTTTAGTGGGGACTGAAGTTGAAATTAATTGTTTGAGCTGATATTTTCAGACTCATGTGCATTTTTTTTTTTTTTTTTTTTTTTAGTAAAAATGAACCGATTTAGCATGTTATTGAACGTAAAGTTTTTGATATTAGGTCAGCTGTCGATATCGTTATGTATTCGTTTTCGATGACTAATCGAGTTCGCGTTTTCTTTTTTCTTTTTTTGCAGTCTTCTGGTAGTGCTGCGGCGACAGCAGCGGCAACCTTATTGAATGGTAATGCCGAAAGATCGTCGATGCAGCGTGGAAATTCTCAAAAACCAGTAAATGGGTTGTCGGCCGATGAAAAAGAAGAAATTGATCACGTCATTTGTAATAACAACAATAACTCTGGTAAGTATTGTTCAACGATTTATTCAACATTATATATTTATTACGTAGGTAAAAACGTAGTCGTACGCATAAACTATATCTATAAGTACAGTAGGTAAGTTAAATATGCTAAAATTTATTTATACGTATACGTGAAAAGAAAAATAATAATAATGAAGAAGAAAGGAAAAGAAAAATACAAAACAAAGGTGAAACTTTCGGTTTACACTTTAAACTCTGTCTGTTAACTGTTTTATGCCTTTTTATTCATGGAGTAATTAACAGATCTTATCACTTTTTTCTCGTTTTTAACAGAGAGATATTTTGATGATAAAACGTTAACATTTTTTTCATCCTTCGAGTTCGCTGAAATTGCGTATCGAGTCAAGTGTGAATAAATTGAAGAATTTTTTTAAAATATTCTCTTTTTAAAATTTTTCAATCATTTTTCGACATGTTGTCGTGTAAATTGATTTTCAAAACTAGTGTCATATTTAATATCATTGTTTGCGTAACGACGACGCTTCGAACTCGAAGAGAAAATTTCGTTTGGAATTTCGTCTCAAAGAAGCGAATAGTGTCACAGTTTTTTTTTTCAATAGGTATTTCGATGTGTGTTTTTTCCCGTAGACAACACGATTCGTATTTGATTATCACTTTGGTAGTAAATTGAGTGTTTGTTTTTCTATACCTAGTATTGAAATTTGCGTCTTTTTCTTTCATTATTTTATATTTATTTTATTTTTCATGTTGCAAATATATTCACATGTTTTATTTTTTGCTTGTTTAACATGTGAGCTAACGATTATTTTATTTTATTTTATTTTTTTTTTGTTTTTTTTTCGCTTGTTTCCTTTACCTCTGTGCGCTTTTAACACTAATCTGCGATGCGGTTGCTGCTGCTGTCCGTAATGTAAAAATCGAATAACCAAAACCACCACAACCACCGTCACGATTTGCTACCAAAAAACACACATTCGCGCCACCAAAAAAATATGAAAAAAGTAGAAAATGACGAAGATAAACACTCGAAGAAGAAGAACAAAAAGAAACAAGCCCCTTGTTTGGAAAACGATAACGACAATAGTAACGGAACGTCTATATACGCAACATCCATAGACGAGCCTAAGACAATGACTTCCTTGCTGCAAAAGAGTGCGCAAAATTCTTCCACCAACAATTCAGCTTATAAATACCCGACCGAACCTTACTCTTTTACTCCTTGGCACGTTCCCGCTCCTAATTTAATTGTTACGCTGAGTAGTGGTAAGTATAAAGCACGTCTCTTCTACATACGATGTACCTAGACCTACAAATTTTAAGAAAACAATTACCTATAATGTACTATTTTTTTCCTGTTGTGTATATAAGATGTCGTTTAGGATTTGACAGGGGATGGTCAGGAGTAATGGTTGCCGATCAGACTTGCATCCTACATAAATATCTATTTGATTCAAAATGCTCAAAAATGCAAATTTTGAGGACAAAATTTTGGAAAAGATTTTTTTCCCAGCGTAACTTTTGAAGATAAATGAAAAACTCTGTTGGAGTATGACTCGTATTTTTTGTTGATAGTTGAAGTTCTCCAAAAAAAATCGGTTTTTGGGAGAAAAAAAGGTTCTACGAAAAAAAAAAAGATACATAAGTATAAACAAAAATGGTCGAATGCAGAACTGTAAGTGGTGAAAAAAACGATGGAAGTTTTGAAATTAAGTAGCTTTAAATTTGAGGTTCTAAAAAATTTCGACAATTGTGTCCGTTCTACTTTATATGTATGGGAATGTTTCAGGGAAAAACAGTACCAAAGATGTAAAGGTATTCCTCTGAGTAGATAATGTAGTCAAAATATCTCGATGGGCAATCCACTCTGCTGACTGTTCCTTGTTAAGAGTAGTGGAAAGGGTTACAATGGTAGCTTTTTGATAAGCAGGCATCTACCCTGCTACCTAGTACCTAGCTGTACGACGTAAGGGTTTCTTGTTGAGCAGTGCTTCTCGGCTAGTATTTGGAGAGCGTCTTGAGAATCGTGGTTGGAAAGGTGATGGAAAAACTATTAACCAGACATGTGGCTTGGAGGAAGTACTAGATTATTGTTTTGTATTTTCACGCATGCATGTTGTATGTATTAGTATAGTTGAACGAGAAAAGAGCGAAGAAAATAGAAAATGAACCCTTGGAGAATTGAAAAAAGCGATATTGAGGCCGCGCCGCCGTCTGTTCGATGTTCGGCGTGTGTCTGTGTCTGTGCAAAGGCGAGGTGAAAAGAAGACCTTCGGTAAAACTATATGTACGGTCTGCCTTATCGATCATGTACGCATACGTTAGTGGAATTTTGCGATAGTTGGGGAAAAGTTGCAGCCAGTATGGTATTGAAATACGTACGCATCGCATACCGTAACGAAGAAAAGTCTACTCGAGGCCAAGATATGTATACGCTAACGTTGGGCTTTATGCGCAGTTAGAGTCGTAAATTTTAAATTTATGTCTGCAAATGGTTGGAAATTTAATGCGAGAGCCGTCGGAAAAAGCCTAGTCTTGTACCACCATTCGAAATTACTATCGCATAAAATTAAACGTATACTTTAATGGTATAGACGAAAGACGCGAACAGGAGCACTGAGCTGGCGGAATGATGCTTGTACGATATTTTGGGGCAAATACGTTTTCCTTTTCGAATCGCGAATCCGTACTCGACTTATTGTAAAAATTACTCGTAGATACGCTAAATTTTTAATTCGTTCGAAAAGCGTAATTTTGTTGGTATTTATTGTCATAGTTCGATAAAGAATTTTTTGTTTGATAACCCCAAACCGGGTAACTTTTGTTGGTAAATTTTACATTTGTAATATTTGTCCGAATTTGTTTGCAAAAAGTTGCCCATTTCCGAAGCAACAACCCTGCATTCGTATTTACAGCGCGAGCAACGCTTTGAAAATATGCAAAAATAATAATTGACTGAAGCTTGTAGCCTATTAAACGACCGATTGTTTTGATAGTACATAAACGTTGTGATGGATTTTTTCCTTATTTATTCGAGGGATTTTTTCATACGAACAAAATTAACAATTCTCGATGGATTGAGTCGAAAATTTTTCGATTTCAGCAAGAACAATATTGTGGCGAGAATTCCGAGTAATTTTCAAGATTTGGCTATATTTGAGATTAATATGTAGATATGTGTAGGTATAAATATTATGGAATTTACTTATCTGAATTGGTTTGGTTTGTACGTTTTCTCACTTTGTGGCATTCTAAAAACAAAAGCTCATTTTTTGCGTTCTTTGTATTGAAACGAATACAGTGAAAAAATAAATAGGTAATGTACATCTACATACCTAATGTTCCCGAGTAAAAAATCCGAACTTCGGGGATTTAGTTCCTTGTTTCTAAAAGCGTCGAAAATTGCTGCGTCGCTAATTAAATCTGTGCAGATTAAGTTTTTGATATTCAGATACAGCATTTAAGCTTAATTAGAACTTGATTTGAATTTTCATAAGCACACTAGAATTTGGTTCTCCGAAAAGGCGTCGTCGGTCTTTATCGCGTTTAAAATAAAATGTAATGTATTTTCCAATCGATGATATAATTTAATTATTATTCCGGCTCGTAATAGATTCCTTGAACTTGAAGGCGGGGCAGCGTTGCCAATTTCTTCATTCACTATCACTACCTACTAAAAGTGAAATATTTGTGAGTTGTAGTGAAAGTACTCATTTCGTCTGCGTGATTTGAAATTATTTTTGGTTGGCAGGGTAATGTTCCTTTTTTGTTTTTATTTCGAAGTCTACCCGAGTTCGATAATATTTCGATTTTTAATACTAGGTATTATTATGGTCTACAGTACGTTTCGAAAGTCTCGAAGATCTGTAATAATTATATTAAACGTGTTATGAACTTATGATCGCTAGGATAAGTGTTACATTGCGCTGCGGTATTGAATTTTTTTCAAAAAGTGCTTTTAATGTCGATCAAAAAAATGTTAGACCTGTACCTTCAGAGTGCCCAAAATTCATAAAACTTTTTTTTTCGAAAATAAATTCATATGTATATTGCGCATTTTTTTCATCCCTCATGGAAAATCACTACGTAACTTTTTCGGCAAGTACTGTAGTCACTAGTAGCGCCAGCTAAGTCACTAATAATGTGACTCGGTAACTACTAGCGTCAGACCATTGGCTAGTAATGTCAATTCACTCGCTATGTAGCGTCGCTAGCTTCGCTACTAATTCTTAAGGAAACGCTACTAGTTTTTGGAAAACTAGTTATGTTTTGATTTTTTTTATGAGGAATGAATATGTTACGTTTTAAAGGCTGTTCAAACAGTCGATTCATTTTTTGAATCGATTCCTCAAGTTGGACTCAGTTGTGACTTGTGAGTGAATCCTGAAAACGCGGTGGGGCAAACTGAAAACACGTAGTCATCAAATTTCAATCGAATTCTTACCAAAATCGTTAACTCGAGTTTTTAAAATTTTCCCTTTATGAAAATGAAAATTTAGTAAATCTTCAATTTAATTTTGAGGTCTAGCTTCTTTCATTCGAAATTATCAGGTATTTTACTAAAGCAATTCGAACGTCAATTTTGAAACGAACGTTTTGCAGAAATTTTTCTATCCGCACGAAACAAACAAATCGAATTGGTGCAATAATCGAAGGTAATTTTTTTACAAAATTGGTTCCAACGAACCCTCAGGTGCGAGTGCGACTGCTTTTTAAAAATTAACTTTAAAAATAACACAATGGAACGCTTTAGTATAGAAATAAAACAATAAAATAGTACCCCTAAAACACTAACCAAGTTTAACTAACCAACCAACCAACTAAAACCGAAACGAAAAATAGGTAAGCTAAATTAATGAAAAATTATACTTTCCGACCGAATATACTTATTTTTATGCTGCCGTTGAAAATGAAATTTTTATTTTTATTCTAGAAGGCGATAACGAAAAATACGAGTAAAAATTACTATTTGGGACAAAAATATAGGTTATGGGTCTTTTGCATTTCGATAATTTCATTTACGAAAATAAAAATGAATAAATTATCGTTTACGAGGAAGTAGATTGTGTATCGCCGAGATATTTTTTTGCCTTATGACGAAAAGATGCAATAATTATCGTTTGGTTTGAGTTTTCATTTTTATTTTTCCGCCCACGGTATAGTTTATTATTTCAAAACGATTAAAAAATCGCGCTTTTGTGTATTTATTTTTCACTGAAAGCGCATTACGATTTCTTTTTTCCTCTTATTATTGCTGTGTACTCTTGAAAAAACACCTTTTGTCCAAGAAGTTTTCGAGCGTTTTTTTTTTTTTACCTCTGTTGTCGCGCGATATCGATACAAAGTAAAAGTGAACTGGAAAATGTTTTGATTAAAGAACTAGCGATTTTTTCCGCTTTGTTCGAGCCTTTACGTTAAACAAGCTTTAAAAAAGATAAAAGTCGAGTTCAAAGGCGAGAAGTGTGTTAGTAATGAAATTGGTTACCAAAATGTAAACTTTTCATTAGTCACAGTACGAGGTATATTTTTGCTCGGCTCGCGAGCAAAAAATTCTCTCGACTTTGTACTGATCGTACAATACGCCATTAAGGTAGTTTAATAAAGGCGCGGTATTTCTTCATAATTATAGGAGCGAGTAATTTTCCGTTTTAGTTTTTGTATTTTTTTGTACGCGGATGTTGATTTTCAAAGTGAAAGCTTCAATTCACTTTCGCAGACGGTGGAAAAAAATTGAAGATGAGGTTTAATAAAAATTTCTATTATTCGCGACGTGAAAACGTTTATTTTATCGGAGGAATTTGTTGAGATGGGTAAACGATGGTGGCTATGCAAGGTGCAAAGTGCGCGAGAAAGAAGTTGAAAATGTTATTATTTCATTACCGGTAGGCTACTCGCGGCGATGAATATTTTTAACGATACGGCTGAGAAACACTGCTTACACCACGATAATATCTCGGTGAACGATGAAGCGTGTATTCTTTTGTTGGAAAGTTTTCGTTTTTTCATCTTGCAATTATTGATATTGAAAGTGAAAAAAGAATACTGGTCCGTCCCGTGGTATGATTGAGCTTTTGCTAACCTTATTGCTGGAATCTCAACGTGCAAAGTGATATTTCTTCGTACTATGTATACTTCCTACTTGTTTTTCAGCTTTGAATTTTGTTACGTGCATTTTTTGCTCGAGTGTCGTATTTATGAAGGGGCTACAGAGCTTCGAAACTTTTTATTGCTTCACAATAATTAATGTAAAACAAGGATTGGTGAACAATTGAAACCCCTTATCTTGTAGGACTCGCTGAAATCTGAATTATTTATTATGTACTAGTAGGTACAAATTTTACCCATTAATTTTATTGAAGGTACGCGACACGATTGTTTTCAAATTTGGTGAATTTGTAATTCTATGTCAAAAAAATTTATGCACACTTTCACATTACTCATTGGGGACAAAATTGAACCAAAAAATTACCCACATTTGGTGACGTGAAAAAAGATGAGGTAGACTACCGAAATGCTGAATTTTTCACGTCTGTTAGCTTGTATTTTATTACCTTTACGAGTAGAATTGACAAACTACTGTGCTTCGTTTTCGACTCGCCTTATGCTACCTTTTGAACACGATGATTTCGCAGGTCGCGTCGCTCGTAAATTGAATTGCGTGAATTATCTGCGGTAATTCGTTCGCTTCGAAAACCTTGAACGAAAGGTTTCGTTTGATTAAAAAATTCGTCTATTGCATTTCCAAGAATATGATTTTAATTTGGAAATCGATTGTAATCGAATATGTGCCTACTAGGTGTAGGTGTAGGTATACCTGTACCTACCTACGTTTTGTGAAGGAATATTGACCGAGAGATGTTTTCAATATTGTGGTACTTTTTTGTGAGGGAAAAATCAAAGGATATTATTGTTGTGGTTCAGGTGCAAAATTGAAAAATAGGAGTAATTTTTTCCTCTTTTTTTTATATAAATATAGATTTAAACTTAGTCATTGTGGTGCCCATTTTAAGTATACGTAGTCATTGTGGTGCCCGGTTTTGGGCTTGTGGACAAGGTCTTTTTATATAAAACGATGCAGAATCGAGTGAAATGCACTCTAAGGTGAAAATTTTTTTTTGAGGCGGGCACCACAAGTACCAGTACGCGGGCACCACAATTACCATGAAAGACCCGGGCACCACAAGGTACTAGGTACGTGTATTCATATATTCAGTAGAAAACAAATTTGAGATATTTCGGCAAAGATACTTTTTTTGATTAGACTGTATTTTATTCATCTTATTGATTCAAAAAACCGTAAATCTGTGATTACGGGTTAGACCTTGGAAAGTGACTCGTATATTAGTCGTAAGAAAAAAAATTTAGCAAAATCAGAAGGGCCAACCTCATTTTTGGTTCGAGTTCATGCCTCATGCGGAATAAATCAAAAACTGTGCCTTTAGGTACTCACATTACTTTTCAGCACTTGTAGAGAAAGTTTAAAATTTTTGAAAAAATCTCAATCTTACTGAAGAGGTTTGCTAAGGTGCCTAGAAAATTTGAAAATGAACTGTCCAAAAGAAATAGGGGATCTTCTATCAGTAAGCTGTTCTTTCCAAAAACATGAGGTTTGATCAATTTGAAACCGACAAGTTGAGGCGATTCCCTTATAAGTTCACGAATAGATGTAATTTATATTAATACATACTGTGTATATGTGCAATCGGTTGACGTCGAGTTGAACAACGTGCTTTATTAGCGCAGCCATTTACGTGCAGTTGTAGTCATCTGTACTGTAAACGTGTACAATGTACTTGCACATATACTTACAATTTACGATTATGTCTACCGCTACTTGCACGTAAACGTACTCGTACTTATACGAGTATGTTCAATGTTCATTTTACGCAGACACACACGTTTGACCAATATATATTTCTAATAGCAAGCCTTCGGCGACCAGTCGACCGGCGGCGTGTGCTGCATGTTTCTCGCTCTTCTGTACCGAGAGTAATATTGATACACAGAAATACACTCTTGGCGTATCGTAGATTCAATAATAAACCCTTCTAAGTACGCGGAAAAACGCTATCTCTCACTTTGGATAGCGTTACATTGGTGATTGGTGCGATGCAATTTATTGTTATTTCAAGCGTATGTTGTTGTATGAGTAAGTATGTAAGTCGTTGTCGTCGTTGTTAAAAGGTCGATAGCAGGATATGTCGTTCATCGAGGTACTAACCAAAAACTCCCTTTATTTCCCCCTTTTTTCAAATTTTCAATCGAAACAAAAAACAATCAAACAATCGATCGGTAACTATATTTCGTTGGAAATTTTACACATTTTTTGGTAAATGTGTGAAAACCCCACTAAATTCCTGAATATCCACGTGGAAATGCTTATTTTTAAAACACGCCTAGTTTTTTTTTAACTGCCTTTTTTTTATTTTGTAGGTATATTTTTAGTTTATTAGAATTGATAATTATTTTGCTGCGTATTAGTTTATAACTTTTTTGTATCAATCTTTTGTTTAATAGACGTCGATGTTTTTCTGTTTTGATTCTAAGGTTCTAATATTGGATTTTATGTGGTTACAGAATCGATGGCTAACCTTGGACGTAACATTTGCACCAAAGATTCCCTCGATTCAAGGGTAGGTTTATGAGTTTTTTTTTCAATTTTATTTTTTAATGAAACTTGTAAATTAATTGCTATTAAGAGGACATATCGATGAAGTGTCGCCTAGATGAGACCCCATAGTCCTCACTTTTTTGTATGGGAGACTTGAGCTTTCCGAAACTTGTTTTCATCTTTCATCTTTACAAGGGTTGGTTTCATAACAAGAACGTGGCTAATCAATAGGTATAAAATTCTCTTACAGTCAGAATTTAATTCTGAAATTTGTTTTTCGTTACTTACCTTCGTCGATGATGAGAGAAAATAAATTCAAAATCAGTGTGATGTGAAATTACTAATTTTGTAATTTTGTAATTTCTAAAGATCACTCGTGTTGACATACGTACTCGTACTTTGGTAGATAAACTTATAGCAATGATCACAAGTGGATATGGGTAATAGGTATACGGCGTAGGATGAAGGTATAGTGTACATAGCTCATATAAACGATGTTGATTCACCAGGTAAACAGTTTAGCAAATAGTGTACCTAAATAAGCCAAGACCGATGACGGGAAAGCTATTTGATATACGAGTACCTACCTACGCGTGCTTTTCCTCAATTTTACTCGTATTCGTTTGACGAACTCATATTTCAGTTATTTCTTTAATTAAGTCTTCGCGTTACGATGCAATTGTTTTTGAGATTTATTCACGTGTATATTAAACGTTGGTATTTTGGTGTGTTTTCTTTTACAGAGATTATACGATGAAAATAGCGTGTTGAATTCCAACTATCCGTATTTGAGTAGTAATTCTGCTTCGATGAACCGAGACCGAGTGGATAACGTTTCAGAGAGAAAACACAAAATTCGAAAACCAAAGGTAAGTTGAGAAACGAAAAAAAAAAGAACGCAGATCCAACGTAGGTGTGATTTATTAGTATTTATTTATTTTTGGAATCCGCCACAGCCTTGCTAACTTTGAGTATTGGGTAGATAGATGGTTTACTGTGTATGTATTTCATTTTCTGTACCCTTACTACCTATAAACCCATACTTGTGTTCGAATATTGGGTTATTTCGATACCTACATTCGAATATGAGATTATTTTCAAGTTGACTAAACTACGCAGCGTTATTCTTGACTGTTGCAAATAAAAAGCGAAAAGGCTTCCGTCGTAAATATTTTCTGAACGGTAATTTGATTTTTCGAATGGCTGACAATTATTCTGGCGAAAAAAGGTTCTCATCGCGTTCTGTTGTTTCGAGAAATTCTAAATAATGCTCTACTATTTGTGTTTTTCATTTTGTTTCCATTTTTTTTTTTTTTTCAAGTTGATCACATATTTTGTGATAAAAAAACTCGTGTTCGCTAGAAGATATTTGCGACGAGAATCATATTGCGAGATGTTATCGTATCGTGGGTGCTTTAAATACGGATAACAAAATTTATTGAACCGTTGTTCAGGTACATACATGTGTCCCAAAACTTATTTATATATGTATGTAGATCTCTCTCTCCCCTCCCCTTCCCTCCCTGTGTGAAATAAGAATGTAAGGTATGTGTTTCGTTTTAGAATTTGAAAAGGAGAAATTTAAAGCACAAAAAATTAATTTTGCGTGATGAGCATTTTAAACTAGGGTGGTAGGTATTCCGAGGAAGGATTTTTTAATCTGTTTGTCACATTTCAGGCACAAATTACCTTTGTAATCAAAACAACATTGAAAAAATCGCCGCCGCGTTAAATTTTAGGTGCTGCATTTCAATTTTTGATTTTTGGTAAATTTTTTAAATTTCAAACTACTTAAACTATTTTCCATGAAAAAAATCAAGTACCTAATCTGATCTTATGTAGGTCATACTAGAAAAATGAAGACTCGTCTCTTATACCTACACTATTTTATTCTTTTCCACTTGGCTGCAAAAAGTCTAACTTATTGTAAAATTTGCTAAAAAGTCTTGTTTCTTGCCAAAAATGTCTAAAAGTAATGTCGTTTTTTGGTACAAGAATTTCGCTTTCTTGCTAAAAAAAAAATCTCGGTTTTTTTACGAAAAGTTTCGAAAAAAGTCTTGTTTTTTCGGAAAAAATTGCGAAAAAAATTAAAAAGTTCTCGCTTTTTACCGTTGTTTGCTAAAAATTGTTGAACAGATTTACGTAATCCGATCAAAGTTATGATTTCTCTGGTCTGGTCAAATTGGATCCGAAAATTGACACAAAAATGACTAAAATATCGATTTGTTCTTCACGTAATATGTAAAATATGCTGCTATTCGTCAATCTACATACAATAAGTTTCAAATGTGTCATTATTATTTTTATTTCTGATTTTTTTCCATAGCAGTCAGGTTGGATCTTTATGTACTCTTTTTTTTCAATTTGAAAAAAAAAAAAAGATAAAAAACGACCTTGCCCGAAAATAGTAACGGTATTCAGCGATGTATGAAAATTAAGTATCTCCGATTTGAAGAGGAGCATTATTTGGGATCGTTTCGCAGCGTATAGAATAATGGGCGGAAAAGGAGCATTCGTTATTTATTTGAATGTTACCGATTTACATGTTAAATTCACGGTTCCTGTATGTCAGTGCCTGTAACGTTGTACGACCTTTTTTTCGTTCTTAGTCTCTCTTATAAACTCTTTCAACTGGTATGATCGAAATTACATTATCCATCTATCCATAAGTGAGTACGTTTTACGTATAAACGTATACTATACCTAGACCTAGCAGTTTTGATATACTGCCAGTTGAAATATTAAAATGAAATTACTTCCCAAAACTATGTGGTACGACGATGCGACGCGACGTACCTCGTATCGTATCTTATCCAGCTACGTAATACGCTTATTCGAATTGGATAAGAATGTTCGTATTTTGAACACTTAGTCAACCTTGTGCGCGCATTTTGAAAATATTCGATCTTCCTGTTGAATGTTTCGCAGATACGAACGAAAGTAAAGTATATTAAACGAAGGTTCCTTCTTCAAACCGCTCCTCTTCACCCCTTCGTCGTAGGCACTGTCGCGTCAAATTCAGCCCTGCTCGACTTCCATTGTCGCCGAATTAATGAGTCATGCGAAAAAATTTAGGTCGTGTCGTCACAGTTATGAAATTTGAAGTTGGACGAACGACGATGCGGTGTGAGAAGGATTAAATACTAAATAGGCTTTATGGGGTTGAGTATTCGGCGTTTTTGTCCCTTACAAAGTTTCCCAGCCGAGATGGAGATGCCTTTTTTCCCGATGAGATTAAATTAAACTCGTGTGGTTTTAATGGGAATTCTTTCGTTGGTGTAGAAATATGTACTTGCTGTTGTCCAGTAAATGGGTAAATACAAATATGTAGGTAGGGTCTGTAACCTTTGGGAACAAATTGTTTTAACGAGAGGCGTTTTTATTCGTTTAATTCATTTGCTGTACCTACCTACTTTTGAAATCAAGTTTTCAGAATGTTTACAGAAAATTTAGGAATTCAAATTTCTCTACTTTGTTTTCGACTTACCTTATTTTTGTATGTCTTTGATGAAATTTAACCTGGCCTAGGCGGAAGGGGGGAAAGTGTAATATATGTATTATTTCACTCGAATTACAAATCGATCGTTGAATTGCCTTTTACAGCCCAATCGCGCGGATTTCATATTAATGCCTAGAACCATCTTATGTACTTATTTCGTGTAACTTAATAACTTATAAAATCGTAATTTCCTCGCAATTAATTCTAATTTTTCTGCGTTTTATTTTCATTCTAGAAACAAAACACCACTTCGGTACTTTCGGAAAACATCGAAGGATACTGCGGCGACAAATCGGTCGAATATTTAGTCGACTACATCGAGAATACGAAAGCTGGTGGCGGCGGAGGAAGCTGTAACGGCGGTGGCAATGGCACTGGTGGCGCTTTCGGCGAACTCGGCAACAGTTCGACCAGTAAAAGCGTAAAAAGTAAATCGGTTAGCAGCAGTTCGTCTCGTAACTGCGATAGAAGCGGTAAAAATGGCGGTAAAGCGGCTACCGACGACGATGTACGTAGTAACAAGAAACCTAGCCGAGCCAAAGATAGGCTGAAGAAAAGCACGAGCTTGGAAGATTTACGCCACAGTAGCAGTAAAACGAAGCAGCAACAGAATAAGAAACAGTCTTCGGTCGACGATAGTCATTATATCGGCAAAGAAAGCAGTTTGATAGAAACCGAGTCGATATCGCCAGTGGTCGCGCCGCCAGCTCCGGTATCCAATTCGACGCCGATCGATAGTCAAACGTCATCGTCGGATGATACGATATCGCACCAGCAACCGCCAGACCACCATCGCGAATTCGAAAATTTGCAACTGTTGCAAGAGCATCAGCATCAGCATCAACAGCAGCAGCAGCAGAATGTTGATCAACAGCTCGAGCATTCGCATAATTTATACTACGATAATCTAGATCACGTAGATGACGACAATTACACCGAAACGGAATTCCATTTAGTTACCAAAAAGCAACGTAAGAAGAAGCGAAGAAGTAAATCGCGTTCGTCGACGTTGGAGCACCAAAAACACCACAATCACCTGCACCACCATAGCAGCAGTCACCATAGCCACCAGCACCACGGTATTCACGACGCATCGGCGACGGCATCGGCCTCCTCGTCGTCGTTGTCGCACAACTTTTTACCGCATCATTATACGGATAAAAACGATAACGGCAATTTCGCCGCTTATCAGAATAGCAAACGTTCGACGCGCAGCTCCGAAAATCGTCACCGTAGTCGTAGAAAATCCGTATCGTCGGTGGTGCCTTCTGATAAAATATCCGATTCGGATTCGATACACTCGTTGCCGGTATCGTCGACGACGCCCAAGTGTAAGATCAAGAAGAAATCAACGTCCAGCGGTTGTACGCCGCAAGCGTCCTACGCGGATATCGCGAAATCGCCTCAGTGCAACAGTTCGACGACGCTTAACGGCGGCGACGCAAAATGGCACCGGTCGCTCAAACCGTTCTCCAATTCGCCGTCCTCCTCGTTGTCGTCGTCGTCCGCGTATTCGACGCAGAACACGTGCGGTTCGGTTACCACCGCGAGCTCGTTCGGTTCGTCTTCGGCCAGCTCGTCTTCGAATACCGGAGGTGATTCGCCCGAACATTCGGATAACTCTGAGCTGACGTGCGCGACCACCGTGCCGCCGTCCTCCTCCGTCGTCGTCGGCGTCGACAACGACAACGATAACGACCGAAGCTGTGATCTAAATTGTAGTAACGTGTCTTCGCCCGCGTTCAACGATAGCGCCGCCACGATAGTCGATGCGGCCTCCAGTACCAATCTGCTAATCGACGATAAAGATAGCGGATGCAGTAGCAGCGTCAACGATAGCGGTGCCAACGAAAGCACCGTGGACGTGGCCACCTCTACGCCGCCCAGACGTAAGAATAAATCGTCGACTAGGACGAAAAATACCAACGATAATAACGATACCAATAACAACGCTACCAACGTCGTCGTCGTCTGCTGTAACGGCAACGGTAACGGTGATTGTGATGGTGGCAGCGACGCTATCGATACTACTAAAATGCCAAAAGACTATCCCAATAATATTAGTAACAGTAACGCTAGTAATAATAATAATGTTAATAATAGTAGCAGTAATAGTAATAATAATAATAATAATAATAGTAATAATACTAATAATACTAAAGTTAAAAAGACTAGAAATAAAAAGAATAAGAACGCGAACGGCGGTGGCGGCGTCAACGTCAACGTCCACGGTAGCAGCGCTGTTGAAGGTGGTGGCGGTAACGTCGACGAAAACGATATCGCCAACGATAACCACGACGCAGCGGCGAAAACGTCCACGTCTAACGATCTATTCGTCGAATTCACTTTGAAATGCGCGGCAAACGCGTCCGCCACCATCACCACTACCAAATGCAGCGAAACGCAAACCGATCTAGAGACTGTCGAAGTGAATAACAACGCCTGTACCAGGTACCACCACCATCACCACCTCAACCACCATAATCTTAGTAATTCCAATGGCTGTAACGACGTCAGCGTCGAGGAGACTATCGTACTTAAATCTAGTTGTAGCAAAAGTAACGACGGCACCGTTTCTTCCGATGGTTCGCAATCGATGTCCTATGTCGATAAACTTTCACATTCGTTACCTATTCATGACGAGACTGGTCGGGCGAGCGTAACGCATGTTTTAAACGATCGTCGTTGCCCGAACAGCGGTGCTCCTGATGAAATCAACGTCGCTTTCAACGTCGACGACAACGTTTTATCGATGGGAGCAGATGATGCCGAGGCTGTCGAGGTTTCCAAGCAGAGGCAACTCGAAATTCAAAAAGAAATTATCGAACGCTCTTCGAAATACAACGTTACCGAAGTTATCCAATACGTTAATAAGAGTAAGTAACGAGTACTACATGTAACTTTTTCTCCCCGCGCTTTCTTCTCCTCTTCTTCGTCAATAGCTTTGTGTAGCGCGACTCGGAAATTTCATCCCGAGTTATGCGCTAATAGGGGAAATACGTACATATAGTACGTAACGTAGCATGTTACAGGGACAGCGAAAGGGATTGGCAGACGTGGTAGTTTTAAAAGAAAAGTTATAATAGCTTTTGGAAAAGTTGCGAAAGTAACACGAGCTTCTTTTTCTTCATAATTAATCGCCATACGTCGAAAAATGGTACTTTTTATTTTGACGGTCGGCGCGGCCTGAGTGTGATACGTGCCTCACACCTTTTTATCCAAACGTAGCGGCGGCGTTTCGGCGTGTTCGTGAAGTTTTTCTAATTTATCGAATGAAACTGGCCAGCATAAAAGCTCGCAAGAAGCAAATTTTAATGCGTTTGATCACGCGTTACACGACGCATTATTTTATCGAAGTAATTAAAAAAATTATACGTCGCGATAAACAATTCTCAATCCCAACATTATGTCGATTAAATTCGAGCAATTACTTATTAATCGTGGCGACGACGATAGGCTTCATTTGATTTTGCATAAATGTAGGTGTAGTACGTCCGTTTGGCAACACTGCTCTGGCGACGATTTTTTTGTCATAAAGAAAGGAAATTATTTCAAATCCGGTCGCCTTGTAGGTACATAGTAACAAGAAATACGACCACGATGGCGACGACTAAAAAATTTCAAAATGAAAAATGTTAGTTCTAAGAAATTTCCAATATTTCATATTTTCGGGTTGGCCAGAAATACCTAAAATTGTGATTAGATGTTGAACAAATACCTGACGAATTTTCGTACGCCTGTATTGTTCGGTTTGACCGGGCATTGAACGAGTATGAATTTTGCTTTATTGGAAATATTTGCCCGATCTGTCGACGTCTTCGCAAAAGTATTTTCAAATGAAATTGTGTTATACGTACCATACAATATTTAGAAGTATTGCAACCATGTGGGAGTTTGGAGTTCGAGGTATCGCAAATTCTTGACGTAAAATCAGCTACGATGACAAGACATGCATACCTCGTACCTCTACCTACCTATACAGCATTGTTAAAGTTGAGCAAAAAAAATTTCGAACCAATATCCTGCATGTGTATTATTGTGTGTCGAATTGTGAAAAAAATTCATTTCAACAGTAAACTAAAAGCGGACGAAAAAATAGGAGAGAAGACAGTGTGATATTTGAACATTTAGGCACTAGGTATCGTAGAATCCTTTTCAAGTAATTTAAAGTACATAAATCTATTTCTTGTTATAAATTTTTCCATTCTCATGAAACAACAGAAAGAAAATATCATTGCTCAATCCAGTTGAACAATTCTTCGTTTCCCTCTCCCGTTTTTTCTCAGCTAGAATATGATGCCAACGAATTTCCCCTGAAAAGAAGTAAAAAGGTGAAAAATCGAGGATTTTTTTCAAGCTGCAGTTTCATGTGGTCAAAATTGTTTTTTCATGTTGTTGACTTACTTGCTCCCTCTCCCCCTTCTCCCCATTCGTTCACTGAATGAACTGTACTTTTGAAAATTCGATCGCGTTTGAATTTTGAAAAAATACGTACAATGCAATCTACCACTTTTATATCTTCTTTTTCGAAGTTTTGAAACTCTGTTTTTAAGGATGTGGCAAGAGAAAAGTAAAGAAGGAGTGAAAAAAATTGCGAAAAAATATTTCTGCCAAAGCCAATAATTTCCTAAAATGGATAAGTTTTGCTTTGTAACAAAAATTCTGACTTTTTAGCAACATTACGAAAGATTCCCCTTTTTTTTCAAAAATTAACCGAAAGTCTTGCTTTTCTGCCAAAAATTGTTCACTTTACCTTCCATAAAGTCCAAATTTTTGCTTTTTCACAAATATTTTACTTTTAAGCAGAATTACTACAGATTTTCTCTTTTTACCAAAAATTATCCTGAACTCTCGCTTTTCTGCTAGAAAATACCAAAAAGTATCACTTCTTAGTTTCTTACCCAATAATTCCCCAAAAACTCCTACTTTTTGCTGAAATTGTCGAAGTGCGTAATATTCTCGCTTTTTAACGAAGGCTTTACCTTAGTTGCAGTTGCGAGTCTCACGATTTGCTAAAAAACGGCTTTTTGTCAGAAATTGTGAAAATTCTCACTTGATGGCCCAAAAGTGTCAAGAAATCTCGCTTTTTTATCAAAAAATTTCAAAGTAATGCAGCTATTTCAAAATCAGAACATTTCAATTTTGTCATGTTTTTTTTTGTTTTGACCCCGTTTTGTTACTTTTGTGGTTACTTTTTTATTGGAAAAAATTGAGTACTAGCCCCGGAAGATAAACTCGAAAAAATTTCCACGAATGACTGAACTTTTCCATTTACTCTATTGAACGTTGTATGTACCTACTACATAGGTACCTATGTACAATTATGATTATGTACTTTTGTGGGCGGATTTTTTTCTTGAATATCTTTGTCTCAAATCAAGCAGATGAAGAAGAGGAAAAAATATGAACATTATTCGTCGTTGTATTTGTATACCTAATTCCTTTGTATGTGAAAAAATGTAAGGTACTTACTATACACATACATACGTGTATTCAAAAGAAATCTAACCGTCATATTTTGCTTGTTTCCAGGTTGGAACGAAGTGATGAATTTAGCCTCTTCCAAAGTAACAAATATCAATAAGAAAGTTCAATATTACGCGAGTAAATGAAAGTGCGGAGACCGGCGACGGATCGTTAATAATTTGGCTGTTTGTACAGTATTTAAGTGTACTCGTTTAAAGACCTTTTTTCGTATTGATTACTACGTTACAAAATTATCGTAGCGTTTTGTTTTTCTTTTTTGAATTTTTTTCGTTTGTTGAATTGAAAGAAAAAAGAAAAAGAGAATTTTTCGTCTGCGCAAATTGTACAGATTAAGGTTTTCTTTTGCAAAATGTGCTGTCGTTCTTACGAAATTTGTCAAACGAATAGTATGCATATATTTTTTTAAGCTTTTACCTACCTTTAATTGCGTTTTTTTATTCGTTTTTCCTGTCTTCTTTTTATTTAATGGAAACAAATTTATGTATTTCGTTGAATAATCTACAAAAGAACTGAGAATTTTGTAATAAGTTTTTGTTTTGTCGTCTTCTCTCGATTATTATTTTCACATTAAAAAAATCAATACTTGGGGTTAACGTAACGAAAATATAAGATTATGTTTAGAATCCGGCGATAATACGGGTACGTGAATTGAAAATACGCTTAAAAATAACGCACACGACCGTAGTTTGAACTGAGAAAAATAAGTACGTATTATTACCTTTTCGTTGGTTTGTTTTTTTGTTTTTTACGTAATTTACCGAGTGAATTTTTTATCTTTCGAATTGTCGAGTATCGTGAATTCCAGTTTATTGTTGCTTTAATTATGTGGCAAATTACCAATGGTTTGTACGTGCTTCGAATTTCACGTTACTAGGCGTAGTAGTTTGTTAACCAAGGTGTATAGGTAGATGATAAATTACGGTCGTGGAAAAGAAAATTAAAATTCGCCTGGAAAATATTACACCGCCGATACCTAGGTATGGTTTTTATATGTTTGGAATTTTTGTGGTTAATTTGTTGTAACAGCGTATTTTTATATTGCTCATGATATTATTATTTTGAAAAATGAATAAAGCAAGGTATACTGTTGTAAAAAAATAAAAAAAAGGAAAAATGCAAATACTAACGTTTAAGCTGAGAATTAATATTTTAAATCATTGAAAACAATCGATGCATTTTTTCGTTTTTTTTTTCTTTTTCTCTCAAATTTAAAATTATTATATTTACCATTTTCGTCTTTCTTATAACATTATTGTATAAAATTGTATATTGTAATATTGTAAGTAGTATTTATTGGTAAATGTTTATTTTTGTTTTGTTAATTTATAAATTTGGAAAATCATTCTACGATGAGTTTTTTGTTAACGCTTAAAATTTCATTATCGCGTGGCCCCTGCAAACAATCGAACGAAAAAAAAAACGGTTATTATCGCGAATTCTCCATTGTACCTACGTGTTGTTTTTGATTTTTGAAATGATGAAAATTGAATTATTTTTTTGATGAATGATTTTTTTTTGTTTTGTGTTATGCTTCAAATATATTTCAGTGGTTATAGATGGTGCTGATTAATTTTGCTGTTTTTATTTTTCTAGTTGATTTATTGTTTTGTATGTGTACACTTTTCCTTTTTTTCCTGTATTTTCCAGGATGCTCCAATGTACAGGTACTTAGACTTACGTTGTCGTTTTCTGAGTGTAGTGAAAAAAGATGAAATGATGGAGTAATCAGTGCTTGAGTTCATTTAAATCGGTTATACTTTATACTTAGGTACACGAAAAAATAAATTTCAGGTGTAATGAATATGCCATTAACGAGTTTTGTTTTTGTTTGTTTTTTTGTTTTTTGTTTTGCATTATTCCTGCAAATCTATTCGAATGGTGTAAAAAAGATGGTTGTAGTGTGTAATTTTCAAGGTCGTGTGTAGTATTTCGTAAAATCAAGTTACCATGAATTTCATATCGATGTACTCGTAATATGTTTTTCTTCAAACATTCGTAATGTCTGTTTTATTGAGCTTTCAAATCATAAACCTCAAGAACCTATTATATCAAGCTGGAAAATAATCATGCTAAGTTAATTGGAATTGCTCTTTTTAGAAGATTGAAAATTTTTATAATTTGTGAATTTGTCCTTAAGATAATAAAAGAAAATCCTTAGCTCCGATTTTGACTAAAAAATTGTATTTTTGGAACGAACCTATTCCTCTACCTTCATAACCAAATTTTCAACTGCTCGAATTTATTTTCTTTCCAAAATTTGAGACCAACTGAAACGAAATTGCTCCATTCCTAGTCGCCTTGAAACCTTCAGGAAGATTTAGATTTTCCTGCATTAATTTCGAATGCTCTTATAGAGTTGCTGAAAATTCGATACCAGGTGAGAAAAATTGCTACTTGCACAAAATCAACCTCTGAAAATTAATTTCCGTCCATTTTCAGCCAGTTGACACTTCCAGAAAGTTTTGGATACTGTTGTTTTCAAATTTCTCTCAGACGGCCGACATGGAATATTTCGAATAAAACAGCTGCGAATTTGGTTTCAACCTAAAAATTATGGATTTATGGCTTATTATGAGAGACGAATGGGTCTACTAATAGGTTAGCTGAAAATGGCTAAATTTTATTTCGCTTTGGGAATTTGCGTAAGTTTTACTAAAAAAAGTGCCGCAATCCAAGAATTTCATATTTTTGCGTTTAAAAATTCGTTCATGTAGGTATACGGTAATTTATCCAGATTTCCTTCAAATTTTTTGCAATACTGAATGTTAGGGAAGGGGAGACGGAGAGTACTGCATATTGGAATATGCTTGTTTACATGCGTGAGGAAGATAGGTACTCGAGAAATGTGAACGCACGAGTATGCATCTCTCGGCAGTTAGGCCAGGCCGCCAGGCACATGAGATGAGCGCGAAGTGAAGTTTCAAAACATATCGTGCCTATTTTTTTCGTATTTATTCATGAAATATTCCACGTTTCCGTACCTTAAGCCATCGATTACTTGTTCAATTGGTAAAACTAGATCTGCGATTTTGGGACTGGTCAGTGGTCGTAAAAAAATCCTGCGATTTCGTAATTATTGTGATTGAAATTACGCGTAGCATTATTTCCAGTTTGGACAACGATGAAATTTAATAGGTACCCCAAAAAGGCTTTTATTCCTTTTGAATTTCCATTTTTTTTTATGTACTTACCTATTAATGGAGGCCTACTCGACTGTACATCTTTATTTTTTTAATCCTAGTCAATTTGGTCGATTTCGTTTGCTATACAAACTTACGAGTAAAAGTTATTATAACGAATGCTTATATACATACCTCATTAATTTTAAAACTGAGTTTACACTGTGATTGTATGTAAAAAGTCAAAGAAACTTCTATTTAAGTATTTAAGTACCTATGTAGATGTACGATATTAACGCGTTATGATTTTGAAATGAACGAAAATAGTTAATGGCGAGATTTTGAACGCTGCAAAAGAATACCCGAGAGATAAAAAATTATAGGTAAGGTATTTTACAAATCAAATTCGTAATAATTTTGTAATTTGTGTAAATAAATGCCATCGTAGGCTACCCTAACGTAACGTTAACGTTGAAATTCGTGTATACTTGGGATTAATTTATTGTAAGCGTGAAAATGAAAAAATTCCTGATTGGTGGTAGAAGAAATGACCACATTCAGTTACCTACCATTATTTTGTTTGTATGATTTTCTGTTATATGTACCTATTTGAAAATTTTGACGACTTTGGTCCGTTTTCTTTCATTACTCATTATTGTATGTACGTTGTATGTATGTATGTATGTATGTTTCTTAAAAACAATGTTTTTTTTTGTTTTTTTTTTTAAATTATTAATCGTTTAAACGCGTGAGTCTAATGTTGCTGTTGATAAAGTGACGTTAATTTTTTATTATTATTAATAATTTATTTACGTTTTGGAAAGGAATTTGAAAATGGATCTGTGTAAGATTATCTATTCGTTTTATGAATGAGGCAAAGGATGAGGTATCTTTGTTCGAATGAACCGGTATTGATATATTTTTTGCTGTAAAATGTTCTGTTCATCAATTACAAAGTCTTACTGCGGCCTTTCAAATGATTGATGAATTTTATAATGACCCTGCCTGGCAACGTTGATCGTTGCAAGTAGGTACCTATCACCTAACTAGGTACCTACCTAAGTGTAGGTACTGAAACTGAATTTTGTGGTATGAATGTGCATAAATGTATGGTGTTTTTATCGAATGTTTGTGTTATTTACGTCTACTAGCGTAATGTTTACGGTAGGTAGGTAGGTAGGTACTAGGTACCTATTTTTCAAAAAATTGATAAGTTTGGAGTAATAATTTAGATTTAAATGAAACTCCTGAATAACTAACCAGCGGTTTTTTTTTCAGAGTAGTCGAGGGCAATTTTTAAAAAAATATTGAAGTAGGTATTCTTATAAAATAAGTTGTTGGAGATACCGCTTTGCCATAATAGTAATTGTCGTGACTGATTTTATCGACTATTAGGTACCTACTCTTTGGTTGTTACTGTGAGTTGGTGTTGGAATGAAAGCCAGTTCGGTGCCGGGCAGGTTAATTTCGTATGTATTTTGAAATAATGTTTGTTAAATGTATTACATAACTGGAATTGTTATTTTACGAAAGAAATATACTATTCTGCATTGTAATTTTTGCTCTCGAATTATTCATCAATAATAAGCAGACTGTTGGACAATTTGATTGAATTGATTTTCGAATTCTCGATCACAATTTTTTCAGAGAATTTTAATGAAAGGTACCGACATCCGGAGAAAAAATTCAGCTGTCCAATCGGAAAATAGAGGGTTCTAAAGCGATTTGAATTTTCAAAATGTTCCAAAAAGTGCATTTAGCGTAAAAAAAAAACAAAACTGTAATATGTAGAAAAATGTGAGCGAGCAAGTGCAACTTTTTTGGAACCTTCTGCAGTGGTAAAATTTTAAATACTTAGGTACTTTATGCTACGTCTTGAGGCCTCCTCGCGACAGAAAATGTATATTTTAAGCACCAAATTTTCCAAAAAAAAACTTGAAAAATTTAATAGAGCATGCAGTCACAAATGTCACAATGTCAAGAAATTTTTACCTCATTTTGAGGCCCATTTTCAAAAAAATTGCAAAAAAGTGCGTAATTTTTCAAAAAGACGTAATTCTCTCAAATTGATCAGGTAAGCAAATATTGTAATAACATTTTTTGTTCGTCTTCTGGAGCACTATCTACAATTGAATTTTAACGGAAAATTTCCGGGACAGCCTGTAGGTTATTGGTACGAAAATGATACTTATTTTTTTAATTTCGTGCTTTTATGATTATGTGAAATTTCAACAGACAGTTCTTCCGTTTTCAGATAGTGAACTTGATAAGAAATAATCTGCCGGAATTATATTTTTACCCGTAGATAATAGAACTTGTTCATTTTTTAAAAAATTTTAAAACAAAAAAAAACTCAGATTCTCAAAATCAAAAATCCAAAACAATATTTTTTGTTACCTACCTATTTGGTAACAGTCTTTTTTTTAATAGATATTTTGATTTTGAGCAAATTTTAAATAGAATTTTTCGAAAAATTTTGTAGATAGGTAACTAAAAACTAAGAACAATTCCTGGAATTTTTTTAATTTTTCAACTCAAAATTTCAACTTGACTTGAGAAAAAAATTCAATTTTTTTGAAAAATATGATGTATTTAGGTACTTGAAAGAAAAGGAAAAGAGAAAAGAGAAAATATGACTGACAATAAATTGATTTGTGCGTAGGTAATATAGAAAAAAACTTACAACTAGGTAAGTACGTAAAATAAAATGTTAAAAAATAAATAGGTACCTACCAACTGCCTGGCAGTAAGTATGTACTCGAATAAATGCTCGATGAAAATTTATAATTAAATTACACGCACATAGTAGAATAGAAACGATACCCATATACTCAATAACGAAAAACTAGGCTGGATATTCGCCGTTTGGAGTTTCATTTTGCTTCTTATAAAGTTCCTGACGTTCCGCTTCAGCTCTTGCAGCTTCTAATTCAGCTGCAAGTTGGGCGTGTTGTTGAGCAATTTTTTCATATAATATGGCATGCTTACGTTTCGCTTCCGCAACAGATGGTGTTTCTTGTGGCTCGTATATTTGATTGTTTTTAGCGATCTGTTTATTTAAAACATGTTGTATACAACAATAAAACAACCAACTATACTCCGTACTCGGCCAATGGTTTACAAAATTCGATTATCTATTTTTGTGTGCTATAAAATAGGCATTTTATTTATGCCCGTTCTTTACAAATGCCGAAATTGATAACTCACTTTGTTAAATAATTTCAAATGACGAGATTTGGCAGCTGCTACGGCAGGCGTATCTTCGGCAGCAGGTATATTCAAAGTAGCGTGGAAACCTTCTTTATCGGCGGTATATTCCACGGTTCTGATTTCTTGCCTCGGATCCACATACGTGTATAAACCTTAAACAATTAATTATAGTAATTAAGCAGTTGACCTAGATAATAGATGCGAAATACGATACCCATTACGTATCAAGATTTTGGTGAATTGAAAAAATGCGAACTGTTTTACTTTCAGTTGAATAATCGTAATGCTACGTTAACGCAAAATTTTCGTAAGCATATTGTATAAGATTTAGGTACCTACCTAGACCTACCTACTTCACTTACCATCATCAGTATTTTCAATTTCATTCAAGTTTTAATCAAAATCCTATTCTAAATAACTTCGTGTAGTAGGTAGGTAAGTTTAAGTTGAAATCAAAAATTACCTACATGGGATTTCTCGTTATTGAAAATAAACACGATTATAAATTATTACGAGTACATATTATCGAGCGTGAATAGCCTACCTTTTACAATACCACTACCATCACCGTATTCTGCTCTGGTTCTATCTACATGGCCGGGATATCTTCCAGCAACGAAAGAGAAACTATACGGATGAGGTTCAGGCTCATAAGTTGTTCTTTCCTCCTCGTATTGTTGAGCCCATATCGCGCCAACAATCGTCAAAAATATTACCTACATGAAAACCAGGTTTTAAACACATTGCTAAATGCGTATTTCACTCATAGTACGGGCACATTTGAGAATAATCTTTATTACCTGGAAAAACATAACGAATTATTGAACACCGTATCAATATCAACGACGAACTTCACTAGTGAAAGTATTTCGAACCCAAGTCATATAAAGACCATGATGTGAGTATGTAGTGGGACATGGATCATTCCCCTCCAGCATTCTTTTGGATGTACAGATACTTCTACGTGGTTCTATGTACATTGAAGATAATGTCATGGTCAAAGCGTGCAAATAGTTATATAATATTGCTAAAAATAAGTTCGTTTCCGATGGAACTCTCCAACAGTTAGACATAGGAACCAGTAAACTTGAATAAATTAATTACTCATCCCGTAAAATTTATTCCAAAAATTTAAATCTACGTATAAAATAAATATTCACGTATATAAAAGAAAACAAGACCAAGTTTTCGTATAAAAATTTGATATCGATAAAATTAATCTTTTTAAAAAATTTGTTCGATTCGATACAAAATATACTTCACTGTTCGTAAGCTCATACTGACTTGATTCAATCATTATCA
Organism: Planococcus citri; assembly: GCF_950023065.1. Taxonomy (NCBI): domain Eukaryota; kingdom Metazoa; phylum Arthropoda; class Insecta; order Hemiptera; family Pseudococcidae; genus Planococcus; species Planococcus citri. The sequence goes on from NC_088677.1 coordinate 45,030,686, forward strand.
AAATGGTAAACTTACAAAAATATAAAAATAAAATGCAGCATTGATAATTATGCGAAAAAAAAGATAAATAGAAAAGAACGAAACAAAACAAACATAATGCCGCAAAGTAAATAATAGATATGAAAGTATCCAAGCGTTAAATTTCTTTGCTTAACGATAATTTTAAGTACAAACGAACGACCATTCGTCATCTACTAAAGCGATTAAATTACACGATTCAAAAAGAGAAATAAGTACGCCTATATGGAATTATGTTCGTAAAAAAAAAATAAAAAAATAAATATATCTATAAAAATGTAAAAAAATAAACTGGTAAAGAGTTTGAAAAATGGCAAGATCCTAGTATCTGTTTAAATTAAAATTAGGCTGCTTTCTGTTGTATTTGAGCCTGTATTTTCTCCAGCTCTGCTTGCATACGTTTCAGTTCAGCTTCTTTCTCTTTCAATATACGATCCTTCTCCGAAATAGATTCGGTAGTTCCGTTGGTTTTTTCATACTCCGGTAACGAACTGAAAATAATTAGACGAAAATCAGACCGATAATCAAATTATAATCAAGTTAACGCTGCAGCTGAGAGATGAACTCACGTTGTTCTCTTTGGTATAGGTGCACCTTTAGCCAGTCTTTCGGATCTATAATTTTCGTAATGTACCTCTTGAGTAACGTCTTGCATATCTTGCATATGAGTGCTGTAATTCATTACACAAATAACACAATATTAAATATACCAGGCCATACATAATTACATATAACAAACTTTCTATGCAAAACTTGAAGCCTAAACTGCGCCTAACTTACACTAGCATTGATCGTAACTTGATGAAATCGTTATGCTCCGGATTTTCAACTTCTACAACACCCCAGGGATAAACACGTCCGCGTACTTTTCTGTCTTTCACTTCGATCAAAGTATTAGCACCACAAACGGCAAACGGTACTGCTTCTTTCAGCTGACGTATCTACAGAATTTAGCGGAAACATTACGTCAACTACGAGTACTTCAATATACAAATAGCCAAGTGCAACAATAGCCGAGAGTACCTTTTCCTTGTAAACTTCATCTTCATCACTATCGCAGTCCGGTAAAGCATAAATTTTTATATTATTTTTTTCAATCTCCTCCATGACCTAATAAAACGATGTTAATTAATATTTTATTAAAGGTTCTCAAGATCCATAACTTTTCAGAACATACTTTCATTTTCAGTCTTAAAACTTCTTTCTTGGTTAAAGCATCGGACTTGGCGATGACAGGAACGATATTAACTTTATTATGAAGTTGTTTCATGAATTCTACGTCCAGAGGCTTCAGTCTGTGGAAGAATGATAGTAACTATTAAGATGAACGAATCATAAGATGATAATTCTTAATATTACACTTACCCATGGCCAAATGGTGAAATAAAATAGAAGCAGCAATGAACTCTGTTATCGGTAATATTCCTACGATTCAATCCGCTTTCATCTCTCAAGAACCTCTCAAATTGGTCATCGATGTATTGAATAATGGCACGAAAACTATTTCAAAATAACGATCATTTCTTCTAATTCGATACTGAAATATCGCAACAAGATTACATTTCTCATACCTATCGGAGTTGTCAATTCCATCGCCGTAGCCTGGGGTATCTACAACAGTCAATCTCAGCTTGACACCTTTTTCTTCAATTTCCACCGTAGATGCTTCAACTTTGACGGTTTTTTTGGTTTTTTCTGTAACACACAACTACAATTATACGCCTCTCCGTTTACTTCATGGACAATTGAAACAATTTAAAGATGAATACCGGCAGCGCTAGGAACAGTTCTTTCCGGATATATATCGGTATCGAATAAACTGTCAACGAGGGTAGACTTTCCCAAACCCGATTCGCCTACAACCATCAACGTAAATTCGAACCCTTTCTTGACTGATTTCCTGTGCACCTGATTCGGAAGATTGGCGAATCCCACGTATCCTGGTGTTTCCAAGCTGACAAACTGAAATCGTAGGAATGTTCTAAATTCATCTTGACACGTAGGTAATTAGTTTTACATGAAGGGTTTTTACTTACGCTTTTAACCGATTCAGAAGACATGGTGAACACAAAATGAAAACAATGTTCAAACGACTGAGATGAGTAATCAAACGACACTTGTGCGTTTACAAATTGGAATTACAAATTGCAGCGCACCTTTATATCACGCAATGACGAAATTGCATTACCACTTCATCGTACATTTAATTGGACTTTGATACAGATAAGAAATTATTGCTACAAAATATAATTTACAAATAATAATACCGAATGCGATTAGACACGATTTCTCGCGAAATGATTGAAGGCGGTGGCGGAAAACGAAACGAAGAACGAAACCACTAGTGATGGGCCGATTATTAATCGATTAATCGAATAATCGATTAATCGGCCTGAAAAATAATCGTTTGGCGATTATTTTTTCTTCTTCCGATTAATCGATTAATCGATTATTTTGAAAAAAATAATCGATCATGTTTTTATAGGGTATTTGGCGTAAATTTTATCACAATCTTGTGTTTTTTGGCGTTAAAATTGAAAAAGGATAATTTTCAAAACCGTGAAAACAGAAATATTGACCAATCCATCTTGTATTTTCATCATTTTCTCCAGAATAATCACATTTCTGTCATTCTCTGTTATTTCAACGGTCAATTAATTAACATTTTTACGTTTTTTTCAGCAATTTTGAACATTTTAATGTGATAAAAAAATAATCGAAAATCATCGATTTAATCGATTATTTTTTCACCGATTAATCGGAGTCGCGATTATTTTTTTGGCCGATTAATCGATTATCGATTATTTGAAATAATCGATTTTTGCCCAACACTAGAAACCACAGTTAACGGTATGATGACGACAGTCGTGAGATGATTATCGATAAGTCGAATATTCACATCGACGCTATAAGATCGATCATCGATGTGACTAAATGGTTTGTTGATCTCGATAAAAGTACGTGTTGCTTTTTTGCAAAAAAGTACGAGTATACCCTAGCTATGGTGTTTTCCAGTGTTTTTGGTGTTTAAATTTCAAGTAGTTCGTACATTTTTTATCCATTTTCTGAATAATGAAATGTGTAGACTTGAAGTAGAAACCACTTGAGCGGAGTTTTTCCTAATTAATCACATTTTTTCAAAATTCAAGACCACTTCAATTCACAACCAACTGATAAACGGTAGGTGATTATTGCTTTGAATCACTATGTCAATATAAAGTAGTGAATTAAATGATGGATTTGTCATTGAGTATTTGCAGGAGTAACTTGAAGCTGTGTTCTCTCTGCCTATCTAGAAAATGTCGCAAATTCTATCCGCAGCTAAAAGATCAGTATCGAAGAAGTCCGGCGTGAACTATGAAGATCTAGATGCAGTTCAAGATACTCGAAGAAATGAAGCTTTTTCAGAAGGGCCCGATTCCATTTCGCATATGGGACAAGAGTTAGAAATGAATTCGGTCTCCGTTGTCCCTGATGGTATAATAACATTACCGCTGATTTTACTGTATTTTTGCATATGACCTAGTGTGCTAATTTCATTTTGTAGATACGTTCACAGTATCTCAAGCCGTTAATGCATTCGGATTTGGGAAGTTTCAAGCAAAGCTTTCTTTATTTACTGGATTATGTTGGATGGCTGATAGTATGGAAATGACAATTTTGAGTATTTTATCCTTAGCTTTACATTGTGATTGGCATATATCTAGATATCAGCAAGCGCTAGCCACGACGGTAATAATTTTTCCAGTCTTGTACTTTTCGGCCAACTTGGTCTGAAATGATTTTTATTTATTCATTTAAAAAAAATTTTTTTAGGTTGTGTTTTTAGGTATGATGTTAAGCTCGACGTTTTGGGGATTTCTGAGTGATCGGTTCGGTCGCAAACAAGTATGAAAAATTACATATTTTCTGATGTTACCTATAGTATCACATGTTTGAAGGATATTCATGAATATGATGTGTTCCCAGGCTTTGTCTCTTTGCGCTGTATTATTATTTTACTATGGTTTACTGAGTTCCATTGCTCCAAATTATTTATGGGTCTTATTGTTACGAGGATTGGTTGGATTTGCAATTGGCTGCGTTCCGCAATCGTGAGTATTTCTGCGTTTGTTTGCGATTTATTGCCGTCTGTGTTTGATATGATTGTAATTTTTCCTAGAGTAACTTTGTACGCTGAGTTTTTACCTTCTAAGCAACGGGCTAAATGTGTTGTTCTGCTTGATGTAAGTTTTCGCTTGATTTTTTTTTTTAAAATTTTGATTGAGTTTGTTACGTACATGCAAATGCAGCTCAATTACGAATACATCTTGCTTTGTTTGAGTACCTATCACAAAGTGTTCATAATTTTTTTTAAAATTTTAGTGTTTCTGGGCTTTTGGCGCGTGTTTAGAAGTATTATTAGCTTTAGTGATCATGCCAACGTTGGGTTGGAGGTGGCTATTAGCTGCATCCACTGCGCCTTTATTTGCATTTGCTTGTATTTGTCCGGTACGTTTTTATATCTTTTGTTTTACGATTTATCGATATCTCGAAGTAATGAATGAAAATTTACAGTGGTTGCCGGAAAGTGCACGTTATCATGTTGCTAGTGGTCAACCTGACAAAGCTTTAGAGACATTGAAAAAAGTAGCCGCCGAAAATGGTAAACCGATGTTATTGGGGCGATTAGTTGTCGACGATACGGTCGTTACTGAACGAGGCTGTATCAAAGATTTACTCATTCCTCAACTCAGAGTGACTTCTATTTTATTATGGTTTATTTGGTACGTCAAATGAATTATTGGTGATGGGCTATGAATTATATTCGTACTATCAATTTTTAAACGTGTAAAAAATGCAGGACTGGTTGCGCATTTTGTTATTACGGAGTAGTTTTAATGACCACTGAATTATTCGAAGCATCTGAAACGTGTTCTAAAAATCAAGGTATATTTAAAGCTGTCGATACATGTTCCGCTGATTGCCGTAAATTGAACACGCAGGATTATATGGATCTGTTATGGACAACGTTGGCCGAATTTCCCGGTACGGAAACTTCATTATCATGCAATGTTGAAATCATCATTATATTAAATATTCAATTTTTCTTGTGTTAGGAATATTTGCTACGATTTTAGTCATCGAAAAATTTGGCCGTAAAAAAACGATGGCGTTGCAGTTTGTTATATTTGCAGCGTGTGTTTGTTTATTATTTATTTGCACGAAAAAGTAAGACATAATATAGCTCACAAAATCATATCAAAAATAATTCTAAGTGAACAATTTCTCTCATTTTTTTGTATTACGATTGCAGTCGAATTTTTCTAACGCTTGTTTTATTTATTGCTCGTGGCATAATCGCCGGCGTATTTCAAGCTGCATACGTCTACACTCCAGAAGTGAGTAATATTTTTTCATGTGCACAAGAGAAAGTAAATTGTAAAACATGAATCGTATTTAATGATTGATGTGTTACAGGTATATCCTACTCAGTTGAGAGCCATAGGTGTTGGTGCTTGCAGTACGATGGCAAGATTAGGAGCTATGATTACACCCTACATAGCACAGGTATGATTTTTCGATTTCAATTTTCAAATCTGTCCAATTTTCAAATGGATATATTTTGAAATTTCTAATCTGCAGGTATTGATGAAATCTTCCCTCGTGTTTGCGATGTCAATTTACAGTGCTGTAGCTCTGATGGCAGCTGTTTGTTGTATACTATTGCCAGTGGAAACTAAAGGTAAAGAAATGAAAGAAGGATTGTCAAAGAAATGAATCTTGTGATTTTTTTTTTAAATTAATAATTGTTGTGTTTTTGTACTTTTTTCGTTATACTTAACTTGACTTTCCTTTATCGCATTTTATAATTTGAGATAATTCAAATTTTAAACGAATCTTGAGTGCAATATATTTTGTAACGTGTAAGTAGTGAAAGTCAATTACTTCATGCAATTGTTCCTAAGTTAATCACTTGACCGCCGCTTGATCGGTACTACTCAGTTGTTGTACGTTAGTCTTAAAAATATTTTTATTTAATGACCATTTTTCTTTCAATATGTAAGTACTTAATAATCTGTTACGTTGTTTCAGCATTAATAATGTAATACCAAAGATCTTTATTTATTTAACAATTCTTTTTTGTAACTTAGCAGTATTTTCAATTTTAGATTTTTTTTATTCATTTTATTAAAAAATATATATATATTTTTTTTTGCATACATTTGTAAGTCACCTACTGATTTTATTTTGTAATGTATAGTGACGACATCTTGTTGGTAAAAGATCAGCTCTACATCTCTAAAACTCTTATGCCGTATTGTTTTGGCAAATTTTGTCAGTAATAATCGAAATAATTAGTCTGCGAAGTGTTTCAATTTCGGAATTATTTTAGGAGCCTTTTAACGGATACACCAAAACGTTTGTAGATTAGAGATTACAGTCAAATTCGTGGCTTCGGAATCAAGTCAAATGTCCATGATACGCAATTCGTGAAATTACATAAAACAAAATTGGAAAACCATCGCTTTATTTTATAAAATAATTAAATAAACCAAGAACTAGAAAACAGGAAAAAATTATTTACAAATGGGTAAAGTAACAAAATTTCTTGAGTTTTCAAAAATAAAATGAAAAATAATAACCACACAAACTACTGTCCACTTGAAATCGCAAATAAACGCAAATTAAGAAATATTTGCACAATAGAGAGGGATGAATTCACCAGTAATACTCCGCAATAGCACATGATTTGAATAAGCTAAAATTAAAATGAATACCTACTTATATAAAACAAAAGTTTCATAATAGCGATAGTAAGAAACATTGACTTAAAATTTTCATTTGGAAACATTTGATATGATGGGATAACATAACAGCATATATGTCGAAAAATACATATTATACATAAAAGCAGAAAAGGTTGTTCTTTATTGCAATAAAAACACTAACGTAAGTTGAAACGCCTTCAATTCTTGTACAGATAATTTACGAAAACGAGTATTACTTCTTCACTCAAAACATGATACTATTTATTTCACTAGAGATCGATTTTTAGCTTCACTATCGCAGTATGTTTCTTTATATTTTTTCACTTCTTCTAAATATTTAGCCCAAGCATCCGTGACTGGTGGTTTTTTCTCTTCTTCGTCATCTGCTTTGAGTTTTCTAACTTTGCCAACGGGCAAAGGTTTAATACACCTTCTTCTACCAACCATTGGAACTGGTTTAGGTTTCGTATCTTCTTTAGGTTGTATTTCTTTATCTGTAGTGTCCTTAGAGACGTTAGTAGATGGAGTTCGAGCAACAGATACTGCGATAGATGTGTTATCCGTAGACTGTGATGCTTTTTGCATTTTCTTAAACATTTCCAGAAAGCTGCCATCGTTGCGGAATACATTGGTGACTTTGTTATTTTCACTTCCTGTCACATCGTTGGAATCTTCAGATGATGAGGAAGGTGATCGACGACGACGACGAGAAGACATGGTTTACCGATAAGATCTGTAATTGAAACATTTTTTCAAAACATGAATTTCTTAGGTACATTTCGGTACGAATGCCGAATAGAACGTGCATTTCTGTCAGTTGAAAGAAAATCAGTATTCGTGAAAGTTGGGATGGAAATTTAATACACACTTCTTAAAACATTCTAAATTAGACAGCGGCGAATTCAAATGATGTAAGCAGGAGACATCATTTAAATTTCAGAACGCTGTAGTAAAAATCATTTTATTAAAGGGTAGGTGGGAAAATTTACCTTGATGAAAGATATCAGCTAATCAGATTCTATACAATAATCATTAGACAACAATTTTGAGCATTTATGAACAATTAAATCGGATACGCATGCCCACGATTTTTGATTAATTAAGTCGAAATAACTGCTTCAAAAAGTAATGAATTTTTCAACAACAAATTTGTTAGTTATCAAAATAAAATCCCATTCGCCAAATGATACGTCAGTGCAATAACATAAGGAAACTAAAACTTCTCTGAAGATACAGATGGTACCAAATGTGAAAAGAATTGCCTATTCCTATGCTTCAAGGCATTGCTTCAGAGTTTCATTTCGGACGTTTTTTTGTCTCAATAGTCAATTTATTGAATTTATTTTCACATTCTTCCGTCTGATGTGAGAAATACAATCACTGAAAAAATTAATTCATTTTATACGTTTTCAAAATGTGATTCCTTTTTTAAATACTTGTCTAAAATCATTTCGCAAACTTGAAAAATGAAAAATAGGATATACATTTTTTAGGTACCTACTTTTGAAAAAAGACAGCGGTATGGGTATACTCGTATCTACTACTCGTACTTCTCGTACTTACTTACCCATTAACGCTATACTCAGCATCCGCCATTGATGTTGTAACAACCCTTTCCATTCTTATCGATGAGAATTAATTAATGAAACGACCACTCATGAACTTATCGATGGCACGAATTTTTTGGAGCTCCCCCATTCACAGAAGTGAGGAGCTCATTGCAAAAGTAGCCCTTGTCACATGAACCTATGCAATCTCCAAAGCTCTCCCTTGAGCGTACCCAGTATCATGAATGTAAACTCTATAACGCAATTCCTCTCAGGGCTACTCAGGGTAGATCAACTTGACGGTCATTTCATCATTACAACACGATCTTCGCAGTTGGCAATAGGTGCAATCGAGTGAAACGGGTCTAAAAATTCATGTGACAAGGGCTACTTTTGCAATGAGCTCCTCAAGTGGTTTCAACTTTCAAGTTTGAACTATTGAGGGGCTAGGAAAGGAAAACAAAAATGCCGGGAAAAATTCAAAAAATAACTCAGCATTTTTTGAATTTATTTCATATTGATTTTGTCATGTTTCTAGAATTATTTCTCAAGATGATAGTGTTTCATTCTTGGAAATTTTTGAAAATTTATGCAGTATGAATTCAAATTTAAATCAGATCAAGTGGAAAGAATTCAAAAGTTTTGAAAAGTAGAACAACATTATATTTTTGATGCGAGAAATTGATTTTTACGCGGCCTCAACATTTCCAAATACTAGCCATAACTATACTTTTCGGGAAATCATCTTGATGAATAAAAATTCGAAAACTTCAAGTTTATTTCTAATATTTCATTCGATTCATTCGATAAAACTGGTAAAAAAAAACAATAATTTTTTAAAAATTCAAAAACTTTAACATTTCAGTTCAATAAATACATAGATAATTAGATATATAAAAACATGTGGAACGAATGATAGTTTTATAATTTTTGAATACACTTGCTCTCTTTTCAACTATTCTTTTTTTTCATTTTATTCTGCCTTCATTCGAAAATATTCCCGAATTCGGTGATTCTTTCTGAACCGAAGTAGGTACGTCCACCACAGGCTTAGAGTAGATATTGGCTCTTACAGTTTGCAATCAACAATTAGGCCATTTTTCAAAACACATTATGCACATTGAAATCAATTTCTTAAAAAAGTAAATCGGAGTTTGTTTCATTTGTATCGCTGATGACAGGCATCGTTGGAGCTGCACTCGAAGCTATTGGTTCTCCAGTTAATAAATCGTTGGTGATTGAAAAGGAATTCAAGTTCAAGATATCGGTATCGTCACCACCCAAAGTTAAGCTTTCAAAATTGCTCAAGACGTTTTCTGTTTTATTTTCGTTTTCATTCATTTCATTCATTTTCAAATTTTCTAGCTGCTCTAAGATGTCACCGCTGTTAGTGCCACCAAAATCGTTCGACATAGAAGTACCAGATGAATGGTGTGATTCGTTTAAATGATTTAAATTTGGTAAGTCATCATCGTCGTCATCATCTTCAAAATTATCCTGTAAAATTTACAAAATTTGTCAACTCATTTATTACTCATGACTGAGCAACTAGGTACCTATAGATAAATCTGTTCGTGTCATGGGACGGCGGACATCTACCTACCTGAGTAATATTATCATATTCTAAGGCAGATTTGGCCAGGTCAACTTCAATTGGAAAGAGTTTATTTTCATTCAAAATTTCTAAGATTTGCGTGTGATAATAAGCCAGGCTGGAAACGAATCTTTGCAGTTGCCAAACTACATCTTGAATGTGTTTATTGTCTAATAATTCCAATTTCACTAAAACGTCGGATCGTAAGTGCGCAAATCGATTTCTAGCATCTTGACGACAACGCAAAATTAATCTAGAAGCATTAATCAAAATTTAAAAGTAGGTACCGGATATGAATTTGTATACCTAAAGGAGAAAAAACTCATTTCCTTTAAACAAATTACCTATTCAAGTTTTAGTTATTTACCTATATTAATATTGCAAAATGTTAATGTTATTTACGTGAAATGTGAAAATATATAGTAAAAAATCCAAAGAGATCTCTGGAACCAATTTCATGAATATTGGTAAGTAGGTACCTATAGATCTACCTGTATTCATAATTTCCTGTATCAACACGATAGAGTATTTCTTGTAAACTGGCATATCCCAGTTCTTCGTCGTCCATTTCTTTTACTTTCAAGCAATAGGACAAGTATTCAAATTTGGCATCGGCGTATTTTTGAATTGTCAGCTTCGTATCAGGAATAGCTTTATTCAAATACGTACCCAAATCTGATAATACCTACGGTGAGAAAAAATTATTCACCTATCAACTTAAAAATTCCATTGATGTGGGCAAACAAACGTGAATATTTATGAAGGTAATTTACTGGCTTAATAGCTTTGATTGTTTGTATTCCGAGTTTTTCCATCTTTCTGTGATAATCACCGAATTGGCTGAATACTTCGCATGCTTGAGGATGTGGGTCCCTGACTCCAATATTAGCGAAACAATCTCCAAAAGCTGTACAGTAAAAATTAAAAATGTTAGACAACATCAAAAACAAGAACTCGTGTCGACTTGATTCTATTTGCTTTGATTTAAAAAAAAAACAACCTTTGTAAACTTTCAATATGGCGTAAAATGCTTTCATAACACGAGTAGCGTGTTCAACCAGGCCTCGGTATGTCGTTTCGATATTTTCCAATTCTTTCAGCTTTTGCACCAATGAATCGTTGCACAGAATAGCTCTGGACAAACCTAATGCGTCAGCAGTTTCTGTACTCATGTGTTCAACTAAACGATGTTTGACTTTTTTCAATATGATGTCTAATGATTTTCCTTGTTGAGGATCAGCATGTAGTTTATTATAACCTATATTCACTTCTTTCTAAATGTAAAAAGGAGCATGGTAAAATAGGAGACATTTTGCAAGATTTAAAATATGTAAAATACGTAATTTAAGTAGGCAAGTATGATTTTCTTACATCAGAATTTTGAATCAATTTGGCCACTTCAACTTTTGTTTTTCCTTTTACTGATTGTGCATTAATGCCTATTATTTCGTCGCCACTCTGCAATGTCCCATCCTTGGCAGTTGGCGAATTATCGAAAACCTAATTTTTTTAAATTTCGAAATTTTAAATCATAATTATTCATACCTATCTACTTATACTCATGTACTGTTGTATCTAACATCTTAATTACGATTAATAACAAAATGTTTTTTCTTTTTTTTTTGTTTTTGCTCTGTATAGTGACAAAACACATGATTAAATTTTTCTAAATACTTAACGAAAATATTCTCTATCAACATAATGGATACCTGGACGATGTATAAGCATGGACAATAAGGAGCTCCTCCTCCAATACTAATTCCGATTAAATTATTGTTGTCTTTCTTTATGGTAACATTTCCAGTTGTGACTTTCATGCCCCTAAAATTCATAGAACATAATAAATTTTGGTATCTTTATCAAGTAGGTTCCTATTACTTAAGATGTTGCAAAATAATAGGTAGGTGAATAAAAGAGACTTTGATTTGTACTTTACCTGCCTACTTTATTGTTGTAAATACATTAATTAGGTATTTTTCTTAATCAGAAGTAGATATTAAGTAGCAAAAATTATCAAGATGATAGGTGTAAGTATAGTAGGTGCATACCTACTTGAAACAATTTAATGTAATGAATAAATTTTTAACGTTTTTTTTAATCGCTTAAAACATGTAGGTATCTATGTACCCAAGTGCCTAACAATCTGTCAAGAACACTCGCCACCTTTAAATTACAGATATGTAATATACATACAACCTATCTTCAGTTCGCAATTCCGGATCATCAGTTGCTTGAGAAACATGCGAGTACTTAATGTTGGGGAAATCATCGTGCAAATAAAGCCTGGACATTGTTATTAAGAATGGAAAACGGAAAATAAAAATGCATGCATTAGGTGATATCTACACATAAAGCTTTGCAAAGAACAAATCTTCAAAATAATTAATACAATAACATAAGCAATTAAATCAATTAGAACACGACACGTTTACCATTGTGCTGCAATGAAAAGTTTAAACACACGTTAACTACTATATTATTTGGAGCTAGGGCAGCTGTTTATCTGTTCGAAAAAAAAGTGTGTTCTTCTAACCGTGAAAATCTACATACAGTATGTACTTAGGCTGTTAATGACAGCAAATCAGTTTATAAGCTCTAAGCTAAACTGTACTTGGGTAAAGTGGTACCTAGTTTATTTGCATTTCAATTGCGACTATAAAATTCTAAACGATACATATGCCTCTATTTTTTTTTTTTACAAAAATTATGAAGCGAGTCTTACGAATATAAACTTACAGTTTATCTTCCTCGAAATATTCATCTGACCAGTCCATTATTGAATAGTAACAAAACTACTTGATTTTAAACTTTTAATGCTCAATCTTTCACCGTTTAGCTATGGTCTGTATTACACAGAAGCGAGCCAGAAATAATAAAACGAAGCATTCAAACATATTAATTCCATCTGTTATCATCGTCACCATAAACGTTCTCGATACCTACACAAAAAGTAATCAATACTTCAACACTGCGTTGGTTCACGAGGTATAGTTTAGTCGATATATTCGGAAAACTCGCGAAGGAAAGTTAACATTCGGGTTTTCCTACATTCAAAATTCGAGCTTTTTTTTAATCAACATTTGCCTGTATAGTAATCATTTTATTGTTCTTATTCGTTTTCAGATCATTAATTGTCAGCGAATTCATTCCAGCTGCTAAAAATATTGAAAAGTTACCTATGTTTTTTTCTTTTCAAAACTTAACTGCTTATCTTCGACGGTAAAATTGCTGAACTATAATTTGTAATTTTTATCCATTACTTTTTAATTACAAAATGAATTTCAAAATGTTCAACGTTGAATTTGATTGCATATATAAATAGGTACGTTAACCACGGAGATGTGCTTCTAATAAAAAAAATTATTCATGAGTATTGACAAAACATAAGGGCGTTGGGTTTTAATTGTTTTCTACTTGTACCATGTAATTTAATATTACGAAACTCAAATACTGAAAGTTACTTATTAGTCATTTAGTCAATCTAAAGTCTCCCCAAAAACTAAATTTTTTACGTAAATGGGTTACGCAGCAATTAAATTGTTCATTTATTCATCGAATAACTACGTTTCCTTTCTTTTATTTTTATTCTGTCGAAGTCACGTAGTTTCAAAAGGAACGAGGTCACACAACAAGTTGAAAATTGGACAGATATTTATTGAAAGCTTTCAAAACAGAACAATGAATAGTAGGTAATTAACAATTTATCTGTATACACACAAACGAATAACGATACAAAAATTAAATGCTATTTTTCGTAGCAGAGATCTTATTCTTGGTTGGAATTGGCAATACGTTTAATTTAAAAAAAAAAAAAACATTAAATTTAAGGCATTTTAAAATTACAAGACTAGATATGCTTAATTCAACGTCGATATAGGAATGTCTCAAAAAAAGTATATAGTGGTAAGAAAACACCAATATTTAAAACATCAACAACAGAAAATGGTGAAACAATCAATAATTTTCAACATATATAAAATAATAAAAATACTGTTCAACAGGATACACATCAATTGAGTTTTTTAAAAAGCTAATAAAAAATATTTTGTTAAGAAATATAAAAGTAACTTGGTACAAAGAATTGAAAAATTAGAAAATTTGTTATAAAAATATTTGGCGATAAGTTTGATATAGTTTTCGACATAAACAAATAAAATATTTTTAATGACGTATAACTTCTTCGCTTAAATTATGAACGCCTTCGTGTTTATGATCAGGATATTTAATCATATCGATCCACTGCCTTAAACGTTCTCCTTTCGAATGGCATCCTAATTCCAGAGAACCTACGCATAAGTTATAGCATTGTTAAACGCAACATAAAATAGTGCTTCAAGAGAGATATGTAGCATTTAAAATTAAATATCACCTAAATAATCGTTACTTCTTCCGGGGTCTTTGTCCCAAACAGTGATGATAAGCGACTTTCTCGAGAGATCAGTTATTTTCGTATCGATAATAAATTCTTCGTTGTATACGGGATTCAAGTTTTTCCATTTAATACTAGTTTTGTATTTTGGCGAGGATCCTTCTGGAGACTTTAACCACCTGAGGAAATGAAAAAGCTAGAAAAAATGGCAGATATTCGAATACAAACTACTAAAATTGAAAAAATTATACGAACAACTTGACAAATGGGTCGGAATATCCGTTACTGTCCATAGGTATGAGATTAAAACACCGTACAACACCAACAATTAATGCTCGTTTTCTAGTCGAGTATAATAATGTCAAGGCAATCTGACCATTTGAGCCACATCCTTCTCCCCAAACTTCATCTTCCAAATCACCCTAATTTTTAACACATCCAATTCGTAAAAATTCTAATTTATATTTCATTATTTCTAAAATGTGAAACATTACCGGGATATGTTTTTCTAAATTAAGACATAAATCTCTAGTAACGCGAGGTTTCAACTTGTGTAGAGGAAATTTAGCTTCTCCTAAAAAATCATGACCGTATTTGTCGTCATCTAGAAACAGAAAGTTGATTAGAGAAACGCACGGGAAATTTTGGTTTCGGAATACATTAATAATCAAACCTAAAATAAGTATATGAAGAGACTGCGTTAAAATGTCATTATCAGTGATCCCGTAAAACGTCAAGGTTTCGTTGAATTCCGGATTCACAGTTTTATTTACTGTTCTCGTACGCAATCGATATGACTAAAAGATTCATCGAAAATAATTACTTTGAAAATACAAGAGAGATGGGCCGGATAATTCGAAATATGTACTTACTTTAGCCCCAACAGGTAATAAATTTAGTTTACAGAATGGATCCGAATGACCATTAATATCCATTGCTTTAAGTTTCTGTTAAAAAAAAATCAAGTGTGAAACTAATAAAAAAACAAGAACGTACTCATCAGGTGTTTTCAACTTTACCTTCGCACTGTGCAAAGAAATATGAAGGGAATTTGCATCAGGATCGTACTGAATGCTAAGTTCAATTGTGCCCATACTAGAATCTACTTTAGGAACCGAGTCGACCGATGAATCCTCTTCCGGATATTCTTCATTAGCATGATGACCTATTACGCCGCTCGATACGGAACTTTTATCAGATCCTGATAATTCACGATTATTAGATTCAAAACCAGACTCCGCATCACTGAAAAATGCTCGACATTATAAACATGATTATTTTTACTACAGCTGTTTAGAACGCGCCTCTTCCTCAAATTTTACGTAAGAACCAGAAGTAGGTACCAGTAATTCACAAAAATCTGAGGAACTGAACCACCCGATTCGGAACTTTGAGTACGACTAGAACCAGATTCAAAACTTTCTTCGCGAAGGTAAACGCGATCGTTGGGAAATTTATTTCTATTTCCTGTACAAAAAAATCACATAAAGATCGTGTCTCAGATGAAATATTCAAGCCCCAAGAAAGAAAATTAATATTACCGAAATTATGATTACTTTCTGAAATCGTAACTTTAGCCATTCTGGAACTCAGCGATGACGAACTGGCTGTACTGGGCGGAACATTCTTAGTACTCCCAGGAGATGTAGGAGAAACAGAACTGTTTGCCAGGCTGCCAAAAAATAAATTTGATTGAAAAAATAAAGCAGGTGAGTAACGGTTACATACCCAGATTATTTGCTCACTTGTATCTTGCCGGAGCTGATCGAGTCGTTCTGACATCATCTTCTGAACTACTTTCTTCTTCTTCTTTACCGGATTCTTTAGAAATGGACATTTTTTAAAAAAAAGTGATTTCAAAAAACAAATTGATGATCGTAAAATAACTGGTACATGGTATACTAACCCATTGTATTTGACCATAGAGGATCTCGTTCGCACATACGATAATTCATAGGGAACATATCGGTTTTCGGAGGTAACACATATTTCGGCATACTCTGAAAAAAAAAACAATTCAATCACATTTGGATCACTGCACCGTAAAATAAAACTTGAATAATATTTTAAAATGAATATATTTTTACTTTATAGAACCAGGCTCCAGATTTTTTCCACATTTCTCTCGTTTCGGCACATATTTTACATAACCAGATAGTTTCCCTCTGCTTGGCGCAGGTGGTTTCGATACCACATTTCGTGCAAACACACTGTTAACAATTTTAAAAACCGTTCATTTTAGTAATTAAAAAACAAGAAAATGTCGACATAGAATTTCAGTTTCGTACTTTTTTACAGTCATGACATATCATGCAAGCTGAGCCAAGAAATCCGAATTTGTCTCCGCAAAGTACGCATTGTTTCGTTCCAGTTCCTAGAGAATGTTTTTTCATGTTATCTAATCTTTCAACCAAACGCCTACGATGAAACAAAATTATTAGATCTTCGAATTCTGGGAAACTGATTAATGTTTCAACGCAAATACCCTATTCGTTCTTGTTCCTGCTTCTCCAATGCTTCTGCACGTTTTATCACAGATGATATGATCTCTTGTTCCGATTCGCTCAGTGGTTTTGGTTTGCAACCGTACTTCTCATATAATTCTGCTTTCACTGACCATCCGATACGTAGTCTGTAACCAATTAATCAATTTAGAAAATAAAACTCCTAATTAACTAAAATACAGTATTTCAACTAATATTACTTCGCTCTTAGCATCAATTGTCGATCATTAGGGCAAACCCAATTAATCAACGAATTATTGCTTCTATCGTCGGAAACACTTTTTGATCTACTGAACGTTTCTGGAATTGGACCCCTAAAATAAAATTTTATGCAAGAAATTCACGAATTATTAAAAAAATATTCAGCTTGATTTTAGTACTTTCTATACCTAAGCATTACTAAATCAACAATTTTAGGCGATTAGACTACTCCAACAATTGCCAAGCACCGCTACTTTTTCGAAAAAATTCATAAGTCAGAAGAAAAAAATATCAATTATGTCACAACATTAATTTCCAAGAACATAGGGGAAACGGATGAATTAATAAAAATTGCAAAAAAATCAAAAAATACTAAAGCTATACAATACAACTATTTATAATTAATGAAGGGAATGATTATAGCGCACTTTTTTGGTTTAGTAGGCTCAAATTCGTCCGCTTTTTTCGATTCTCTGTTACTAATTCTGGAGAAAAATCTTGCTCTGTAACTGGGTTTCTCTTTCTCCGGCGGTGGTTCGGTAACAGTCGGGCTAGAGAGAAAAATCAAATCAGTAGAAATTATCGCAATAAAAAAATTAAGTAATAAAATTGTTCTCTAACACATCTGGAACTATGAGCGGATAAAGCCCCTTTGGGCGACTTTTGACTGAATTGCTTTGCAGTTCGTTTTCTGTATTATTCATGATGGTAATGGTCGAGGTAAGAAGACAAGGGTTGAAAATGGTGTATCAATTCTTCATTTAATAAGCTGATATGAAAATTACTCCAGCGGGAAACCTGTAATCACCAGTATTATTACTATAATTATCAAAGACTTTGAAAATATTGTTACATTCCAAGAACTATTTCCTATCAAAGGTAACATATTTTACAAAGAACCTCGATCAATTGTGTAAAGATAATTATTCGGTTACGAATAAGGTACCAAGCAAATGATTCAATTCGTTTTTATTTCATTATTAAAAAATAATAATCTGATAAAACAATAAAAATGCATATTTTATCATATGAACCGAAGAATTTGGAGAAAATATAAAAACTTGTTGATATGGTTTGCTTACCGAACTCGGTGGTAATTATGGAAGCAACAGATCGATTTTCATGTTTCCGCAAAATTAGTGAAATTATGCAATATACGACGATAAGTAAGACAAAGACATGTTTCATTTGAATAGTATTCGTCGACAAAATAATTTAATTCCAACATTTTCAAATGACGACGACCAGATACGAATTCTACTTTTCATTACGTATTCTTATATCAACAATATATTTACACAAATTACGATTGTGATTGGTTGGTGATAAAATTTTAATAAGGACCACCTTACCCACCTCACTCGCTTTGGTCTTCCTTCTCATTTCATCATTTTATTTACACGATACATTTCTGTCTTTCAAATTTTTTCTCGCTTAAAAATTCAAACAATCGATACTGCCATGTAAATTTAAACTTCTTTTTTACGTAAGAAAGTTCAACACTATAATTTTGGTAACGCAACTTTCCACCTAAACTTGTCTTGTTTAAATTTTCATCAGTCATTATTTTCATTTCTGACGAAAATGTAAAATAAATTTTCCAGCTTCGAAGTTCAAACTATCAAAACTTTCGTCAAAGTTCACCCCACCACACCACCACTGCTTTAAATGTTTAGAATTTTCCGAATTTTCATTGGTCGGTGATAAGAAAATATCCTATCTATTATACCTATTATGTTATTCAACCAATCAGAATAGAGCAGAGTAGATGACCCGGTTGTTTTTTGTCTATGAATACAAAAATTAATTTTTTGTTTATCGTGGAAAGTTTGGTTGATTATTCCGAAGTTTCTTGTTCTTTTAACTTTTGTAATTTTAAGGATTATTAAATTGGATAATGGTGTATTCAGTTCTTTAAGTATCAATATTGTGAATACTTCAAGACTTGGTTATTATGGCTGTTAAAACTTACGGCGATAAACCTTTGAGTTTTCAGTTGGAAGAAAATGGCGAATTTTATTGCATCGGTTCCGAGGTAAGTTTTCCGTGAAATGAAACAGTTTCGGGTGTTTTCATTCGTATTTTTCAATTATAATTGATAACTATATGATGTTTAGGTTGGAAATTACCTTCGCCTCTTTCGAGGATCCTTGTATAAACGGTACCCTGGCATGTACCGGCGGACAATCACCAATGAAGAAAGAAAAAAGTTGATCGATTTAGGTACTACTTTTTCAACATTTCGAAAAATATTTGAGTATAATTTGTCATCTGCTATAATGAATTATTACCGTAGGTATTAGTCCACATTGCTTAGCATCTAGTGTTTCTCTTTTACGAGCATCTGAAATTGAAGATATCATCGAGGGTAATGATGAAAAATACAAATCAGTGTCCGTTCATTCTTCTGAACCATTTGTACCGAGGTATGTTCAGTTCCTAATTGTTTGAATAATGTTTGAATTCACATTTATAGTCATTAGTCAATACAACGATTAAATAATTACAGAGAAAGCAAGAATAAGAAGTCGATGACATGGGTTCCATCTATACCGAATAGTTCACATCTGGACGCTGTTCCTCAAGCGACACCCATCAATAGAAATAGAGTTAATCAGAAGAAAGTTCGAACGTTTCCTTTATGGTTTGTAGATGGTGAATTCTACTACGAAAAGCATACGTCATAAGCGCGATGGATTTTCTATAAATGTAGCATGTATTTGCATTTTGTACAGTTACGACGATACTGATCCAATGGTGGTGTTTGAAAATTCTTCGCAACCAGAAGTTTTAGTACCAATCAGATTGGATATGGAAGTAGAAGGTCAAAAATTAAGAGACACATTTACGTGGAATAAAAATGGTGGATACATTTCCAGTTACTGCGTTTGTAATGTAATCTGTTTTTGAAATTAATTTGCTACTTTTTTTGCGACTAGAAACAATTATAACGCCGGAACAATTCGCCGAAGTTTTATGCGATGATTTGGATTTAAACCCAACTACCTTCGTTCCAGCTATAGCACAAGCGATACGTCAACAAATAGATGCATTCCCTACGGATAACATTTTGGACGAACAATTTGATCAAAGAGTGATCATCAAGGTATTTTCATTATTTCAAATTGAACCTTCGATGTTCCTTTATCTTTAAATAACGTAAAATTATGTTTCTCCAGTTAAATATCCATGTCGGAAATACATCTTTAGTAGATCAAGTTGAATGGGACATGAGTGAAAAAGAGAATTCACCTGAAAAATTTGCTATGAAGTTATGCGCTGAGTTAGGATTAGGCGGAGAATTTGTAACTGCAATCGCATACTCAATTAGAGGACAGCTTAGCTGGCATCAAAGAACTTACGCATTCAGGTAAATATTCGTTTATTGCGAAACCTAATCGTCTTATAATGATACGAGTAAATTCTCATTTTTGTGAATATTTTAGTGAAGCGCCTTTACCTACTGTTGAAAGTCCGTTTAGACCACCGTCAGATTCTGACCAATGGTGTCCATTCTTGGAGACGTTAACTGATGCTGAAATGGAAAAGAAAATTCGAGATCAAGATCGTAATACGAGGTATTTGCCGTTTATCGTCGAAGTAAATTGTTTTCCTATTCAAACTAATTTATTTCGTTATGTTCTTTTAGGCGAATGCGACGGTTGGCTAATACAACTCCGGGGTGGTAATCTTGTTGTTATGGTTTCGCATTTATTTAAGAAATTTTTAAAAATGCTTATCATGTTTCTAAGTATAAGTATTTTATAAGTATTAACTGTAGTGAAATGTGAATTACAATTTTTTCATTTTTAAAAATTCATGCTTCTTCTTTTTTGAAAATATCTGTTTATAAAAGAAAACGAATCATTGGTTTAGTATCGTAAATCATGATTGAAACATTTCGCTGAATAAATTTACGTATTAGTGGTCTCCTAGTCCTAGGCTCATGAAATTCACGCTGAAAATGAATTAATTACTCCTTTCTCGCTTTTCATGACTTTTATACAGTGAAATGTTCAAGTTTTAATATAACGTTGACATATTGTATCATAGAATTTTCAATGCAACCTAAAATATAGAAACACATACTTCAGCATTCACCAATACTATATTAACATATCCAATTCAACAACAATTCAGCTTTGCATACGAAAAAATTACGTTTTACAATACTACATACATATATTTGAGACAGACAAACATGAACCTACGAAAAAAGTATTACATTTTTATGGTACGTTTAAACCAGAACAGCATTATATTGCTTTCACATCTATAATAAATACTGATACACGAATACTGAAAGCACCCATTTCAAACCCAGAGATACTATTTATAATCAAAAATGACAGAATTTATAATTGAACATTGTATTGCTTGATTATATTGCTTGCAATGACAAGACGTTGAATTTCCGAGGTACCTTCGTATATTTCGGTGATTCTGGCATCACGGTAATGACGTTCAGCAGGCATATCAGAAACATAACCCATACCGCCTAATATTTGAATACACTGATGAGAATTGAAAGTAGCTGCTTCAGATGCAGCCAATTTGGCCATGGCAGCTTCCTAAAATACGGAAGAGTATTAGAATATCATTTCACTATTTTCATTCGATAAAATAAATATGAAAACGTACCTTGGTGAATGGTTGCTTTTTATCCTTCAGGTAGGCCGCTCTCCAAGTCAGTAATCTTGCACTTTCGAGGCGTAAGGCCATATCGGCAATTTTACTCTGTGAATAGTAAACACAATCATACCAAATACCGTGTAATTAGAACGTTCAAAAAAATAAAATAAAATAACTCGACATAAAAGATGTGCAAGTGTACCTGAATAGCTTGTAATTTGAGTATACTGGCTCCGAATGCTTTTCTCTGGGAAGCATAATCTATAGCTACGTCTAACGAAGCTTGAGCAATACCTAAAGCCTGAGAAGCTATACCAATTCTACCAGCATCTATGAGTATGAAATTAGATCTACATTAGCACGACAGTAAGAAAAATAAATTTCTAAAATAATTACAAGAGTTATGCGTACCTAGCGTCATCATTGCTATTTTGAATCCCATCCCAGGTTCTCCTAAGATATTTTCCGCACTAACTGGACAGTCTTCGAAGTTTAATGTACATGTTGATGAGCCTCTGATACCTAATTTATCTTCTTTTTTTCCTAATGTTAAACCTGTACGAAAGAATAATTTTCGGTAAGCGAGTATCGACACCGATAAGTAGAAAATTTTACATATTTTTACCTGGACACGGTTTATTGATGAGAAAAGCACTAATTCCTTTATGTTTTTTCGATTTATCTGTAGTGGCAAAAACAACAGCTGCTTCTGATTCATAACCATTCGTAATCCAGCACTTGGCGCCGTTTAATACGTAATCACTACCTTTTAGAGTGGCTGTAGTAGATGCAGCGCCAGCATCACTACCATTACCTACGAAAAGAAATACGTAAATTTTCACGCGTTACGGAGTTTTTAAAAACACCTTTTTCATTACCTGGTTCGCTGAGAGCAAAACAGCCGATTTTTTGTCCATTGGTGAAGGGACGAATAAATTCTTCTTTTTGCTTGTCATTACCGAATTTATAAATAGGCCCTAAATAAAGTGAATTATTAACGCTCATAATAACTCCGGCGGACGCGCAACCACTAGTATCATAAGAAAAAAATTTTAAAATCATAAAAAAAATAATAAATAACGATAGATAGGTAAATGTTAAAAAATTGAAAAAATTCACGATTAAAAAAATTAAAATATATAGATTAGATTACGAAATGAAAAGTCTATAAAGTTATTTTGTAAATTGAGCGACGCGTTTAAGTCCAGGATTAAGGCCAGACGGTAGCGGTGGTCCATTTGCAGGATTTTCGTACGATAACATGACTTTAGGAGATGCAGAGCCGGTTTCCAAAAATAACCAAATTTTGTGAATTACACTGTTGATTATTTCACACCCGCACGCATAAGCACCTAAGAACAAATAAATTGGCAAAGTCCAGAAATATACGATCCAGTTGAAAGTTTCTTGAATAATTCGTTGAGAATCCATATCGAACAAAAAATGATTTTAAAACGAAAAAATTGTGTAAGTCGAACTTCGCGACAATAACTGCTCACTAACTAACGCACTGCCTCGACGAAAAACATACGTAGACTGAAACTGTTCCTAACTTTTAACGACAGCAGGCCTTTTCTGGCGATTTCTACCACAGAGAAGTGAACGAAATATCATGCCTAATAGATAAATATTTAGTAATACAAAGTAACATCGATAAGCTATCGGAAAGTGAGCAAAACAATTCTTGACAAAACTCAACAGTATAGACTTTTCAAGACATGCGATTGCATGATTTGATGAAATACATCCAAATCAAACACACCGTGAAATTTCTTCCATCGCAATAGCATAAGCTAAATAGTCTAAACCAGACCCGCCTAATTCTGAAGGAATTTCGACCGCTAACAATCCCAATTCTCCCATTTTTCTTATCTGAAAACGTATAATATTCAATTAGAAACATGCTCTTTTTTTTAATTATTACTTTCAATTTATCTTTGGATATTGTTTGAAAATCATGTAATGAAGGGAAACCCTGTAGATAACCCGTTAACCTTTCAATACATTACATGCTTTTAGAAGCACCTTATCGGATTATAAAATAAAATGCATGTGATATACCTGTTCGGCTGGAAATAGATGCTCTTTGTCGAATTTAGCGGCGTTTGGTTTCAATTCGCTTTCAGTAAAATCCCTACACATCTTGTAAAGCATTTGATGTGTTTCTGATAATGATGATATGGATGCGATACCTCTACAGGAGGACTTTTTCAAAGCGAAATTCATGCCTGAAAATAATTTACAATGCGTTAAAAATAACGTTGAAACAATTTTTACTATTTAAAAATCATATAAAATAGAGAAACATATCGAACAATTTTCAACTTACTTCTGAGTATCGTTGTCATTGTAAATGTCATTTTTCTTGAATTATACAAAAAAAACTGTAGCGGATTTGTCACAACAACCGTATCGTTGGTGAAAATTATTTAATTTTATATAGAAACGAATAAAATAAAATGAAATTACTAATTTCAATTTAAAAGAAGCCGGTTCACCGTGCGTTTCAACACCTTCGGACAGCAAATACGTTACTTGATTGATTAGATGTGGATCAAATCATCTGTTTCCGTATGGTTTCCGTACAACTAGCTCCGTTATCTGATTTTAGTCGCTAATTACGCGAATCAAGTTTGAGTTTGATGAAAACGTGAATCACTTCGCGAAATTAAACCAACAGTAAAACTTCTGCTAGAAGTACAATTTTAAAACACATTTTTACACCAATTTTTTTTTTAACGCTTCAAAATTTATTCAGTTTCTTTCTTGTGACAAATCCGATACAGAAATCGTGGGAAATGACGGTACATAGCCTATGTACGTGGTTGTCATATTATTTGCATCGCAGGTTTTTGATATTTTCGATTTCAAGGTTTTCATTGACCAGTTTTCACAGGGTCATTGCTCGTTGAATATCGAGTCAAGTTCAGTGATTGATAGACTAGGTATAGTTCGGGAAAATGTGCGTAGGACAGGTACCACTCTGGTGGATACAAATTGATTATAGATTTTTTTCCGTTTGGATATAATCAAATGTAGATCCTGTAGAGAAAAATGAAAAAATAAAAATATGCCTACATAATATCAATGCCATGCCTATCTATTTGAGAAGAAAATTCAATCGCAAAATCGGATGATTCTTCAACTGAACATTCAGTGCATTCGATTTCGAAGCATCCCACAACCGGTAATTTTTCGCACTCAAAAAAGGCAGGGCAGAAAAATTGGAATGCTGTGATCGCACTTCGCAGAAACGCAGCTGCATAAATAAAAATGAAAAATTGTTAATTTTAGTTTGCATAGTTTGCAACACACACACACACACATTCAAGTGTGTTTCATGTCACGACACTGAATTTCAGTGTTGCAAAAATCAAAATTGAATTTTTCTTTAAATTTTTCCATTAGGCATTTTTTTATCAAAAAAATTAAAAATGTGTAGGTAGATGATGGAAAATTTATAACAGTGTTATTCCAATTCCCCGAAGCTTTCATTTTTTTACTACTCAGTGAAACATTTTCAAAATGATCGGTAGTTTCTG
Source organism: Planococcus citri (assembly GCF_950023065.1). Lineage (NCBI taxonomy): Eukaryota > Metazoa > Arthropoda > Insecta > Hemiptera > Pseudococcidae > Planococcus > Planococcus citri. The sequence continues at coordinate 45,055,845 of NC_088677.1, forward strand.
TTTCCAATTCCCGAAAAATTAAAACCTCGGTAAATGAGGATGGGACTTGAACACAGTGATCAAGACGTATCTTCTTTGAAATAAACTTTGAAAGTTCAAAATTCAAATGGTCGTGTGCTATAGAATATCGCTATTTCTCAGCTTAGATCAACTTGGAACCAGAAATTTGGTCTTTGGCCTGAAAATGACAAAATCTTCATAATGTAGGTATACAGAAATTTACCCACTGCTTTTAATGCATTTTGAAATACTCGCGAAGTCAATAGGTATTTACAGTTGGGCTTCACTGAATACATTAGGGTTGTGTTATAGACGTTGTGTTATAGTTTGTTATTTCAGTTAGTTACTTGCTGTTAGCATATTATTTCGATCGGTATTTTTTTTTTGTTATAACAGTACCAAATTAAATTGGGTTATTCCATTCGCGTGAACATGTCTCGGAAACTTGTTCAAGATGACAAAGAACTATTATTGATATCGCAAATAGAACTGAAAAAATTACAGAGACAATATCGTATTATGGAAGGCGATAAGAATTCGTATGCCAGTGAAATAAAATGTTACTTGAATAAGCAAAGGTTTTTATTTGTTATATTTAACGTAGGCTACCTATACTTTCCTAATACAACTTTAATCGCACCCAGATGAGTAGTTTATAGTTTCTTAAAATCACTTACCTACTCGTAGGAAAATCATCGAAACTCTAGAAAAGGAAGAAAATGGGCTACTTTCAAAATTGCGAGCTGAAAAACCACTAAGTGTATCGGAATATGATACCGAATGGAATAGACAATTCAACGAATTATTGAAAACCTTCGAAAAATACGTATTTCTAATAAAACAAAAAAAGGATACAATCGCAAAACTCGAAACAAAAATAAAAAATTTTCAAAACGAAAGTAAAATTTTATTGTATTATGGCGATTCTAAAACAATACAAATGGATGAAAACATTGGAAAAGCAAACAAGCAACTCCATTTGCTACAAAATAAATTACATAATGTAAGTTTTCCAAAAGGACATCATTTAGCGTTTTTTTTTCAATTGACCGTGTATTTTCACGCGTTTATTCAGGAGACAATAAAGTATGACAAAGCATTAGCGGAAAATTTGGCCATCAGACAGGAAGTCGACGCTTTACTAAAGGGCAGATCAAGGTTCAACGACATTTATAAGAAATTAGTCATTAAATTAAACGCCGATAAAAAAAAATTACTCGCGTTAATGGAACAAGCTACCATTGCATGTGAACAAAGGTATATACCTACCTACTTTTATTTTAAAATGTTCTTTAATCGTTTAAATACTCACACAGGCACTGTTTTAATATTAGAGATGCAGCTGATGACAAACTGAAAACTACAATTAATAAAGATCAGCAAGAAATCATCACTCAAAAACATAAAATGAGGGAATTATACAGACAACTAGATCATTATATGCAACTAAAAGAATTTTTAAGCATTAAAGGTAAATTAGAAATGCGTGCCTATGGTACCTACTACCTAACATCAGGGACCTTCGTGATCAAGAAATATTGAATTTTATTATTATAAAATTTATTTCAGGTCAAAAACGGATCCTAGCTGATCTCGAACAAAAGGAAAACGCCAAAAAACAACAGAAAATAGAACAAATCGAAAAATATACTCAAAAACATAATTCTATTCTAGAACAAATAAAAGAATTTTGTGGCGAACACAATACCGAACGTTTACCAGCCATATTTTTAAAACAAGAAGAAGAAAATTTTGCTTTATTCAATTACGTCAATGAAATAAATAATGAAGTGAGTTCGTCTCGCCTTTAAAAATATTTTAAAATTTTGCGATGAAAAATATTTATGAAAATTGAGCTCAATATTTGTAAACATTTTCATTCCGGTAGATGGAATTACTACAAGATGAAATGGCTGTGTTGAATCGTGCCCTAGAAGAACAAAGAATGATTAGCACCTCTATCAAAAAAGAATGTTCTGAATCGATGGAATCCTTTCGGAAAGAACTCGTTGTAAAAAAAGAAAAAATTGAAGATGAAAAGAAAAGGCTCACCTCGGTGAATAGCATCCTAGAAATTATGTTCAAAGAAATGGAAAATTTATTTTCACTATTCAAGCGTGATAGTCCATCATTAATTCATTTGATAGGTAAGGATTTAATTTAAAATTCTCGTATTTATTTGAAATTACTTTTCAACAATAATATCCAAAGCAAGTCACAATCATTCAGAGTCATAAACTTGCACGCCATTCTTGTAGGTACATATACGTACATACGTTAGCGCCTTCAAAAACGTGAACTGAAATTTTATTAACGTGGTTCAATGAGAATTTCTCCGCTGAAATCTCCCAAGTAACGAATAGTGCCTATTGAGAAAGCATGATGCCTATAAGGAGGGCTATACTACCTACTTTTTTCGAGCCAACTTTTTTTTTAGGTGTGTATTGCTTTCCTCTTGAATTGGGCACCTATGTGTAGGAGAGAAATTAGTCAGCAAGAAGAAAAGCATTTCAACTTCAAACATTTCAAAAGTTATTCCAAGTATGTACTTATTGATAAAATCAATTCGAAACATTATTAAGTACGTAGATAAATGAATAAATGCTTCGGAAGTTCAGGCACTGAAATTATGAGTTTAAAATCTACGAGTGTAATGCTTTCTTATTGATTACGTATCTAATTATTGAATCAAAAGGAAAATAAATAAAATAATACAATAGGTATTTGATGATGAAATGTATCATGGAAAATTACTAAATCTAGCAGCTGCACGTGTGGAGATGATTGTTTATTGTGTTTTATCAAAATGTTGAGTTTTTCTCGCATTGATTTTTTTCATAACTAACGTTTGAGCAGTCATCACTTTGATAATAAAGTCAACTTATTAGAAATAATGTTCGTGTGACGGTCTCACAGTATACCTATCATATAAATACATATATAGGTAACCATAAGACTCGTAAATCGCAAACAAGTAGGTAAAGATATGAACACAATAATATAGTTCCTATAGGAAATGGGAATAAATGGTACATATTTGTACCTATATACAATTTATTCCTATACCTAGCATCAAAACTGAAAATGCCATCACCAAATAGGCCTATTAAATCAAGAAAATTTCAATTAAAAAAATCATTGCAATTGCAATAGATAATAAAACATGTTTCGAAAAGTTTATAAGTTTTGTTCAGCTGATTTTTTGTATAACGTCAAAATCGAAGGGAATCACACGATAGCTTATAGTTACCAGGTTTTGAAAATTCTTTCATTTTACATTGTGTGGTTCTTTGTTCTAGCAGTTTTGCGGTTGGAAAAAAGTTTTATTTGTACGGTTAGGTGTTTATTTGTTTACAGTTTTGTCAATTCAACATAAATGTGTTTCTTTGGTAATTCCCTATAGGTATACCTAATTCGTATAGAGTATCTATTGAAGAAATACATAAATTTTTATTTTTTTTTTGAAAAAAGAAAAAACTTTAATCAAATCAGACATTTAGCACAAGTGGGTACCTAAACCTATATATACTATTGGAGATTCAAGATGAAAATAATTTTTGGTTATATCTTTATTTTACTTTTGAGCGATTATAAACTTCCTCTTTTCCCTATCCCCCCCCCCCCATTGGCTCATGTTCTGCCACAGGCACGTGCTTGTATAGGTAGGTACGGTAGTTGCAGATAAATTATGCATACGACGCAAAATAATAAAGTAAAAATTACTTGTTTGTTCACATTGATTATTTTTTAAATTGATCACTAATTACCTATCGAATATTAGATTAGATACATTACATAAAGAACGAATGACCTATGCTGGGCTTCTTCAGAAAAATTCATAAGAAAATGAATCATTAAAATTTAAAATAAGTACCTAATCTATACAGACTTTCCACGTACTTCGATAGCAAACATCAACTAAACATGCACGATTGCACGCATTACTCATAGGTATCTAAACCTTACTCAGTTTAGAAAAAAATTTCCACAAAATAATATCGCTAATCAGATTTTAAAACGGGATTTTTTTTCGTCTACGGTTACGTATGCGACTCTTTTGCCTTTTTCCCGGTAATTTTCTGAAGTAAGATGGAGCAAATTCAAAATTCTGAAGAAATTGAAAATCATACTGGAGGTGGGTTTCAGACCATGCTCTCTCCATAAATCGCGTTCCCGTTCAAATCGAAGGTGGACAACTCGAGTGGTTCCCTTATGAGACTCTTCTACATTATATTGCGTATTACCCTGGGAGGTGCTTTGGATAAGATTGTAAACTGATTTTGATTAAGTACACCTTTTCTGCCATACCCACTTCATAATATAAAGGCTGTTTCAGCCTTGTTGTGTTGTGTGTTTTAATTGAATTTTGATATTTATGTGCTAAGAATTTTCCTGCTGTGAATTTTCCCTGCGATTAATTTTTGCGCTATGAAGTTCGCGCGATGAAATTTCCGGACCCCATAATTGTTTTGTTTCAGGAGAAAATCAGATTTCATCTCATAACGCTGATTTATTCTTGCAAATAATGGATAAAAAAGTTGAAGACTTTCTATGCGATTACAATTGTTCCACTTAAAGTTGAATGTATTCCGCTGTGGCTGTGGAAATGTTCATTCAATGAAGAGAGATACACAGAATAAACATAGATTTATAACAGAGAAATTAATAGATTAGGTAAGTAGGTACCTTATTATTAACTAGGTACTCAATCAAAAAATAATTGGACAACATTCAAAATGTATTTTCATTTTTTAGGTATTATTAAATTTAATAACGCATCACAAGAATAATGTAATTGGAAAAGAAGAGTCCGTTTTGTTGGAAATATCATCTTTATAGCTTAATTCAAACGCTAGTTACATTGCATTTTTCAATTCATTAATTGTATTTTCAATAAAAATCAGTTTTTCATTATTGTCAATCATTTGCAAGGCATGTTTTCTTTTCCAGTAGGTAACATAATTTTTGAAAAATATTATCGCAGGCTTGTTTCATCTAAAATTTTAAATAATGGTATGACTATCGAATAGGTAGGTATGAAAAAAGTCACTAATAATGATACGACCAAACAAATAAATCAGGTACATATTAATCTTAAAAAATATATCATATAGGTAGGTACATTACAAAATGTTATGACTTGATATGCCTAAGTATTGCCTAGGCAGTACGCACCACGCAAACGTATAGGACAAACCATTAGAATTAAAGATCGTAGCATATTGTATTTTATTTACATATATATTTTCCGAAGTGGTGACATTTGCTTGAGACTTTTTTTGATTCAATTTTTCGTTACATTCATTGAGATCGTTGGTTTTATTCAGATAATCTTTTTTGAGCTCCAAAGATTTATTACGTTGCTGATTGAGCGAGTTCATTTTCATCTAAAATGCAGAGCAAAATCCAAGTCGGTAATTTTTTATTGAATGAAAAATGCCTGCATACGTCACATACGTGCCGTAGCCTACTTATATACTTTCAAACTTTTAAGTAATGTAATTGAGTATGTAATCGTTCACTTTCAAGTATGTTATTTGCAATAAACATAGGTAGGTAGCTAGGTACATATTATTTTTCTGCTAAAAAGTTTGAAAAATATCAAAATTATATTCACGTGATATGGTTGCAAGGAATGGACCCGCAATGTTTCATGCCACTTTCAAGTTTTTCCAAACATTCAATTTGTTTCTTCGCGGCGAGTATAAGTATCATGTTTACATTTTTTTTTTTTTTTTTTTTTTGAAATGCTGTTTCGACTAGAATTTTCTCCTAAATCCTTTAACGTTTATTCTTATTTTCCTGCATTTAATCAGCATAAAGTTCATGAATTTGAAAATAATGAGAACATTAATTTTTTTAATATACCCATCAATAAAATTCAAATTCAAGTGCAGATGAGTGTGCATAAGAGAATATAACAAATCTGAGGTCTCTGTGGCGATTTTTTAACGGTGCGAAAAAAATTATTAAAATTTTAACCATCGAAAAACGTAGTATTGCAATTTTTCACATCATTCAGAAAATCTTCTTGCTTTTTCCTCAATTCTATCCATTTATTTGTCATTTCTGTATTATAAAATTCCACTTCCTTTTCTCTTTCATCTAGGTAATTTTTTCTTCGCATTAATCAATTCCAAGTAAGTTTGTATATGTACATGTAATGAACAGAAAGAAGAGGCGATTTCCATTACGGAAAAGTTCTGTAATGAATAAAGTACAAGATACTCATTTGGTATTTTTTTGTTGAAAATTGAAAACAATAAAATGAAAAATAATGATGGATACTTTGCCAAATCCACAGATTCGTACTTATTCGTAAATCTTATTTTTTCGGTTTGAAACAATTACTTCAAAACGTTTGTTCCTTTGTTCATTGTTGACTAAAAATATTTTAAATTGGAGAAATTAAAACGTTTGTTCATAATAAATTTCCAAGTATAATGTCAACTGACTAATACATGATATAAATAAATGAAAAAATAAGCAAGTAAATTGGTACCTATAATATTTACAAGCAGGTAGTACCTGTACGGCTATACCTACTACAATACTGCATATTATATTGTAGTAATTCTACGCCACATTTCAATTTTTTAAAACAAAAAAAAACATTTTTTCCTCGCCAATTTAATTTAATAATTTTGGTATTCGGTAGGTATTTATACTGAAAGCAAATTAAATCATTGATTAAATAAACTAAATAAAATAAAATAAAATATAATATGAGTCTTGTTTCACTACTTGCATTTCCACAATGGCTCAAACTCAAAGCGTTGAGTAAAAGACCAATAACAACGCAGTCGCGCCGATAACTACCCTACGAACAAGCACAGCTTTTTTTGAACGGCGGCGCGGAGCTTCTCTTTTTCCCTGTGGGCTGTTAGATTGTTCTATCGAATCTAATCGAATCGAATAATTAAGACAAGAAGTGTAGCCGATGAACGTTTCCAGAATTTTCTCGCATCTTTGCAGTTATCAGTGTTGCTACATCAAAAAATGTGTGAAACAAAATTGTAAAATTTTTTTTATACTTCAAATTTTTCGTTGTTTCTGAAGAAAATTCTGAGCTGTAAAGTGTTGTTGAATAATTTTTTGGCGTTGAAAAAAAATTTATCAATTTGAATTTTATTTAATTCGCATGAAGTTTAGTTCATACCGCATCAATTATCGTTATCGTATTCGTCGTTCGGTAACTACTGATCAATAAAAGAGAATAACACTGAATATCCGCACTTTCATTCATTGTGTTTTTGCCAATATCATCTGTAATCAGAATTTCGCCTCAGCAATTTTGAATTTCCAACATTTCCAAATTTCAGCTCAAACGTCTGGTCGAATATTGTTTTTGTCGAGTTTTATTGAATTCTTAAGTTGATGTGTAATTTCGAGGTTTCGTGATTGATGCTATCGCTTCTTTTTAAACTTCTTTGCTCCATAAATTTCTAGTTCTAGTGATACGCTTCTGTGATAAGAATTACTCCGAAGTTCGAATCTTAAAATCTTGAAGTAAGTACATGATTTACATAATTTACATGTTGAACAGTATGTATTTTCACACCCGATGTTGTAGAAATGTCAGTTTTACGTTCTGTTTCGTTCTTAGTTGTGTGTTTTATAGATAGATGTTCATAAATGTTTGAGACTTATTTTCCGTTTATTAAACTAATGAAATATTAACTTATTCTTTTGTAGAAAGTATGAACGTAACACCGGGCTTGGTTAGCAGTCCTCTGGTCGTTCAACAATCCTCTTTGTTATATCAACCTCAGCCATCGATACCAGGAATATTTGAGTCTCAGCAAGCCTTCGCTATGCAGTCTCAATGGAACAACAATAATAACAACAACAACAATTCCAGTAATAACAATAACTTGTACAACTCTCATCAGTTACCATTACAAATGTCACAGTATTACAATGTATTTCCTGAAGTGCCATCTACTAAGACATCTTGGACTTTTCCGAATGGCTGTGTTACTTCCAATATAGTCAGGTAAATTGAAATTTTGAGAACACGCAATATTTATTTTTGTGATTGCAATGATTCTACCGCATTGTTTTTCTCGCAGATTTACGGGTTCTCCAGCACCAACCTACCCAGTTGGAAGTGTTTTCAATTTTAGTCCCAAACAAAATACATCTTTTCCAACGAAACGGAAATCTTTAGTTCCCGAGAACGAAGAGTAAGTATATCCAACAGTTATTCATCCATATTGCCAGCGTTGGTCTTGTAAATTGTAGATGATACTATTTCATGAATTTCATTATGTTCGCTTTTTTAGACAGCCCAATAAAATATTCATAACCGAGGAAAAAATGGCTGCTAGGATGAGCGGTATGCATATTAGTAACGATTTTATATCTCATAGTAGGCCTACTCAGAATTATACTGAAGCAAGAGTAAGTTACTGAAGTTCATTTCCATGTGATGGCATGATTATGTGCAAATTAAAGTGTAATTTATTATTCCTACAGATCAGTGAAAAAGATATGGATGATGAATTACCGGATTGTGCTAGTTCAAAAAATTCTCAGCCACAGTTAGTCATATGCGATGAGTTGAAAAATTTGAGTAAAGATATCGATAGCATTGTCCCAGAACCTTTAATTCCAATGTAAGTAAAGAAGTATCGTGTTTGATTTACTCGCGTGCTTAGTGAAAATTTACCTAATTTTGTATTCGCTGTAAAAATCTAGATTTTGATGTTCAATTTGAAATTTTTATTTCAGTGAAAAGCCTACTACTGCCTTAGTATTATGGAGACCACCAATGTCATACCTGAATGTTGTCAGAATTACGCCTGAAGAAAAATACCCTCAACGTTCTTCCGTTATAATCACAGATATCACCGACAGACCAGATTTAGACAATAATAATATCAACGCAGTCAATTTGAATACATTGAGTAGTGGTACTGTGGAGTAAGTGTAATCAATTTGTTGTCGAATTCATTTTGAATAATGTTTTCTTAGCCGTATGTACTAAATCATCGTGTATTTTCAGACTCCCTCAAGAAGATGTTGAGATCATGGAAACGTGAAATTTTTCATTTATTTAAGAATCGTATAAAATATCGCATTTCGCGCTCACGCGACTCACAACTAGAAAAAATGCTACCAACAGTTTCAGTTTGTGTGGAAGACAGCTAGTTTCTTATTCGTGGTTCTTAATTTTTATTTGCGTGTGATTGATGTAATTATGTCCGACTTTGCCGAAACACGAATTTTTATAGTTTTTTTTGTATGATTTGTTCCTTCATATGTACCTCTGTTATATTTGTAAATTCTTCATACTTGTAAATATCAGCGTAAGCTAATCGAAAATGTTTCGTATCGTATGTATGAATAAAATATTCGTCTATGATTATTCGTAATTACGTTTTTTTTTCATGGGTAATTCAGTGAAATTTATTTTTAAATAATCAAATCAATAGCCCATCTTTTTGCGAGGTGCGAAGAGAAGGATTTTTTGAAACAATACTAGTAACAGGTAAAGCAGTAAAGTTATCCCCAATCTGCAGAAAAAAGTAACTCCGCACGGTTACTCGCTATTGCATTCAAAGGAAAAACTCAAGAGAAAAATTGATTGTTTATCACAAAACTGTATAGATACAAAATTGATGATGCCGTAACATCGAATAACCCAAATAAATTACAGCAATATTCAACTTCGAATAATTACATTGAATAAAAAATATAGGACTACCATTAAGATTTCATGTAATAAAATATGATTATTAAAAAATTAAAAGCGATCGCGACAACGTAAAATAAAATTCACAGGATGAAATACCAACGACAGATCGCAAAATTAACATACCCATGATCAGGTCAGGGTGTCCACAATTGAATTCCATCATACAGTTTCCATTTCAAACATTTTACAATCAAAATGGATAATTCACAATCTTTTGCCATAGGTACAAAAAAAATATTTTGACTTCGTAAAGCATAATTTATAAAGAGGTGCTTAAATTATTGTACATAACTAGAATGGTAACATATCTTGTACTCATTCAACTGTTATTCAACTTGACGTAGTCTCGCCAAACGTTGAGTCAATTCATCTTGTTCTTGAGACACTTGAGTCGAACTAGCAATACTTTGAGGACCGGTAGGCAATTCCATATTCAATTCCAAACTGAAATTTATAAAAAGGAAATTAGTATATTTATTCATCGATACCGTCAATCAGCATGGGGTGCAGTACACCTATGTAGAATGTAATACTAGGTATGAAAATACATTAATTCGCGTGAAATTAATTCGAAAGTAGAAATTGAAATCTTGAGACATTAAGAATTACACAAGAAAGACATTGCATTTCATTTTCACTAACACACAAAAGCACATAAAAAATATTATTTTTCTTACCCAGCTTCATCAGCCACTTGCTGCATCAAATGATCAACGTCTTGTTGTGGAATGGACGTGGTGACAGTCTGCGACATAGTATTTTCCATATACGAACTTTGAACATCTAAATCTTCGAATTGATTTTCAAATTTATCCATCAAGGAAGAAATTTTTTCCAAATTCATGGATTTCATAGCGGCATCCATTGCTTTTACCACACCAGCCATCGATTGGGTGACCTATCAAAGAAACCATCCAATCATACAGGATTAATGCAGGCGGTTTTCCTAGTGTTATGGATAAAATTATGGATGTTACCTTTCTGGTAGTTAGCGCACTTTGCACACGACTAGCTACAGCGTCCACTCTTGCGCTCATTTTCAAATAATTCAATGATTGATTCTTTTGACGGATAGCATTTTCTGCATGAACCCGAGCAACTTCTGTGTTACCTTTTTGAATTGCCTTTTTGGTCTTCAATTTTTCAGCTTTTTCTTCTTTTTCGCATTTCTTTGAATTTCTCTCCAATTCTTTGACGGCGAACTTTAAATTGAATAGATGATCTGCGTAGATTGTTAAGGAAATATGTACTTTCGGAGAATGAAACCAAGTAGCAACCTTAGTTTTGGAATTGTTAGTAATATCCAGAACAATTCACAGATAAACAATAAAAAGATAGAATATTAGAGAACAATGCGAGTTTGGCCTAATGAAACAAAATTTACTCCAAGGGAAGAAGTTTTTTCAGGGTAAGATCAAGTCGATGAAGAAATCCTAGAGTCAAGATATCAGTCACAATATAACAGCACGTACGTAGTGCTTAGTATGCTTAGGTAAAGAAGAGCAGCTGGTGAATTAAAATAGATTAAATTACAGAATTAGATGAGAATTAAATGCACATTGTTTCTGACAAAGGATACTTTCCATCTGAGATGACATTCTGGAAGCTTATTTCGAAAAACACGAAATATTAGAAAAGAACAACTTATGAATCAATACTTCTGGAGACGAGTTCACAACGTATTCAATATCACTATACTCGACAATAATGAGAAATTTGTATCATATAATCATAAGTACCTATATTTTAATTATAACTAGTTGATTGAAATTGAAAAAAATGATTCATTGGTATTTTGATTTCGAAAAAATTTTTATCACTAATTTTGTTTATTGACTTCCTGATTGAGTTTATTGACTGACTTGTCCGTTTTTGGCATTTTCAATGCATTGATTTGATTGCACGAAATTTTATTACGTCATGTTAAATATTGAAAATTGAAATATTGAATTTTTATTTTTTTTTATCTTTTTATTTTTTTTAAAAGACTTGATTATTTGACATTAATTTTGAATTTTTGAACATTTTTCAAGAATTATTTAGAATTTTGAGATGTTGTTAATTATGTACCTATTATGGGTTTTGCATTTCCCCCTTTTTCTAGTGCTTCAATGCCTCAGATGGTTAAAAACTGATTGTATTTTATTTTTAAATTTTAAATTACATAGTTGTAGGGGTGTTCGAGCGCGCTACAGAACGCTACGATTACAGAATTTACAGAAAACGTAAAAAATTAAGGTTTTTGAGCGTTCATGAGTCATGAGGTCATGACAGATTCAAAATGAACTGCAAACTACTTTAATGCAATTTTACAGCAAACTGTAAAAGCATTTCAACGTTTTCTGTAATTGTTATTTGTTGGAGGTTTCTGTAACTGTAATTTGTTGCTGGAGAGCGCTCGGTACATCAAATATGATATTACATTGGACGTAAAATTAAATTATTCAAATTGCTTATCACAATTCACAAAGGTACCTCTAAATATCTAAAAAAAAAAAGTGTAAAAGGTAAAATTATATGTAAATTGGGAATGATTGGACAAAATATGATCTTATTAATCACAAGTTTAGTGGTAGGTATTCGTATGAATACTAAAAAATTTAAAAAGTAAAAGGAATACAAATACGAGGGTGGATTTTACGTTAAATATGTGCAATGCTATTCAAATTTGAATTAGAGAAGCCTCATATGTTCAAACGATACCAAATGATTAAGGATAGCAGAAGTACCTGTACCTACATAATATATACATTCCAAGTCTTCATTCGTCACATTAATTTTTTTGCCGAATAGATTTTTAACAAAAATTTTTCTTAGATTTGAAAAATGAAAGCTTCATTCAACGCAATATCATTGTTTTGATCCGGTTGGTGCACACACGTAATGATAAGACACAGAAAACTTGCAGCATAAGATTTGCAAAAAAGAAACAAGTATGTAAATATTAATCCATGGAAGGAGGGAGTCGCATTAATGGAAGATATTGTTCAATTTATTTCTGGTAACCTGTTCAGTTGTTAGTTATCATTGTGGTTTGTTTGAGATCGTTGCTGTGTTCGCCGTGTTGCCCAGTGTATTCGGTGCATTATGTTTTAATGTAAGATACCTACTTTTACATTTTAATTTAACTTTTTATGCATTTTCCAAATGGATTTTCAAATTGTATATAGTAGTTGTGTTTTGATATTTCAAAATTATTCCGATCATGTTTTTCCTTCGAGTTGGTAATCTTACTATTTTCACATTATTTTGAATTCTTGGAAATACTCGTGTCATTACTGCTAAAAATGGACTGACAAATCATCTATTTTTGTACAGTTTTCAAGTTCGAAGTTTAATTTTGTACAAATACATTTTTTTGAAAACAATTTGAAAAATTCCTACATTCACAACGACTTATGAGCATACCTTTACCTTTTTGATTTTGATTTATGGGTAAAAGATATAAACTTTTTTTTTCAAATATGCACATCAGTTTTGTGACTTCGATCTAGGTGCATACCTATAGGTACCTATCTTGATATGATATTTTTTCAAATCCCAATAAAATTAGTTTCTGAGAATAGTAGTCAGAAAAATATCCTATGAAGCTAATAATACGATGCTTTGATTATTTTTCTTCATCAATATTTTAAATATATTCGACGCGCAATTAGTTTTCGTGTGGAATATTTAGTTACAGCAGGTATGCCTAATACCAGATAAGTAAGTACTCAATTTGAAAAATTGAGCGGTACCGTTTTGAGAAAAATTTTGCTGATGGTGAGAGCAACTCTATCTTCCTCATTGTGAAATATTCTTCTGAAAAACTGTAACGCATGGCTATCAGATTTACAAAAAAAAAAAAAAAAAAACATTATTTAGTACTTAACATTATTCTCCTAGTTACTCTCAGTGCACATCCAATCAGTTTTTTTTTACAAGTAGGTAGACCAATTTTTTGAAAGGCTACAGAAATAATCGAGTAGGTACCTATTTTATACTTCCAGATGAAGGTCAACGCAATGTCATTTTTTGGAAGATGAAAATTCGCTCACTATTCAAAATGTCTAATACTTTGAAGGTAAGTTGAGTGTAAACGAACTCCTTTTTAATTTTGTTTGATAGCCAACGCGTACATGCGTATTATTTGGGACTTTTCCCCGTCCGTTTATTCATTATAAGTGGGCAGTGGGTACCTATTGTCTTATTTTATAGCAAAATTTATTACTGGTAAATTGTAGAAAATGTGGAATCCACTAGTAAATTCTGTTTATTTGCACATATGACGACGTTACAGTGCGCAGAAATTTTCAAATGTCTCGTGTGTAATAAACATATTAATTTCAAAATAATAAACTTAATTGTAACTGTGTTTTACAGTTTATTATTTGGTGTTATCTAGTTCATTCTAATTATGCGGCTCGACGTCCGGTTTCGCCATGTCCTAATGTTTTTCAGTTCGAAGGAGAACCAGAAAACGATAGATGGTCTGGTGTGATTAACTTTTCATCAAATATTGAACTAGCTGGCCTGACATATAAAATTCAATTGGACAGGCCATCTCAATTATTAGTGGTAAATGAATGGGCTATTTTTAAAGGATGAATGTACTTATTTATGTTCAACTTGCATTCTTTTGAGTAGCTACGCTAATGCAATGTTTTTGAAATGTGTAGTCATGGGATGGAGAAGTACGATCGGATGACAATACTTTGTACCATGTAAATAACCAGTATCGAGTTCAGAGGCCTGGAGAAATGGGAAGAGCACAAATCATGGTAAAATTTGATCCAGCTTTTGGTGTTCCGAATATTGCTAAAATTGTGATCAATGGAAATACCGTCTGTTCTAGTGAGTATATGTAGCTAACTCGAGTACATAGGTACCTATTATCCACTAGTAATTTTCTTCATTCCTCTACGTTGATTGTAATGTGTTTCTCTTGCGACTTAGTTAATGGAGACGGAAGGCCTAACGGACAAAACAATGGAAATCGTGTACCAGGAGTTGTTCTATCAGCTGATTCGACTACAACCGAGAGATTCGACCCAAGTTTCAACGAAAATGAAGACAATAGACCAGATTATCCTTATGGTTCGCAGAGTGGCAACCCCAATTATGGACCTAATTATAATCAAGGGAATGCTAATTCCAATATACCAAATCGAGTACCTACTAATAATGTCAATAACTACGGAAATCAGAATATACCTTCAAATAATTATGGAAATTCAAACGGCCCCTATGGCGGAACTAGCAATACAAATGCTGGTTCTTTGGGCAATCCGAATTACGGTAACTCGAATCAAGGAAACCATAACAGTCCTCCTGATGTCATTTATCCGTACAATCATCCAATTCAATCAGGATCCAGTTCCTCTTACAATCCTACAATTCAGTCAGGCTCGGGTCCCAATTACGGAAACAATCGGCCTCAGCAATTTCCCGATAATAACTACAATAATAATCCCAATCTAGGAGGAGGAATTTGGCCGAACAATAGTGGCGGAGGAAATGGTGGAATTCCTAGTACCAATGCCAATTCGAGTAATACAGCCGTTTATAGCGCTAATAACCCGCAACAAATTCTTCAACTTTTTAACAACTTATTAAATCAACAACAAAATCAAAACGCCAGTTCACCAGCTTTTGTAGTTGCCATTTTACCTGTGCCTAGCTCACCTGAGCCTGTAATCACACGTAATGACTCACCAGTAACCACCGAAAATACTCAAAAATTCAAGACAACTGCCAACTCAAATTTTACAACGCCAACACCTACAACGTCTTCTACTACGAGCAGTGTAATTAACAAAATTCGAACAAGCACTTCTACTTCAAATGCAAAACCAACGAATAATAATGGCAATGGTAATAGTAGGAGCTAAGACTGATTTTTAGAATAAAATCGATCTAGATAATATGTAATTAGATACCTGTTATTTTTCATAAGCCATAATTTATTTTGATTACTGATTACCTATAAGTAGGTATTTCATTTATTTGTATCGATTTTAGACCATGTATACTCACATGTATGTATTATCTCTGTAGTGATACTATTTTATACGTTGCCATTTGCGTTTTTTTTTCATTTTGTTATTTTAAATTTGACATTTCTCAAAATGAGTACCTATGCCTAACATGTTTTGCATTTTTTTATATTTAAAATAATATAAAATATTTTCTTTATTTATATCTACCTTTTTTATGATGTACTTTTGAAAAAATCAAAAAATGTAATTTTTTGGATGTACCTATTATCACATTAAAAATTCAGGTAGGTAGGTAGGTATGTTACTCAGTCTGTTCCTATTTGGTTGACTTTAAAGGTGCGGCTATACTGAATTTAACCGTAACCTTAAACTTAACCCTAGAAGTTGAACAAAGGCAACTTTTATGTTGACGTACATTAAATTCAGTATAAACCAGTCTTATTCTTAAGTTAAGGGAATAAGTTTACGGTTAAATTCAGTATAGCCGCACCTTAAAATTTTTATGGAAATCCAATAGAAAACGATGCAAGAAATTTTCCACTCTTCTACCTATTCCGTTACAAACCTATTATTGTAGTACTCGTGATTGGGCAAATAGGTACTACTTACATATGTACATTCGAGTAGGACTAGGAACATTGAATTCTAATGAAAAAATTTGATGACACAAATTTCATCGAAATGTTTACTCAAAACTGCTACTTGGGTAAATTTTACTTCAAAAGAATGTACTTCTTCATAAGTAGGTACCTATATTTTGTTTTTGAATAAAAATTAGATAAATTTTATCCTTTTTAAATTTTATCACCGTCATATTAGTGGAAAATGTTGATAACGTGTAAACGATTTATTTAAATTCTTCATTTCAGGATATTCTCAATAATTATTAGCAACATTAACAAAAACAAGTTTATTTCTTTCATCTTCTCTGTTTCGAGCATTTTCCTTTCCCCGTCTTCGTCGGGATTAACCACAATATTTAATTTGATTTTAAATAGTGGGATACAGTCAACTTTAATCATGGTCACTGCTTGAATATTTTTTCACGTTAACGTTCGAGTTAGTTGAAAACAGGTTGTAGTACATTTACACGGTGTATTATTTGTGCATGAAATTCCCACTTTCGTTATCTGCTTGAAAAATAACGCTTGTTAATTTTATCCCAATTTTTTTTCTTTACATTTTCTCATTCATCATGTTGATATGAAATAGTATACTTTTTTTCACCAAATTCTGGAAAACATCAACTCAAAAAGATGATGATACGCGACATATGTTCATAAATTCGCGGATAATGAAATACTTTCAGGTATTGGTAATGCATGAACGTTATTATATTTTTCATAAATTTTTACTTACCTACCGGATGAAGAAATTACCTTATTATCGCATAAATTATTTTATTTACCCCGGGGTATGAATCATATTATAAGCCTGCAGTGTACGATATGTGAGCGGGTTTTTCCTGCAAAGTTGGTGATAACTGTACCTAGGTATATATGAATGAAAATAATTATTCAATGAAATAATACTTAATTTGAATTTTTGTCGTTTTATTGAGATAATAATACAAACCATTTTCATACAATTTGTATTACAACTACACATACCTATTTTATTGTTTGTTTTTGTTTTAAATCCAAGCATTTAGATAAATATTTGTAATATAAACTTGATTATCAATTCTTTATTTTATTTTCAGACAATTTTGCAGTTGAAATCATGGCTAATTTTGATAATATGCGCATCTTGTATTCGGTGGACAGATTCAATAAGATTCAAACCATCTCCATGTCCTGGAAAATTCAACTATGAATCAACAACGAACGATGATCGTTGGTACGGAGATATTACATTTCCAGTCAATACAACTATCGACGGGTCTACAATTCGAATAGAATTAGATAGACCATCTCAGCTTTTGGTAGTGAGTTAAATACCAGTTTTCTATAGATTATTCTCAATATAAGCGTACTTATGAAAATTGAAATAGTGTTAAAATACGATCACCTATCTAGGTACCTACTTATAAAATGGCGAAAAAATCATTTACTACGCGGGTATAGCCCCTGGTTTTTGTCGTACTACAAATTATTGGAATCGGTGTTGAATAGATTATCAACTTATATCTACCCTACCCGTAGGTACTGACTTCATAAAATACCCAACTTAGTTCGTAATAGGTCAAAGTACCAGTGATAAGCAAGCATTAATCAAATTAAAAAAACATCTTGCGCAGTTCGCAAGATCAACCGACTTTGCTCTAAATATACCCCAGTAATTTACCAACATTTATATCAGTAATTTACCAGACATTACGTAAAAATTTACCAATTTATCAAAATGCGCGGAAGTACCCAAATTTACCGATTTAATGAATACGAAAAGTCGAAAACATCGACAAAATAAAATAGTCAATCATAAGTAGCCATCATATTACACTTTTATGAAATTGATTTTCAAATAAAAATTAGCGTACTTATGAAGACGTAACCGTCATATTACAAGTGGAATAATATATCAGGAAAATTGTTGACAAAAAACAAAATTATTACCGAAATTTACCAATTTACCGAAATTTAGCTATTTACCAAAATTTACCAATTTACCAAAATTTACCAATTTACCTATTTACCAAAATTTACCTATTTACCGAAATTTACCTATTTACTGAAATTTACCTATTTACTGAAATTTACCTATTTACCAAAATTTACCTATTTACCGAAATTTACCAATTTACCAATTTACCGAAATTTACCAATTTACCAATTACCAAAATTTACCAATTTACCAAAATTTACCAATTTACCAATATTTACCAATTTACCAAAATTTACCGATTTACCAAAATTTACCGATTTACCAAAATTTACCAATTTACTAAAATTTACGAATTTATCAAAATTTATCAATTTACCAAAATTTACCATTTTACCAATATTTACCAATTTACCAAAATTTACCAATTTACTAAAATTTACCAATTTACCAAAATTTACCAATTTACTAAAGTTTACCAATTTACCAAAATTTACCAATTTACCAAAATTTACCGATTTACCAAAATTTACGAATTTACCAAAATTTACGAATTTACCCAATTTTATCAATTTACCAAAATTTACCACTTTACCAAAATTTACGAATTTACCAAAAATTAACCCAGCAATTTACTAACATTTACCTCAGTAATTTACCAGACATTACCCATTAATTTACCAATTTTCCATTTTAGCAAAAATTACCCCAGCAATTTACCAACATTCACCTCAGTAATTTACGAGACATTTCCTCACTAATTTACCAATTTTTTTACCGAATTTTAATTACCCCAGTAATTTACTGTCAAAGGTTTTTACCAATTTACCAAACTTTACCAATTTACCAAAAATTACCCAAGCAATTTACCAAAATTTTCGACCAACTTTAATTACGAGTAATTCACCAAAAATAACTAATCATTTTATTTACTAAAAATTACTATTAATTAACAAAAAAAAAAAAAATTATCAAAATTTACTGGCTATTTACCAAAAACTTAATGTTTTTTGTTAAAACAAAAATTACACTAGAAATTGAAAAATTTTGATTTTTTATGGCAAAAAAATTTTGGACGGATAAAATTAACAAAAAAATTAACAAAAAAATCAACAAAAAATTTTCTCCTCTTGACTCGCGCGGGATTCGAACACCCGACCTTCGGCGTACCAATCTGCAACCTACACACCCTAACCACCCCATCTGTTTGTTGGGGGTGAGCCGTTTGCGAGATATAAGGGTTTACACAAATTTCTGCTTATCCATAACGTTGAAACACACTTAAACGTTCATATCTCGTAAACGGCTGAACCGATTTCGACCAAATTAAAAATTTCTCTAGTTCAGTATCAAAGCAATATTTTGCCATCATCAGGTTCGACTTAAAGTTCGGAGCTTTTGAGTTCAGCGTGACACAAATTTATACATAAATTGATATATAAACTTATATATAAATAAATATATAAATAAATATTCTAGGGGGTAAACTCGTAACTTTTTTATAGATTAACCAGCAAACTCATAACGTTTTGACAAACTCGTAATCTTTTTAGGACGTGACTTTTCGATGAGGTGCCATATGAATCTACAAGGTGTGGGGAGTCTACTGGCAAAGTTTGAGCAGGGACGTGAGATTGCTGTTTATACAATTTCACTTTTGACTCAATTTTCAAATGAGTACATAGCCTAATTAACAGGTATGAGGATATGAGGAAAAGGTTTTTATTGCCAAGAATCATTTTTTACGTTTTTTACGTTCTTTTTGGTGATTTTGGTGGTTGAAGATGTCCTCTTTCACATGGCGTGGTCAAAAATCGTCTAAAATAAATTTTTGACTGCTGAATTTTAATTTTGAGTTGATTATACAGGTCCAAATTTTCGTGTTTTTCAATCTAAACATTGATTTTATGGGAAAAGTATGCATCCTAGGAAAAAAATGCAATGAAGGAAATTGTAGAGAATTAAATTTTCTTTCTGCTCAGAGCTGGTTATTTTTCTGTAGGATGCTTTGTTAAAAAAGCATTTGCGAAAAACAGAGACGTATGAGACTTTTTAAAAAAAGCTTTTCTGAAAAATTGATGTTTTGGCAATGAAATACCTTTCCACAGGTGACCTAAAAATCAAGTTAACGAATATAACGCGGCCTAACATCGAGTACTATCAGGCCTATGGGGTGACGCGTCGAGCGTATGCACAGCAACGAAGTTACAGAGGGGTCTTGAGATTGCTGTTTATACAAAACGTTATGAGTTTACCTGTATGCGGCTATATATAAATATATATATAAACTTATCTCGTTTTGCGCCATATGTCTTATCGTGATCAGCACACTCCAAAACCTCAAGAAAACCCACCCCCACCCAATTCCTCAACCATCATGACAAATACAATACCTTACTTTTCCGTTTCCGGCAAAGTCGGTAAAACTGTTTCAAATCATCGCGTAGTCAGCATTGTGATGCACGTTTAGGTATAAATATAGACTTTAATTTACCAAGACAATTACTGATACTTCTCACTATAGCCTAAGAACTTATAATAGGTTTCGATTTGATTTGATGCCATATACGTAATTATTAGATATACCTACTTATGAATTTATTGGCGGTTGTTTTTTCAGACCACAGGTGGACCTATTACAACGAAAGACAATCAGGTCTACTTCATCACTCATGACAATGTCGTGTTAGAAAAGGGCTCGACGTATAAATTAATTTTTATGGTGAAATTTGATAAAGAAAATGAGGTCCCAATGTTGGCAACTATCCATTTCAACGGTCAAAGGATATGTCCTCCTGATCTAGGTAATTTACTCATAGCATACCTATCTGCCTTAACTTATACAATTTTTAAGATTATCAAATGACCATTTCCAAAAAAAAATCCATTACTTTCGAGAGAATTTTAATTGTTGCATCTTTGTGAAATGAAAATTGAACTGTTGACAACTCTTGAAGAGACGGGGAAAAAAAGTATTAACATGATTTTCTATCTACCTTGTAAATTACATAAACGAGCTTAATGCTTATATTTATTCACAAAACTGAAATTTATAAGATTAATTTTTTAAAATCCGATCTAGTGATGAAGGACTTCATAAAATTTTTGCATCGTTCAAATAATGATCTTACTACGGATATTGCTTCGGCGAATTATTGAAAAATGTGATTGTCTGTGCTGATTTCTTATCCTTAAAATTGAACAGAAAATCCAATTAAAACAGTAGGTATCAGAATTTTCAAATTGTGTTTGCCCCTTCAATTTTGAAAATAGGCAACGTATCTTCAATTATATTTAATTAATGTAGGTACACCTACGGTCTTGCCTATCTACTTTTTAGCATGAGATTAAATTTTTGCGGTATAATTCCATTTTTTTTTTACAATCAGTCGAATCGACCTTAATTAATTATGATTTATGAGCGTGCAGCGTAGCAATACAAGTCTAATTGTTCTCAAATCTTCACTTTGCAGTCACCCTATCCTTAGGAGGAGGGAATGATTATTCGAGTTCACGCCCGGATATAAAAGCTACAGCACCTACCGATGTTCTTTCTGATATCGATAAAAAGCAAAAAAATCCAACCACCAAAACCACGTGAGTATTCAAATGTAATGCACATTTATTAAGTTTATTATTTTTCTTTTTTAGAATTTGACCCATTGAATGAACTTACGCTATTCACTGTGTTTTAGGACTCGGGCCACATACAACAACAACAACAACAACGGTGGCGATACCGACTACTTTACTGAAAATTCGAATACAAATCGATTAACAACTAGTAGAACTCCAATTTCAAATTCGAATAATTTCGGAGGTAGTAATAGTGAAAATCAAGGCAACACTGGCTACAATCCGAATAGTAATTCGAATAATTATGGCGGTGGTAGTACCAATGGAAATCAAGGCAGCAATAGTTACAATCCTAATGGTAATTCAAATAATTACGGCGGAACTGGCAATAATGGAAATCAAGGTAGCAATGGTTACAATCCTAATAGTAATTCGAATAATTACGGCGGAGGAGGCAATAATGGAAATTATGGCAGCGGTGGTTACAACCCTAATACGTCGGACAATTTCGGTACAGGCGGCAATAATGGCTACAACCCCAATACCTCGAGTAACTCCGGCAGCAATAGTAATGGCTTCAACAACAACAACAATCAAAATCAAGGAAATAACGGTTTTGGCTCCGGCAATTCGAATAATTACGGGAATAACGGTGGTAGCAGCTTAGGAAATAACAATAACGGGTTCAATACTGGGAATCAAGGCACGTTCGGTGGCAATTCCGATAACTTTGGTTCTAATAGCAATTCAAATCAAGGAAACAATGGTTTCAATTCTGGGAACTCGAATAATGGTTTCAACACTGGTTCAGGTGGAGGTAGCCAAGGAAATAAAAATCCAAATCAAGGGGGAGAGGTTATTTTCAACAACGGGGGCAGCACTAATAATAACGGCGGACGACCGAATATAGGAAACGAAGCAACGGTCAGCGGCGAAGTAGCTTGCGGTACTGTTTCTATAGCTAATCCTTTGATTACATTGGCTCAAAATTCCGAATATGGACAATGGCCTTGGCACGTAGCATTGTTCATGAGAGATGAAGTAAACCCGTCAAAGTCATCTTATATCTGTGGTGGATCTCTCGTTTCGAAAAATAGAGTAATTACAGGTAAGTAGTTCGCAAGCTGCTGTCAAATTTTTATCTTTTTGTTTTTTTTCCTTCCAACGAATTGAAATAATTGATGAAATTTTCCAGCCGCTCATTGCGTTTCGCTGTCAGGAAATAGGATTGTCAATCCTAATTCCCTAACTGCCTACATGGGTAAATATAATATTAACACCGATGAAAGTACCTCCCAAAAAAGAACGGTGAGTCATTTTAACGAAATTGTAATTTTATTGATTTTCTTTCAATAAAATTAATGAAATGAAATTTGATATAGTGCACCTAACCTACCTGCTGCTACACCTACCTATATACAGCACAGACTTCAAAACAAAATAATACTTTAGCGTATTTTCTAATACCTATACCTAGGTAGATACGTAGATACCCATTCGCTTCGTTGTATTCGTGCAGATTTTTACATAACTTTTACCCGTACAATGTTTCAGGTGAGCGCTCTCAAAGTTAATCCGGAATACAATAAAGCTAATTTTCACAACGATATCGCTATTTTGAGTTTGAAAGACGATGTCGAATTTACAAATTATGTACGACCTATATGCCTTTGGGAAGCAACCGATGGGGTTCAAGATGTCGTGGGACAAAATGGAATAGTATGGTCTTTTTTCAAGTGTCTTCTTCCAAATAGGTAGATCAAAAATTTACTGTCATTTTTTTAAAAAAATAGGTCGTCGGATGGGGTTACAATGAATATCAACAACTTAATCAAGAACTTAAACAGGCCACTATGCCGATTGTTTCGACTGAAAAATGCGCTCGAAGTGATCCACAATTTTTTTCAGAATACGTTTCTGATAACGCATTCTGCGCCGGATCTTTAAATGGTAAGAATTTTCAGTTGGTTAAAATTTGGCCCATGAGTGAGAAATTACAGAGAATTTTATTTCATTTTTCTACAGGAACGGGCCCGTGTAAAGGTGACAGTGGTGGTGGATTAGTTTTGAAACGCAATAATTCGTGGTATTTGAGAGGAATTGTATCGGTTTCAGCAGCGCCTAAAAATGGATCGGTATGCAATAATCATCATTACATTGTTTTCACGGATACGGCTAAATATACCGATTTTATTAAACGAAATATTTGACGAACGATTTGATGCGAATTGTGATAATTTTTTTTATTTTAAATAGTAAAGATTAACATTTTATACATTCTACGTACCTGTGCATTTGAATAAACATTTTCATTAGGCCTCATTACTTAGTCAACAATTATGAATACTTTACTTGTACTTGTCTTCTATAAATTATAAAAATCGACAAATTTAATTTTTTCAAAATGTATAATTTGACTCGATAATAAATGATTTTTAATAGACAATTTTTTGCCCTGATATAGATAAGGCTTTGTCGTTTTGAAAACTTGTTTTTGTGGTATGTATTTGTATTTTGAGAACTTTTTTGATTTCTTCAATTTAAAATTTCTTGCAACAACTGAACAATTTTTCCTCGCCTCCCCTTGCCTTCGCATTATAACATTTTTGTTGTTTCATTCGAGTACAAATTGATTAGGTACTGTCTGCAATTAAATAATGCATAGGTACATTTCTTTATTTTTGGCGATTTTTTCAAAATTCGCTGTTTCGATTTTTGTAGATGACGAAACTCCTTCAATTTACCAAATAGACAACCACTCGTGATAAATAACGCTTTTGTTCGTATCTTTTTTTAAATAAATTTTAAATCACAATTCACTTTTGGGTCTTTGAGGAGTCTTTGCTTTTCAACAAAATATATTTTCAAGCTAAATTTTTTTTAGATTATATGATGCATGAAAAATTCTATCGGCCAAGCGCGTAGGTTGGAATTTTACCACCACAGCGCCGAGATAAATATGAAATAACTAAGTGACGTGCTCAGCCAAGAGAATTTTCGTATCCATCATACGATTTTGAACATTTTGTCAGCTTGAAAATGAATGTTGTTGAAAAGCAAATATGTACTAGCAGAGAGTCCTCAAAGATCCAAAATTTGAAGCGCCCGTGCGTTAAATTACCCCTCACCATACCATTTCTTGAGTGCAGTCCGCCGCGTCTTGGAATTCTGTCATTGCAGTGAAAATTGAGTGAGCTCCGCGTTATACGATCTTATGTTGATCTTGGAGTGATAATATTTTTAAAATTATTTTAACGGTTTCAAAATTTACATAATTTCCAACAATATAATTGGCTTCCACTTCTTTATGCTGGGTTCATTCTTCATTTCTTTATTTTTTTTCAAGTTTGTGTGATTGTAAGCTATTATTGTTCAGTTGTCGAAATCAAGTTCAACTCTTTAAGTATTTTGCCATCTTTTTCCATTCAAGTATTATCGAAATCAAAATCACATAATTTTTTATGGCTCACATGATTTTGTTTATGTACGTAGTAGGTAGGTATATCGCACCTTTGAAGTGATAAGGTTACATCTAAAAAAAAATGTGACCCTCGTATTTTTCCTCAAAACGAATTAATTCATTTTTTACGATTTTCAATTAAAATCAAGTCTTGTTTTTTTCGAGATATAACATTATTAGGTAAGTACTCCGAAGGTGCGATGCATATTTCATAAAAATGCACTGTAGAGTAGGCTTAATATGAATTACAAAGTGTACAAATTGTTCAATTCTGAAATACATAGGCGTATGTATTTTAGATCGAAATGTATGAAATGAGCGAAGTGCCATCTGAGCTCAATTCATTCATTTTTCTGGAAACTTCATCAAATCATTGTATTTCACAACCATGCCCTTCTGGCTGATGATTTAAATTTTAGTTTTTCAGTTTCTTCACTTTCTTCTGACTTTTTTCGAAGTTCGCTCGTTACAATGCGAAGCTATACTCTTTAAAATTAATGCATT
This sequence comes from Planococcus citri, assembly GCF_950023065.1. Taxonomy (NCBI): domain Eukaryota; kingdom Metazoa; phylum Arthropoda; class Insecta; order Hemiptera; family Pseudococcidae; genus Planococcus; species Planococcus citri. The sequence goes on from NC_088677.1 coordinate 45,081,604, forward strand.
TTTATTTTGAAAAACTGCAAGACTGCAACAGTTGTCAGTTTTACAACTTACGAGTATAATGATAATTTCTCAAAATTGAATTCATTCACTAGGAAATATTTTGACATTGGGACCTAGATCGTAATTTACTTGATAAATACAAGCATTGAGCATTATTACAATTTTCTTTGCATTTTGAAAGTTATTAAAGGCCGACATTATCTGTTTACATACAGACTGTTCGTACTTTTACGTAAGCATACCTTTCGTATGTAGTTCTTAAGGTCGGCTATTATTAGGTAGTATTATTGATATAAGTACATGCGTCTTTGTAGCAGGTATTTACAGTAGCTTGTGCAGCAAAAGCAAATACAAATATTGTTGGTGCGAGTAGTTATACCTACCTGCAGTATTATTGCAAATTCGATTATACGTAGGTACAAAATTTGAACCAAACAGTCGAGGTATAGGTACCTATGTATTTCAACCTCAATGTCTGAATAATTGTAAGTACACTTTACTTTCAGTTCATACCGAATCAAACTATCATGTTGTCTATACGATTGCCTGCATGTTTGTTGATATGCAACTGATTCAACACATATCGGTTTGTTTCAATTCATTTCAGCTGTCCAAGAACAGAACATGATTGTAATGGAAACTACCTTCGGTCGGGTTACAAGGATTATTAAGTATTACTTACTCACCAAAAATGTAGAATAATAAATAACCGGCATCAGCAAGGTAGACCCGGCACTCGGCAGACCTATACTCGCTGTTCAACTCGCGTTACTCGGCGTTTCCATAGCAACCATATCGTTTTCAATGTTACTGTTTGGTTGCTGTATTTTCAATCCACGATTTTGTATTCATGAAGATTCTCCGCTGCTAGATCGCTTGGGTTGGTGTGCATTCGGATTGTGTCCTGTGTGTTCTGTTCTGAGTTGTGCTTGTGCTGTCGAACCGTCGAAGTTTACGGAATTACTTTCGAGGTTTCTTTCGGATAGTTTCGAGCCGCCGCTGCGTCCGTATTCCGTATGTGTTTCGGTAGTGTAAACATTGTCTCGAAGTGATTCGATAATTTCCGTATATTTTTGTCAATCGCCTCGCGTTTTTTCTTTGTTTCTACAATTCTACATTCGCGTTTAGGCAGTTCAGTGGATGTTATTTCGTTGTTAAATTTTAAAACATTTGAAAATCGAAGCAGTGATCATCATTTTACTACAGGTAGGTGTATTCTTTAGATCTTTACGTTAGTGAATAGTGCTGATGGTCGCCGATCAACGTAGACGATGTATAAATTAATCCTTTAATATGTATACTTACGTACATCTAGCTACATATGTGATGCATATGTATGCATTGCTCGTGAGAAAATTGTGCTGTGTCCTGTATACCTACCGTTCAAATCAGCGACCGTATTTGACATGTATGTTTCGAAAGTGCTTTCGATCAGAGTGGTAAAAATATGTTACTAGACCTTCCTCTTACTTGATACGTGATTCCATTTATAATAGCGGTTCTGTTGCACTTCAAAGAAGTTAAATTCCTCGCAACAGGTAGTTGAAAATGCATTAGGTATAATGCAGTTTTCTACGTAGTACTACCAAGTACCTACCAATACCAATCTTGTTACTGTAATACAGTATAAACGTTACGCGCTAGAATCTACGAGTATTTTCCGTTATTTATGGATACCTACTTAGTTGTCTGAATAATACGTTTGAATTTTTGACCACCGAACAATTAGGTATTTCTTCTGTACAAGCGTCCGAAAAACAATGTAGGTACTAATATTCTCAGCATAGATGCATTGCATACGCATACTTTTTCAAGTTATAACCTAAACCTTTCATTTATTTGAGTAGGTACATTTACAGGTAGGTGCACTGTGCAGTGTAATTTAACATTGATATTCATACCGTGAATCCGGTTGACTTCTAACCCTTGGCGCGAAAATTCCTCCCCCAATGAACTCAATGCGATGTACGCATCATCAACGGTTCGCTGCCTTTGTTTGAGTTTGACAACAAAAAATATGACGATTGAAAATTGAAATAGGTACCTGGCTATAGCTTTCGTTTTGAAGAAACTACAGGGATTTTCGAAGGAAAGGGAACCTATACCCACGCGATAATTATGTCAAGTTTTTCGTCTGTCCTTAAGTGGTTTATTTTATTAGGTATAGCTTTGTTCGTTTCAGTTGAAGGTTGAGTTTGAGAAGTTTGCGTACGTCTTAATCCATCGTGAGGGGAAATTTCATTCTCGTCTAATTTTTGAATATCTCTTGCGTTTGATTTGAGATCATGTTTACGCGAAGTTCAATGATGAAACGAGGCTGCAGGGAAGTCAAAACGAACGAAGCTGACATGTGACCAATTTTCACTTTTCAACATTTAATACCTACTTATAGAGTTTCGCCAAAATAGATCATGAAATGAACGTTTTGCGAACTGGGGTGACTCAACATTAGTCAGAATAAAGGTTTCGAGTACCTACCTTATCGCAAATTACGTACTTAATTGAAGCCCTTATTTACTATAATTTTTTCAACTTCATTTTTTTTGTAAAAAAAGTAAGCTTGGAAGAATTATGTCACATTTTGTTTATTAATTATGCAATAATAATCGTCGAAACAGTGTCACTCTCACTAATATACTTACCTCTATTGCCCATCAAACCCTTTTATGATTTTTTTTACATCGCGATGTTAAAATTCATTCGTTGCAACTTATTTAAGTAAAGCGAAAAATTTCTGAAATTAGAAATCGACGGATAAGTACGTACCATAATTCAATACAAAACTCAAAAGTTGAATCAGAGAGTTACAATTGTATAGGATTTGCTCTATTTTTGGTTCTCGTTTTCTTTTTGATAAATCTGATTCTATGTTGAAATGAAACTAATGAAAGGTACATATGAATTGATGAATTTCTCGATTTTTCAACTCGCATTCAAAAGCTGACGAATCTTATACTAAGCTGCGGCTCCAAGAGCTGGGTATCTCTATTATAGCTCCCTCCCTAGATTGTGGAAGCTGAACCCAAGTTCATACCTATTTGAGAGCAAGAGCTGCTCAACGTAGCTGCGCATAACAGAATTAAGATCCTTCATTAATCATTAATTCATCAGATGATTAGCATCGACAATTCTTTGCAAATGACGATACTATATATTTTATTTTTTATTCAATATCGAGAATTTTGTATCGGTAGGGTAGGAAATTTGCGATAAAAGTTGAAGAATTCCGAATTTTATTCCACATCTTACGTTAGTCTACTTACAGTTCGGTGTCAATACCGTAATTTAACGACGTTTATCTGCCAAATTATGAGATTGAGATAAATTTCAAGTGCGATTTGTTATCATAATGATGAATTAAAAGTGAAGTTCAGTCGTATATTTCACGTAGGTACCTAATTATCAACTTATCTGGCATTCGCGTGAAAATAAACTCGATTTTTTGTTTTCTGTCGGCAACTTTATACAAGACGTAGAAATATGTACTACAAAATTTCGTAAGTTTTATAAGCACTCGTATGTACGTGCGAATAATTACCATACCTAATACCTATTAATTAAAGAAAATGCATCATTTCGAGCCATTAGTGTTGTTTTGTCCATAGTTCTGTATGTAACAGCGTTTATAGAGTGGGCACGTGTAAGACAGGGGGGTGAGTGCGGTGAGCGGTGTCAACTACACCATATCAACTCGAAGTCGAGAAAAATTAATGCTCAACTATGTAGAGATATTGTACTCGTATTTTCGCTATGATCGCCCACCCTCTTCAGATAGAGAGAAAGAGTAGGTTACATAATGAAAATATCTGTTGGCGCTGGCGCTGGCGCTCAACCCAACGCGATGAAAGAAAATTCATATAAAAGTTGGATAACGCGCGCTTTTGGAATCTATAAATGGAGGTGATTTTCCGTTGAAAGCGTTTCGTAAACTAGGGCTTGAAAATATCAGACGCCAGTCCGGGGTGAAGGAAGTAGATTTTAGAACCCAAATACTGCATCCCTTCTGCGTTACGCATCGGCTCATTTAATTCGTCCTCGTCGCGTTGTTCGCTTTATTTTATTGAGTAATGGTTCCAGTATAAATATAAAAACATCCCTTTTTCGGCGGCGGTGCGTTTCGTTTTCTTGTCCAAAACCTTACGCCACGATTGAATTGCAAAACTAGGTCTGCCAAAAAAATCCAGCGAGTGGATCGTTGGCAAGTTTGAAAAATACTCTCGATACCGTATCTTTCTCTGTTCGTAAAACTCCAGGAACTTGAAGGAAATTTCCAAATGTCAAATTATGAACTTAAGACGGTTTTATAATTATTCCGGTCATTCTACGTTTAACAAAAGCGAATATTTTAACGTTCGTGTAACTCGATTAGGTATACGTAGGTGAATTCTTATAAAAATAATTACGCACGTACCTCTACCTACCTACCTAATGAAGCCACTTTGCCTAAATGTCACGTTTAAAGTATCAACTAAGTGAAAAATCTCGTCGCTTTTCGAGCTACAAATATCATTGACACGTTGTGGTGACTAATCATGAAATACTCAAGTATATACTCGTACATTGGTAAGTATACTGTGAAAAAGTGGAATATGTCTTACGTGCTGCAGTTCAATCGTTATATAATTGTATGGCATGGAATTTTAAATTCGTGCACCCAAATTACAACTCCTGCAACCGTAATACTCGTAGCAAACTGTGAGAAAAGTCCAAAAAATGAAGGAGAAAATATTCGAGTAGATTTATTTATGTATTTTTAACAAATTCGCGTGTGTGTACTGTGTAGTGTGTACCTTGTGATGTGTGGGTACCAAACGACGCTGCAACTGGCGACTAGAAAGGGGAGTTGGTGGTAATTCCTTGTCCCTATACTTCCTATGTAACCCATATTTTGACATGGTTTATTTTTAAAAAGGGGTACCTAACGAAATTCTGATCGAGTTATTACAGCATACGCTGTGTAGGTATAGTACTTATACCTACCTATTTGAAACATTAGGAGCCAACATTGGCATAATTTTTAGGCATAGATAATGCAAAAAGATAACTCGTTCGGCCATTAGAGAAATTAGTTGGTTGCTACGAGAACCATAAGGTTATACCTGCGTACATAGAGGGTAGCGTGGTTTACTTTTTTTCACATGTCTGAAGCTATAGGTATAAATACATACAAACATTCAACTGTATACGCTTTTCAGCATTCTGGCAATGAAATAATGCGTATATGAATTATAGACGTACTTGTAGCGATGAAACGGAAAGACGTATGTGATCCAGTATGAATGTGACCTATTAAGCTACAATTCGCAAGAGTTATAGTTATGATGACATCGATGCAACAGAATAGTTTCCATTTCCAGTATATACATATACCTAACCTGCCTAGTACCTACTGTATTACTTTTTTTAAAACCATTGATAAACTTATTGAAGAAGTTACGGTTATCAATTACCTACCCATACGATTGTACATACTAATGTACTGGTTAGTCTTTATGAGGCACGCCATGTATGAGTCATCATATTTCGGTAACGTTTTTGGTGTAGGTATAAGATGCTTTTTTTCGTACTTAATAAGCAGTTGGAAAAATATCAGATTTCGTATTGATTTTATTGGAACTTAATATGAGAGTACAAATATATTGGATTTGGAAACATTAAATAACGCTCGAACTTATTGATTGGAATCGTCTCACTTATATTACATCTCGAATTAATATATAACGATGAAAATTTCTTGTTAGTAATTAGGTGCAATGTTAAGAACTGTAGTAGATACGAATAAGGTAGAGTGGGGTAATTGCAAAAACGGGGTAATTGCAAAATTGTGACCTCATGCAAACAAATATCAATTTTCTGGTTGTGCCAACTAGGGGGTGTCGAAGCAACGACCTTTACCGACATATTCTCCTGGTCACAACTCGCGGGGTTCAGATTGTCGCTCAGTAGCAAACACTTTTATCAAAGCATGTTGAAACCACTCATAAGTAAAGTGAGAGGTGTTTTTTTAAAAAATGCATGTGAAATAGAAAAAACTGTCGATTTATCTGGAATTTTCGCGATTTAGGGTCATGAAGGAATGAAGTTTAAGGTAAGATATCGCAATTTGAAATTTTTTTTTTATTTTGGCCGTAAATTGCGTTTTTGCAATTACCCCAGAAAAAATCGACTCGGGGTAATTGCAAAAACGATTTTTTTTTTCATTTTTGCACTTACCACAAATATTTTTTTGCTCCAAATAACTTGAAAATGGTTCGAAATAACAAAAAAAATAAACTTCCACGGTCACATGATGAGTTACACGTTAGAGAAGTGATGAATTTTACTGAATTTTTAAATTATTGCTCCTTTTTGATGTTCTACTGATATATTTGACGAAAAATGTATTTCTATGACGAGTTTTTTACATAAAAAACATCAGAAATGACCAATAGTTGATTTTTTGTTCATTTTAGCGAGTTTTTAAAAAAATAATTTTTCAACATTTTTTCACTCCCCTAAAATTTTTTTTGGGAAGTGGAAAACTTATCGAATTTTTCACCGAATCAAGACCACGAATACATCAAAAGTTAGCAAATGACACGTAGAATACAGTGAGTGTGTTGAAAATGCAAAAAAATACAAAAAAAAAAAAAATATTGCCCACTTTTGCATTTACCCTAACACGGGGTAAATGCAAAAGTCGATTTTCAAATTGCAATTTTCTCCACGATTTGTGAACCAAATTGTACCAACATTTTACCATTGATAGAGAACCCCCTGAAGTATATGTGGTACAAATTTCAACTTCATCCGTGCAATAGTCTTCTCACAGCGCCCTCTCAAAGTGTCACTAATCAAAAAGTGCTTTGCAATTACCCCACTCTACCTTAACGTGAAAAATTATTTTTTTCTTCAGAAATGACTTTTTACTTCTTATTGTTAGATATAGTAAGTAGATAGTATTACTAAACCAGGTTTTTTTTTTGTATTTTATCACAAGGGAGTAAATAAACTGACAAAGGTTAATCATTTCTTTATGATGGGTAATGAACTTGTTACGACTTTGGCGCGAAATTCATTGACACTGACAAACACTTATAAATGTCATTATGATAAATTTATACTCCGTACCTAGACATACCTATTTCATTGAAACGTTTCGTTTATTTTATATACAGCGAGTTAGTACACTATACATGCTCGAGCGCAATAATTCATATTTTCGCGTAAAATTAATACTTCTAATACCTACTGAATGATTGATCATTTACTTAAATAGTAAATAGAAAGTACCTACTTGGTATCCATTTTCTTTTTTAGAGTGTTTAGACTTTTTCGTTTACTCTCACGATTATACCGAATCTAAGTATTATCCTCTCATCAAATTACTCCCAAACTTCAGATTTGAATACAACCAGGTACGAAAAACAAGAAACTTTATACGTAAGTATAATGTACTCGTATTATTATTGACTGGATTAGTAATTCCTAATACGACATTGGAGATCTGTCCTATTTCTATTTGAAGTTTGTACGAAGAGCCATTTTTACGAACTTTAAAATTTTAAAACTTCGAATGAAAACCTTTGAAATCCTATTTCATTAGCAAAATTTTGAATTTTACCCTTTTTTTTCGTTACATTTCTCCCCTAATTCAAAAAAATATTGCTACCATAACAGAAAAATAATATAACCTATAATATGTAATTTTCAACTAATTATATTCTTGTTAATCCAAACCCGGAAAACTCTTCTACATAGGTAGAGGTATTACGTACCTACTTACATTAAAATCTTGGGGAGATAATTCTGGATATTCGACGCATATTTTTTGTCAAAATGGCGGTGACTATCTCATAAACTTCATCTTTAACTCGGATGTTCAGTTTTATTATGGAAGTTGGGTGATGGAGGATGGTACCTACCAAATTCAAAATCATCAAGTTTCTTTTGTCAGTACCCGATTGGCACATTTCTGGTGATATCTGACTAATCATTTCTGCAGTCAGAAATTGCCGTTTTGACAGTCAGATTCGCAGTCTGACTACAATCAACCAATCAGAAACAAGTATTTTTTTGAAATTCCAAGATGGCGGTGACTCGTCAGAAGACTGAGTGGAGATCTGAGCATGGATCTGACTAGTCAGATCCACACTCAGAACTACAGTCAGATATTGCCGTTTTGGCAGTCAGAAAATACATTCTGACTAATATGTGGTCAGATCCCTATTCAGATGCACTGTCTAAAAAATGCCGTTTTGCCAACCGGGTAGTCAGTACATACGAGTATCTACATTTTTTTGGTTTGATAATTCCACTTGGGAGAATTTTTGACACCACTTTTTCTCAGGGAAACATAGATACATCTTCGAAGCTTTGGAGATTTTCTGCAGAAAAGTGAGAATCAACTTCATTTTGAAGGGCCACAACTCAAGTTGTCTTTCTAATTCATCGGAAAATACTGAAATTAGAAATATGTAGCTTTCAACTAAGGGAATTGTTTTATATCTAGGATTAATTATGTAAATTACGCAATTACGAAATAATTACGAAATATGGCAGAAATAAGGTATAAAAGAATTGAAAATTGAAAAAAATAAATTGAACGAGTATTTTTATTTTTCGTAGAAGAGGTTTAGGTAGGCATATGATGGCTGTTATGAAGTTATGGTGGGGTTTACTTATATTCTTTGCGAAAGTAATTTACTGACAATGCTCCAAATTTTAAAAATTTAGAAACACGTACATGTGTTGTGTAATATCTGTGTGAAGTTAATGAATCGGTAAAAATGACTCATATGGTTTGAGCAAAATCACTGCCTAGTTCCTACCTACCTATTTATGTATACAGGGTGCGCAGAAAATATATCGAGGACCCCCAAAAAAGTTTTTTGTCAAATGTTTCGGCTGGTCACAGTGAATGATAATAATGATTGCACATGATTGGTTGTTGTGCTGAGGTGATAACATTTCTGCAATCATAATACGCGTCTACTTCACGTTGCCAATCTATATTTTGGATAAAAAACTTCATGTTGGGTACTGGATATTTTTACGCACCCTGTATGTGTATGTACTTCTGTGATGCGATGGAAAACAAAGCATTCCCTAGTTAAGCAGCAAGTACCCTCCTAATTAGTAATACAGTTTATTTTGTATACTGTGCATTATGCATAGCATGGTTTGTTCTTTAAAATCCAGAAAAGCACCACGCATTTTTAAGTTGACCTACAAATGTAGTTTACGATAAAGAATTTGCATTTTGAGAAACAATCGCAAGAAATATAATAATTGTTTGGAATCGGAACTGGGTAACCTGCTAAAATGCTGATAAAATGTTTTCAACAAATCACGCAGAGACCCAGATTGAGACTCAGCAAAATGAGTAAATTGCTCATACATCGTTACGTTCATAGAAATTTCTACTTATGAAACATACTTATACGTATAGATCTACCTACATAGAAGCTATAAGGTACCTCTACCTAGGTAGGTTAGGTACGCGAGTACGAGAATCTAGTTGTTATTTCGTTTGTTTGACTTTTTGACATTTTATTTTAGTTGGCTCATTTTGAATAGGACGCGTATACATATATATTTGTTGCGTGTAGCTTATCATCAAATGTCGAGGTGTTCCTATGTAGTTCGATGAAAAAATCTAATAAAACTAACCCCATTCAGTGGTGCTAAAAATAAACGTGTCGAAATTTACATCCTTGTATCGCGTTACTTCGCTACACATTTCGGTTGAAAGTGTTTTAAAGGAAAAGCGAACTCAATTTTGGGCGGTGTTTAAGTTATGATAAAATACCTACATAGTTTATCTTTCCTAAATAGATTTTTGTCTTGAAGTGCTATATAGGCAGAGGTGCGAGTACTATATTATGGGATGGGTAGGCACTAGGTACTTAGTATTGGTACATCACATAATCACTAGCCCACTACGACGTCGACGTCGACGTCGACGTCGCTGTTGGTGTAGGCAAGAAGTATGCAGTCAAAAAAGTATACCTCGATGTACAAGTAGGTAATTCGGTTTACGGGTTTAATACAATTTTTAAAATGACTACACGCTATTTTATAATAAAAACTTTCAAGTACTTACCTGGTAATAAATCAAAACGGGGGTACGAAATTGACGTGAAGTACCCATCCGTTTCTGCTGGAAAAACAATTTTCGAATGAAGTTCGTTAACCTAAACCTAGTTTTAAAAACATAAATGGAATGCGTATGGCACGTTTATTAAAATGCATGCCGCAGTGAATACACTACAAAAGGGTGCCTTACCTACCTATCTATTTTATTTATATTAATCGCGTGATTTTTTTTCCAGCTAATTACATTGTTATGGTGATATCGTAATCGGACAAAATGGGTGGATGTTTGGGTTCAGAAGTAGAAGACTCCAACGAACTTCGTAAGCGAAAGGTATGTAAAATAATTGCGTATTTGTTTATGTTGTAATTGTAATGAAATAAGCATATTATGGGTGGGCATATAGGTTGGTGAGGTACACGTAAACATAAAAAAATGTCTCGAAGGGAGCATTTAAATGATATCGTATGCTATGCGTATTATGAGTCGTGCCAAGATGATTCATATGTTATGTTGTACAGGTTGTGTATGTGTATGTTGTTCTTTTTATCCGGCTGATGGCTGAATATTCAATGAACTTGATACCTAGATGATCTTTGCCGGCGGTATTGATTATTGTAATTAATGATGATATAATGTACAAGGACAAGTGTATCTGGGATGGTGTGTTATCATGAGTATACCTGCCTCATGTATATCTATCTGGGTATTTATTTTTGTCTATGGAATAATTCGACGTAGAACCGCGTGTCGAATAAATTTCACGCTAAAATTTTTCCATACGTTATTCTATGTACGTATGCTGGGATAGGTACTAGGTAGTAGTGGTACACTTTTACTTTGTTCTGTGCGAATATATTTTGAGAAACTGAAAAAATTAAAAAATGGTTGAATTTTTGAAAGAATTTCGTTAGGTTTTCTCGATGTATGAAATTTAAATCTTGTGGAATGAAACTTTCTACAGACTGCAGTTGGCTGCAGGTCTTTTTTAAAGGATGGGAAATGGTTCATATGCAGAGTTCCAAAGAAAAATTGCTCACAAAGGAACCTTAACTATACTTATCCACTTTTGATCTTCGATTCAGTTGAAATTTTACTCATTGAAAGAGTATGTGACTCAGATCTTAGAACCAAATTTTGAGCTGCCGAAGTTGATTTTTCTTTTTTTTGATGAATTTTTGAAAATATTAGTGAAATAATTTAAATTGATAAAAACGTACTTTATAGCCTATTGGTGTATTAATTTTGACAAAAAGAGTTAATACAAGTATATAATCGGTTTATATGCAAGAGTCGACTCTTCTAATCAAATGTCTCCATTTCCGAGCCGATCTAAAATCCTCTGCAGCAAAATAGAAGGCGATAGCGTTACAATCAACTTTAGCAGCTGAAACTTTAATCCTGACATAAGTTCGATATTCCGAATCAATTAGAGCAGATGAATCAATTTCTACCATTTTAAAAAATTCTTCAAAATCGGAAGCTCAATCAGAGTGGACGGTTTGTAAAGGTTTCCTTGTCACTTGTCAGTGAAGTTGAACTTTCTAATTTTTGTTTGAATTACATATCTCAAAAAATTGTGTGCTTTTTCTTCGATGAGATATTTTTGAAATCGATTTTTATGGCAAACCTAGGATTTTGGGAAAAAATGAAGCGAAACCATGCACCTATGAAGCATGAAATTATCCACTCACTGATTGCATTTTTTTTACGAGGCTTGCTTGCTCCAATATCTAGGGCAAAAATATCAAAATTCATTTTTAATTTATTGTTTGTTTTTTTTTGGTAAAAGAAAATGGAGGGAAACAAAACTTTCGAAGATTAAAATTAGTACCTACTAAAGTACCTATACATGCTTTTCTGGTCCACCTTATTTGTTTTTGAAATATTTTGAACCAAAATTACGAATCAAGTTCCTTCGATTTTAGATGGTTTTCACTTTTATTTTATTTTATTGAATTTGTCCATCACACTAAAGAACCAGTTCTTTTTTGTACCTGTTCTGTAGAAAAAATGCAATTCATAGATCACGACTTGCCCAATACGCTGCACCCTGTAGCTTAAACTTGAGTTCATGTACGTTCAACATTGTACAAATAAAACTAAAAATAATATCATTTACCGTTATGTTAATACCTAAATTTGATTTTATTTGGCTGAATCCCAATCAAAATTTAAAAATCTCACCAATAAACCGGCCATTAGAAATCCTCATACGAGAAAAAATTTCTATGTTTATCTATTTGATAAGTAAGTTTATCAGGACGTGTCATAAATTACTATAGCGTATCGATTATTGCTCCCAATATTTACAATAATGTGAATTGTGTGTATCTAAGTATGAAGAGCTTTTCAACTTTCTACTCGTAATTTTGTGTAGGTATTATTTCGGCATAAGGGTACGCGTTGATTTGTACGCGATACCACCACGAGCGGTTATACGACTCGATGATGATTATATTCTATAAACAAAATTTGTTTAAAATGTTGAACAGACGGCTGTAAAATGTCCGACGACGTACCTACCTAATTATCGAGTTGATGATCGTGGCAATAAAACAAGGCCCCTACCAAATAAAATAGAAGTTACGAATTTCTTGTCATGAAATGAAAAAATTAAGGGGATGAATTCACGCAAAATACAGTTTTAGTTGAAATTTCCGTCCATTTTTGAATAAATTACGACTCTGTGAAAAGGCTCTGTAGCGCGTAGGGTATCAATTGTAGATAGATGTGCGAGTACCTCATCTACTCGGATTAGCTGTAGCTACTCACTGGATAACGTCAACGACGAAGAATTTTGAATTCTTTATGATTTAATTACGGCCAAGTAGAAGCCAAACGATATTTCGATAGAATGTTGAATTTTTTCAGTATCTACATACTTACCTATACTTAGGTAGGTACTAGGTATACTTAAGAAATGGAAATATGGGGGAAAAGTCAGGATACTTACTAATGTACCCAACAGTATAAATTCAATATTTAAACGTGTACCCAGTACCATGCAAAATTTATAGAAAATCGTGAAAATCACGTAGAGACAGGACGATAATGATAATAATGAGTGATAACTTATCTGCAGCTATGGCTCTCATTTAGAGATGAGATACCAATAAAAATAACTATGGTTATCTATAAGTATGTACTTTTTTTACTTATGCATTTACGCCGTGCTAAAATTTTTCAGAATGTGAATGTGGACGAATTCGATGGACCAGTCAAGAAAAGAAGCTGCACTGATATACAGTACTTAGTTTTCTTCGTTTTCTTCCTCATTGTATGGGTATGTATTTACTCTATTGATTTAGTAGGTATTTAGGTACCTAAGTATATTTTTGAAAATTGAAATTCTAAAACCGAAGAATATTTCATCGTGTATTTTCCTCTAAATTCTGATCTTTCAATCGTTCTCATTTTCCAGAAGTAGGAATCTACATTCATTGTAGTCATGTACTACGTACACTGCACAGTCAAAGTAGCCCAGGAATAGGAAATGATTTAAGTTGGCCAATCCATAGCCCAAAAAGTGCATCCCATCTTTTAACCACTCATTATAGCTCACGTTGTAAGGCGATAAATTGTATTCATCGTCAGATAATATATGTAGATAGGTTGAGGTACATACTAGGTAGGTAGGTATTAGGTACCTAGCTACATAAAAAGGTTCTCATAATGGCGAATTTCGACTTCAACATCTCATTAAGATTAGTGCCTTGAAACTACACATGCATAGTATGTAAGTGTATCTTCAACTATGTGTGGATATGTATCTGTCAATTCCAGATGGATAATTGTTAAAAATTCTTTTGACAGTAACCAGCTGCGAGTTTCACCTTCCCTCTTATTCGTGATCCTCTATTTATAGGGACGTTATACCCACGATATTATCGACTGCACTCATCTCTTTGTGAACGTCTGTATATTTTCATTTCAACATCACCACGAGTGCGAAAATAGTTACTTAATTCTTTTCTTTCCGCACACCGCAAATTTATAGCTGCAAGTTTGGTGATCACTGATCGATCGATCGATCGATCGAACTCGAACCGATCGAAGAATTTTGAGTATGCGACATGTGTAAAGTGTGAACCTTCGTAAACGGGAATCGGGATATTGTACTATGTAGCTAGACCGAGCTAGACCTACAACCTATTGACGTTTGGTGCTATTCACCGCTCAAGTTATTATAGTACACTACATACATAGTACAAGTACATACATATAAAGTCAAGGTCGTAATAATTAGAATGCTTATTTTGAAGTTGACTCGACGTTGCAAATAGTTTTCCTTTTAATAATTTTAAAGCCCGAACAATATACCTTTTATATTCGACAATAATGAGCCGATTGAATAGCTTTTATATCCAAATGCATTTTACGCCACGCTTTGTACACGTTTCAAGTTTTACATAGGTATTAAGAAGTTATTTGCGTGAACACTTTTTTTAATATCGAATTTTGTGAGCTGATAATGTCGTGTTAAAGGCGTAGAAGATAAAACCAGATAATTAGCTCGTTTGACGAGCTTCATTTTTTTACTCGAGTTACTTGTTGAATTTTGAAATAAACTTTGTCCAAGTCAAAAAGCTCGCATCATTTTTTTAATTCGATGGATTTTTCCAAAATTCCAGAAAACTTTCTCATTAATCACGATTTAATGGTTGATACTTACTTAAAAGTTTGGGAGGAGGGGAAGGGGAACTTTTTCATACAACTTATTCGTACGTTGGGCATACATCAATGAAATTGAATATTATTAGGTATAGGTACCTAACTTATTACTAATTCGGAGTCACTCATGTTTTTAAAGTGGTTTAAGCGGAACAAATTAATGATATTATGTAAACCGATATCATATCACTTTCCCATTTCCTGGAAATGAACTTATTACTTTGCGTTGGTTTGGTAAAATTCAATTTCGCTTCTTAAAATGAAAAATTTTATCGTTTTTTTCTTCTTCACGAGTACGAATGTTACGTATAATTTTTTCGACCCGACTGTCTCGTTACATTGTTTTATTCCCATTATGTATAATGGGCAGCGACGAATTTGTGTCTTTGTAGCAGTCTGCTATTTACGTGTAGGTAGAATGACGGTCTTAAGCTGAACTGAATGCTCTTGATTTTGTTAATTTGTTAAATGCACAATTTCAAACCGTAACTCGAGTAATTATGTGGAAGAGGAAGATGGGGTGCTGGTGACTGGTGGGTCGCGTCATGGTGGCGTGTACTTATTTATCTAATGTATGTGCGAGTGTGAATGAAATTTATCAGACAGCTAGTATCCTTGGTCTATGTTTGGAGAATATTTTATTAATACACACACGCTATAAACCTTGAAATGCTTATCAAACACCAAAACGTATTTTCTTGCGATGAAATTTTCTTACGGTTTTGCCGTTTATTTCATTTAATGCTCAGTTTATCGATACCAGTTCTTTTTTTTTTTGGATAGGTCGAAAATTTTAATAAATTATCGCGTATCTACTAGATGCGCGACAACTTGTCTACGTTATACGTACTCATATTTGTAAATTTATGTCCATGTAGTATTATTTATAATTTTTTTTCAGATCGGTTTGGTGTTATATTGCGTAAAACATGGCGATCTAAGACGTATTTTTGTCGGATATGACGATTGCGGTAATATCTGTGGAATGAAAAATGAAGCGAATTATGGACCTACATTGGGCCTTTATGGCTGCGCTGATAGTGATATGAGCCAAAAAACGTGAGAACAATCATACTTAATTAATTATTTATATGATTGTATAATATCTGGTATAAATCGTTTAAATATTAGTCATTGATCAGCGTTCGTACGTTTTGAAATTACCACTGTTTTGCCTTCTATACTTGTTTAAATTGGTAGGCAATTAAGAAATCGTGACTTTGCAATTTTTTTTTTCAGATTTATGCTAATAAACCCGAAAAATGCTACTGGAGCTAAACGAGAATGTGTTAGCGATTGTGCTCTTAGAGGATAGTAAGTTTGATTTTTATGATTTTCCACGAATGTATGAAAATCTATCTGAGCCAGGAAGGTAATCAATTTTTGGCATTTTTTAGTCGACAGTTCTTCAAAAGATGCGTCCCAAGAGATGAAAAGAGTATAGCTGCGCTTCTCGATTCGACTGAAATTCAAGATTTTTTCCAGGTTTGTAAATTATACCGGTACATTTAATTGACATCTATCGCTTTTCTTTTCTTATAAAAACCTCGAGAAATAGATGAATTTTTGACTATAATTACCAATTATTTTCTCGCTTATCAACGTGAACTAATTAAAAAATACGATCTATCATATTTTTTTGTGTATTTAGAAAGCTGCCGATGATGTTAACTTGTGTAGTTGGGAAATCGTCTATATGTGTCTTTTCGCATTGGGTGAGTGCTTTAATTATTTAAATAGCTTTTAATTAGGTACCTACCTAATTTACAGTATGTGTGTTTTATAACGGTTTGATGCTCGAGTACTTCGCCTTGAAAAGTACCCTTACAAAGTATACAAGGATGCTATAAACAATGAAAATCGATTTCTTTTTTCAAACTATTTTAATCGATTCTCATCAACGTGATAAAAATCGATATTGGCTAAATGAAGTATAAATTGTGTAATTTGAAACACTTTTCTGAGATATAATCAAAATGATGCTGATGGAACCCAACAAGTTAGTTATGAATCGAATTAAACATCGGCCAGCCACAGAAATTTCTCATTCTATTCTTATAGGTAACGATATACAGTCGAGATTTATGCGAAAAGTGTATTAAATTTCGTAAAATACTTACGTACCTACTCGATTCTTACTTATTCATTTTTTTTAAACATTTCGGAAGTTGGTGTAGGTAGCTAGATTCTACACGAGTATTTCTTTCAAAAAATCATTCAAATTAAACTAAAACAAAACAAAATACGAACGAAATTTTATAAAACCTTGAAAGATTTTGAGTAGATTCTCTTCGTTGGATTAAACTTGTACAAAAAGACCTTCAAAACTTTATTTCTATAGGTACATAGGTTTCAACAATTTTTCAACATTATTCCCTCCAAGTTGTATCATATGTAAGTATTTGTTATAAAATGAAATGATACGCATGTAAAATACCAATACATCAATAATAATGATGACAAAATTTGGCTCTAAGTACACAAAATATTACATAGGTAGGTATACCAATTCCTATAATATAAAAAAAAAATTAGATAAGGTGTTTGTTAGCCTAAAATTAGATGTATTTTCAGTTGAAACGAGAAAATATTATAATTACGCGTATTCTTCTAATTTTATACTCCCATTCTACGTGTAATTCATATTCCGGTTTTAAAAATATCTTTTACTCGCTGTATGTAGATAGTAGATAGAGATCGATTTTAAACCAGTTTTCCTCCGGTTTTTAATACTATCGATGTTCAAGTACTGTGTACTGATTTGTATTTGTGCCTGTGCTCTAACTATAGGCAACTTATTCGCCTCAAAAGATTTTAAATAACTCAGATTGCGTTTTATTTTCAGTTTTGTCCGTTTTTTTGATTGGCCTGTTCCGGTATTTTGCTGGATTCCTTGTCTGGTTCGTGTTGATCTGCGTGATTGTCGTCAGCATTGGATTATCAACTTACTTATGGTGAGATTTATTTTCCAGTTCAAAATTATATCGTACGGAGTGTACCACCTCAAACATACACATTTTCATCAGCGATTCAACTCGAATGATTTCATTTTCATCTGAAAATCCGTACTTTCTGAATGAATCGAAGAGGGGGGGGGGTAGTACATATAACCATGCCTGAGATGGTCGACGCCTACGTACGAGCATTATTGTAAAAATGAAAACTGTGTCAAGATTAATTACAATCGAATGATTTTGCAGGTTTTTATGGGGTAAAGAAAAAGAACACTTCGCTGTGCCTGGTCAGAAAAACAACGCCACAACTTATTTCACTTACGCTATCATTTCAACTGTCGCTACGGTAAGCATCGATTGTACGTGCCATTACAAGCTTGACTTCTTGAAAGTATCATATTTTGTGTTTTCTATGGCAGATTATTATTTTACTGTTGATTTTTGGAGTGAGAAAAAGCATTCATTTGGTCGCCCATTTATTCATAGAATCTGGAAAAGCGGTTCAAGCGATGCCATTAATAGTCGTGCAACCATTTGTGGTAAATATTATACGTGTATAATGTGATTTTTTTGACCTGGACTGGTGTAAAATGCATCTAACCTGACAATACACAATCATTTTTGGTAACTTACAGACATTTTTGGCGGTGGTATTACTGTTATTTGTATGGGTGTACTTCTTTTTGTGGATCGAAAGTTCTGGATTTGGTGAACGTAAACAGACTGAGTACGGTCCAGTTAATCGTATCACGTTCAAAAAAGACGAAGTTATTAATGTGAGTCATTAAAATACTTCTTCAGCTATATTTTCGAGGATTTTAAGTAATAAAAATTAAACTTGTCGTGTATCAATGTAGTTCGCCAGAGGATACAACGTTGTGGCTGCTTTTTGGTTGCTTCAGTTCATCATTGGATGTCAACACATGATTATCGCTGGTGCTGTTGCCACATGGTTCTTCACAAGGTACCTATATACCTACTGAGTAGAATCATCGAAAATACGTAGTCAAATTATTTAGAGGAACGTTTGTTTAGAATTTCTCTCATTATTGCCTTATTGTATGCTTATATTTACAGAAAGAAGACTGCTCTCAGCTCTCCTATTTCAAAGAGTTACGGATACTTGTTCCAATTCCATCTCGGTACCGTTGCTTTGGGTTCCCTGTTGATCGCTATCGTACAGATTATTCGAGTTATTTTCAAATTAATCGAGTCTGCTGTTAAGGATCCGAAAAATGATTTCACTAAAGCACTTTACAAAGGATTCAGCTGTTGTTTATACTGCTTGGAGAAAATATTGGTATATTTAACGAGAAACGCGTACATTGAAGTTGGTAGGTATCCCTAATATAGGCTCAACATATTTTTGCAAACCCCACCTACAAAATATTTTTCTTAAAATTTTGACAATAATTGAGCAATTTGTTGATAACTTTTTCAGCGATTTACGGTGATAGCTTATGTACTTCGGGAAAACGAGCTTACCAAGTATTGGTGAATAATTCCTTGAAAGTTCTGGTTATTAACTCTGTTGGCGATTTCGTATTGTTTTTGGGAAAAGCTCTAATAGTCGCTGCTTCCGTTGGACTTGGATGTAAATTATTGGAGGTATGTTTTTATGATATGGCGATTTTAAGAACGAGTTAAAATGAGAATAATGATTGTAATTTGATGAAATTAATGTATAATTGTGTTTCAGGACAAAGAAGGACTAAATTACTTAGCTGTACCTCTGACTATCATTGGTGCTTTTGCATATTTCGTTTCTCACGCGTTTATGACTGCTTTCGAAGTGAGTAAAATTTAAATATGTTTTCATTCGATTTCTGATTAATAATCAATAATTTCTTCTATTTTTTTTTTTCATTTTTAGATGATGATTGATACGATATTCATTTGCTTCTGCGAAGATTGTGACATGAATGATGGACAGGATCGACCATATTTCATGAGTAAAGGACTAATGGTAATTTTGTGTTGAACACAAATTCATTCTAATCTCATAATGGTTTACGACTCGATTTGTGTATAATTTTTGTTTCTTTAATTCGTAGGAATTCGTCGAAGAAAGTCAAAAAGTACTTAAGGTCGGTGATGCCACCTCTGAGCCCCCTAGAAGCCAAACGACACGTTGGTTAGAAGACTGAAAGTATACCTCATAAAACTTCATATTTCAAGATGTATTCGCTTTTCAATTTTTGTTGAAGATTTAAAATTAAGATTTAGAATTTTGATGTCCAATTATTAAGCGATAAAGCTTTTGCAAAACATTAAGATAAGCGAAAAGTATGTTATCATTAAGCATTTTTTTTTATCAACTTATGTTTTATCTATGTTTATTTATAGATGTAAATGCATTAAGAACCAACCTGTTGAAATTTTTACGCTCTTTTTAAGTACTTATTTACAAAAATGTCCAGCGAAGCGATTAAGATAATGAATTTTTTAGATGTTGGGTGAAACCTCGCTGGGCTACTTTTTTTTACTTTTGCTGCATTGTATGCATTTTTCTCTTTTTATGGCATTTTTATTTTACTCGTACCTATTATGATTAAACGTAGGAGAAATGTATCACCGAATTATTATTATATTTTTGATTTTTTTTATCTTGTAAGGTCTTGAATGTAGCGTGTGGATTTCTATTTCTCATTTTATCAACTTTCTAAAATACTTTTTAGTGCTGTAAGTACAAAATGTTTTTTATTTTTTCAATAAATTTTATAATTTTGCATACGTTTTCAATTTGTTGAGTAAAGGTATTTTTATCAGATGGTACCAAGTAGTGAGTACAACATACCCAGCGAAGTGCTGTTGCTAATGCATCTTCAAGACGATTACCTATTTTAATGAATTTTTACGTTCAATTCAAATTGAAAAATGCATGGGTAAGTTTTTAAAGTTAAAATCTAAGTAGATGTGTTTTTTGAATAATATATTGAAATTTCGCAACAAAGTTTTGATAAATTTCAATGACGGAAATAGGTATATTTATACTCCAAAAATTACTTAGGTAGGTACCTCTACCTATACTTCTCCGCAGTGTGTACAGGGTGCGCAGAAATATCGTGTACGTGTACCCCTAAAAAAGTTTCTGCTAAATGTTTCGGTTGACGTTGATCACAGTGAATGATAATGATAGCACATGATTGGTTGTTAGACTGAGATGATAACATTCCACCAATCATATGCGTCTATTTCACGTTGCCAACCTATATTTTTAATGAAAAACTTTCTTTGGGGTTCGTGATATTCTTGCGCACCCTGTATAAGTATGTACTTTCGATGTAGGTACTATAGGTAGCTAGGTACATGAACTTGACCTAGACCTTTGCCCTGAAATGATACAGATGTTTAAAATCATGTCCACGAAATTAGATTTTTTTAATGTAGGTATTCCCCTGGTATTAATCAGACTTGCAGGCCCTCACCAGAAGGGGAAAGGGTATTAGGTACACCCTGGGCCCGGCATTTTTTCTGCGCAGCTCTGCAGACCTGCACGTTTATCAGGAGTTGTTTCCCAATTTCCACTAGGTACATGAAGAAGTAGGTACTTTTCAAAGAAATTCAAAATGTGAAAATAAAGAATGGTGATAAACATTAATGAAAATTTCCAGTTTGAAAGATCATCCAGACTGAAATGAGACTGAGAGGGAGAGGGAGATGGAGAGAGTGAAATTGCATTCTCCATTTTTGAAGCTTCGCAGAGGCAGATTGCCATTACATAACTTTTTTCGTTTTGATAAATGCAACATTGATTCAGCTGATGTGAGTCCAAGTTTCAATGGCAATGAACGGTCTCGCAGACAAAACGTAGCAATAGCACGGCAATACGATCATCATCGCCAAGTTGCGGATATGTGTGCTGTTTGTTGAGTTCGTTTTTTAGTGTGTGTTTTTTATAATCAAGTTACCGATAATTCGGGTATTTTAGCTTTCTAAAATTGAACTTAAATTTTCGTATATTTTTGGAATAACTCAATTTTAATTAGCTTTTGTCTTATGGATGTGAAGATGATGAATGTGTCGTAATTCCCTCGGAAGGAAACCAGTTTCTCTGGAGAAGTAAGTTGAATGTTTCTAATTTGTAACTTGTAACTTAATATTTTATACTTATTCTAAATTACCGAAGTTAAAAATTGCAGAATTTTGTCCGTTTCGATGACCTTTTTTTCTTTTTTGCAATAGTGGCAACAGATAGGTATTCTTCACAATATTGTAATGTAATATGTGGGTAGGTGTAGGTAAGTTCCTAATATCCGCGAAACGCGAACCATTTCATTTCTATTCGCAATTCCTGGTAAAACCCGGCACCTGATAGATGAATAATTAACTACGTTCATAAGTAGCACCATCGTTGTTGTTTTGCGTTATTTATTTGAATTAAGTACTTATCGTTCGTACATCTAGATCTATGACTGTATTAGGATCTTTTTCTCAAAAATTACATTCTGTTTTCCCAATGTTGATAATTTTTCTCCCTTAATACACCTGGAAACCAGTTTCCAACTACATTTTGCAGTTTTATTATTCGTTGTAATACGGTCTCCTAAGATGCTTCATGCTTCTCTGCACGCCACAGAAAATTTGTTATTAGTTCATAGTTGTCTGCCTATTAGAAATTAGAATACTTGTTCAGCGTTGTAAATTTGGGCATAATACATTTCCGAGTAGGTAATTTCCATCGAAGGATTTCCCATTAAGTGATACGATATATGTACATAGGTAATTATAATTGGCACAGTACCTAATATCGAAAAAAACACGCGTACATAATAATTACCTCATCCCCACCTTTCGTGTCAGTGCCCAAACACGTTTATTTTCAGGTTTCGCATTTTTTGTTTCTAATTTGGCGAATTTTTCTGTTTTGACGAACCGTTAAGATGGGTTAAGTATAATAAGTAAGTAAGTATTAGTTGGTCAGTCAGGTATCTCCAGAGCTTAGGGCACTTTGACGTAGGACCAGTATACCTAACCTATACGTAGTAGTATCATTTCTAGATATTCCCGGTGCGGCTCGTATACTCGTAATATTGGCCTTGAAATTGAATGTATAGGTACGGTATTGTTGCATATTTTTTCTCCATTTTACTTATTCGTGGAAGTATTTGATGACATCGGTCCTTTTCTATTGTTGTTTTTATTCGTTGTTCTTTGTCCTGAAGACTGAAATAAAATTTATTCAAATTTTAAGCGAACATTTTTTTACGAGCTGTGAAGAAGCCTAGCTCGGTAGCTCCGTCTAATCGCTTAAAAGCGGTTTTTATAGCGGACTGGCGGATTTATTCGCGGAATAGCGGAATTTCCCCCAACAGGGATATACGTTTTACGATACGAAATATTTCTCTTGATGCGCACCAGCCATGTGTTTCAACCGGACTGATTTTTAATGAGACCAATACTATGGGTACCTACATATCACATAATTAACACATATTAGGAGAATTATGTGGGTATGATATATCTAAACCTATGCAGCATATATGTACGTGTCGCTCGAATAATACATAGCACGTTCCACGTTCCTTTAGTAGTTATTTTTGTTTGGTTTCCATGATAAGGGTCGTAGACTACTGCGTCGATGGGTTCTCATTCCTATTTTTAACATGTGTAAAATATTTGCTCGAGTCCTATGCATACCAGGATAGATCGAAAAAAACAACAACAATCATGTGCATAAATACTTATATTGAATTGTGGCCAAACTCGCGGAGTTGGTCAAGTTATTCCAAGTTGGTACGTAGATAGTGCTCCATAAAAGATTTGAGATCTCTTAGCTGCACTGGAGGAGGAGCTACAGGTTCCCAAAAGTTCATGATCGTCGTCGTCGAGTTAAATACCTACTTGTAACTTTTGAAAAATACCTTATTTCCGAAAAGCATACAGTAGAATGAAGATAGAATTTCCAAAAATGTTACTTCACACGTATTTTCAAATTAAATAATTTACAGTATCCTTCAAAGAAATATGTAGTTCTAATATTTGTTGTAATGTTCGGTTTTTGATTTTTTTGAATTTTTATCCTAGTGCAGATAGAACCTACCTATTCAATTTTTTCAAAAGTATCAAAGATGACGTCATGTCTGGTAATCTTGGAAATTTCTATTAGACAAAAATTAAGAATGCAGGTCTT
The DNA here is from genome assembly GCF_950023065.1 of Planococcus citri. NCBI lineage: Eukaryota > Metazoa > Arthropoda > Insecta > Hemiptera > Pseudococcidae > Planococcus > Planococcus citri. The sequence continues at coordinate 45,105,440 of NC_088677.1, forward strand.
GTAAAAACGTAGATTAACCAACTTTCTAAATAGGTGCAGGTCGTTAAACAATAATATTGTTGGTATCTTGATCAGTATACTACTTTATCTATTCAAAAAAATATGCTTCAATAGTGCAAAATTCACTTTAAGGCAAAGTGCCTAAAAGCCTAAATTTAGCCACCTTGAGCTTACAAATCGGAAGTGTAGAGAGAATTTTGGGTCTATATTGAATACATCATTTTTGAAAATTGCAATTTTTACCCAAAAGTGGCCATTTGAAAAATAACGAATAAAATGTCAAGAAAATCGACCCAGAAATCTGAATTTTGGTATATACCTAGGTACCCTATACTTTCACCCAAACGGGTTCAAATACAATTTCCACAAAATTTTACGACTAGTTACAAATCATTTATTATTACTCTTTGAATTATTACAATGATACGTTGGCTAAATAATCAACATCCGCGTAAGTATAGTAAATAATTTTATCAACATGAAATTCAGAATATTTACGTCTCATTGTAATAATTCAAAGAGTAGGTAAATGATTTTTATTCTATGAATTCCGGACTAGTCGTAAAATTTTGTGGAAATTGTAACTTTGAAAAATTTGCTGGAGGCTCTAGAACTGTTCAAAATGGTTTGAACCCGTTTCCAATCGATGTGGTAGGTGAAAGTAGGATACCTAGGTATATACCAAAATTCAGATTTCTGGGTCAATTTCTTGAAATTTTATTCGTTATTTTTCAGGTGGCCACTTTTGAGCACTTTTCGGTGACCACTTTTGGACTTTTGCCGTTTTAAAATGGCCACTTTTGGGCAAAAATTGCAATTGAGGTGTTCAATAGACGCAAAATTCTCTCTACACTTTCGATTTGTGAGCTCAAGGTGAAATTTGCCCTGTTGAAGCATATTTTATTGTTTACTTACTTATAGATACATACATACCTAAACCTACGTTCTTCATCGTAAAACAGCTAAATTATTTTAATAGCATATTTTTATATGTATAATATTAATGTTTCAGGTTAACATTAAAATTACCGATCTAGTAAACGATCATTAGATAAACATGGATTATTCAAAGATGCAAGATCCATCTATTAATACCTATCCGAGCGTGCCTGTAGAATTTCCTAGTTCCAGCATGAAAAATGTAAGTGAAAACTGAAAATATACATACCTATCTAGATCTACATATGTACATAGTTAGAAGGTTGAAAGTAAATTCGCGTATAAGTCGTAATCCCTGATGTGTATGTTGTAAAATATTTTGAATTTTTATTCAAAATGTACATAAGTAATTGATTATCACGATTCAATTCAATCAATTTGAGTAGGTACATGTACAACGTAAGTATAAGTCCATTAGCTGGACATATTACTAAGAAATGGCAATAATACGTACATAAATGTTATCTAAACATTCGAGTTTATTGCTGCTATTGTTGATTGTAAATAATATAAACCTAATATGTATGTAGCCTATAAACTAATTTTGTTAACATTATCGCATTATTGCTTGCACAGGAATTGATAAAAGAAGATCATGCTGGACCGACCAACAAAAGAAAACCAACTAATGTGGAATTTTTAGTAGTGTTCGGTATCACCGTTGCGATATGGGTAAGCGTTTTTATACCTACCAAATTGCATCATGTAAACATTAAGAAAAAAACACATGTTGAAGAATCTTATCGATTGATTTCGTTCAGTAAAGTAGATAGTTGTTTCCTTCCACAAGTGCAAATGTTGGAAAATCTTTGATGAAATTATGATTCACCGATAACGTTTAATTTAATTCGAATAATACGAAGAATGCTTCAACGTTTCATTTCGATACTGCGAGTTTATTCTTCTATTTCTCGTGTCTCAGCGAACTATATGGCATGGCTCGAGCTAAATTTAACGTACAGGGTGCGCAGAAAGAAATATCAAGTAGGTACCGCCAAAAAAGTTTTTACTAAATGTTTCGGCTGGCCACAGTGAATGATTCCTACATAATAATGATAGCACATGATTATAGTTGTTGGACTAAGGTGATAACATTCTACCAATAATAATACCTATTCATCTATTTCACGTTACCAGCCCATATTTTTAATAAAAAACTTTCTTCGGGGTACTCGATATTTTTGCGCACCCTGCAGGCATCAGGATACCTACTACCTACCGGTTGTCATGAACGGTTCAGACGTCATTGTCACACGTTCAGCGAAAAATGATTATTTTAATGATACAGCGGTATTATTGTAAGTTATTCAGTGTCTATTCAATGAATATTAAATAGGTATATTTTTTAAATTTCATATTTCAGCTATTATTGAACTTCTACTGCATGTGCAACGGAGATTTAAGTCGACTCGATACAAAATCTTTGCAAAATGGAACTACAACCAATGACTTTAAGGTATTTGTATTTCGAATGATTGTATTATGCAAATTTTCCATCATCTCTGGAAGTACCTATAGGTATCTAACCATCTGTGTGTGATTAATTGTAGGAATTTGCGACGAATATTAGAAATGCATCCGGTGAAATATACCTGGCGTGTTCATCTGCTGTGGGTAAGTTCAATATCAATTTGAGTTATTCCCTCGAATATGCACGAATAAATTTTGTATTCTTCGAATATGCATTATTACAGTACTCTCTGCATTGCTGATTGTGTTATTCCGTCGTTTCGCCGGTACGATTGTATGGTTCGTTGTAGGACTTGTGTTGACGGTGATGGGTATCAGCACTGTGGGTGCATGGTATGGATTTTTCATCAATTCAGTCCAAACGGCAGATAAAGGTAGTAAACTCACGCTGGATAACGAAAGTGATGACAATGCTAGTGCTGGTGTACTCGTTGGGGCGGTTTCTATCACTTTTTTTACGGTAAATACATATGTATATAGCATTTATAAGTGTTCATTGTATTACATTTCAATAATCGTGTGTCCTTCGAATTATTTTCTCCGATATTATCATTCAAAGAAGAATGCTGTACTCTCTACTTAGGTACTTATTCCAAGTTTTTTAATTTTTCAGTTGATTATTGCGGTGTTGATTTATGCGATTCGTAAACACATCCGTTTGGTTATTCGACTATTTAAAGAAGGTGGTAAAGTAACTCAATCGATGCCTTTAATTTTGGCCCAGCCGTTTGTGGTGAGTGAATCAGATCGGTATATAAACCAACTTATTTTTAGGTGCATATAACTGTACAGGTTTCGCTGGTGGAGGTGGAGGGGGGTTGAACTGATATATCAATTATTTCAAGGGCCGTATTATAATAAACGTTACTTAGGGATCACTTGGCCAAGTGATGAATTTTGAAGCAATTTTTCCAGGCATGATTGAATTTTTGAAAAATTTTCTACTATTAAATTGAGAGATAGGACTTCGAAGTATCGATTCATAATTTTAAAAATATGAAATTTTTATTCGTTTAAGTACGAGAAAAATTGAATCAAAATTTCCCACTCAGCGAAGTGATCCTTAAGTAGCGTCTATGAATACGGTCCTAAGATTCTCGAAAGTATTTACACTGATGAAGGTTTTCGAGAATCGAACTTTCCTCAACAATATTTTATTCCATGGTCAGTCTTAAAATACCCGACGCATATGTTATCTTATTTGTATTCTGAGAAAATAAGTAGGTACTCGAGTACATACTTATTCAGTATTTGATTGAAACAGTTTGACTTTGATTCAAGGTCAAAGGCAATACTTTAGTTTTAATTGATTTAGAAATTAAGTACCTATATAATAAAACTATATTGAAATCCTATGCAAAGGCAAAGTACGAAACACTTTTTTTGAAAAAAGCAACTCATTTCTTCCAGTTGATCAATTGAGATGAAATTTTGTTCGGAAACTTCTTAATCATGTCGGCATAAAGTTTTAGTTCAGGTTATAGTTCAAACCTAGCCGAATTCGTGCAATTTTGGAAAATTTTGCTGCTCAATGCATGCATGCATGCATGCATGCATGCATATTGCATTAGGCAGATTTTCGACCTTTTTTTTTTTTGTCGAATTCATGCAATAGACAGCGTCGATGCCTAATGCTGCGGAAATTTGGCGTAGCCCTACATATGTACATTGAATTGCGAATTATTTTTAATTAATATGTATAATTCACAGACATTCGTGGTGTTGATCATCGTGCTATTCCTCTTCGTGTACTTTGCGCTTTGGATTGAAAGTTCGGGATTTCCTCAAACAAATGAAAATGGCGTCGTAGAGTATGAGAAAAATGATTTAATGAATGTAAGTTAATTTCGTTATTTGGGTGTTCTTATTTACCTATTTTGTCAAAATGAATCATATTCGACGCAATTATACCTACATAATTATATTTCTAACAGTTCGCTGCTATATTCAATGTACTGGTGGTTTGGTGGATTGTTCAATTTGTTATCGGCTGTCAAAATATGGTTATTGCTGGAGCAACAGCAACTTGGTATTTCACTAGGTAGGTAATTTTGACGATTTTACGTGTAGATTTCAAATTCTTGAAGTGTGCTTATTAAAAACACGTTAGAATGTATTTAAATTTCAACTTTTATTGTTTTTTGTTTTGTCTTTGTTCAGGGATAAAACTCGCGTTAACAATGCAATAAGAACAAGTTATAGATACTTGCTGAAGTACCATCTGGGTAGCGTCGCGTTGGGTTCATTGATCATCACAACCATTCAAATTTTACGTAGATTTTATGAGGCTACCATGAGGAAAAATGCTCGTAACATAATCGGATGTCTGTTGAGTTGGTTGTTGAAATATATCGAAAGGTTCTTCACCTTCTTAACCAGAAACGCCTACATTGAAATTGGTGAGCTTATTTAATCGTAGTTTATTTGAAGGTGCCTATAGGCATATAGGTACCTATACCTACTTAATGCATGATTTTTGAACAACCACGAGGAATTGTACTGAATGACGTGACAATGTTTCAGCTATTTATGGCGATGGGTTTTTCGTATCTGGAAAACGAGCTTTTCAAGTTTTGACCAACAACGCGATTAAAGTAGCTACCATTAATTCGGTCGGCGATTTCGTCATGGTGTTGGGCAGATTATTGGTTACTGGTCTCGCTGTCTTGATTGGATTTTTACTTTTGCAGGTAAGATTGTAATCATCACTTTATACGTGTAGGTATACTCCTATTTTATCGTAGAAATTAGGTACTCTGAAATAAGTGATTTTTAATATGTTTGATTTATGATTTAGGGAAGGAGTGATATTACGAATAGTGCTTATCCTTTGGGTGTCATTGCCATCGTTTCGTTCGCCATAGTTCACGCGTTCATGTTGGCATTTGAGGTTAGTGTTGTTTTGCCTACATATGTATTAGTACCTACATTAAATCTCCGCCTATCGAACCGTTCACAATGTACCTACGACCAGAACAATGAGAATATTGCGCAAATATTAATAATTTATGGTTATTTTTGTACAGATGATCGTCGATTCCGTATTTATCTGTTTCTGTGAAGACTGTGATATAAATGATGGGGTTCAACGTCCGTATTATATGAGCAAAGAAATGATGGTAAGTGTAAAAAATATATACCTACGTATTCTTATATGTATATGCGAATATTATAACACTAAACGGTGTCATACACAATTGTGACGTTTTAATTATATGTACCTACTTATAATCGTTATGCATTATTTTATAGGTATTCATGAATAAAGAAGACCCGAAAGTATTGAGAGTCGGCGATGCAGCCGCTGAATAACTTTGATATACAATACATATATTTTTTTTTACTTTTTTAAAACAATTTTATTCTCAGAAGTATTTTTTATTTTTAATTTTTTTGTTCTATATGCCTAGCTACTTATCCTCTCGTGTGATTTTTTTTCATTTTATTTTTGTTTCAATTACCTACTTTCTTTTTATTGTTCTGTTTCTTTTTTTTTTTTTTGGTGAACGAATTTGTATTCTTTACATACTTATCAATACTCGCGTTATCAACTATCGTACGTATTTCAATTCTGGAGATTTTTCTCTGTTTTTTTAAATGCATTTATTTAGTGATATTTTGTAATAGTCCTAATGCGGTATTATTCGATCCGCGTGATTGATCATTTTTGTTTTTAATAAATTAAGATTTTAAAATAATTGTAGGATACCTACATGAGAAAGATTTTGAATAAAGTTTTGAGAATTGAATCGGTTATTATTTAGCGTAAATAATCATTACTTTGAGCTTTATAGTAATGTTTAGCTCGTATAAACAAAGACTTCTGCAAAGAATTGATAAATTGATTAAAAATTATACTCGGCGTATTTGGGATGTTTTTTCGATTTCTCTTTGTCCGATCTAGAAATTTCTCCATTACTCGTAGTTGGGAGTTGGGACACTAATTTGTACTTGGGTATACCTACGTATTACCTATATGTACCTGTCTCATGAGCATTTTAGAAAAAATTGCAGGACAGTAATTAGCTACGAAAATTGCGGCGAGCCCTGCTAATGAAACATGGAAGGACGTAGTAAGAGTACAAATTTTGTTTCATTTCGAACTCGTTACATCGTGTTGAAAGATAGGTATGAAGTTGTGAACGGAGACGGCAAGAGGGATTCGTTTGACGCAGTGTTGCTTTCCTTTGTACTAATTTTTTCTCGTGCAATTTATTAAATTTGCTCGAATATCTTTTTAGGATTGGCCCATAGGCTTACAAGTTACAAGTTTTGTTCATTGTGAATTTTAGTATTGTTCAAGTATTGGAAATTTATTTTAGCCAAGTTTCTGTTCACGTGTTGTACACCTAACTTACGATGGTTTTTTTTTTATTCTCTATTTTGAGAAATTCGTGAATTCATTTCATGACTCAAATTCATACTTTGTTTTTATTGCCACCTACCACTTATTAAAATCCACGTTGTTGCCTCCCATCGTAGAGTGCTTTGAATACTCGTATAATCTCTTCGATAGAAAATCAAACCAGTAAGTTGATTGTTGAATTTATTATTAATTTATAGGCAGATACTTTTGCTACTTATTTTAGACAAATTTTAACAATTAGGTAGAGTTTGATAAAATGTTCATATTCATTATTTTGATGAATGTTAATTATTCTTATTCACGTTCACCATGTTATCGAAAAAATGCTGAAGCTGACCAACGTTAGTCGTTATGGTGCCGGTGCGGCGTGTTTTCTTTGGCGTTTTACTACATATATTACTGTATGTCAAGTATACCAAGGCCAAGGCTAAATAATCCGCGAACGATTCGATTCATTCGCGATTCATAATGAAAAACGATTCAGTACTTACGCCGCCGCCTTACAGCACTGAAGTTGAATACCTATGTCAATTCGCATTATGTTTTGGAATAGGTACTTCTACTTAGGTACTTAATACTTATCGTGCATGTGAATCTTCAAGGATAATAATGACCCTTAATAGTGTCATCTACTGCAGTCTGTAACCACACCAGGAATTTCCTAGAATATAAGTCAGAAATTTTAAAAATCACTGACATGTTCCTATTTCAAAAAACATCTTCTAGGTACCATAAACACGAAGTACAGGCATAAGTACATAGATAAATGGTAAATCAATGTTATACCTATGTATCAGTTGAATTTTAACCCAACTTTTCCGGTGAAATTAATCTCACGTGTACTTTCCTAATTTCCGTACTTCCCTTTGGGGACTCATAGAGCGCTTTTAAAAACGATTTGTTGTTTTTATACGAATCCTCCTCGTGAAGGGGGGGATGTCATCCCACAGTGCAGGGGTAAGCTAATGAAGGTGTTTGATTCACCTCACCACATCTTCCCTCCGCTCTCTCACACATACCTTCTCCATATACCATTTTTTTTTTCATTCAAAAGTGCCGCTGAAAAACTAAAACTGCGTACCTATACGGTACCAACTTTATCAAAAATTAGGCTAATTGTAAGTACGATTTTATGGACGACAGTCCTAAATGTGTGAACATTCATATTTCAGGTCCGCAATACAACCACGTCGCAACCTATGCGACAATGAATAAGATCATGGATAATCCTGAGACACAGCATCCGTTTTTGAATCCCAATTCCAGCACAAAGAATGTAAGTATAATAATAGCGCATACCTTTGGGCCGACCTAATACCTATGTATGAAAGTGCAACTACATATACAGGGTGTCCGGGGAGTGGTGGTACAAACTTCAGATTTGGATATCACCGGGTACGAGTAAAAAAACACGTAAGATAAACAAGTTGCATATTTTGAAAGTTGAAGGGGTAAAATACGTTTTCATAATCCAAGAGCCAAAATCCAATTTTGACCATGGAGGTCCGTAGTACTTTGAATAATGAACAAAATAACCTATTATTTTGCCTAACTCGCAAATTGAATGGGCTACATATGATTTTTAATTTCAAAAAATCGCGATGAAAAAAATGAATGCGGAAATGAATACTTACCAGGTCAAAAAATAAACAAATTTTGTTATGATAATAATTTTTTTCTTTACTCTAAAATTTAAAAAGTTTTTGAAGCTCAACAATTTTTGATTTGCTAAAAATTTCATTAAATTTACAATTTTGAGCTTCAAAAACTTCTTAAATTTTAGAGTAAGAAAAAAATTATCATAACACTTTTTGACGTAGTATTCATTTCCGCATTAATTAGTTTTTTCATCACGATTTTTTAAAATTAAAAATCATTTGTAGCCCCTTCAATTTGCAAGTTAAGCAAAAAGTCATGATTTTGGCTCTTAGATTTTGAAAATGTATTTTGTCCTTCAATTTTGAAGATAGGCCACACCTTTCACAAAACCTTTTTTCTTAGTCGTACTCGGTTGTATTCAAATCTGAAGTATTAACACCCACTCACCGGACACCCAGTATATTGTGCCTATCTACTACCTATATGAAGTACAATATAGGTGCAATGTACAGGGTGGACAGAAATATCGTGAACCCCAAAGAAAGTTTTTCATTAAAAATATAGGTTGGCAGTCATCATCTCAGTCCAACAACCAATCATATGCTATCATTATTATCATTCACTGTGACTAACCAAAATATTTAGCAGAAAACTTTTTTAGGGGTTCACGATATTTCGGTCCACCCTGTAAAATGCAAGGATCGAACGTAAATTAGCATAAAAAATACACTCACAGCCTATAACTAAGCAATAGGTACACAATTAATTGATTTTACTTGTGCAGGAATCAATAAAAGAAAATGGAACAGTCCCTGTTAACAAAAGAAAACCAACAAATGTGGGATTTTTAGTGCTATTCGGTATAACTGTTGCAATATGGGTAAGTGTACTACCTATAACCTAGGTACCTACTACCTAATCTACATTAGAATTTTAAAAATCTGCGATCTGTTGCCTCAATACAATTTGATTCATTGAATTTTCCGATTTTGGGGCAAAGTGCTTGATGCGACATTGTGTCGCATGCTAGATATGCGTCTACCTATTACCTACATACATGAAACGTTGCATTTATACGCATATCTAGCATGCGACGTACAATGTCGCATCAAGCACTTTGCCCCAAAATTGGAAAATTCAATGAATCAAAATTATATTGAGGGCTAAACCTGAAACAGTCAAATTGCACTGTAAAAAAGGCAAACTGTCGTGACTGGGAATGAAAAAAGTACTGCTAAAATCAGTTACTTATTTAAAAAATTTTAAATTATTTACTGAAAATTCAGTCAAAAACTACTGCTTTTAGGAATAAGGCAAAATGTCGTCAGATCCTTCTCTTAAGCAGTAAAATTTGTCTGTTTCAAATTTAGAGAGTATGATTCAGTACTTAGAATTACCTATATACTTACCTTTACAATGAACGTCATACATTCAGTTTATTACAACTGATTTTTGTACAGTATTCAATGTTTCCTCTTTCAGCTCTCATTGAACTTCTACTGCATACACTACGGAGATTTAAGCCGGCTGAATACAAAATCTGCGAAAGAGATCAGTGGATTTTTCGAGGTACATCTACATATCTATTCGTATTTCGAATGTTTGCACGCCTAATTGAAAGAATACCGATTTTTCATCACCTTAGCCATGTTTGATTACTTGCAGGAATTTGCAATGAATATTAAAAATTCATTCGGTGAAATATGTCTAGCGTGTTCATCTGCTGTATGTAAGTTCATCTCGAACTATTTTGCTGAATGAGCACAATAATGCGCAAATAAGTACGTAAATTTCTTACTCTCTTAATGTAGGTATATCTAATACCGATGTACATATGTTACAGTATCTTCTATATTGATGATTGTATTATTCCGTTATTTCGCTAGTACCATCATATGGTTTTCTGTGGGACTTGTGTTAACGGTATTGACTATTGGCACGTTGAGTACGTGGTAAGTATGCCGAATTGATTTTTTCCCCAAACACATTAAGCCTTTCGTTTTTTTTTTGCGTAGGAAGTGTACCTACCTTAATTCTAATGGCATATTATGCTTTTATAATTTTAAGGGTTCGATATGGTATTGGAGATTCGAAACCCACAACTTATGATCCACTTTTTGATGTCTTTGTATTCACTATGTTTACGGTAGGTAATCATTTATATCAATACATGTTTCTTTCATCTAATTATATGTACATAGGTATTTGACGTGTGGTAGATACTCGACGGATGGCGGTAATTCGGAGCCTTTGACACTTCTGATGATAGTTGCGATTAGAGATGAATGACGATATTAATCGATGTATCGATGAGGCATTGATGATTACTACCTGTCGTAATCTATTGAATAATGTGACTGGCATTAGCACTGTGTGTTACATTTTCACTGTTTCGCAGTCGAAAAGTCGATCGTTTGGATGGTTCATGATTTTTTCAATTTGTTCTTTTTTCATGTTTTCAGATCATTATTGCGGTGATAATTTATTTTGTAGTTCTCCAACATATTCCTATGGTTAATCGACTATTTGAAGAAGGCAGTAAAGCAACTCAGTCAATACCTTCACTTTTGGCGCAACCATTCGTGGTAAGCGAGAAAGATGGCGTGGATCGTGGGTTAACGTATCTATGGTTTAAGCTTATTTTTAAATGATAAACTGCTCATTTTACTATGCTCTATGCTTCTGCCATTTTGGAGTAAATGAGTGAGTAATCAATAAGATAGGTACCTATTGGTTTCATAAATTGTTAGATTTTCAAGAATATATATTGTACTGAAGATTTTGAAGATTCATTCTATGTGAATTTTTCCTATCTTGAAATGGTTGAAGCTCATCCTATTTTTCTTTTTTCTTATTTATTTATTTTTTTTTATATGAAATATACTACAGTACTTACCTATACTTACCTATTTTCTTATTTAACTTACTTCGATATGTTTCACAGACATCCGTAAAACTGGTTTTTGTGATATTCCTATGTTTGTATTTTGCGCTGTGGATCGAAAGCTCAAGAATTTCCGAAACAAATGCAAACGGTGACATAATATATCGGAAAAATCACATAATGGTGGTATGTATGTACATTCCTACTGATGTTTATTTTGATACGCAGATGTCCCAGATTATTAAAGCAAACTGGTATCTGGTACTGGTAGTAAAACTTATCGAGTCTAAAAAAAATAATATAGGTACATACATGAAATACCTGTACGCACGGTTGCTCATCAAACATTTGTAATCTTGCAGACTTGGGTGTAGATATCTTGCCACAAGATGAGACCAAAAAACTTCATGTCGTTAGGTGCTTAAATTAAATTTTACCAACATTTTTGACCATAATCTCTTATAAGTTCCAGTTGCTGAATTTTTTAGCCGTAAAACACCCAACATATTTTTATCTCACATTGTCAATCTTACAAAACTAATTATAATTTTCAATTGTAGTTCGCCTCTGCGTATAATTTCTTGGTAGTTTGGTGGATTATTCAATTTCTTATCAGCTGCCAACATATGGTCATTGCTGGAGCAACAGCAACTTGGTATTTCTCTAGGTAACTTGAAGATTTTACGGAACTAACTTAGTTAAGAATAGGTAGGTACCAACCTAATCTATTTTTTAAATTTTTTTTCAGGGATAAGACTCGTATCAATAATACAATAACGATAAGCTATAAAAATTTGCTAAAATTCCATTTGGGTAGCGTCGCGTTAGGTTCTCTGATCATGAACATCGTCCAAATTCTGCGTACGTGCTACAGGCTTTGCAGTCAAGTTCGCAATACTAATGTAATCGGATGTTTGTTAACTTGCTGTCTGGAAGATCTCGTAAAGTTCCTTAACTTTGTAACCAGGAACACGTACATTGAAATTGGTAGGTTCTGAATATAAGCATTAATTAATAAATAATTTTTGAATAAACTTTCTTAACGTAGCAGGTTTTTTTTTGTTTAGCAATTTATGGCAGCAGATTTTATGAATCTGGCAAACGAGCTGCTCAGGTTGTTACCAACAATGCGATAGAAGTGGGAACTATTAATTCGGTTTGCGATTTCATTATGGTATTGTGTAGATTTGCGATTGCAGTTCTTGCCTACTTCATTGGACGATATTTTCTATTACGAGGAAGATCATACAAGGTACTTACGGAGAAATATCGAGTACGCCCCCAAAAAAGTTTTCTGCTAAATGTTTCGGTTGGACACAAGTGGTTGTTGGAATGAGGTGATAACATTACACCAATCAAAATCATATGCATTTACATATTTCACGTTGCTAACCTATATTTCTATTCTATCAAAAACTTCTTTGGGGTACCTACTCATTGATTTACCTACCTATTAACTCTTTAATACCTTACCTTATGTTTATAGTATCTACCTAGAAGATATATTTTTTTTTTTTTGAAATAGGAACATGTTGTTAGTTGGTGATTTTTAAAATTTCTGGCTAATGTTGTAGGAAATTCCTGGAGTGGTTACAGTAGATGACACGATTAAGAGTTATTATTATCCTTTAATTTTTATTTTCGTCGTTTCGTTCACCATTGCTCACGCATTCATGTCGGCATTAGAGGTTAGTGTTTATTGCGTCTGATTTGATTGTTCATGATTTATGATCGGAGCAGTTAGAATAAATATTGCACATAAATATTAGATACCTAATATGTACATAAATGGTGATCATTTGGATAGATGATCGTCGATTCCGTATTCATTAGTTTTTGCGAAGATAGTGATATGAATGATGGTGGAAAGCGTCCTTATTATATGAGTGAAAACATGATGGTGAGCAAAACAAATCATAAGCACATACCTAGATACTTATTGCTGCAGTACGCATGTGGTCTTATTTTAGATTGTTGTTTCACATTGTGAATTATTTTACAGGTATTCATGAATACAGATAAACTACAGTCCCTGAAAGTCGGCGATGCAGTCGTTGAATAATAATTTACTTTTTTTTTTAATTTCTTCGTTTTTTTATGTCTTTATTTTTTAATTGTACCTTCAATAAAGTGTTTTTTAATCAAATTTTTAAATTTTTTTTGTGTTATATTTTATTGTGCAAGTTCTTTGTAAACCTTTTGCATTACAGGTCAAGTATTTTTTTCGTGTGTCTTATGTAGTTTTTATTGAAATGCGCGGCAATACTTTATGTAAACACTTGCGTCCAATCCAGAAATGTTATCTTATTTTGAATTTGACGTTTCTTTTTATTTTATTCATTTTTTAAAACTATTACTAATGTTTTTGATGCATTTATCAAGTGTAGTAATTTTGTAATTAATGCAACGTCAAGATTTCAAGAAAAAGTATTACGCAAAATATTTTATTAAAAAATAAAGTTTAAAATGTGAATCTGTTTTTTTTACTCAATTTTTGTTTTTAATTCAGAATTAGAATTTTGAGTTTTTAGTCGATGGGACGTACGTGTAAAAAGATTGAATGTAATCGTGAAAACTATAATCATCACTTTATCCTAAAATTTTAATATTCAATGCTGTGAGGATAATTTGCTGATTTTGAATTGAACTCCGCTCACGATATCTGGATTACACAATTTAAATCGACTGAAAAATTGAAAAAAAAGACTAATACATCCTTGTGGAAAATTAATGTCAAATAAATTGCCTATCCAGTTTGCCGTAAATACGCATCGAATCCAATTCGTTCGCAATCCTGTCTCGATTTCGCTCAATTTTTAAGAGTTCCCATCGATGACACGATAGATAGATTGACTACTATCATTTTTTGTTTCTATTGTTCAAGGAATTCCTGATGCGTTTGAAGATTTTTATTATTCGAACTTGTTGACTGTGGTTTTATTTTCAGGGAGGTTACTATTTATGTAGTGTTGTTGCTAATCGATTACTACATTTGAAACGTTAGTCGATCAATAACCAAAAAATTATCCATTAATTACAATTATTTAAAAACAATTATTGTAAAATTCTGAAGAATTAAAAAACGCTTTTATCCTCCAACGATCCAGAATAAAAAGAAATCATGATTCAAACAATTCATCACAGAATTTTGAAAAGTATGGGAAATGAAACAAAATATAAGTACTTATTATTTAGCAATTTGAATTTTTAAAACTGAAAAAAAAACCCGGTAAGAACGGTTCTCAAAATCTTGGTGTGGAGAAGGAAGCTCGGGAGGGACCGAATTGATAAAATAACCAAATATTGGAACTCTGTACCTTCAAATTAATAACTACCACCTAATGTGCTATTTCTCTTGTTTGTATTTTTTTTTTGAATTTTAATTAAAATGTAAAACGGCCTTGAGCTTGCGAGAAATATGAGATTTCAACGAAATTTTCTGAAAATTATCTCAATAAATTTTTCATGCCTAAAAGTCACTTCTCAAGAGGAAATCCTGTATATGGTCCAGCCATAGAACAGATTCATCAACGTTAGGCAGTTTCGCAAAAAATCGCCAAAGCATGAAAAATATAAAATTTGCCCTCTACCTTTTGGAGAGCTAGAATGGAAATAGTGGTAGACTACCAGAGGAAACTCGACAATCGAAATATCAAGCAACCATTTCTGGTGTTAATAGAATTGCATACTCAGTTTGCCGTAAATGCAGCATATTTTTATTTACGGCAAACTGAGTATGCAATTCTTCCAACATCTAGGTACTTATCTCTCTATGCGATTTATACCAACCTCCCACTCCCTAACTTCGAATAGCAGACAACAGCATGAGTACACATGTACTGTAATTTAATGGTGGGTGAACTTAGAGTAACCTGTTTGCGGCGGTTCAACTTTTCACGATGAGTGCAAAAATTAAAATGAAGAACTTGAAAAAATAACGATGAATGCCATTTTCATATCACATTTTCATAATCGTAAATTTTACATTTTAAATAAATTGAAATTGAATTGAATCGCAAGAGAGCAGTGGCACGAAAGCCTCCAATTGTTTTTTCGTGGAGAATCATCTTCTAAAAAATGAACGTACTTAGTAAGGAATCATCAGTTGACAAACTTCAGTAGAAGACCATGGGTACGTCAACAACAAATTCTCATCAGACAAGGCTATCCATATACATAGCTTGCCGTAGCATTAATACACCTATCAGCAACACAGGAAGAACAAGAATTAAAATTTTTCGAAAACCAACATCTAAAATTCTTTCGACGCTATCTCTACAAAAAAGTTACAATATGTACGTATAATCCACTCGAAATCACCGACAAAAAAGTAGCATCAAGTCGTATCACGCCGTATTAAATATTCGATAAAACCGTTCAATCAACACCTTTTATTTATCACAAAAATAAACTAAAATAGTTTTCGCGAATAAATAAGCTCAAAGCACCGCTTTTAATTAATAAGTGTTTAATATAATAGTTAAAATTAAAATAACTTGACATTTTCTTAAAACACATTTTATTTACTATAAGTGCTATTTTCAAAAATATCATATTTACAATTGCATATATATTTTGTTTTTTCTCTTTTTTTCCTAGTACAATGCCATAGGTACTTTAAATTCATCTATTATAAAGAAAGTTATCCTACAGGACGATCGATCATTTTTATCCATTTTTAAAATACATTTTATGTAAAAGTCGTCTATAAAACTAATGACGTAAACATATCCGGATGACATATACGTAATAGTTTGTAAAATCGCTATACTGGTGTTAAAAACATCTAATAGAGACGGAAACGGCAAGAAAATCAAGAGTACATAAGAAACTTTCAAAATTCTTTTCAACATCCATACACAATTACATTTACACAGGAATAAATAAAACAAGAAGACAAGAAAAGAAGGTAGGTTGTAAACCGAAAAACAGAAAAATAACATTGGGAATGCGCTTAGAATCCAAGCTCAATAAGAAGGTGGTAACTTTGTACTGTAAAAAATGACGATCATTAATCGAAAATGAATAAAAATACTTTCGTCATTTCACAATAGGGCGAATAAATAAATGAAAAATGAAAAAAAAAACAAAAAAAAAAAAAAAAAAAAACGAAAACACGTATAACGAGCCTAACTTAGAAAAATTTTAACGTTTGAATTTCTTTAAACCCATTCTATTTTTAAATTTCATTTTTTTTCTTCTTTTAAAATCAATAAATAATGTCATTTGCAAAAACGATAAATAACGCGATTCCGGTACACAAAATACAATACACAGTGAAATTCTAATAAATAATGTTACCTTTTTTTTTTTTAAATAACGCGATAAATAACTAACATACGTTTATCACAATTTTATTAATTTAATTAACGAATTAATAGTATGTATTCACTAATTCATGGGATTACATAAAATGAAAAATAAACTGCGATAACATGAGAAAACATAACATAAAATTAAGCGTAAAAATTCAAAAAAACAAAATAATAAAGAGGATACGGTAAATGAATGAAAAAAAGGGAGGAGAAAAAATAAATAAAAAAATAAAAATTATAAAAAGCGAAAAAAAAATAATAAGACGAAAACATAACTATATGGACTATGAATAATATAAATATTTAAATACTCTTAATGAAATGAAGGAATGGAGTTGTGACTCATGTATACGTAACTAAAAAACAATTTTTTCTTTAAACATAAATAAAACATATATAGAATAATTTATGTATATGCCATTCCTCTTCTTTTCTCTACATATGTCATTTATACTAATAAATATTAATCAATTTCGCCGCCGTTGTATTATTGCACTCGAGTGTAGTTGATTCACATGCCGTAACCTTGATACGCTAATCCTGGGTTGTAGGCAGCAGCCGCAGCCGCCGGATAACCTGGCGTGAAACCTGGTCCCATCATACCAGGCCCTGCTGTCAGCATTAATTGAGGTTCAGCTGTTATAGAATCAGAAATAAAGACATTCATTAGCCATTAGATTGCAGTCTGATTTAATGCACAGAAAATGAACACTTACGCATTATAATGGGTTTATTGTCATGTTCTACATGCTCTTCCAATTTTTTTGATATATCTTCTTCTAATTTATCCACCTGAAATATTGCGTTATGTTTTTCGTTATTATTTTGAAAACGTTTCGATTACTTCTTAAGTGAAATTGTCACCAAGCTTCTTTCTTACCTTCGAGGTATATTCCTTAACTACTTGAATAAAGTAAGGCATAGCGAAATCCATGATTCTATGTTTCCAAGCTAATTCTAATATAACATCCGGGTTTAGTAAATCGTAGCACTGGAAGAGGGCCGCCGCAAAACAATCGAAATTTCCATTATCCAGGAACCAATTTATCAATTCTTCGGCTACGTCTTTATTTTTAGATTCGGCTGCGAACTCCATTGCATCCTGAAATGACGAATTGTTCGATTATTCGGCTTTCGTTACCTTTCCATAAACGAACGTTTATTTTCGGCGAACATTTCGTACCTTGAAAAGTCTGTCCTTTTTACATAATTCGACACTCTGCTTCCAACGGTTATTGCCTTTGTACAGATACGCGGCGATTCTTCTGAATTCCGTCAATTCGTGTTTTTCCAATTTTTGTGCTAATGCGATCGTGTCGAAGTTGTCGAATGCGTCGATGGAAGCGCGTAATCCCTGAGAAATTAAATTCCATCAATGATTAAAAATTCAGCCGATATTTTCGTATATACGATGATTCGAATTTTTACAACACTCACCAAGTAGTCTTCCTCATCAATCAGTAGTTGATTCAGAGATTCGTTAATCGCCTTGTTATTTAACGACTGTACTGATCGCAAATACGGTTTCACCAATTGCAAATGCCCAACCTACCAAAAAAGAAATTTTGTTAGAGCAATTTTTTTCAAAAACGACAAACTTATCAACATTCTCAAATGAAAAATATTCTCACAATGTTCTGCAATTCCTAATATACCTCTACATAATACGGTAGGGGATATCAAACATTGCACAATTCCTTTAGCAAGTTCTTAGGAAGATGTAGTTTTATAGTGAAAATACATCCGCTGGAACTTGCTCCCTTAACTTTAACTGATATTGAAATATGTATGTTAAATAAAAAATGTTCTCACAATGTCCTGCAATTCCTAATACACCTCTACATTAAATAGAAGAGAATATCAAACTTTGCAAAATTTCTTTAGCAACCTCTTAGGAAGATGTAAATTTATATTAAAAAATACATCCGCTGGAACTTGCCTCTTTAAATTCATCGAGTGTTCAAAATTGGGTGCAAAACAAATTTCACACGTTGAGAAATAATGAATAACAAGCATTTTCACAATGTCCTGCAATTCCTAATAAACCTCTGCATGACATAGCAGGGAATATCAAACTTTGCATAATTCCTTTAGCAAGCTCTTAGGAAGATGTAAATTTATATTAAAAAATACATCCGCTGGAACTTGCCTCTTTAAATTCATCGAGTGTTCAAAATTGGGTGCAAAACAAATTTCACACGTTGAGAAATAATGAATAACAAGCATTTTCACAATGTCCTGCAATTCCTAATAAACCTCTGCATGAGATAGCAGGGAATATCAAACTTTGCATAATTCCTTTAGCAAGCTCTTAGGAAGATGTAGCTTTATACTAAAAATACATCCGCTGGAACTTGCAACCGTAAATTTATTGGGGTGTTCAACTCTTTAATTAGGTCGAACTACTCAAACCTTCAAAATTTGTTCTATCGCACAAAAAGGTACAGTCCCAAACTCAAGGCTTGAAAAAGATTTTTGAACCTTCCGGTTTCAAAATGCGTAAATTGAGATTTTAGGCGTCAAAGTTTGACGAGTTCATTTCTCGATTTTAGGCGAATTCTCAAAGTTGAAATTTGTCTCATTTTCCATTTAAAAACAAAATTAAGATACGTAGAGTTGAAATTGGTCTATTCTATGTCCATTTTCGACCTTCCAAGTCGATGGAAAGTTTTGAGAAAATTGTCATTAAAAATAGGCCAAATAACGTTCACTTTCATCAAGAATTTTCTGCAGTAGATACTATTTATGCATTTCTTTTCATCATTATCAACATCCTGGATATCAAACTTGGAAGCATCTTTTCGTAACTTTTTGATCATAGTTTGAAAGGAGTTGAGGTACCTATACTTTAAATTTAAGAATTTGCTATTGTTCAAGAAATCCAAGACCCCCAGCAACATAAATCTGAAGACCACACGGTTTTTTTCTCGCTTAAATTTGGTCATTCTCTTTTTGGATATAGATGAACAAATCTGAAGGGTTTAGCATTCCACAATCGAAGAAATCACATAGAAATACAGTAAATAAGCACCGTCTCAAAGTATATGTATGATTCTACAAAAATATGTAAATCGCAAAATAAATATTCTGCAATTCCTAATACACCTTTACGATTCATTTTATAGAGGGTACTTTCTTTCGCATATTTTACTGTAGCAAGCTCTTAGGAAGATGTCGCTTTACAAAAAAAAGCAAATCCGCTGGAACTTGCAATCGGCAGATCGATTATTTAGGATGTTATCGCACGATTTCTACCACACAACTACCACTTTGATAGCAGCGCATCAAACTTCGTGTCTTTTACTTTCGCAAGATTTTGAAAAAAGGTCGAATTAAATATATTTTCAAAAGACCCCTCTGATTCTTGCTCACGTCCATCTTTTTATCATAAATATCCTGCAATTCCTGATACACCTTCATGACGAATTTCACAGAGGGTACTTTCTTTTGCATATTTTACTATAGCAAGCTCTTAGGAAGATGTCGCTTCACAAACAAAAGCAAATCCGCTGGAACTTGCCATCTAAAAATCAATTTTAGGATGCTATCGCACGATTTCTACCACACAACTACCACTTTGATAGCAGCGCATCAAACTTCGTGTCTTTTACTTTCGCAAGATTTTGAAAAAAGGTCGAATTAAATATATTTTCAAAAGACCCCTCTGATTCTTGCTTACGTTCATTTTTTCATCATAAATATCCTGCAATTCCTAATACACCTTCATGACGAATTTCACAGAGGGTACTTTCTTTTGCATGTTTTACTATAGCAAGCTCTTAGGAAGATGTCGTTTTACCAACAAAACAAATCCGCTGGAACTTGCCATCTAAAGATCAATATTAGGATACTATCGCACGATTTCTACCACACAACTACCACTTTGATAGCAGCGCATCAAACTTCGTGTCTTTACTTTCGCAAGATTTTGAAAAAAAGGTCGAATTAAATATAGTATTAAAAGACCCCTCTGATTCTTGCTTACACACATCGTTTCAATAAACTCATAATAATACAGGTACACTTTTGGGTAAAATCTTACTTTGGTAAAGAAACTGACGGATCTGGTATGGTCCATTCGTGGAGTCAAAACCAATAATAAATCATTCAACAGCAAAGGTTTGTAATCCAAGTAGAATTGGATGGCTTTATAATACAATTCGATATTCGCTACCTAAAAAACATAAGAACCAAGTGTTTAGAGAAACACTCTTCCGAAAAAAGTGCCAAACATAATTTTAGACTGAAACTTACTTTAGTAACAATGTCTTTGAAATGGCTTTCTCTCCATGCTTCGGTGGGATGATTCATCATCGCGATAACAGCATTATCGTATTCTTCGTACTTATCGTATAAGAAGACCAATTCGGCCCATAAATGCGCTTGTTCGGCGGCCCTCAAAACCTGTACAAAAATCATAGCTCATGCATACATTGATTTGAATCAGATGCTTCTCAATGCCAACTTGAACGTACCTTTGGAATATTAACTCTGGACCAAAACAACTCCAAATGTTCTTTCATTTTACCAGGTTTGTATTTCGAGTACAAGATGGCCAATTCGGTAAACATGCCCATGTGCGCTCTTTCTAAACCTAAGGCCGCTTCCAATAAATTGATTAATTCTTCGAAATAACCGCGATCCTGAAACCGACCACACGAAATGTCTAGAAAATACCCAAACTACCCCGTCAACTCGGTCAATTACCGGATATCGTACCTGATAATAATTAATCAAGTCTTCTAATTCGTCAGCATGAACAACGATGTGCAGTCCACACATCTGAGCTAGTCTAAATTCTTCGCTATCGACACAAGCGAAGCAAACTTCTTTCCATGTGCGCGTGCTAAATACATAAAAAAAATATGATACCAAAGATGTATTTCAATTGAAAAATCGATCAATTTAAATCTTTTTATACCTGTTTGCTTTGCGAGCGCTATCCACAGCACCTTGGAATTCTTTCAAATGCACTAAAGTAATAGCAAGACGAGCGAAATTCGAAACGTTGTTATACAACAGTTTCGCCGGTTCGTACATTTTATCATCGAAACAACGGTCACCGATCTGTAAAAAAACGCATTTCAATCAATACGATATATTTGATATCGATAGTCAGATTCCCAAAGCACGTACTTTTTGAATATCGGCGTGATTGGGGCTCGAGATGAACTCTTCAAGATCAGCCAAACGATTAGTGCGAGCGTACGCGTAGATAAGTTCGCTTTCAACGTACGGTTCTCTGGCCTTCTTACGGGACATTTGTAAATACCGAACTAAATCTTCCCAGCTCCCTACACAGCATTTGAGAGAAAAAAAATAGATGAGTTATATAATTCTTTTTGAAGAATGTTTACCAGTTAAGGCATTTTATAAAATACAAACCGGTTCTGTGAGCGGTTTCCACCACATCCATATACGCTGACGGATCATTTGCTTTAATGAATGAGTCTATGGCTTCCTTCACCAGCCCTTGTTGTAACTGAGCTTTCGCCAACTGGCTCCATACTCCATTTTCGTTACAACGTTCTGCAAATTCGTACGCACGGTCCAAGTTTTTCACATTGTCGATCAATACCTGCGAATAATCCAGTCGCTCGTTGAAATTTTCATAGAAAACGTTGAAAATTCTCGAAAAAAATATGCAAACCTGGATAGCTGACGTATTGACGTCGAATTTTTTGAATATAGCGAAAGCTTCCTCAAATAGCTGATTATTAATAGCGATGTTGGCGATATCCGGAGCGTCGTAGTTGTCCAGTCGGTTAATGTATTCCATAACGCGAGAACGGTCGGCTTTGATGGCCGTCAAGATCAGCAAGTTTTGCAAATTTCTGCCAAAAAAAAAAAAGAAGCACATTCGACGAGTCAAATTTTTACAAATATTAATCATCTTAGAAAGAATATTCAATATTTCGAGGACAAACTAAATAATTTAGGAAAATATTACAACAATTTTTCAATCAGGGGAAATCGACAAAAAATATATTTTTTAACGAGACTACCCAAGCCGATTGAGATTCGACACGTTGATCGATAGGTATAAATTTATGAAGTGCAGAAGAAAAACAAAAAAGTATTCAATGAGTAGCTGGCTAGTGGCCATAAAACATTTCCATCTGATTATTTTACCGTAAATTACAGAGTATTTCCTGTTCGTTACACTTTGTTCTTTCAATTCTGAAAAATTTTAATACCAACCTATGATCACTGAATACGGAATTATCCAGGACGATTTTTTCCAACAATTCGATCAATTCATTGGGCAAATCTGCCGCCATAAAAGCTCTCACCGTAACAGAAATATCTTCAGCATCTTGCGTTTCAGAGAGAGCAGTTTGTACGACCTAGGGAGAAAAAACGATTTATGATTTATTTTGCGGCAAGTGTTGAACCATTACGAACACGAGGAAATCCTTCGAAGAAAACTTCATCATACAGCATGACAGCATCTTATGCACAATTTGTCACAATCAATTAACCACCTCTCACTTCTTCTCAGTTATTCCTACACCCGAAGAAAATTTAATTTTACTACAGAATGGCCAGTCAAATCGTACGTAAACTGATTTAACGAACTTAAATGATACCTCATTGAGCCACAACTAACGAGGGTCGTCCGTTAATATATCATCGGGTAACGTTCATTGCAACAATAACGTTGCGCCATTATCGAAACACTCGACAATAGAGTACTTGACATACTAGGCCATAGCGGTTTTATAACCTTTCGCCGACCATATTCGCGTTCCGTAAGTTGGCAATTTTCAGTTTGATATTTCCTCCTCACTCAAACATACGAGACAGCATAAAATTAATTTTACGAACCTGATCGATAAGAGAGCGTTTGTAGGGATTACTTTCGTTTAAAACTTCCGCCCATAGTTCGGGATCTCGACGACGAACCAGATACCTACGCGTAATACAAAATTCGTAATTAATTTCTAATATGTACTTGAACGTTTTAAACAGAGTCCCGTAGGTGGGGAAAGTGTTTACCTCGCTTCGGACTTGAATAGAGAATTCTCATTGCAAACGTTGATCAATTCTCGATCGCATTGTCCTCTTTCGTATGCAATACACGCCAAATGGGGGTCTCGTTTTTCGCAATATTTACCAACGACTTTACTTTCGTAGTATTGGTTCTCTCTAAAATCACATTACCATACAAAATGCGTTCTAAATTTTACAAACAATTTTCACACATTATCTGCGAGTTCCTATACCTCAAGAAACGTTCCGGATTGTTATTACTATCAATGTAAATTTTCGCGAGCGCGTTATGCGTAGCTGGTTCGACGCATCCTTCATGTACTCTGGATTCCAACCACGGTAACAGTAATTTGAGTCGATTCCTCTTTTCTACTTCTTCAACTAACTCATCCGTGGAAAATTGTCCTTTGACGACCATAATTAGATTTTTAATAATATCTTCCGAGCAATCGACATCCAACAAACCGCTAACGACGACTGGAAGTCGAGACGGATTCACCTGTTGACAATACTTCGGGTTACTTCTGTATGTTTTTCGATCAATTCTCGATCGCAGTAACGTTATTTACCTTTTGCACGTAAATCTCAATGTATTTTTGTAAATTATTGCGATACAAGTACAGAACTAAATCGTGAACGAAATCGAATCGGTCGCAGACGATGATCAATGGCAACTGGTCGGTTAGCTTGGCTTCTTTCAGGAAATTTTTCACTCGTTCGGCATTGTAACAGTTCGATTCGCGACAAATTCTTTCTACTTCTTTGATTTGGCCAGTTTTACAAGCCGCCTATACACAAGATACGTTTTGACATCGTAAATCCGAGTTTATTATTTTTATTTGCGGTTTGTTGAATTTACCTGAATATATTTAAAATGCACTTCGGGATCCTGACTGAAATTGACGATCGAACCGAGGAAGTAAAACAATCCTTCGTAGCTCTTAAATGATTCGAATAAATCTATCAATGCTTTCGTGGTCAATTGTTCGTGATACTTGGTTGCGATCTAAATCAAATAAATTAAAGCATTAGGTATTACGACAGGTTGAGACAAAATTACAGCTGCAATTTAGAAAAAGTCTCATTTACTTGTATACAGATTTGTAAATTTTGACGTATGTTGTTGGTGAGCATTGCTTTTAAACACTCCAACGAATCTTCGACGGATAGAGTACCGAAAAATGCGACCAGCCATTCGGGATTCAATAGATGAGTATGAACGACCGCTCGCTTAATATCGTACAAATCTATAACATAAAAAATCACAATCTCATTACGTCGTTTTTTTTAAACATATAATTATTCAAATGTTTAATTCATTACAAAAATACTCGTTTTTCAAGTTCATCAAATATTCAACAAATCCAGATTTAGAAATTAAATTTTTCCGAGAAGCTGGGTTTAGAAGCATTCGAAAAACCATCGCAACAATTCATCACCTAGTTTTTTTTAGAATTTTCTAACCAGCACGATCACGTAATGGCTACGAGTCACTTTCAATAGAATTCTTTAGCAATTACGACCGTAATTATCTACGACGAGCATTATACGAGTTTCCAGTCATTACTTCACACACGCACAACTATGCTGAAATACTATACCGACAATTAGCGTAACACATCGACGGAAACGTACCAGTATAATGTTCTAAAGCTCTTTGTAATAGGCCAGCTTTTTCGCAAAGTTGAGCTATGTGACTTCGGTCGTAATGAGTAAACATTTGATTGCCAAGAATAGCATCGGCAACTTGAGGGGCAGATATAAGGTTCATTTCTAGTAATCTAGTTTGCAAAGGTCCTTCCGAAGGTCTGTTATTTTTCAACGCCTCTAATAAGAACGCCGTACATTGTTGAACCATGTTTTGTTCCATAAAGATATCAACAATCTAGAACATTGAAGTTTTTCATCAGTCAACATCCTATCAACCACATGGGAATAGGTGCCGCACACACGCACTTGATTAATATCAGCCAACGGTTCAGCATCATCTTGTACCAACATCTGAGCAAATGCTACACCCTGGTCTGGATTAATCCTCATAACACTTCTCAGCAAGAAAATATAATCTGGATGATATCCGACTTTCTTCGCGTATAATACGATTTTCTGAAACTGTCCGGTCTCAGCGAAACATTGGATAACCTAGAAAACAATGCCCACTCGTTAAATACATTCGCCTGTTTTTTTTTTCAATTTGTTATCCTAAAAACCCACTTTATTTGGAACATTTCCTCTAAGGTAGACAGATAATCCAAGATTCAAATCGGCTTGTTTGACGATATCTCCGAGTTCTTCAGAGCATTCCAGTTTATCTTCTTTGAGCCATTTCTCTAATAAATGTTTTCTGCCTTGAGCCAATACCGGACGACATAATTCCAACGACTCGTATTTATTCAATTGTCCCTGTGTAAGATAAACATGTTTATTAGCAATCGCTTAGTTTCCGGTTTACATTATCGACATCGTTATCTGTAACATATGAAGCAACTGGCGAGTCTGTCATTCGACTCTAATAAATTATTTCCCAAACCTGGTCGAGTAAAATTCCGAAATATTGCAACAACGGTGAAGATTGGCCAGTGCTCATAGGAACTTGTTGGAATTTTTGAATTGTTTGTGGCGTCCGTAAAATACCTTTAGGAGCGTTGGCAGCGACCTGTAATTATTACACGATGTCAAAAAAATCATATTTACACAGATGCAGCGTTTCATTCCGTTAAAACAAACAAATACCTTCGCAGCTTCCACGTAATTTCCACTTTGAAACAGTAAATTGAATTTTCGTACAAATAGGTCCTCGGCTCCAGCTAGATTATTTCGAACAGCCATTCTCAATGCTAAATCCGGGTTTTGTAGGTTTGTATTTATGTATGATATGATGTTATCCTCTTCAACGCTGACAGATAGAACCTGTTCAAAATGACTCGTTAATATTTCGCAAATTTATACCGCTTAACAAAGCTTTCATCCTTACTTGTCCTTTCCGATTCACACCAATAATGCCACCACTGGCTTCATGGGGAGCTGTTACAAAAATCGTATCTCCGCTAATACGATTCATGTAAATGCAAGTGGCACTTTCGATATCATACAAATGAACGTAGCCGTATTTCGTAATCAAGTAAATGACGTCGTATTTGGAGCTCACCTAATGAAAATATATGGTGGTTAGAACTGCATATCTGCGAATGTTGTCAAACTTACGAAAATACAAACCTGCATAGCTACAGGAAAATCATTGGCTGCTTCTGGAGGGAAATACACATCAACGGCTTTCTTTGGGAAAGGCTGATTGCCGGCAGGCGGTTGACCTACTTCGATAATGTGTAACTGGAAATTTATCATCAAATAAGATACACGAGTTAATTTTAATTTAATCAAGAAGCAAAATCCCTCTCACTTTTCCTCCTTGTAAATTTCGAACGGCGAAACAGAACAAAGTAGATAACTCTTGATTTCCTTCCATTTTGAACTGCGCAAAAGACGCGGCATGTCCTTCAATCGGCTGCGAACATTTTCTCTCCACTGAATACAATTGCATCGCTCCAACAACTCGATTTTGCTGAAAATATTCAAATCATTCTCGATTTGCTCATTACGATGACGACACAAAACGAAGAAATTTCTTTACCTGAGCCGTAATACCGATGAGAAGGAGCCAATTTTGTTTAGCGTCGGTTCGATAGTTGATGATTTGACATCCGTTAAGACTAGAATGACGTTCAAACATCTTCACAGGCGTAGAATCTCCTACAAAAATGAAAACAATGAATTGAAATTTCAAAACACAGACTAGAGAATTACATCGCACCTACCTTCCATACTCCAGTGGTAAACACTATTCTCTGTAACTAAGGCAAGGGTATTGATAGATATCCACTTCCAAAATAGAACGTCTTCTGTCATAATGTGAGCTTTCATTTTACTCTTCATTTCAATGTTGAAAATTTGTAACGTTTTTTGAGCTAATAAACGGCAAAGAAAACATGAAATACACGTGGACTTCTTTTCATAATTTCAGCGTACAATTTTCTAATTACCCGCTGCAGTGCCTTCTGATCCAGCTTTTCCTTTAAGAGCGAGTACTTTGCTAGCGGGATTCATGATCGCTGAATCGGCAGATATAGGTCTTCTTATTGGAGTGGTGGGATCATTCAAATCGATAATAACTACCTGGGCAGTATCGCCGATTTTCTCTCGCACGCAGATGAATTTATCCGACTCCATAGTAAGAGTATTGAAACTGATACTGGCGATATTGATGCCCACATTTGTGAGCTGAAATAAGAAAACAGTTATTAGATCTTACATCAAAAGACGAGGGATTCGTTTCAAGCAATGTACGATTATCTGTCCTCATAACGAAAGATCTCAACAAGATATATTCTGTTTGTGAACAGCCTTTGAATGTTATAATCATTGAACAAATAATCAAATCGTTATCTTCATCGCAAATGTAAAACGACGAGTTTCTACTTTCAAGAAAAATCAAGAAGCGCGACGCTTTCCGCTCATAATTAGAAAATGCGGTCATTCGATATACTTTCTCGATTTTCTCCAAAATGTAACTTGCATGGCGTTTAAATGACGTAGATGGTATTTAAACTCCGAAAATGACGTAAAAATAAACTAGTTCGTTTGTTTGTCTGAATCATGATTGTTATTGATACATATTGTTTATTTGACATCACTAAATACGTGTAGGTTTTGGCCAATTAAACTACATCAATAACACACTTTTGATTGAAGATATTCATAAGTGAACCGATTTGGAAGAAATTTAAGCTAATAACAATGCACTTAGAAATAAAATATTCCAATAAATGTTACAATAAATAAAAGTATAAATTGGGGGCGTAACATGTTAGTAATAACTCACCTGTAAATGTTCTTGAAATTTAATCGGTAGAATTTGGGCCATGATGAAAAATTTTAACTACTGTAACAAAATTAAGATTTTAAACCGGTTAGATTTGAAGTTTGTACAAAAGTTTTCTAAAGAAAAACACAATCTGTTAAATTCCGCTACACTTTACTACCGTTCCATGATGGCAGATACAAAATAAAGCCCGCTGGTTGATGACGTAACAAAATTCGACTTCGCATTCTGTCCGTCTTTTCTTTTTGTTTCACTTCCGAACGAAAATTTACCTACATCGATAACAAATAAAAAGAAATAAATAAATGCAAATAGGCAACACTGCGGAGCTGTAGTTCTGGATTCTAGACGTTCTAGACGAGACAATTTTTTTTGTTTTGAAAAATTTTCAATCTTTTTACTTTTTAGTTCATTTTTCAATAAAATTCAAGCAATTGTTGGGATTTTGATAAAATAAATTATTTAAAAACTGAATATTGATGCCTGATGGACATTGGGCTTGAGCATTTGAATGTATTTCGAATTTTCGACCTATTGCGCTCTTCGTTAGTTTCTTCAAAGTTCAAAATCAAATTCGAGGCATTTCACTAGCTCAAAAAAGTTCGACAACAGTTGAATACTACGATCAACGATCATCAATTCATCAATCATCTCGCACATAGCATATTTTTTTTTTTAGCTGAATTGTTAATTTAAATTCACTTCGAGCTGGTGGAATGCCTCGAATTGAGAGTGAACTAAGCACTGAGATCACCACGATTTTGCTGATTTACATACATAACGCTGAATAAGAAATAAAAAATCAGCAACATTTTTTATTCAACAAAAGTAAATTACATAGAAAAGATACAAGAAATTAATCGAAAAGTCCGAAACCCATGTCGTCGTCCGACTCATCAGATTCTTCTTTCGCAGCTTTTTTATCTTCTGTAAAAACCCGAATAATTGAATTAGGAAATTTGTACAATTTAAACTAGATAGCAAAATAGACTAAATGAGAAGCGATTTAAACGAATACGATGGTTGTAGTCGTACCTTTCTTTTCGGCAGCGGGTTCAGCAGCAGTGGCAGCAGAAGCACCACCAGCGGCAGCAACGGCCACACCACCACCAACGGGCATTGAAGCCAATTTACCACGACCTGAACACAGTACAATACTCGTGTGATTAAAATTGAAATCATATACGTCATTTAAAAACATGTACATGTCGGCGAGTATCAGGTATAAAATTGACATCATAATTCTCAGTCGAAAGATGGTGATAATTAGAACTCATCACTTCAGCCGGAGCAAAATAAAAGTAATTTGTAACACTAATCTTAACATTTTCACGTGCATTATGCAAATGCGCTAGTTGTCTTCAGCTATAACGTAGACATCATTCTTTTCAGTCGAAAGATGGTGTTAATTTGAATTCATCACCTGAACCAGCACACAAGTAGCGAGCGAAATTAACAAAAATGCAGCAGAGATGTAACAATGATTACTGATTAGGTAATGCATAAATAACGTGATACATTGATACTGTTCAATCAGACGAAGTTAAGTCTTTCATGTTGATCAGACCCGAAAGATGGTATAAAAAGTGAATAGTTTCATCATTTGAACAGTGTTTCACAAACTACAATATGACATGACAATATCAGAGATAGAATCGTCTTTCATGTTGTTCAGACCCGAAAGATGGTACAGATATGAAAAGTCTCATCATCTAAACAACGGAGAGTAGGACAAAACAAAATAATCAACTTACCACTCGCAACCAGTTCTTCAATATTTTTGCCTTTTAGTTCTTTGATAACTGATTGGACCTTATCAGCATCTGATTCAATTCCAACAGAACCCAAAATCTTTTCAATATCCGCGGCACTTGGCTCTTTGCCGGAGAGAGAAGACAGCATATAAGCAGCCACGTAACGCATTTTGAAAACTGAAATACAAGTAATGGGAAAAAATTAAGAAACTAGAAAATGTACTAGAGATACCGGTGAAAGATTTCTGAATCGTAACACGTGGTGATAAAATCCAGGCAAGCGATGTTAGCATTCCATCACCGCATCATTTAGGATAAATATTTCAAAATGAAATTAATGCACAAATGAACTTGTGAACTTGATATTAAATACATAATACTCACTTTTAAGTCGAAAACGACACGAAACGTGGTCAAAACTTATAGAAAATTATAACGTCGAAATTCTGAACTCGAGGTTGTGAGATTCGTAAATCGTATCTCTAGGGTACTGTACATTGGGTATGATCGACGTCAGCCATTTTGGTTGTCTCGCGTGTAAATGTTGTATAAGTGTGAGTAAGTCTCACCCACACTTATACCACATTTACTATCGATGCATTGTACACAACGACATGAGACAACCAAAATGACTGACGTCGATCATACCCATTATACAGTACCCTAGTATCTCGTTGCGGTTGCTCGTTCTTCACTTCTCTTCCGCCACGACGTACCCAGGGGGGAGTTGTTATTTCCACAAGCCTAGGTGAGGACTCGCTCGGAATTGTTACGAACACGAACGAAATTGTCCCAACCTCACAAACAACCTTATAATAAACTCCTAACGCCATAGAATTTTATTTCGTCGTATTTTTTAGTATTTTTTTATATTTAAATAAATTTTACTCGAAATTTTGAGAGAGGACATAGGTGTTTTGAGGCAAGGAAAATACCTTACGTTGAATTCTCTACAAGATGCAGTAGGTTTGAAAGTTATCCGCGCTATAGAAAAAGAGTTATAAAAGCTCAAAGTTGTAAAACTCCTAGAAATTTTTTTTCATATTTTTTTGTATTTTGGAGATTTTATAATTTGATTTCCATTTCGCGTATAACTTTCAAACCTACCTACTTCAACAGGTACAGAGCTCAACGAAGAATATTTTTTCGACCTCAAATACCTAGATAATATTCATATTATGTCCTCGCTGAAACGAAAATTCCAAGTAAATACATATTATTTAGATACAAAAAAATAAAAAAATACGAAAAAGCAACTTCCAAGAGTTTTACAACTTTGAGCTTACGTAAGGTTTTTTTTCTATAGCGCGGACAGCTTTCATTATTTCATTTCATACCTATACCATCTTGTGTAGAACTCAATGTAGATTATTTTCTTTACCTCGTCCTCGAATACCCATGTTCTCATTTCAAATTTTGAGTAAATGTTATATACATTTATTTAAATACGAAAAAAAAAACAATTTTTTTTCAAGAGTTTTAAAACTTTGAGCTTTTCTTTTATGGCTTATTTTTTATCGCGTGGATTAACTTTCAAACTCAATTCATCTTGTAGAGAATTCTACGTAGGTTGAGTATTTTCCTTACCTCAAACGCCGATGTCCTCACTCAAAATTTCGAATAAATTTTATTTAATTTCAAAAAAAAAATTTCATAAGTTTTCCAACTTTAAGCTTTTATACCTTGTTTTCTATTGAGCACATGCCTTTCAAACCCACTTCATCTTGTAGAGAATTTAATTTAGATCATTTTTCTTACTTCAAGCCTTATTTCCTCGCTCAAAGTCAAAGTTTCGAGTAATTTTCTTAAAAACAATAACATAACCGTCCCTGGGTATGGTATAGCTCTAAAATCGTCCAAGTCCGTAGCCGTAGAACGATTGAATCAGTTCTAGTGAACGCCTCACCCAGGCTTGTGGAAATAACATCTCCCTACCCGGGGCTGTTAATACGAAACGAAACGAAACGAAAGACACGAAACGAAACGGAAAATTTTCCCTCTGGACACGAAACGAGACACGAAACGAAACGAATCAAAAAAATTACACGAAATGAAACGTTATAACGAAACGAATCATTTTTATTTCTTCAATTTTTGATTTTTCATTGCAAGTTTTTTTGTAAATTTCGGTCAAATTTTGTCAAATTCACTCAAATTTCATCCATTTAGAGCCTCTAGAGGGGTTCTCTTCTTCATTTATCAATGAAAATGTCCGCTTTTCTCACTTTTTTGGCTGAAAGGAAACGAAACGAAACGACACGAAACGGCACGAAACGAAATGATACCACTTTTATGGAACGAAACGAAACGGTATAACGAAACAATTTGGTTCAAAGAGCTCAACCGAAACGAAACGATACGTTTACGTTTCGTGTCTAACAGCCCTGGACGTACCCTACCAATCGCGTTTGTCGCGTCATCGCTGAACGCCGCGTGAACGCGAGACGAGCGGCTTTTTCCCTTTGACTATATAATACTGGACTGCTAGCACCTAGTTAAATTACACGTGAATTTGATAACGTCGCGAGGCCAACATGTATAACGTTATTCCGGTTTATAAGGCTCTGTTCGCACCCTCTCTTACCGCACTTCAGTGGAATCACCCAAGTGAGCGTAAACAACTAGGGCGAATTCCACTGAAGTGCGGTGAGAGAGGATGCGAACAGAGCCTTATAGAACGGACATGTTGGACTCGTCACGTTCATCACTGCTAGCAGTCCAGTATTATATAGTCAAAGCTTTTTCCGCTTTTTCTGTAGTCACAGCACCAAATATTCAGAACTCAGAAGTGTGTTTCTGTTTCCCGTTTCTATGTTTGCTGCGCAGTCGCGTTGGTTGCGCAGTGCGCTGCTTAGTGCTTGCTTCTGTGCACTGCTACATAAGCGGCAACTCGGCAACTTAGCAACTTCGTTTCGCGTCAGTGGAACGAAAATGATAAGAAGTTGCTCGGTTATTGGCTGGAACTAGCAACCAAATCAAAATTTTTTGATTTGGTTGCCAAGTTGCCAGTTGCTGGTTGCTAGTTGCTGCTTATGTAGCAGTCGACTCTGAGTAATGAGGACTGGAGAGTGGGGAGACGAGGAGTGGAAAAAAATGAAAATTATTTTGAATTTCGTTTTGAAAATAATATGATAACTTGATAAGAGAAGTCAGAGCTCTGAAGTCTCATCTCAATCATTTTCATCCTTGCAAAAAAATCAAGTAGTTTTGATTTTTATTTGATCTTGAGATTTCAAAATCTGGTGTACACTACAATAATGGCAGATAGATTAACGCAACTACAAGATCTAGTGAATCAGGTATGCAACAATTTTATGTGAGACTCGAAGAGTTGTTATCCTTACGAAACATTTTATTTTCTAATTCAAATATATTTTCAGCAAGCCGAAAACTTTTGTAACGCAATTGGTATCTTACAACAGTTTGCACCACCAAGTAAATTTGCCGCTTTTGATCGTAACGGATCTCAAACTCCTCAACAACAAGAAGGTACATTTCAGTTCTTATGCTGTAAATAATATGTTTATTTCTGTAATTTACTCATTGGTTCTTTTCATACCTCAGATTATGCACATTTATTTGCGGTACAAATCGCTCGAACTGCCAAAGACATCGATGCTGTTATTGAATCTTTGCCAAATGATGAACAGTCTTTAGAACTACAAGTAATCATCTTGGAAAAGCTGAATTCAGTTTTACACAGTATCACTTTTAGTAATCGTATTCGATTTAGGTTGCAGGTCTTCGAAGATTGGAACAAGAAAACCAAGCAGCTTCTGAAAGACTGAGAGAAGAAGTAAGACATGGAGAACTACTTCATGAACAAGTTCAGCAGGTTCTTTCTGATATAGCTCAGCATCAGTTGGATATACAACAACCTCAATCGGATGCTAAGAAATGAATTTCAGTTTTTTCATATTTGAGTGTTTATGTTTGTGTTTTATAGAAGTCTACCATTAATTCGGAGTTTCTGAGCGTGAGCTTGATTGTACAAAACGTTCTATTAGCAATATTCTTTCAGAATTTTGTCTGATTGATTGTTTGAAGTTTTAGTCGTTCAATATTTTTCTAATAACTCCGGAGTAATGATATCAACTTGAAACTTTTTAGCTTTTATGCTTTTGTATACTATTCAAGTGAATTTTTTGGGAAGTTGAGCACCAACCACGAAAAATCATTCGCTTACGTTTGAAAATCATGAAATTTAAAAAATATCATTTATTCAAATACTTCAATTCTTTCACAAAACTAATGAATGATAATTATTACAATAAATGTTGAAATTACACGCAGAATCATTTTAAAAAATTACTTGATGATTACATCAAAAAACTAGGCATATTATTAAATTATACGTAATTATACTTTTTTTTAGTCTCATAAATTCCAACTTTTTTCATAATTTTCATAAGTTTTTCTCCGAATAGAAATGAATTATGTACTGTGATACAAAAATTTTTATTGTTCAATTGATTTTAAACAATAAAACTTGAAACTTGATACCATTCAGGTAACACATTTTTTAATTTTTACTACCTTATCTATATCATGAATTTACATATCAAAGAGGTATTATCAAGTTGAACTTGTAAAATCAGCATTTACTACAAGAAAAAAAATTCAAAAATTATCATTTTTTATGACGTATTGATGAAGAATCAAATTATCTACAAAATGGACAAGTAACCAAAATAACAAAACAGCAATTATAAAAAGCATCTACACAACATCTGATTGCAGCGAAAAGGAGTTGACTTTACAAAAAGGGGGAGGGGGGTTGATATACAAATTTGTTATTACAAAATATTTACATAATTTCCATGTACATAAATTTACAATTGATGAGGAGAGTTGAATTCTAAACCAGAAAGTACATTTTTACGCCTACACAAATAGATATTATCAATGAGATTGAATTTTAACTGATATTACATCGAGTGTGTCTTCACGAATGGTGATGGGCAGTACAAATAAATAAAAGTAGGAACATGAAAAACACAGGACCTGTAATTTATCACAAAAGTAATTATTCACTGATGATTTCAAACGCGTCTTTCAATGTGATACCTACTGAATACTTACCAATACATAATGAAAGAAATTAATTCAAAAATCCTCGACATGGCTGAGCACCACATAAACAAGGAATCTTCACATCTTCTATGGGGAATTTATAATCGTAAGTAATTTCTTCGTTTTCTCCAATAGGTTGTTTTGAATATATGACAATTTTTTTCTGTCCTTCGATGGTAATAACTTTGGCATAACAATTCGGCTGTAGACGATGATAAATAATTATTTCAAAATGACTCATCGAAGACAAATGTAAATTCAGACAGTATTTAACTTACATTACAACTATGATTGATAAATCTGGCCAAATTTCCGCATTTAGTGGCATCGATGATGTTTTCCAAATCGATACGGAATAAGTACGAGCTTCCGATACCGGTTGCTTCGTATTGTCGTTCTCTGAGATCAGCCACAATGGCGCGAACTTTTTGACCAACGTATTCAATAACCATTTCATCGGCTGCGATCGGTTCCATGGCAAACAATCCCCAATCGTGAATGGTAGATTTCGCAAATCGCAATTGCTTTTTCCGAAACTGAAAAGAAAGTAACCATAGTTAGATAATTCGAAAAAATTCGAGCATTCATTTACATCTTCCCATACCTTGAGAATATTGAATTTTAATAAATCACTATCAGATGTACCACCAAAAGCGGTCAACAGTCTTCTTTGATTACTACGAGCCTCTCTTGAAATAGATACCATTTTACCAGCGATAGTTTTCGTTTTCGTGTCGTCCGACGGCTCGAATACACTTGAAGAACCCAACATATGTTGAACCTAATCAATGAACGAAAGGTTTTTGCCTATAAAGCCTCATGTCATTGGGTTTATCTAAAATAAAAATCGAAATGACCAGTTACCTTATGTTTTGCCTTTTGTTTACTATCAATTTTGTAATATCCTTCGGTTCTCGCACAGCCAGTTTTATGAATAATTGTCCCGTCGCTGGTATTTTTCTTGATAGCACGATTTATATAAGTAGGTGCATAGGAGTTAAGGAGTATTTCAAAACAAATTTTCTAGGCTAAGTGTTATTAGTATAGCTAAAATGTAACTCGATTAAAACTAAAATGATGCGTAAAAGGATATGAGGATGATGAACCCAGTTGGTTTCGTAGAGCCAGTAGAATGAGTTGTCATTAGAAACTAATGTTTCGTATTTTTTCTTGATGTAATGAATGTCTTCTTCATCGATTCCGTCAGTTAAGAATTCAAACAGTATGTTAGCTTCCTCTTGCATACTCCTCTTGACAAATGTTACCGGTTCGGGAGGTTTTCTATCGAATCATACAAATGATTACACGGATGCTTACAAGTGATCACTCTAACGCTGAGGTACTCACTTTTTCTCGGGGATGTAATCTTTTTCATGAACCTTATGATGATTAAGAATTCTATTTCTATCTTTCAAAGGTGTTTTCTTGGACGGCGTTTGTACTGGCGGTGGCGACAGCGGCGAAGAAGCGTAATCGTGATCCATAAAGCTAGGCACTGTGGACACTTTTTCAGCTTCAACATTCTCTTGACTATTGGAACGAGGCAAACAATACGAATGTTCCATATCGACAAAAGCAACGCTTTCTTCTTCAGCTGCACAAACGCTTTTTTAAAATGAAAACGAAACATAACTCGCACCTTATTACTGAAAAATAAATTACCAGGAGCTTTAGCCGACAGTGGTTCAATATTTTCTTTAATTGGTGTAATAGGCGAAGACTCTGATTTCGAAGAATCAATTTTAATTTTCTTGGCGATCGCTGCAGCAAAAAAAAAAGAAAAGAGAAATATGATATTCGTCATAACTGAGAACCAATATTGTTCAAAAATAAATACAAACCACTATCATCAGGTTTCTGCTCGGTTTTACGTTTAAGAGCAATTCTTTCTGCCAACGTCAAATGATCTAGACCCTTCTCCTTTTCTTCTTCTGGTTCCGATTCACTTGCTTCATCGTCACTATCTTCGCTCCAATCAACATCACTTTCTGGAAGTGGTGTATTTCTACCATCAGGAGTTTTCTCTCTGCAAAAAAAAATTGCGATTAAGAATTAAGATGCATGCAAGTAATTGTATAATTTTAGTAAAATTACTCTACAAACCTAATGAAGTTGAAATCTTCCAGTTCTAATAAATCTAAAGCTGATCTCGCTTCTTGATATCCGACGCTTTCGGCATCCGAATCGTAATTAGGTTTCGACTCCTTATTATCCTTGTCTCTATGACGTCTCTCATCAACATCGTCTTCGGACGTACTGTCCCATTTCGATGATGAACTTATCGATGACATGAAGTCGTCTTCGGATTCTGACGATATTGACGATAATCCAGAGGTCTCACTCGATTCTAATGCTTTTCTACTGCCCATCATTGAGAATCGTTTAGATTTCATACGACTGCTTTCTCCATCGTCCAACTCAATCTAAAAGCAAATAGATAGAGTCACGTACATTCTACTATTCTAAAAACTTACTTCGGCATTTCACACGGAAAAAATTCTTACTTGAGATTCCGTATCAGAATGCTGCACAAACTCTTCTTGATCACTACCGTCATTTTCTTTGTAAGATTTCTTATACTTAGGTTGAGGTTCAAGTTTTCGCCTCTGAAATTGTTAATCCAGAGCATTAGATATCAATTACATATTTTCAGAACGGGAAAGTATAATTCAGCTAATCGATGAAATTACTTTGAAGGACGGCATTTTAGGAATGGAAGCTCTAAAACCAAGGCCTAGACCACTCATCGCTAAATTATCCAAACCGTCTTGGCCGGAATCTAAAATTTGATTTAAATTGGCAGCAGTATTCGGAACGGGTTCTTCTTGAGTTTTCTTGTGAGATGTCGAATCCTAGGAAAACAATTCATTTGTACATCAGAAATTAATACTAACCTCAATGAGGAAATATTGTAAGAGTACACGCAACCTACTTTGGCAGATTTTTCCTTCTTTTCCCACCACACATCGAGCGCTGTGAATGCAGTGGCTTCGATCATTCTCTTCGTAATATCTCGTTTCAAAATCTGTTTCATTTCGTGGATTACCTCGTGCACGATACCCCTAGTAAAACGAACCATAATGCAATTAATATATACGTTACACATCGAATCTAATATGTTTCATGATATTTTACTGATGCACATCACGTACTCGATAGTTTTATAATGCGGGCTATTGATAATTCTCGAATCCAACGCAGGTATTGCGCTGGCTTTGTCGTCTCTTAATTTTGAATCCAAGTCTTCACTGGCATAGAAATTATCAGCTGTCGCATGATTGTGTGGTATGAAATTTGGAGGCGGCTTACTCGTGCAAGGTAAACTATTGAACGTACTATTGTACGAAAAATACGACGTTGTGGGCGCATACGCTCTCTGTGCTTGACTCCAGAACGAAACTGTTGCAAAATGATCACCATAGAATTGCGACTGCGATTGAATTGACGCTCGAGGAACTAGAGTATGCATAGTGGCAAAGGGTGGTTGTATACGCGCAGCAATAGCAGGAGCGGTTATATGAATAGGTCTTATTGTCGCACGAGCTGGCGAAATTTGAGCAGTGGTAGAACGTTGGTACAGAGTTGGTATTAGAGGATTAGAGATCGGCGGTCCGCCAGAGATTTGTGGAGTCGCTGGCGGAGGCAAATTCATGAGATCAGCGGGATAAGCAATATTCGTATACATTTCGTTCTGATTCATTAAGGGTTGTTCGATTATTTGTTCGTTCGAACTCAAACTAGATAAACTCATTCGGTCGTCGTCCGCTTCATCTTGTACGGGTGTAGAAGCGGCATCTGAACCAGCACGTTTTCTGCGCAACGAGCTGAACCTACCGATTTCGTCATCACTCGAGTCTCCCGAACGGTTGAATTTGTCTGAAAATAAAATCGAATTAAACATGATGATTTTTCGTTCTCCAAACGTCTATTTTACGTACCTTTGATAACATTTTCTAAAAATTTGGTGGTTTGCAACTTCTCCTCTTCTCTAGCCTTTTCAGCTAATTCAATAGCTCTTTGGTGGCAAGCTAGATACACCTCTTTAGACAGAAACGGGGATGGAGGCCTCGATAGCGGTTTATCTAAGTCTTCTTCAGGAGGAGGCGGTGGCGGCGGAGGCGGCGGTAATGGGGGTTCTCTCGGAGGGGAAGGCAACGGACACCCGTCTAACACACTATCGTCGTATTTCTTGCTACCTATTTCATCATTATCTAAGGACTTTCGGACGACTTTGTAAAAAGCTGGTTCGATTCCACCGCCAACTTGTCCCTTTAATAATAATTCGATTCTGGTATCGAGATCTAACTGGCGTTGTTCCTCTTCATCTCGTTCTTCTTTTTCAGTACGTTCAATTATATGATCGTTAGGCCAATGAGGTGTTTCACAAGGAGCCGGTAAAATCGCAGAACTAGCTGGCAACTTTAATCCATCTAAGAAGCGAAGAATCATTAATACAACAACACTGTAAACAAAAAAATGTTTCCTTCAAATCAACCATTTCTTTTACCTGACTTATTAATCTTCATGCTGGACATAGAGTTATCTAGCGGCGTAGAATTATGCGAGCCCGAGTGGTAGCCGCTACTTGGGAAGCTGTATTCTGAATTACCATTATCACTTTTAAATGTTTTATAACTAATTTCACTTATCACTGAAGAGGGAGTTGAAAACTCCCGGTAACTTTTTTCTTGCGAATTGTTCACTCCTAGTTTCTGGATTTGCGAACGATTATTTTTACTTTCTTCTTCTTTCGTTTTTTTCGGAGATGGGTGTTTTGCTTTTGGATCAACCAGCGATGAATCTCTAACATCTTTCGACACTGTTGCGTTCGCTTTGTTGTTTGAAACTGGATTCGCAAATTCGTCGAATAATTTCTTACATTCTTCTCCTAAACAATATATGTATATTAATTAGAATATTCTTACGCAGAAAACCGATATGAAAATATGGTCATTACCGAAAGCGTCCAGAAAAACTTTCAATATTTTTCCCATCACAGAAGTTTTATTCAATTTCTCTACGCAATCTTTGGCTGACTTCACATTCGCGAACATCACTCGTGCTAATCCCAAATGCTTATTTGTGATAGGATGGTGATAAATATATAGATCATCTACATCACCAAACTTCATCACCTACAAAAAATTGAACAAATTAGAAACAGTTCGTATCCGTTACGCTGAATGATTTTCAAATTGGCTGCATGTCTCATAGAACGGTTATTAAATTTAGCAGGCTTTGCTTTTTTTTTGTAACACTAAACTCACCATGTCTGATAAAAATGCTTTATCAATATTGTCGTTCAAATTGCAAATTGTAACTTCTAAAGGAGGAGGTTCGCCAATGTAGTGTTCATCAACCTAGAAAATGAAGAAAACATGATTTACGTATAAACACAACTGATTAGTTATCTAACAGTGTTGAGCTAACAAATTACGTAATATTAATCGAAAAGAAAATGAATTCAATTAATAAACATTTCTTCAAAAATACTAGTTTAATAAATAATACATGGTCTAGTATGTTTAAATCATCCCATAACAAACAGTTTGGGTGCACAGTGGCATACTGTATAGTTAATTGCATGGATAAGAATACGAAGTAATATACCTACTATTAATGATACTCACTTTGAAAAGCGGTACAGGAAGATCTAATGGTCCCATTCTAGTACGAATTTTCGCAGGATTTCGAGGATCTCGGACTTGTACTGCTGGATAAGTATTAGGTGGAACAGGAGGATCATACCTAACACCATCTAACCTGCATAACTTGCTGCAACCCGGTTTCAAAGAAGGATCTGACACTAATTTATAACTCTGAAAAGGCCGTTCGTTTACATCTTGATTATTCGGAATAGGCGGTTTGATTTCTTTCTTGGGTTCTGCGGTAATATCTTGTTGTTGTTCTTGCGAATCTTGTTCACCCAGAGGACTATTGAAATCAGCGTCAGAGAATGAATCGTGCTCGTCGGATATATTTTTCAACGAATTCGAAAATATTTCCGTATCTTTACTCTTATTATCATACTCATAATGACTATCATCGTCGTACTCTGGAGTTCTAGTTGACTTCGAACGCGATCGTTTTTTAGATTTTTTAGACTTTTTCTTAGATTTATGATGATGATGAACTTGGGGTGGTGGCGGTGATGGAGTTGGCGAGTTTCGACGAACGGTTCGATACAGTCTATCGTTGGGCTCGACATAAGGTGGCGGTATTCGTCTTCGAGGTGGAGGTACGTCGACGAATTCTCTATTAGGTACTGGTGGCAAATACGGGTATCCATCATGACGGACACGGTATAAACGATCGTCGATTTCTCGAGGTGGAAAATACGGATCTGGACGACTGATTGGCGGTGGCGTTGCGTAGTAATACGAACTTCGATGCCCAAAAAATCTGTGTGGATCCATTATGAGATCATTTCTGAAAAATATCGATCGTTTTAATTCGATTTGTAACACTTATCTGTATCATGCTGATTTATGCAGGTAGATTCTTCTTTGATTTCATCATCTTCACTTTTCAAATACAGGTTAATCAGCGTTGATTATCAAATGTTCATAATTTCAACAGTGTTTCGTACCGAAATTTTAATTGCGAAAAAAAGTCGTTTCACTGATCAAAACAAAGCTGATCACCATCAAAAAACTGTTCTTTGGATGCATATAAATAAACGAGAAAACAATTTTCAGAAAAAATTAATCGCATATGAATTTATGAGTTCATTCAAAAATTGAACTCTACATGCGAATTGATTTTCGCTTGAGATTTTTTCCAAAGTATAAGAATTTGTTGAGAAAAATATTTTTACTGACATGCACTGATATAAAGTTCGTTAAGTGATAGGTGATAAACAATGTTGGAGAGTACACATATCACACCTACCGCATATAGGCGAGCAAAATTACTGATTATTTCCGAAAACATGAGAATTTATTCACCGAAGTATGATGAGATGTCAAAAAAACATCGATAACTAATATTGAAAATAATCAAAGAATGTACGAAGTTAGCAAAAAATTATGAACACAGAATAATGCACAACTCACATCGAAAATACATACGCGCAGATCTCGGAGAAATGTGATACTGAAGATTATCACCATTATATCACACCGGTAATTGGCATTTTTCGACAAATCTTTGAATCAAAAACTAAATAAATACAATGTACAAAAAACAAAACAGACGTGGTAGTCAAAACAAGAATAATTCGGATTTTCTACTGCCATAAAGTTATGGGAAGTGAAATCAAAAAATATTGTCGCCTCCCGCCATCAGGAACAACTCTCAACTAGAGCCTAGTTTATTTTTGTTGAATAGAATTTGTCATTTCGTAGATAGTAAATAACAGAGATAGCAGCACCAACTAAACATTTCTCAATGCGGCTCGTCATTGTATTAAAATTTCCCGCCATTTACAGCATTTTTGAAATTTTGTGCTCCGTATTGGCTCCGTAGATTGGCAACAATCAAAAAATGGGGAAAAGAATCAGCTGTTCAAAAGTTCCTAAATATTTACTAATTTTGAAGCGTCTCCGTCTCATCGCTGGAAATTTTGTTGTAGATTTGCTGGAATTTCATAAATCTTGCAGGTAATAACGAATGTACTTCAACACTTCACTAGTGATTACGACTTACGACTTTTTGTGCTGAAATACATGACTGTCCGTTTTTAATTACGTTGTGTGTGTCCCTAAAAATTATCTAAGAATTCTGAAGCTCTTATGATAATTCTTATCATATTTTTAAAAAGTGCTTCTGTAACTTTTTGCTATAATTTAGTATATGCATATTATTTTTCTTCTCTATTACAGATTCAAGATAGCCATGGATCCAACTCAAACGAAGAATATTTTTCTCTTCATCCCTAATTTGATCGGTAACAAAGCTGCATATTTTATGTGATTACGTTAATTTCTCAACAAAGTATTCATTAAAAAATTTGTACTTGTTTTTCAGGTTATTCTAGAATAATTCTAGCACTGATTTCGTTCTACTTCATGCCCCATAACCATGTTGTCGCTTGCTTTTGCTATGTGTTTAGCGCTTTATTGGATGCATTTGATGGTCACGCAGCGAGAATTTTCAACCAAAGTATGACTCATCAAGCTAGGTGTACTGATACTCAATGAATTTTTTCAAGTCATTTCTACAGCTGCGTTGGTTTATTGTTGTAGGTACGAGATTTGGTGGTATGTTGGACCAATTGACGGATCGTTGTGGAACAACTGGATTGCTCGTTACGTTATGCGTATTTTATCCGAAATATATGTTTTTCTTCCAGCTGAGTATTGCTATTGATATAGCTTGTCACTGGATATTCCTTCATACGTATGTGTATCTCTTCAAAGTAATATGTACTTATATCATGTTCGATTGAATTTAAATTCCCATCATAATTTGCAGATCCGTACTTCAAGGAAGAAGTAGTCATAAATTTATTGATCTTTCTTCTAATCCCATTATGCAGATTTATTACTCAAACAAAATGGTTTTGTTTTCAATGTGTTGCGGCAACGAAGCATTCTACGCTTCACTTTACCTTTTACATTTCACTTCAGGCCCTCTAAGTACGAATTAATTTTGAAAGTATTTCTGTGAAACTTGTCATTCAATTTTGATAGTTATGTTTCTTTTCTTTCTGAATAGTTGGAGGTATTGGATTATTCAAGCTTGCGGCGTGGTTATCTGC
This sequence comes from Planococcus citri, assembly GCF_950023065.1. Classification (NCBI taxonomy): domain Eukaryota; kingdom Metazoa; phylum Arthropoda; class Insecta; order Hemiptera; family Pseudococcidae; genus Planococcus; species Planococcus citri. Next base: position 45,149,413 of record NC_088677.1, read on the forward strand.
TCCTGTTGCCCTCGTGAAAACTATTCTGTCGCTTGTTCATGGATATGTAGCTTGCCAAAATCTTGCCATTATTGATACCAAAGAAAGGGAACAGTTGATGAAAAAAGAAGGTTAATATATTGAAAATCAAATTTTTCCTTCCACTATTTGTATTTCAGTTTAGATTTATACGACATAGGTACATGAAGGAGTATCTATTTAAGTTGCATTTTTCTGCATCACATTTGATTTCTCTTGAAGATTTCAGCATTCCTCTAAGTGAATTTAATTACTCGTATTTTCAGTTCATAAATAATGACATTCTTGAATCACTCATTTCTAGTCATCAATGATTTTTGAAACAAGTGAATTGAGAATTTTAGATTTACTACATTCCAATTTACGGTTAGGGATTTAGTTTTTTTTTCATCTAATAGAGATGAGAAAATGCATTATTTTTTTAGTCCAGCACTATGTTTCAGTCATCTGAAATTAGGTTATTTATCAACTTAGACAGTGCTCGGACAACAATAAATTTTTGGAATATGATCTGCGAATATGAATGTTACCCTCACATTTCCAATGTGTTAATATTATTGTTATAATATTGGTTGTTTTCATTTTGACGTAAGATAATTGTATTAATTTCAAGTCTAGTCATATTTTATAAGCATACATAGTATTGAAGTTAAGATATCAAATTTTCCTTTATAATTCCTACTCTTTATGAAACACTAATAAAAAAATAATTTCAAATATGTGTATTTCAATTTTTTTTCAATTCATTTTATCGTACAAACTCAAATTATTTACAAATTACGGCTCCTAAACATATTACTGTTATATTCATAATTATTTTTTTCCTCCTCAAAGAGCGCATTAATTAAATTCGCCGATATCGATGAACAAACTTTTTAAAAAAAAAAAACCGAATTCATCCTATAAGCAAACCTTAAACAAATCTACCAACAAACATTTATTTAAATTCAAAGTATTACAGTTCGAGAATAGATATACACGAAAGTATCATTCATTTAGCTAGTAGTGATATATTTTGGTGGCATATGCCCGACATCACTATATTCATGTAATATAACTTTACCATTAGGATTCACTGAAAGCCATGTAATACTGGCGTGATTGATGGAAAATCGTAACCAAGCGTTAGCAGGAATTTGCAAAGCCCTAGCAAGAAAAAATAACATCATGTAACTGGATTTTCAATAATATTGCAAATACATCACGAACGGTTTCCTTACCTGCATACGAAATAACGGATCACATTTCCATGGCACACAATGATATCGTAAGAATCATTAACTTGATCAGGAGGAGCTCGGTGGATGTACTTCCTAAAGGCAGCCTCTATTCGAGCACCATCCCGAAATACCTGCTATCAAGTTTTTGCGTTTTAGGTACATCGTAGAATAGTTTGAAAATAATTTCAAAATCAATAACACATGCCGGATGATACCATGAAGAACGAAAAGTTCAGCATTGTCTAAACTTACATGTAATTCAGGTCTCCAAGTGGAATGAGGCGGCTCAGGTAGGATTGGAGCGCCTTCTTCGAGCATTTTACAATCTTTAACAGGAACATCAGGAAGATATTTTTGAATTAGGGACGCTGTTTGCGTGGCTCTAGTCATTGTTGAACGTATTATGTTTGTATAAGGTAATCCTAACTCTTTCAAACGTTCTCCAGTCGCTAAGGCTTGCTTCTCTCCTGATTCAGATTAAAAAATACAGTATAAGTACAATCATGAGCCATGAGGTAATGTGATGCACATAATTTCATTTTTGTAACATACCTAACTCAGTCAACGCTCGAGCTTTGTCAGTTTTACCACTAAGATTGTATTGACCATGACGGATTAAAATTATGTGACGAACAGCCTTCGACTTATTTTTTGCCAAATTTTCATTGAATTCATTCTGTTGCTTGGGATCATCTGCGTTCTTGACGGGCTTAGTCAACGATTGAGGAGCTCGCCTAGAATAGTGTTGTACGATTATCCGAATGAATTCAGAAGTTGAATCCGGTTATCGGATGTAAACGAACAATCGGATTACACCCAATTAGCAAAGGAACAGGGAAAGCTCAAAACTTTTTTTTAAAAATATTTTTCGCGTTAACAATACAAAAATTTGTTTGGTACTTCTTTGTCACCACTCAGGGAAAACCTTGTGAAAACTGAAAAGCATAGAATTTTTAGTAATCGGGTACAATCCAGATATTCGGATTGGAAACGAATATTTTTTCCTAGCTTCGTTTATCCGGTTATACTACAACACTACCTAGAACATGGCGTCAACATTTATAGTACGGAATAACGATAGGTACTAACTTGTCCCAATTGAAATCCCACTTCGGTGATGGAGGACCGTGAAATGTTATCATTCCATAGTAGGTGGATAACCCACCGACAACAGCTCCCAGTGTACTGCCAAAATAAATTTTATACTTCGAAAAATTGGCCATTTTAATAATTTCAAATGTAACAAAGTAACAACTAGCAAAACGCTTTCAGCAGAAATTAGAACGTATTCTCATAATTACAGAACTATACGAAATGAATAAAAATATTCTTCGATTAAAGTCATAAGGTTACACTCGCGAAATGAAGAATAAATTACACCTAAAAAGACACTTTCACGAAATGCTAGAATTAATTCTAAAAGCTCAAAATTCAAAATTTAGTTGAAAAGAATCATGAAAGCTCATTAGCTTAGCTCAAAAAATCAAGCCGAGCGCCGAGCCGCTTTTGTTGTCACTTGTTTGTTTTCACTTGGTTTTCACGAAAATTTATGCACCACAGATAAAGATGAAAGTTAGGTCAAGCCAACATACGACAATCATACGAATGTATTTCAATTCTGAATAAATTTCATTTCAATTGATTAGCTATTAGGTTGAGCTTCTCAATAGTGAAGATGAAAAGAAGAAAAATTCATAGAATATTTATAGCTTGTAGATCAACAGACATGAGAATACATTCCTTTGTGAAGAAAAAATTGAATTTTTCCGCACGTGAACAAAAATATCAATTTTTTACACTTTCACGAAGTCTTCCTCTTTTCCTTTTGGCGCACTCTACGTGACCCAACGACGTGAATTTTTCTTTGAAATTCAGCACAGTAGATTGACTCGGTCTTGGGAGTTGGGACTGTTGGGACTCAGCGAAAAACAAACTGAAATTCAGAAATTGAGAAACGGAAAAAAGTACAATTTGCGGTAGTGAAAATTAAGTGATGAAGTAACCATTGAAATTAATTATATTTGTTAACGAAATTATTATGCTCGTTTTTTCGAACTAAACATGAGCCTAAAGAATGATAGATAGTGGTACTTGGTCCGGTTGTTTCCTCATTCTCTGTAGGCTGTGAAGTGCTCAGTGTTTCATCTGCAGTAAATCATCAAAATTTACAAATTTTCCTATAATTTCAACAGAATCAATGTTAGTTTGCTACTTCTTTGTCAAGTCGAATCGGTGACAGCAGCTGAATCGCTCACATACATTCAAGTGATCCTGGACGTGGGTGATATTTCTATGTAAGTATTTCTACCGAAAACTTTCAAATTATGTACAACTTTTTCTTCAAAATCATGATTTGGACAAATTTTATGGTTAGTTCATTTAATCAAGTCATCAGAGAAGCGCGTGAACATGGAAGATAACACGCATGATTTGGATCAACAAATTGAACAGCTCAAGCGGTGCGAAATTATTAGTGAATCACAAGTAAAAGCATTATGCGCCAAGGCGAGAGAAATATTAGTAGAGGAAAGTAATGTTCAAAGAGTTGACGCTCCGGTGACGGTATGTATTCAGTTATCTTTTTCGAATCACTATCGAGGCTTATTACGGCGTTTTCTTGAATTCATATTATCCGTTTTTGCAGGTTTGTGGTGATATACACGGGCAGTTCTATGATTTGAAGGAACTTTTCAAAGTAGGAGGAGATGTACCCGAAAGAAATTACCTTTTTATGGGCGATTTTGTAGATAGAGGATTTTATAGCGTAGAAACTTTTTTATTACTCCTAGCTTTGAAAGTAAGTGGTGAACGTTGATTATTTATAAGCTTGCCTAATGCAGATTCATTGTATTCGTTTTGGTAATTTTGCTGTTTTTCTAGGTGCGATATCCTGATAGAATTACTTTAATACGAGGTAATCACGAATCTAGACAGATTACTCAAGTATATGGTTTTTATGACGAATGTCTTAGGAAATACGGTAGTGCAGTTGTTTGGAGGTACTGCACTGAAATTTTTGACTATCTAAGTTTATCCGCTATTATTGATGGCAAGGTATGAAGTGATTTGTTTACTTTTTCTCCAATTTATAAATGTATAAATATTATATTTTCCTGATTATAAAATTTATATTTGTAGATATTTTGTGTCCACGGAGGTTTATCGCCTTCCATTCAAACTTTGGATCAGATACGCACCATTGATCGTAAACAAGAAGTGCCACACGATGGACCTATGTGTGATTTGTTGTGGTCTGATCCTGAAGGTAAACTAAATACTAAAGTAATTCGATTGAATGAACTTCAACATAAACTAAACGTTCTTTATATTTTCTTAATAGATACTCAAGGTTGGGGAGTCAGCCCAAGAGGTGCTGGGTACTTATTCGGTTCTGACGTAGTGGCTCAATTCAATGCAGCCAACGATATTAATATGATTTGTCGTGCGCATCAACTTGTAATGGAAGGTTACAAATGGCATTTCAATGAAACCGTATTGACTGTGTGGTCTGCACCGAATTATTGCTATCGGTAAAATGCTATGATCTATTTTAAACATTATTCTCATGTAATCGAATTAACACGATTCTCTCTATTCAGATGTGGAAATGTCGCCGCGATATTAGAATTGAACGAACATTTACAAAGAGATTTTACTATTTTTGAAGCAGCGCCCCAAGAAACCAGAGGAATTCCTGCTAAAAAGCCTCAAGTGCATTATTTCCTATAATTTACGTTTTGTAGTTATTTTACATTTGTATGATTATTTTAAGGACCAATTTATTAATGTATTGAATATTTTAAATTTTCGCCCCTTTTTAAAAGTACCCTATCATGTAAAATTAATTTTTCCAACTTAACAACGTTGTTCCCATATGAAAGTTTCGATGAAAGTAATCCCTCTTAATTTTTTTTGTTGATGAAATAAGTGAATACAGCTATTTGATATGATGTTCAATATTTCGAACGAACGGCAATTGAATTTTTTTACTGCCAAGTATGAACCATTATTCATGGAGATTTTGTCAGTATCACATGAATTTTACAGCTGGACAGCCCTTGATTCAATTTGACAATTTTTGTTGGAGAGTGTAACTTTAATACGATTTGAAACATGATCCACGTTGGCCCTTCTGTGCCCATTCTACAAAGAATGGCGAGATGCGATGTGAGGCTTGGTGGGAGCTCCGAGGCCTACAATTATATTCATACCTACATGACACCAGATAATTATGATTTCAAGTCTTGGAACTCGCAGTCACATCGCATTTAAAGCGACCCTAGTCTAAAATTGACCAATCTTTCATGATAATCCAAAACAAATCGTTTTCGGATGGATAATAATTTCAGGAATTTTTCGTAAACTTACCTCACTCATATTGTCAAGATATAATCGACATAATATCGATTACCGAGGGTCACCGCCTCTAATAGTCGACGTTTCACGAATCAAATCAAACATTTCAGTTAAAGTTGAGTGACTGATTGAGATGTTGGACATCTTAATGCATTGGAATGTGCATTATTCAACTATTAAAATTATTCCATTTCCAACTCACGTTTGCGGTTTGTCACATTGTCAGAGTATAGTCAGAGTCAACTAGGCAAGCCTCAGGTCTCAATGTTGGAAGAAGATCTGAACAACGCGAATGGCTGAAGAAAGAAACTAAAAAAAAAAGTAAAAACAATATGTTAATTGTTTACTACGGCCTATAGGCGCCGACTTCTGAAGTAGCTGAAATCCTGAGGCATGTTATGTTGAAAAAAGTTTGAGGGCGAAAGCATTATTATTTTATTTTAATTTCTGGTTCTTGTGTTGATGATTTTCGGCAAATTCTGATTTTGAAAAATTTGTTGCGAAAGTATGCGAGGATTAGTTGCATTACTTGCATTGAAATATTTGAAATTGAAAAACAATCATAGGTAGATGTCATAGATGTTTATTTTGCATCTTAATGATTTTCAAAAAATTTAATTGATCATAAATTGAAATTTCTTTTTGATTTTTAAAAATTCAAAATTTGAGAAAAATATTTTTTCTCTTCACTCGCGAACTTGAAATATCGATAGATATTCGATACTTCGATAGTTGAAATGAGTCATACCCATCGTCATATCGAGTTGTTTTTGTTGATTAGGTTTTGATTTGATTTTTTTCAGCTTGCAAATTTAGAAAAAAATTGACGAATGACGATGATAAGAATACAGACATTGTGATTCAGTGAATGATTAATTGATTAGTAATTAATAATTAAATAATAATTTTCCATTGTTGTAAGCTAAACTAGTTAAATCTGTGAGTACTTACTTGAAGTTTTTTTTTAAATATACGGCATTTCCTTATGAAAATGGCAGAAAATACTGCTTTGTCTGCTACCCTTGGGTTATTATCGCATCTTAGCATCGACGAATTAAAAGAAGTCCTGAACGATGATAATAAATTTGAAGCCATGACAAAAGATGCCAATAAATCTGTAAGTTGTCTGCTCTTTCTCTGTTTTAGTAATGAAAAACGATTTCTTTCACAAATACTTGTAATCATCTTTTTTATATTTCCATTCAGGCGAAAGTAATAGGTTACACTGAAAAAGAACTACTGATTGCTGAAAATAAATCTTTAGCCGAATACAATCTGTCTAAATCTTCAGAATTTCAAGAGAAAAAAAGAGAATTAGTCAACGTGTACGAAGAATTGAAAGATATCAATACCCGCATTGAGGCGAAAGCTTCAAAATTAAGTTAGTAACATGATAAATTATTACACATTATGTTGTACTTGTGCCTAATGATTGTTTGTTTTGCAGAGGAATTAACGAACAAATCAAATTCAGATGCTATCTTAGCTTTATTGCAAGCAGCAGTTACTGAAATTGAACGTGAAACTGATGTAAGCTTTTCTTAATATATCATTCATGCTTTTATTTCGTAGTAATCGGGTATTAATGGTGACTTTTTTCGTAGAATATCGCGGAACAATTCTTAAACGGTGATATTAAGCTGGAAAGCTACTTAGAACAGTACCCCAATCGAAGGAAATTAATGCATTTGAGGAAAGCGAAACTTGAAAAGATGACCGAATTAGTGAACCGTCGAATGTCGTACAAATCACCGTCAGCATCTTCAAGATCAATAACTACGATAACACCAAATAGTGTTAGAAATGTTTATCCTCCGAATTTTAGCAACGCTCCGGTTAGCGTACCTTATCCAATTGAGCCTATCAACATGCCTATGCCTACAAGTTATCTGCATAACCATTTTTAAAACTTCAAATTTATTACGCGTCATTTTCAATTAGATTTTCTTACATCTCAAAATAGAACTTTTTAATTACCTTTTACGTATGTTAAATATTATGTAAGTATAGATTTATATTTGAATACATTTTTATCTAGATACATTATCTTGTTTTTTCGTTGTCAACTGCAAATTAAAAAGGCAATGCAGTCGACTGCATTATGATTTGATTAGGAGAGTGATTTAATTGATTGAATGCGATCGAAATGACTCGACGAAATTTGCCATAGTTCTAGTGTCTTTTCTTCGATGATATGGGAGGAGACGTACACTATTTGTCTGATTAGGTGGTAAGAATCAAACTTTTCCAACTTTTGATTGCACTGCTCAAAAATCGATGTCTCATTAATTTCTGAGCATTTTTTGAGATGTCTGATTCACTTCAAAAACCAAACTGATAGAGAATCATTTCAATAACGTAGTATTTATCCACGTCATAGAGGCCTGCAAAATCAAGACATCGTGAAAATCATGCATGTTGAAATATTACAAAAGTTTATTGCGATCTACTGAGTTCTAACAAAACAGTTGTTACAATTCAACTGAGCGGAAGTAATCACAAAGCACAAAACAAATTCCGCCAACAAGAAAAAAATAGGAAGTTGGCATTAAAATAAAATACTTTTAAACTTTCTCAAAAAGAGAACACAAAAAATAATACATGCGAAGATGTAATAAAAGTATTACTGATATTGAAACCTAGATTCAACGGGATCTCACTCATACATATCCCATTCATACGAATAATGTATCACATTTATAAACAAAATAATTCGTTTTATATAGTATCACTATTTTCATCCGTGGAGTAATGGCGGTCCGTTGTTTTTGATCGGATGGGACGCATTTCCGTTCATATTACCGTTCACGTTAGCATTCGAATTTATAGCGAGAGCATGAGACTCCATCGCTGTTTGTAAGAATTTCGTTCGTCTTCTAGTATAATGTTGCCATAATAATAATACTTGATCATCGATGAATTTTGCACACTGGCCATTTACTATTTCACGGCGGAAATGTTCGTATTGTAGTAAGTCGAGGAAGTATAAACATATTGGGTACCTAGAACGAAACATGGAATCTTTCTGATAATATAATCGCACTAACGTTACCAATACAAAAAGAAACAAACTCACTTGATATATTTAGCATAATCAGATTCTTTCCAGTACAGCAAGTACTTCAAATAATTTATAAAAGAGCTGTCTTTGAAGTAACCTCTCTGAGCTAAAACTGAAGAAACGACATCAAGATTGAGGTGAATTCAAATCGATGTACTTAGGTAATCGTAAGGTAATTTTAATACTTACAGTTCAAATAGTGGGGATTTCCTAAACATTGAACGAATTCTAACTCTATTTGAAATCTTACACGAGCTTGATCTTCTGTTTCTGGGCCACCTAGGGAAAATTCAACAATATAATCATTGTACTTCTCAAGAAAGGGCAGACTTTTCTATAAGATGCGTTCAAGAACAAAATTATTTGCCTACATCGCACAAATTTACCTTTATTTGCCATTTTATTTAGCATAAGAAACTAAAGAAAAACCATAGGCGAAGTAATTAAAAATTCAACTTACTCATTTGTTATAATTTATCGATAAACGACAATTAAAAATTTTCAAAGTAGATTGACAAGATAATTTTGATAAATCGTAGATGAAAATGTACTGGATCGCGACAGTTTTGGCAAGTCGATTTTCATTTTCGAACCGTACAGTTTTTGATGTAACATCACATGCAATCCAAAGTCTTTGACTATATAATACTGGACTGCTAGCACCTAGTTAAATTACACGTGAATTTGATAACGTCGCGAGGCCAACATGTATAACGTTATTCCGGTTTATAAGGCTCTGTTCGCACCCTCTCTTACCGCACTTCAGTGGAATCACCCAAGTGAGCGTAAACAACTAGGGCGAATTCCACTGAAGTGCGGTGAGAGAGGATGCGAACAGAGCCTTATAGAACGGACATGTTGGACTCGTCACGTTCATCACTGCTAGCAGTCCAGTATTATATAGTCAAAGTCCAAAGTGGGCGTTTCCTTTTTCGAAAGAAATAAAGAATGATGATTATTGATTATTTTTTTTCTGCTATTTTATTTTACTCCATTTAAAAGATTTTATTTAACTGAAAAAATAGAGTACTTAATCGATAAAAATGACTTAGCTTTTCTTAATACAATAGAACGTTCAAAAATTACATTTTTCAAAACAGGCTCACAAACTGGTTCATCCAATTTGAAGATTTTGATAACATTCAAAAATAATTTGGCGCCATTTTTTCATCCTGCGTCTTCCTTCATCAGTTTCCTTTCCTGTTTCCTCACTCTTTCGATTTAGAATTAGAAGTAGTTTAAAAAAATTGATAATAAAGTAAGAAAACGTCGAAATATTTATGATTTTAATTTTCAATAGAAATATTGGAGCCTTGGCATCGAGTTCACGTGTGAAATTATAAACGCAATTGATCAGTGAATCGTTATCAGTTGTTTGATTCGCGAGTACCCCATACATCAACATTCAACCCTCAGAATAATGGAAAACGCTATTATCGCTTTCGAAACTGCCGTAAGTTATTATTCATGTTCAGTCATCTTTATTCAAAATCCAAGCCCGTGTTATTATTCGATAATTAACTATGAACCTTCCACGAATTCTAGTTCAAAGACACTCAAAGTAAACTAGACACCATCACATGGAAACTCGAAAGTTTTGAAAAAGATGTTTTGAGCTGCGTTAGACGTAATGTCAAAGGAAAGATGGTTCGTATTTCATACTTCAAGTAGTATAAATTAACCGGTCAACTTTATTGAATTGAACCTAAAATGTTCTGTTTCAGATTTCGGTAATGGACCTGATGCACAATATTAGAGACATAAGAAACGACTTCCTTTCCTTACGAGCAGAGATGATGGACGTTGAGGAAAAAAACAAAGAAGTTCATACTATTATAACTAACCTGATCAATAGCGCCTATAACGAACATGCAGTGTTAAGAGAGATGCTGAAAAATTACGAAGGCCATTAACACGTCTTATTCGCTCATTTCTTCGGCAATCAAATTTACTCGTATAACATTTTAACAAAACGACGTGATAAAAGTGCTTTATTAATTTAGATAGTTTTAGTTTTTTTGTTGTAAAGTTTTTAAAAATGTGTTTTTGTTTCAATGTTGCTGTACCTATTTTAAGTGTGTTTTTAATTTTTCTATTTTTCAGTGTACTACTGTATTTAATTTCAACGTGTGTAACCCTTTGGAGATATTTCAATTGATATTTAAATACATCAATTACAATTACATCATTCTCATCGGTACAGGGAATAAGAATGTAAACTACATAGGTACGAAGAATAAAGTCGAACAATGCTATGAAATTCATATATTCAATGAAAAAAAAAAATACAAAATACACGATTATATTCACTGTAAAACTTACGATTAAAGTAATTTCAATATAAGAATTAATAAGAAAAAACGATAGTACATGTTTGATTATTTTGAACGAGAATATAACACTGTTTATTCCTTAACAGCGCCGGGAATTTTTGCTAAAACCTAAAAGATCATTTGTATGAGAAAAACGACGTCATTTGACACGTGCTTTATTACTGACTGTACCTACTTTCGACACATCAACACCAGTAAGCGCTTGAATGGCCGGCGGTAACTGACTGACTAGTCTATTAACTTCGCTGGTTAATCCATCACCTCCTCCAAGTAAAACAATTTCTTCCGTTTTAGATAACGGCGCAGATACTTCGGCAGCGATCTGAAATTTTAAAAATGAAGATTATTCGAGATACAAAATACGTACCTACCCATTATAGTACCCGTAGTCAGATTTAATTGACTGATACCTTTGGCAAAGCCTCCAACACCAACGCCATAATGGCTGCTTCTCCATAATTCTTATACACGCCTGCTTTCATTCGCATACGTTCGGCTTCAGCTTTACCAATTGCCTCAATGGTGAAGGCTTCGGCAGCGCCGACTTTCTTGATTTTCTCACCTTCGGCTTTCGCTATTTCCACGTTTTGAGTTCTACAAAACAAATTCATTGGAAATAATGACCAATTGACCACTTTCGCCATTGAAAAATACCTAGCTCTAATCGAATATCAAACGATTGATTACTTTTTTCCTTCGGCGATTGTTTGTACCCTGTAACTTTCCGCTTCAGCTGGAAGTCGAACTGTCGCATTTAAATCCTTCTCTTTACGTTGGATTTCTTGGTCTTCGATTTCGATTTGCTTTTTACGTTCGACGATATCGATTTGAATTTCTTCGTTACGGATTTTTTGGCGGATTTTAGCCGCTTCAAGCTCGTAAGCAAGTTGAGCTTCCGCTTTCTGAAAATAAAAAAGCAATATGAAGCTAATGGGGTCAACATTTTTATTTCGGGAAAGAACCGAAAATCATACCGCGGTATTGATTTCCCGATCGAAATTGGCCTTTTGTAATTTGAACATTCGAGAATTATCTTCAATTTTCGTATCGGTGTTGTATTTTATGTCCATAGCTGACTTTTCACATTCCGCTTCCTGATTTTGAGGAGGAAAAATACAGAAAAATTACGCATCCTAGCAGTAGGTAATTTTTTACACTAAGTAATTGTAAGATAATTTAAACCTACTCTGATTCCAGCGTCACGAATTGCTTGAGCTACACCAACATGAGCATCTCGTTTAACGATGGCAGTTTGAGCTTTACCCAAGGACGACAAGTACTGAACTTTGTCAAATATATCTTTGATAGTGAACGACAGAATTTCAATACCCATTCGGCCAACATCTGGAGCAGCAACTTCCCTGACTAGAGTAGCGAACTGATCACGATCTTTGTAAACTTCTTCGACAGTAAGTGTACCTGCAAACCGAATAAATACACGAGTTAATATTTCGAAATCGTACATACAAGTACCTACACCAATGCAGATACTTTCTTCGTTAATTTTATTGACAGTGAAAACAAACCGAGAATAGCTCGTAAATGTCCTTCCAAAGTCTGTAAAATAGTCGCTTTAATTTCTTCGGTACTTTTTCCTAAAAATTGTTCGCAGGCGGTTTGTAATAATTCTTCGGCTTTCATGATCTTACATTGTGCGACGCCGGTTACTGTAAGTGGTACACCTTGCGAAGTTTCTACACTCTCGCAAACTGGATAAAGGGTCATCACCTAAAAACAAACATTTGAAGACATATTTTTCAATATTTATCGCCAGCAAATCGATATCATGAATAATCGACTAGTCGTCGTTGGTCTTTGATCGTGAAAAATCTCACGTAGGTATAAATATGACCGTGCTTAGTCTACTATGCAAAAATGTTTCATTCACGCTACCACGCCGGTCTCCACTCTCCAGACAACATATATGTACATACACCTCCGGCTCTTCTCCAGCTCCGTATTGGTTTATGTATCGTATGCACGTGCTACTGACGTCAGAAAAATACACTTTCGCCATGCTGACGAATGTATGTAAGTAATCTATACCTGACCGAGCTCACGTATTTCTCAGATACCTCTATCTAGGTACTACTTATCTCGTACTAGGTTATTATAACAAGTTGCAAGAAACACATTTTTTTTCATAAATCTGCATCATCATGCAATCATAAAGAAATCATAAATAGACAGGTCGCGCTGAAATGATCAAATTTTTAGTTTCAGAATTTTGGAAGATTCAGTTTGATAAATTTTTGAATTCCGTACCTACAGTCTACAGATAACACAGGTAAGTATGTATTTTGTTTTGGAGAGAGAAGTAGATTAGATGAAACGGTGCAACGCTGAAAAGCCTGCAAACCTAATTCAACGTTTACAAAATCTACATTTTAAATGTTGAAAATTATAATCAGGTATTATTAATAAAAATGAAGCGATACTAAAAAATTGTTCGAATCAACCAAAAAAATTAGTTTCAAAAATAAATTACCTTAGGATGATGCGAAAAAAGAAATGTAAAATAACATTATACCATAGGTACTAAAAGTATTGAATATCTGATTTTTTTCATGTACCTAATATTCAGATGAAATTAAATACTTGGCATCTTTGAGAATCTCGTTACATTTTTTCAAAACTGCCAAAAATGAAAATTTTCTACCGAAATGTCGCTTCCACTCCTCGAAGTTGGGAGCCATGCAGCGATCTTCATATTTAGTATTGAGGGTTTTAGATCAAAATGATCAACTTTCAATGGTCAATTTGAAAATCTGACCGTCACCCTACTTAATTTTTCGAACTTCGAAGAATTTTTTCAAATTGAAATATGGCCTTTATTAAACCTTCTGAATCTATTGATGACAGTTCAAAGTCGTTCTAAGGTCTTCGGTGATTTTTAAAAATCTATAAGTATTTTTCAAAATAATAGGTAGGTTCAGCACCCACCAGAAATCCATTAGCCGTTCTCAAGGCTACTTACTTCCAAAGATATATATTGCACATCGGTTACCAGCCACCAGGCCCAAGCCCATCCTCCAACAATGGTCTTTTTCGTGGTAGATCGCCCGCATCCACCTGAAACATTAATGAAAGAAAAAAAAATGTAAATATTTTTGTCACACAATCAGCCCATTTTTTTGCTGGATAAATAAGGTCATCAACATTTTTCGCTCGTGGATAAAAATACACGAACATGATACCTATAGACGAATGCTAAGTGGTACAAAATCACAATTGTTAACCTATTGTTCTACCTTCTTAAGACACTAATCAGTAATCAGCTACAATATTATACCAATATCGTTCACGTTTGAGAATATTCCAGAATGAACTTAGGTATGGTTACCTGACCATCGTCATAACGGTAAGATACAGTTTCCTATACTTAATATCGATCCATTGAACAATCTAAAACCATATCGTACCGATCACAATGTGAACTGTTTTGGTATCACTGGAATAAGGTACCGTTACTGGACAACGACAGTAGAAGGGGGTTTTCTACTTGCGTCTAAACATCTATAATATAAACCAACGAAAACCATAACGTAATTGTACAAGTTCAAGGCTATAAGTGATTTGGATCGTTCGTTCGATTTTTTGATAATGATATTTTTTTAACGTCGTTTTTTTTCACTGTTCAGTGTGAATTTTGTTGCTTTTCTCACGACTGTCGCGTCAATCTGAGATACTAATTATAATCTAGAAAAAAAAGTACCACTACAAGTACTTTTAGAATTTGACATGTTTTGACGAGTGATTAACAAGTAAGTTGACAATTTTTTCTTGAAATGAACGCGAAGTTGTCTTTTTTACATACTAGTTTATTTAATATTTTTACAATCGCGGTGTGAATATAAATTCAACCTTTTCATCTTCGGTTTTCCATTGATGACCTCATTATTTTTATTGATCAGTGATATTTTTCTTCCAAGCATTTTTATTGCAAAAGTTGTGGAAAATTGTGCAAAAAGTTCTTTTTCGGCTTTTCCCGTCAAAACGCCAGAAAAATGCTCAAACAGGGGTCGTACTCAATTAATTACGCACTCTCAATAAAGTAACGATACCTATTAACTAAAAGGCGCTTCCAACAACTTTAGTAGCTTAGTTGCGTCTCGTCTTGTCTCAAGAAAAACCACTCCAACACTCCATCTTTCATTTCAAGAATATTAGGATTTTCGGAAAGAGCATTTCAAAAAACCATCAAATCCAAAATTTCAGCTGCCAGGTTCGTTTCTCGATTTTTTTTGAAATTGCGGCATAGTAAGCCTGAAAACCAGGAACTTTGGTTTTACAATATACGAGTACCTAGGTTGAATTTTCCGAATTCATTTTCCGCGAATTCCAGGCCTCCTAGAACTTCCAACGCAGAATCAATTGATGCCCCAAGGATATTAAATATGTGGTAAATACTTGATTATCTTCAGAAGTTTAAAACGGCTGGATATCAACGCGGGCAGCTGAAATTTTGGAGCTTCCAGCTCAAAATAAATTTGTTGAGATAGAGAGTTTGAGTGTTACTTTTTCATCAATTTTTGCTTCATTTTGACATTTTCAAAAATTCTCTAAAAATCAAGAAATGAACTTGGACAGCTCAAAATATATATGCACTTGGAGTTTTTCGACATGCACTTTTCAAATACCCAAGAATTTTTCAAATCGTGACAAAGAGTAGAAGCACGAAAATGTTTTTTCCAAAATTCAAAGATTTCTCTCTAGGTACTCTTTTTTTTTGGTAAAAATTCATCTCGCGAAAATGGCGAAAAATGCAACATTTGTTTTGGTGAAAAACGACAGGTTATAAAAAAAAACTGAAACAATTTTTGAATTCAGTGCCAAAAAGAACATACAACTTCCACGAGAATCAAATAAATACTCTACCGTGAAAAAGTTTTGAAACTTAAGCTTGTTAAACAAAGATGTAATTGTGTTTGCTTTTGCTCAAAAAACTGAATTGGTTTTTTATGGATAAATTTTCTAATAAGTATTCGATAACACCCGTAAATTTCCACTCAATTTTCATATGTCAGTTGTCATGGTATGGCGCCAGAAACACCAACAGCGCCACTTCTACTTTCAACAACGTTTACTGTTCATTAAACCATAGCTTTTTCTTTAACTGTAATTCTTACCATAATAATACCAACTCATGGTATAGATCAGATGAAATTATAATTCACAATTCATAGGTACTTACTACATTTTCACGATAAATAGATCACAGTGAGAAGGCGAAGCAGAAAAAAATACTACCCAGTTGGATTTTTTCGGTGCCCAGTAGTAAAACGAAAATGAACGTGACTAATATCACAATACTCATTGGTGACGCATCCTTCTAGTAGATGTTTTGTGTGCCAAACACACAATCCACAATCCGCACACAGAACTTTCACAGTCGTTAATAACAGACGCAGATTACCATTTACCTGATCGTACCTCCTTTATACGTTTTAAAAAAGAAATTTTTTGTTAATAAAAATTGAACGTTTCATGAGCCCATCTAACTCTCCCATCTTCGCCTCGTTGCATCATGCACATAACAAACAAGAAAAAATTCTCACGCTGGTTTCACATTGACCAATTTAGGATCAGATCTACCACAATGGGTGGGAATTATCAGTACCTATGTACTATGTAGTATGTAATGTATATAGGAGTCGAAATACATTGCATATTTACATGTTAGAAGGCGAATCGAGAAATCTAGTATCCGCTAACCTTTTTTTTTCTGATTTTGATTTCAGCTTGAAATATGAGCAGCGTCGTACAAACTTTACCAGTAGCTTTGGCCGGTGTTGCGGCCAATGCGGCCTCCAACGTTGCCTGGTTTGCACCTTTACTCATAGCAGCTTTGGCGTATTTTCATTACGAGGTAATGGACCCGGAATCCAGACCTATCGATATGGAGACCGAATTACTCCAGCCACAATACGATTTTATAGTCGTTGGGGGCGGATCTGCTGGTAAGTTCAGGTACACAAAATTGAATTTCCTCCTCTATAATGCAGGATCGAGTAACATTCACAATGGATTTGTTACTTACACATGTTCACATACTTACATAATTATGTCAATTAAATAAACTAACAAGATAATTTAATTCCAAATTACATAGGAGCCGTTGTTGCAAATCGATTATCAGAAATGGAAAACTGGACGGTGTTGTTGTTAGAAGCGGGAGGTGATGAAACTGAATTATCAGATGTGCCATTATTAGCGGCTTATTTGCAATTGAGTCAGCTAGATTGGAAGTATAAAAGTGAACCTCAGCCAGGAGCATGTTTAGGTAAGATTGCTTGTTATTTATGAATCAAGTACATAACATGCATTTAATTTAAATTGAACTATAAGGTGTGATGATGAGGGTTGCTTGGACACTGAAGAAACTTGAAAACTCCGTCAACTAATGCTGACGCTTATTTTCAATTTTTGAAAATTCAAAAATCATCATCATTCTGTAACAATACCATTCCAACCATGTTTCATATTTTTGATCCATTCTGAAAACTTTGACGAAACAAAATTTAAAAATTAAGCTCAAATTGCAGACCAAATTTCTAAAAGATCAAAATTTTGACTTCTGAAATGCTTCGGCTGATGCATCACAAAAAACAGAACAGAACAAGACCATCACGTCGAAAATATTCAAAAATCCAACAAGAGGTTTATTACTTTTAAAAAAAAACTCAAATTCACATTTCACATAGACATTTTTAAAAAGATTCATTTTCAAATTTTGAGAAGTTTTATTTTGAAATATTGTGAAGGAGCATTGACTGCTGTGTCATCAATGGATAGATCCAAAAAATATTTTCACTGAAAGATTACCTAATGCTAAAAGATATATTTTTAAGAGCTGAAATCGTTGATTTTCTATGACTTCCAGAAAGTAATTTGAAAAGGTTGAGACAGCGAAATTGAGACAAAATTATAAATACTTAGAAGAGAGGTAACCCAACAAACAGATGAATTTTCAAACCAGATAAAGCTAAATTGAAGGGGCATGCAAAAATACTCACATCAGCAGCCAAAATGTTTGGTGCTAAAATACATTAAAATTTTGATGAATTTTTAAAAACCAAAGTAGGTAGGGTCCAAAATTTTAAAAAGTCAAATCAAACCAAATAGACACGGAAAGCTGAAAACTGATATGTACCATATTTTTGAACTAGTAAGGTAAGTCTATTAGAAGTACATACCTAATTTTGAACCGTTTTTGGTAAGTAGTTCTGAAACCTTCAATACATACATTATTAAATATTGAAATTTCCACAAAATTTGATACAATGAAGCTGAAAAACTTCAATCAACTTCACTCTAATTGCAACACACCAAGTCAATTGGCGGTGGTTTTAAACTGTTCTGGAGCCGGTAGTCATGATTTGAAAATTCCATGTTTTCAAAAGGTGCCATAAAAACTGTCCAAATCAACTTTGGTACATACATGTAAAAATGATTGCTGCTTGACCAATAAAATTACACACCATTTTCACAAAATAGATTTCTGTGGATTGCAATCTTTTCCCAGAGATATCAGTGTTGCTGGAGATTTCAGAACGCAGAATATGCTCAAAATGGTTTAAAACCATTTCCAATTGGGAAGGTGAAAAAAAGATACATATTCACCAAATTTACTCTTTCTAGTCCAACTCAACAACATTGTGATTTTTTACAATTTTGGTCCAAACAGTGCCAAAAATTTCAGCACCTGAATTTTGGATGATAATAATATATTTTTGCATGCTCTTATGACTTCGTTTCTCACACCACAACTCATTAAAAAAGTTGCCTAACCTACACTTTTGAGGTGTAGGTGCTAATTCATCCACATCATTTTCCTAGAAAAACATCTGAAAATTAATACCTGTACCTTTCCACAGCTATGAACAATAGACGATGTAACTGGCCACGAGGTAAAGTGATAGGAGGCTCAAGTGTATTAAACTACATGCTGTATGTACGAGGCAACAAGAAAGATTATGATCACTGGGAGACACTCGGAAATGTTGGATGGAATTCTGAAGAGGCGCTCTATTATTTCAAAAAATCTGAAGATAATCGGAATCCCTACCTATCAAGAACTCCATACCATTCAGTTGGTGGCTACTTGACCATTCAAGAAGCTCCTTGGAGAACTCCTCTAGCAGCCACATTCGTGCAAGCTGGAGTTGAAATGGGATACCCAAACCGAGACATTAATGGGGAACATCAAACAGGTTTCATGATACCTCAAGGTACCATTCGTCGAGGTGCTAGATGCAGTAGTGCAAAGGCTTTCTTACGCCCAGCCAGGTTACGTAAAAATTTACATATCGCTATGAATGCTCATGTCACTCGAGTGCTCATTAATCCCAACACCAAAACTACTCATGGTGTTGAGTTCTTTCGTAATGGTCAACGACATACAGTCAAGTGCACTAAAGAGGTAATTATATCTGCCGGATCTGTGAATTCACCACAAATCTTGATGCTTTCTGGTATAGGTCCAAAAGAGCACTTACAAGAGATGAAAATCCCAATAATACAAGATCTCAAAGTAGGTGAAAATTTACAAGATCATATAGGTTTGGGAGGATTGACATTCCTCATCAATCAAGATGTATCATTAATGCAAGAGCGAATTCAAAATGTTCAAACTGTATTGAATTATGCTGCAATGGGTGATGGACCTTTAACTGTACTTGGAGCTGTTGAAGGATTGGCTTTTGTCAGCACTAAGTACATGAATGATACTAAAGATTACCCAGATATTGAATTTCATTTCATATCAGGCTCAACAAATTCAGATGAAGGAGATCAAATACGTAAAGCTCATGGTCTAAGGGAAGATTTCTATCAAGCTGTGTATGAACCAATAGAGCAAAAAGATGTTTGGTCAGCCATTCCGGTACTGTTGAGGCCCCGTAGTCGAGGAGTTATTAAACTCAGGAGTAAAAATCCTCTCGAATACCCACTCATTTATCCCAACTACTTTACTGATCCTTTGGACATGTTGACCTTGATTGAAGGAGTTAAAATGGTAGTAACAATGAGCAAAACAAAGGCTTTTCAAAAATATGGTAGTCAAATACACTCGATACCATTTCCTGGATGTGCTAATATTCCAAGGTTCACTGACCTATACTGGGAATGTATGATCAGACATTATTCTGTTACTATTTATCATCCTGTAGGAACTTGTAAAATGGGACCATTTTGGGATAAAGATGCTGTAGTTGATCCACAACTACGAGTACATGGTATAAAAGGCTTAAGAGTAGTGGATGCATCCATTATGCCTACTTTAGTCAGTGGTAATACAAATGCTCCAGTCATCATGGTCGCAGAGAAAGGCTCTGATATGATTAAAGAATTCTGGAGTAATGAAGTTTTATACGATCAATGATTTGGACAAGCATTCATTTACTCAAATATCTCCATGGCTGTGATTTTATTGTATATTATTCACTTATTTTTAATAAATTATTTTTGTTTTGAAAAGAATAATTTATTTCAATTTTATACGCTTTTAATTTCATTTTTTTCAACAACAAAGAGAAACACAGAGAACTTGAGGAGGAAAACTGTACAGAAGCTCTCTCTAATCCCATGAACTCCCTCAAACTGGATTTCGCCATGTTTAGTCATTTTGGAGTCTCCAGCATAATCTTACATTTCTCCAGATAATGCATACGAAATTGTGATTTAGGCACTGACAAATTTAGCTGTGGCTTATTTTCAGCCTGTTTCAAGCACTCGTCTTCATGTGAGCTGATCTCTAGCTGGACACATCGCGAGTGTTTTTGGACAACATTTTCCGAATATCAAATATGTATTCCGGTTTTAAAAAATGCACTCGAGGAGTACGCCTGATCATCGGGTTAAATGTGGATAAGTAAACTTAGTTAAAATGGTTAAGAATAACCCACAACTCGCTTTTTAGCTGCCCATAATCATTTCTACACCTTCTAGAAAAAATCATATACCTACAAGTTTGTTGGTAATTGCTACAGGGTCATTCCACGTCAATTGGACCAAAAAGTGGTAGGTGGGTTCGGCGATATTTTTGGAATTTTTCCTGTGGAAAGACCTTCCGAAGGAATGACCAATGGCGCAAATCGCAGCCCTCTAGCCCATTTTTAACGGCAGCCAGGGGGTGTCAAAGTTTTCAGTGCACTTAAAATATCATCCATTTCAGCAGATGATTGCTCGATAACCGCGATACCTACCGAAATGGTACTTTTCCCAATAGCTAGGGGTTTTGAAAGGCTTTTTGGTGATATCATAAAAATCAGTGTTGCCACTTTTTTTCGTACAAAAAATTAGCTCAAAAAGTTTCAAAACGTAGTTTTCATATCGTTCCGACTCTAAAAAATTCTGAAAAAAATATATTATGGACAACTGTTCATGCTGAACAACATATTAAAAAATTGGGATGGTAACTTGTCGCAAAATCGATTTTAAAAAATGTAAACTTTGCGAAAAAATGCGATTTTTTTATTTAAAACATGAAAAAAAGTTTTGATTGGTAAAGTTGACCCATTTGACGCCTATTTTTACGTATCTGTTGAAAAAGTTGAAAAAACCCCTTCACTCGTTGAAATTAACTCATCACAAAAAAAATCAAAATTCAAAAAAATTCAAAAAAAAAGCAAATTTTATTTTTTTTGCTGTGAGTGAGATTTTTTTCAACTTTTTCATGAAATACGTCAGAAAGTAGTCAAAATAAGACAACTGAATAAATTTAAACTTTTTTTGATGTTTGAAATTGAAAATTGAATTTTTTCAAATTTTGATTTTTTTGTGATGAGTTTATTTTATTGAGTGAAAGGAGTTTTTTCAACTTTTTCAACAGATATGTAAAAATAGGCGTCAAATGGGTCAACTTTACCAATCAAAACTTTTTTTCATGTTTTAAATAAAAAAATCGCATTTTTTCGCGAAGTTTAAATTTTTTTAAATCGACTTTGTTACAAGTTACCATCCCAATTTTTTAATATGTTGTTCAGCATGAACAGTTGTCCATAATATATTTTTTTCAGAATTTTTTAGAGTCGGAACGATATGAAAACTACGTTTTGAAACTTTTTGAGCTAATTTTTTGTACGAAAAAAAGTGGCAACACTGATTTTTTGATATCACCAAAAAGCCTTTCAAAACCCCTAACTATTGGGAAAAGTTCCATTTCGGTAGATATCACGGTCATCGAGTAATCCACTGCTGAAATGGATGATATTTTAGGTGCACTGAAAACTTTGACACCCCCTGGCTGCCGTTAAAAATGGGCTAGAGGGCTGCGATTTGCGCCATTGGTCATCCCTTCGGAAGGTCTTTCCACAGGAAAAATTTCAAAAAAATCGCCGAACTCACCTACCACTTCTTGGTTCAATTGACGTGGAATGACCCTACATACACATTTTTGATTTTTTTTTCTATAAATACAAAATATGAAATAGGCTGCTCAAAAATTAGTCGTGAGTCGTGACATCATAAAATGACGAGCGTTTTCATTATGGGAAAATCCGAATAAGTGCATATTTTATAATTTGAAGTACCTAGCAAGTACTTTATAAAAGTTGATAATTTCAAGTAGAACTTTTCACTCGATGTAAGTACATACAGGGAAAAAATTGTAAAATCTACGCCTAATAATTATCTCAAAATTTATTTAATTTTAAGTGAGCTACAATTGAAGACAGATAGGTAGGTTAGTTTTCCTCAAATCATCATTCATCACTCATATTTTTATTTCCTCAATTTGCAATCCAATGAATCACTACAAATTGTGAGTTTTTCCTGTCTGAAAACTGTCAAGAAAGACGAAAAATCGAATGATTACATTTTTTACTTACAGAAAATAAATTCCAGAACCATACCATGGATCTTGAGGGTCAGAAAACTGCAACACTAGACATTCAGCTATACCATCCCGATTACTTGGAAATATCGTAACAAAGCATCATAAAGAACACCTATGGGAGTTGCTTTAGTAGAACAAGAACGTGCTTCTATACCTACATCGCATAGGTAATTACTAATTAGGTACACCTATGGTGCCACTGCGTTTTATATTGCTACGCTAGGCCTGCATGGCTGTTGCAGGTCTCACCGCATTCATCCCAATATTCAAGATGATCAATAATTATGTCGAAAATTTTACATTTTCTAAATTTATTGTACGACGAGTATGACTTTATCATCATAGGGTAGAGGGCGGATCGGCTAGGTCTGTGGTGGTGAGTAGACCGTCAGAGAATGATGCCAACTGGACGGCATGACAAATAGCACACCACACTATTGTTTGAATTTTTTATTCTGGGCAAAATCGAGTTGTTTAGGCATGGTATGACGGTAATTTCACTGAATTGTGTTCTTCTATTGAAGACCGGCTTCCCATGTATTCTTTAGATTTGCAACTTTGAAACTGAATTGTAGGATAAATTTCATTTACTCATCATGTTAAAAATTTTCAAAAATATTTACCCGACGATGCGGAAATTCATTTTTTGATTTCTAAAAAATTTCTGAAAATTCTGATAAAGAAAAACTTGATTTTTTTTACGTAAAAATGTTGAAAGCTTGTTTCTTTTTTATTTGTTTGATATTAACCTTTAAAATCAGTTTTCCACATTTTCCAACCATTTTTAAATCTTCAAAAATTCACATTTTCTACAAACGTTTAAGGAATTTTTTCAAAAACTTCCTTTCCAACAGCTAAAAAGTAACCATTTTATTTAGTTCAATTTCATGTACAATACCTATAGATACTCTAAAATCAATAATTGAAAAATGAAAATAATAACACTTCTCAATAAAAAGATGGTAGGTTCCTATATCAATGACCTTATGTCATAAGTTATTTTTGAATACAAAGAATTCCATGTCTAATACTTCTCATTGTTTTATTGTATGTACTTTTCATTATCATACACGTTTCTTTCTTTTAGATGCCTATAACGACAATTCTAGCTGGCCCGATATTCAACTCTTATAATAGCTACAGCAGGTGACAAAGATGACGGTGGCTTATTTAATCGAAAAACTAACGGTTTGACTGACGAAGCTTACGCTGAAGTACATATATTCAATCATGTTGTTTACAAAGATATTTACAAGATGGTGCCATTAATTCTAAGATCTCATAGTGTCGCACGACTCAAGCTCAAAGATAAGAATCCACGATCCAACCCCAGATTTTCCCCATTATTAAGATAATCCGCACGCTATGAAAGTTCTGGGAAGAATCACGCTGATTAATTATGTAAATTATGAAGTAATACAAACTCTCGTTACAACAAAATTGAAAGAACATGAAGATTTGACTAACAATAATAGTTACGTCATTGATAAGGGTAAGATTAATGAAGCACACGATGAACATTCCTACTTTCAGGCTGTAACTCAATGAAGGAAAAGAATCAACCAAAATTAGGTGCTCGAAATATGAGTAGGTCAAGCTCTCTTCTCATCCGCCGCGAGATCTTTCGAATTTTTGAATTTTTTTATCTTTAGTTTCCGGGGAGGAACGAAAATAAATCAGAAACGAAGCGAAAAACTGACCCAAATTGATCATACCACGAAGTATTCTTAGATCTTGCATCATTCAGTCATAAAGTAATGTATAACGCAACGTCGATATTTAGTAAGTAAATTCATTTAATGCGATTTAATGTAACTAGGTAAGTGCTACGCCGAATTCGCGCAGTCTGTCGAATGTGCACACTAAGCAGAGTGGTTGCCGAATTCTCGCACTTTTCCCATTAAAACACGTTTTTTAATTTTCACGAATAGTCAGAAAAAACTTGGAAGTTTTTTTGTTCAAAGTGTAAGTTCAAAGGTACAATTTGAAATAGAAATTGCTTCCCTACCTTTACAGTAATAGAGACTTAATAATAGCTTAAAAGTTAAAATGTTTTTGAAACTTCTATCGGCGACTTATGACCATTAAATTTTTGTTTTCAATTGTAGCTGAGAACTTACACTTTGAATAAAAAACAAAAAACTTCCATGCTTTTTCTGACCATCCATAAAAATAAAAAAAGGAGGCGTAACATCATGCAGTTCAATGTCCATATTAGGTAAGTACTTCGCACAAACATGTTGATTTGAAAAATATTCAAATATTCTTAATGAACAAGTATTTACATATTATCTTCTTCCAAAATGATGAGTTATTTTTTTAAAAATTGCTCTCAAATTCAAGCACCAATAAATACCAAAAATGAACAAATTTTTGTATAATTTTCCCGTTTTTTTCTAAACATGTCTTAAAAAGCTAAAAAACATCGAATAAGTATAAATGAATTTTCAAAAATCGAACGACTATCCGTTACTAGAAATGTATATTTCAATTGAAAAAAAAAAAAAATGTTTCAATACTCGTAACAATCTGCAAACCCTTCGAATTTATGTCGCACAAATTTGGTATTTATGTTATCTTGCTGTTCATTTACTTTTCAATTCCATTTCTTTGTTAGAAACTGAATCTTCCGATGCAAATTTGCCCCTTCAGCGGAAATGTAGGCAACATGTTTTTCATGGCTGCTTCTTTTTGGCGGTACGAGTTGTATCTGATAATTTTATTTTCATTTAAAATATCGAGATTCTGCATAACTGAATAGAGACATCCACAATTTTTTACGAATGCCAAATTTAAACCTTAAGAAAGAGAAAGCAAACAGAGAGAGAGAGAAAGAAATGCCCATCAAGGAATGCACCAAATATTCAAAAGTACATAACATCGATTTGAAAAGAAAAATATGTACCTACATACAAAAACAAAGAATTTATTAAGGAAAGGCCGCTTCCAGATGTAAAAAATATTGGTATAATGAATTCAAGTAGATTTTGTTCTGAGTTAATTTCCTTAAAAATGCATTGTTTTAAAAAATAAACTACATATTATAAAAAAATTATTGATCATCAGCTTTTTTTCTAACACGTTAAATAAACGGACTCAATTTTTCCAGTGTTTGAGAAAGAGATCTATTTTTAATTTTTAATTTTAGATTAAAGGAGCAAAAGCAGCATGACACCAATTTTCACACAATTCCTTTTCCTGGATGCGAACAGCATGCTTAGGGTACGCAATACGCATGCTATGTTCAGCGACGAATACTTCAATCACTTTATTAATCATCACGATCATAGCATTTTTCCCATCTTTGAAGTTGGTAAAATTGTGCGAAATTCTGACACTATCTGATTCCTAATAGAATTTATTACACCTTAATGTAAACTTACAGGTACAGGAAATCAATTTCTACCGCCGATAGATCTAATGTCAGTAAGAAGTTAATCATAAATTAAAAATGCGGAAAACTCGGTATCGTCAATTCATACTTACCTGAATTCATATCTGCGAAATGTAAAATGAATAAAATTTCCTATTACATACGACGTCATCTATTTCGTTTCGAATGTAAGTCAAGTACATACATATATAGGTCTATCTTATTATTTGGCATTTTGAAGAAAAAAACGAACGAGTAAAATATACCTACTAAATATGTAGTACTACCCCTTCACTGAAGAAATCAAAGAAATTACGTAAAAGTGAAATAACCCCGAAAATTCATCGCCACTGAATAAATTCTTCGAAAAAGTCAAGTTCATTGTCAATTTATTTTCAGAGTGTCTACTAAAATCAAAAAAGCGAATTTCTCGCCTTTTTCTTGCTTTTTTCTTGCTTCCAAAAATGAATTTTCTTACCCCCCTTCAAATTTACGCATCTAGATAATCTTCGCTAACCCCTCTAACCCCCCCTCCCTCCCTCCCAAACAAAATTTCTCAAAAATTTATTCTTCAAAGCAGAGAAGTGAATTAATTTCTCAAATGAAAAAATAGTAATAAAAAAAGTGATAAAAACAGACGTTGAGGCATGTCTACTGAAGTGAATTCAATTCTATGATGAAAACAGTAACAAAATAAAAAGTTAACTCGAATGCGGATCGAAGTCAGGTTATTTGGGGGAGGGGGTGTATGCTGTATGATGTCATTTTTCCATCAAAAAATTGTCATTTTTCCGACAAAAATCAAAATTTTAACGTGCTAAATACCAGTGACATATACAACAATTACAGGATCAAACCATAAAAGAGCTTATATTCTTATTTGTAATTGAGGGGAGAGCAAAATCAGAAATTTAGACACGAAAAATGGACATTTTAGGTAGTTTTCAGAAAACTCTTCACAATGAATGATCATTGTATTGAAATGAGGGTAAAATTAGAGCTCGAGCGAAGCGAGAGCGAAAATTTGTTGAAAAAATTGGTGTAAAAAAAGAAAAAACGACAATTTTGGATGCTTTATTTTACATTTTCAGCGAAGCTCAATAATATCAACAATTTTGAAAAGTTAGTCGTTCTGTTCAGAAAATGAAAAATTTGCACTTTTCAAATGGTTTGGGTATTACCTGGAAATGAAAAATTTCCTATTTAATTTTTGAATTCTTGAAAATTTTGAAAATAGCATCATGAATGGCCCGAGCGAAGCGAGGGCAAAATTTTTGGAAAATTTTTAATTCGAAAAGTAGAACATGATCAATTTTAACAAAATAAAAACTTAAAATTTTGGTGGGATAACTTCAATTTTTCAGAGATTTTTGATGTGAATTCTTGGAAATTTTCTTGCTTTTCGAAGGAATTTCTACACTATTTTCTAACTTTCTTGCCACCCATGTGAATTTCTCGCCTTTTTCTAACTTTCTTGCCTTTTTCTTGCCAGTAGACACCCTGATTTTCTATTGATGAAGATATGTTGATGTGCTATGAGAGTGTGAGTCAATTGGTATTCGGATTCATTAATGTGCGGGTGCCTGTTGTTTTTTTAATCTGCATAAATTATATACCAATGCCATAATAAGAAAAGCCATTGATCTCTGGCTAAAAAATTATATTTTACACAAACAAAATACAAATCATTCAACTATTTTCTGAAGTGAACATTGTTGCACACACAATGCAGTCTCAAGTGGAGATCGTGGAGAATTTGGCCTATGTGAATTTTGTTTACCTAAAATTGACCTAAATAAAAAAAATCAGCATGCAGTTTTCAACCCCTCCGCACACTACAAATTTCAGAGACTTTCTTTGAACCCCCCCCCCCCCGCCTTTCTTTTCTACCACAAATCATCCAGATCAAGGTGTCCGTCACCAATTTGAACGAGACCACGATTTTTAAAGAGAGTATGGTCTGAAACTTCTTAACCAAAATTTCAGCTGATTAAAATTCATTTTTCGATCTTTAGAGACTTTTTGAGAATTCGAAATGAACAATTCATGCAAATATGTACTTACCTATCTATATTATGTTTTTATTTCTGGTATGGAAATTAATTTTTTTCAGCTAAAAACTCTGTTGTGGTTTATTCTCGACCTGTGCAAAGGGTTCATCCAAATTTAATCCGATTTCAAGAGAGACATTTCGAGAGAGTTTTTTGCGTAATATTCTTTAGTTATCGTTAAAAATACGCATAATAATGATCGCAAACGGTGACATTTGGTTAAGGGTAGTTGATATCAGTTTTAGGACTGGTTGCCGTTGTTTTTACTAAATAAATAATGTGTAGGTAGGTAGTACATGTTTTTAAAAAAAAAACAAAAACAAAACAAAACTTAGATCGTTAAAAATGGTCAATTTTGAATTTCGTTGTAAAATTCGCCAAAAATTACAAATTCAATTCGGGTAGCTGAAATTTTGGTTACGAGGGCTTCAGACCACATTCTTTACTGAAATCGCGATCTAGTTAAATCAGAGGCGAACACCTCGTAGCTTGATGCGGGGTGATTGACTGATTTTCCTGAATTTCGATTCTCATTCACGAGGAAAAATGATTTCACGAATAATTTACTCAAGTGACTAACGCTTAAGTAAATCATACTTGAGACGTAACTTAATTACATTATCTTCTATTTTGAAAGCACACTCAACTTGTGGATACTGTCGAGCTACTTCATATTTAAAATGCAATTAATTAATCGCGACAGTAAATTTTGGAATCAAAACAATATTTTCTTTCGCAAGTTGAAGATCATTGTCGTGGTGTAGTGTAAAAGTTGGCTCCTTCATCGGCATTGAATTAATTTTATTCATTTTTTAAATTCACATTTTCAATCATCGAATTGCATAAAAATATTCAACTGTTGCGATACTTCCCCCGAATATGTAAGTACTCAATACTCATACATCATCTCCGATTCATTCCGCGATTTTTTTATTTGCTCATTTTTCCTCAATAATTCATGCCATCATTTCAAACACCGCGTCAGCTTCTCTATTCATTCACCTATGATTAGAAGATCGAATAATATCGCGAATCTGCTACTTTGGCCTTAATTTCAAGGTATCAATTTCGGATTTAAAATTGGAAAAACACCGTATTATACAAGGAGCAGGATACCATCATAAATACGAGGATCTGTGCGATAAGATGACACACCCGAACACTTCCGACAGTCTATGCGTGTATCTTTAAAGTTCAATGTTTTATTTGCACTGCATTTACATATACCTACGAACCGATCGACATGCACGTAATTCCGACCACAAAAAGTGAATAATTATCAATTAATTTCATTTAAAAATTAACATAATTGACGTTTTTATGGGCAATTAAAGCGATTAAGTACTTATACACGGTGCACGTATCTTTAATACCTACATATGTCATCAACGACATACGGCTACCACGTTTGACGATTCGAATTACCTATATTTTTTACGCGGATTACATTCGTTAATTTATGACAAGTGTGACGTGCTCTTTGATTCTTTGATGACAAGTATCGGACGTATAATTTCGGATAAAATCTATCATTCAGAACGCTGTAGATGAAAAAAGAATGTACGTACCTATGTTATATAAATTTATTATTACATTGTAGGTATTAGGTATCTGCCACATATGTTTGTTCCTAAGTACACAATACACATATGAATACGTCGCGTCGTTTACATATTCATCTCTGGACAGAAAATTTTACCAATGATGGCATCACTAGAAGCGTTTGACAGATACTTATCCGAGATTTTGCCAGCAAAATTCAACGTAACAAGAAATTAAATAAAATGTTTCGAAAACTCGCAAAACATCAGAATCTGAAATTGAAAATCATGAATGAACTTTGCGCTAATTGATTAAAATTTAAAAGCCAGGAAGTTGGATTTTATAAAATTTTTAAGTTGTAGGAAATTTTAAGAAATTGTGAAAAAATACCACCTCGTAATCGATACGATGACATTGAATTGAAGTGTTAAAACATTGAAGTTACTCGTAATTTGTAGGTATGTTTTAAAAACGAAATAAAAATACAAAATTTCAAAAAATTCTTCAATACAAGTAAAATGATTTTTGAAAATTTTATGATTTTTTTTCAAAAAGAGTAGATACATTTTCTCTATTTAAAAAAAAATGGAAAAATAAATATAAACAACTTTTAAAACACTGAAAAATTGTAAAATTCCAAAAAATTCTAAATTATCTAATAATAAATTTATAGTAATTATCACTTATTTTGGCAAAATGTCTTGAAGCACATGCTTTATTTTTTAAAATACAGATCATTGCTCTTGCATTCAAATAACTGCATATTTTGGGAAACCTCACGTAATATTCTCATTTTTAGATTGTTATCCAGTCAAGAGCACATCCATATAAAATGTAATGAAATCACACATCAATGAAAGTACGTCTACAATTATTTTTGTCTCTCTCTCTCAAAAAAAAAAAAAAAAAAATGTCACAAAATTGTGAACGTATAATCAATTTATTATCACTTGGTAATCAAAATCTGACATTACAGTAAAAAGCCATAATATTATCTAACCAAATGTCAAACTTTTCTCATTTCCAAAATTTTTTTCTTCCAATTTTTTGCCCTTTTTTGAGCGAAGTTGTTTCATTTATTTTTGAAGCAGATACTCAAAAGAATAATGTTCACCTGAGGAAGGGATAGACTTTCGACCCCTTCCTCTATTACATGTCCAATGTTCATCCAATTTTGTCTTATCATTTCGCATTTGCACATATGAAACATTTTTTCAAGAACCTATGTAGATAATTAATTACGAAGCGATAAATGTCAGCATCATCTTAGTCCGCGTTTATTTATTTACCGATTAAAACCTCCAGCAAAGCTGTCTACTACCGTGTTACACGTACACAATACATCACTTTCTTTGATATTACTACCCGCTGTGGATGGTTAAGGAAACCGATAATCTACAAGATGCTAGGCATTCAAAAGTGAAATGAGCTTAACAGTGAAAGCCTATGCTAGAGTTTTAACAATTTTATTAAGTCTGTGTAATCTCGATAAATGCGGTTTAATCGAACTGATTGATGGGTTGATTTTTGATAGTCATCTCGCGCCGCGCCACCATTCGATGCTAAATGATTTTACACATGAGAAGCTGACGCAGGTTCGTTGATTTTATCTTTTTTTTGCTCCAGTGTCCTCCCTAAGTTGTAATTTATATTGACGCGATAGAGGTAATGTGTACTTACTTAGATGGACTACGTCGTTCGAGGATTTTAAAATGCGATTATTATGTTAGGTACCTAGATTTGATATGAGATCAATGGACCGTTTACATCGAGTTTTTATATGTATAAATGTAATTTTTCCCCTTGAAATTTGAATACATAAACCCCTTAATCGAATTATACACTTTCTTATCAAACGCTCGAAATATGAATTTGATTTTTCATTGTTTTTTTTATTCACTTGAAACATTACGTAAAGTCGTCCCAGTTGCAATTTCAATATTTTCCAGAAATTTTTTCAGCAATTCAAAAATTTTGTCGTTTATTACACCAACGTAATTATACATGCGTGATATAATTTATCGAAAATACATATGGTGAATTCCACACAACTTCATTTAATACTTCAGAGGACATCCAAAATCCCACATTAATTTTACCAACTTATTCGCATTTGCAAAAATTCAAAAAAGTATAAAAACCAGCTTGGGCAGCTAAAAATTCAATTGTGGACATATTCCGCATGGTCATTTTAAAAAAATACATGTTTCGAGCGCATTTTCAAGGCCATAAAGATGAAGTAGCGCGTTTCCAGTTACTTTATACTTGAATTAAAATTTCGTACGTTTCAAATTTTAGCATGGACTGTCTCGGGTGCGCTTTTGAAGACACATCCACTTTATCAACCATGTGTCAGTCAAGTCTCAGTTTGAACACGTTAATGTTTTTGAGCTTAATCGAATCCTTATTCAGATCACAGTGCTCCATAGCAGATCCATGTCGTCGAGCACAAACTGTCAAGTCACCCGATGCAAAAGATTTCGAAGATAAATATCACGATTTTATAATAGTCGGCGGAGGAGTTGCAGGTAAGAAGGGCAAAAAGCTACACTACTACAGAAGTCACTAGATCCATCCTACGATACAATAAATTTCACTTCAATGTTTTCCGCAGGTTCAGTACTGGCAGGAAGATTGAGCGAGAATCCAAATCATAAGGTTTTATTACTGGAAGCAGGTCCTGAAGAACCCATTTCCCCTTCTGTGCCATTTTTCGCTTTCACTGCCTGGAATACTTCGCTTGATTGGAATTATCACACGGTTCCTCAGAAAAATGCCTGTTTAAGTACCGGCGGAATTTGTATATGGCCTCGAGGAAAAATGTTATGTGGAACAGCTTGCATGTCAGGTATGATCATTTCGTATTTTGAAATTGTCAACTAGACATCCTAATATACATGTAAGTATGTACTTAGTTCTTTTCAATAATCTACTCATCTGGTATTCGAATAGGTATGATGTACACCCGAGGCAGTCCAGATATCTACGATCACTGGGAAAGATTAGGAAACATAGGTTGGAATTATCAAGCATTGTTACACTACTACAAGAAATCCGAAAACAATACTCAATCCCCAGATATGATCGAGCGCCAATATCATGGTTTTGACGGTCCCATGAAAGTTGGTAACTTTCCACATCAGCCCAAAAAAGCCAAACTTATATTATCAGCGGTTGAAGAACTCGGATACAGAATCGGGGACCTTTGTGGAAAATACCAAACCGGTTTCACAACGGCTTCGGTGATGGTGGAAAATGGGGTACGAGCCAGTCCAAGCAGAATGTACCTTCGGCCTGCAATACATCGCCCAAATTTACGAGTCTTCATTGATTCATACGCTGTAAAAATTCAATTTAACAAAGAAGGCAATAGAGCCACCGGAGTCCATTTCAGAGATAAATTCGGCAATATACGTAAAGTATACGCTTCCAAAGAAGTTATCTTATCCGGAGGTGTAGTCGGATCTCCCCAACTACTTTTGTTATCCGGAGTAGGACCGAGGGAAGATTTAACCAAGTTGAACATTCCAGTCATCAAAGATTTACCAGTCGGCCAAAATTTACATCATCATTTTGGTATCGCTGCCACAGCTACGATGAAAAACGTAGCCGAAGACGACTTCAATATTAAATCACTTTACGATTATATCAATTGGCGAAACGGACCGTTTTCCAGCACGGGATTGACTCAGGTTACCGGATTCTTGGAAACCAGTAAAACTACCAGAAATATTCCAGATATTCAAGTTTACTTGGATGGCCATGGAACAACTTGCGAAAAATATGGTTCGGTGCAAGAAAACATAACCCATATAACATTACGACCGGTTTACCTTTTATCAAAATGTCGAGGGTCCATAAAGCTACGTTCTGCTGATCCACTAGACTATCCGGATATAGATCCGAATTATGTGTGCGATCAAGAAGAAGAAGACGCTTTAATAGAGTCGATTCGAATGCTGCAAAAATTAATGAAGGCCAAAGCGCTGAAAAATAATTTCATCAAATTCTCAGCTTACGTCGAATCCGGCTGCGAATCACTGCCCAAAGACTCGGACGAATATTGGCGATGCCAAATACGAATGTATACATTGGGTGAAAATCACCACGCTGGTACTTGCAAAATGGGTCCAGCCAATGACCCAACTAGTGTGTTAGATCACCAATTACGAGTTCACGGTATACCGAATCTTAGAGTCATCGATGCGTCCATTATGCCCACGCCAATCAACTGTAATACAATCGCTCCAGTTTTAATTATCGGTGAAAAGGGTGCGCAAATGATTAAAGATGCTTGGAAATGACCGCGTCAGTAATCCATTTTAGTTAATCTCAATTCGACTGTACCTATTCTCATATCGAGCATTTGTTGTTGTTGTTGTTTTTGTTGTAAATACGTTGTTTTTGTCCATGTACATTTCTCAAATAAATACACGATCTATCGATTGGTAAAACCCTACCTAGCTAGTTACCTTTTTCCATTTTACGTTAGTCTACGATTAGCCATGTCAATCGTTCATACGTACCTAGTACGTGGGTGTAGATCATTTACCAAAAAACTAAATCCTAAAACTACAAGTATATATAAAGATTTAACAATATTATTATGAAATTTAAAAAAATATGCGCCTACGTATTTGAATACCACACGTGACTCTAAACCTATCGTTTCATAACGACGTGTATTTTTATTTAAGAAAAAAAAAATGAATAAAACAATCAACCCACCCAAGGCCAAAAATCAGAAATTAAATCATAACATATCGATCGAGCCTTTCCTGAGCCATCACATCGTTTATCTACGGTCGCGTAGATCGCTTTTGTGTAGTAATAATGGAATACGTTCGACAGATCGATAGTTAGAAGTGAACTGCTGCTGCATATTCAGGTTTGACGATCGTGTTGCAGTTCTCGATGTTTTGAAATGGTACGAATAAATATTCGAAAATGATCGCGTCGAATCGCTTTGACTTTTGAGAAAAAAATATTCTAATTCGTCGATAGTTTCGAAAATGAAAATCTGTTCAAGCTGATACAACCACCTCCCCATCCCCACCCGACTCCAAAACTTTCATACTTCAACTTCGACTGATTTCTTTAAATCTTTCGATAGAGCAAGGATGTAAAGTTGTCTTTAAATGTTCTAAAAATGCGTGCATTTTTTTGAAAATTCTCACTCGTTCTTAATTTAGAATTGGAATTTTACTCTCTAAATTTAAAGCAGTGAAATTGACTGTTTCAAATTTAGAGAGTATACTACATATGTAGGTAGGTAGGTAGTATTAGAGGTACCTACCTCATAATATAGCAAAACATGCAAATCCACTCATACGAGTAGTTATTTCGAGATGAAAAAATTTCAAAAAAATGTTGATGAGAATGGTAGTCATATCAGTATTAATGACTCATGGCCAATCGCATATAGAGCAATTTTCCACAACTACAGATCAAATAAGGCAATAAAAATTTTTATTTTAATATTCATCAAGGAACGTCACTAATTAATGAAGTAAATCAAGATTTCGTCACTTTTTTTTGAAATTTTTCGATCGAAGACTCGAGATGTTTGTTTATAAAACAGCGAAATTACTCTTCCCTCCATTCCATAAAATACAGTAAAATCTACGCTCATGTTTTGAACGATGAGTAAACTAAACATAAATAATACTCGTACATCCCCCGAATTAAATATTCGACTTTATCTTCCCTTCTTCACCTCCCTCAATTCGATTTCAGCATCCTGGTAAGAGGAAATTAAATTTCATAAGAACCGACAGTTTCTGAAAAAATGGGCAACTGGCAACAGAGACTCATAAATTTGAGTAATAACAGCTGAGTTGTAACTGTTAGACGATTTTGATTAATAATCTTAGAATTTTCATTTGAAAAAAAATGATAAGTGATAATTTTAACAAATGGAAAATCATTTTTTCTAGCGAATCACTGCGTTAGAGTTCGTTTTTTTTTTTACTTTTTCTCAAACCAGCAGACAAACACCTCAAAATAAAAATATGTAGATATCAGATAACTAGGTATCTCTTTTTGTCCTTTATTTGATCAATCAACATCTTTTTTCATAATACTTACTTAATACATAAAATAAGAGTACTCTACTTACTCGTAAGTACATGTATAAGTTTAATTATTCTCTGACTGTTAGGTCACAAATTCGTACTCACCTGAAACAAAGACAAATAGAATTACATACTTTTTTGATTTAAGACATTAGAAAAATGAAATAAAAATTATCCACAATAGCCACTTTACACTGAAAGTCATTTGTAGCAAAAATGGACAAATGAACCAAATATCGAACACATTTTTTTACATATCAAAAATAGGGTATCTAAGGAATTTTGGAGGAGAAGGGAGGAATGTCGCTGCTTATTCGCAGTTTTTTCACAGAATATTCAAAAACTTCTCAACTCACCTGTTAGGTATAAGTACATATACCTGAGAAATCGTACGTAAAGTTCAAAAATGTTTACAGTACCTAACTACAAATGAGGGGAGGTATGTGAAGTATGGAGGGCGGCCAGGGCGGGGTATATATATGTAACTACCTACTTCACGCACAAATATTGGATCAAAATTTCATTTCGAATAGACCACAATCCATACACGAAAAAGTGCTCTAGAAGTTGATTTTGTATTTTTTTTTCGGGAACCAAAAAAACGCGCTGCCAAAATGAAGGTACTATGTGCCCCATTCAGAAAAGTGCAATTTTGAAATTTTTCCCTTGCACAAATGGGGGGTGGACCCTCAAAAAGGTGATTTTGGGGACATGGTCGGAACCACAAAAACTCGACGGGGTTGTGTTGGGGGACTTCTCCCGATACCAAATATGTGATTTTTTTCCGTGGCACCCTGCACAACTGCATACTGTGGCACTTTTAATGCGATTTTTATGCATTTTTGGCCGATTTCGACGATAAAACGGCTCTGATGACCAGAGTATGGCCTGAAACCAATGGATTCTTGGATGTGTGTTGAACGGGGATATTTGAAGCCCAACTACGCAAACACGGTGAAAAAATACTTGCACAACGCGATTTTATGTGCACTAATAGGTTTGTTACCACTCCCCTCCCCCCGGTATTCAATAATGCATTGTCTATTTGATAATATCGATGCGACCCATCAAAGTGATATGAAATTTCGCGCTGAACTCAAAAATCGTAATCATTTTCAATTCTGACCCCCCCGCGGTGGAGTTTTGACTCCCAAACTGAATATAACGACGATATTAAACAAGTTTACCACATTACACGTCGATACTGAGGATTTATGTGTACGCAATAAGAATTATTTCTCATATTCGTTGCTGGGAATATTTTTGCTTCAAAAGTTTTCATTCAATCTGCACCCCCTCCCCTCCCCTTCCAAGACTATGTTTGAACATGGATTTGAAAACTTGATAATGACCTATCAAAGTGGTATAAAATTTCGCGCTGAGCTCGAAAATTGCATTCATTTTTCATTTGCACCCCCTCGGTGGAGTTTTGCCCCCCTCCGACCATGAATCTAACTACGAAAATGAACACGTTGCACATTACGTGTCTGTATAAATGAGGATTTATGTGTAGGTACGTATTTCAAATGATTCTCACATTTGTTATCTGGGCATGTTTCTGTTTCAAAATTTCTCATCCCATCTCCGTCCCCCTACCTTATGGGTTTGAAAACTTGACGCGACCCGTCAAAATGATATAAAATTTAGCGCTGATCTCGAAAATCTCATTCGTTTTTCATTTTGACCCCTCCCGCCTCTCCCTTCAGTCGATCGATTGTTGTTTCTCATGACTGAATCGAAGTTTGGAAACGACGAAGCTTGAGAAAACATTTTCGTGTATTTCTGTTGTTTTTAAAACACCCACAAATAAATGGTTAGTGAGACTCTAGTGAACCATTAATCAGCTAATTTCATAACACCATTTGATCAGGTAACTTCGTAACACCATTTGATCAGCTAATTTCATAAAAACTTTTGTGAATAATTGTGCTCGGATTGCACAACATGTACCTATATTTTTTTCATCTTTCATTTTTTTTGCTTGCATTTTTTGTATTTTTCATTTACGTTCCTTTTTTTGGTTTGTTTATATTTTTTTCTCGTTTTTCATACCT
The DNA here is from genome assembly GCF_950023065.1 of Planococcus citri. NCBI lineage: Eukaryota > Metazoa > Arthropoda > Insecta > Hemiptera > Pseudococcidae > Planococcus > Planococcus citri. The sequence goes on from NC_088677.1 coordinate 45,187,331, forward strand.
ATTTTGTATCTGTTGATGTTGTTCCATTTTTCTTGTTTATCTATATTTTTTTTCATCTTTCATTTTTTTTGCTTGCATTTTTTGTATTTTTCATTTACGTTCCTTTTTTTGGTTTGTTTATATTTTTTTTTCGTTTTTCATACCTATTTTGTATCTTTTGATGTTGTTCCATTTTTCTTGTTTGTATTATTTTTTCGTTATTCTTTTTTTCTTATTTCATCTGATTTATTTTCATGTACAGTAAAACCTCGATAAGTGCAAACTCAAGGGACAGGAAAAATTATTGCACTTATCGAGTTTTTCACTTAAAAAGGTTTGCACTTAGCAAGGTTATTTTCCCACAATTTGCACTTATCGAGGTGAACAATTCACAAAGGTTTAATTCTCCTGCAATTTCCATTGCCTACGTAATTTTGCACTTATAGAGGTGAAATGTACAACAACTTGCACTTATAGAGGTTAGATTCACTTACAATTTCTATCATCCAGGTAATTTTGCACTTATAGAGGCAAAACATAGAGTAACTTGCACTTATGGAGGTTAAATTTGCCTACAATTTTTATTGTAGTGGTAATTTTGCACTTATAGAGGTGAAACGTACAGCACTTTGCACTTATAGAGGTGAAAGTGCTTTCTACTGCCGAAAAATTGTTGCACTTATTGAGGTTACCATTTGCACTTATGAAGGTGAATTTACATGGTAAAGTGACTGAAGGGACCGGGGATTACATTTTTGTTGCACTTAACGCGAATTTGCAGGTTATCGAGGTTGCAATTATCGAGGTTTTACTGTATATTTTTTCACGTTCTTATTTTTCTGTTTTTTTTTTTTTTTTTTTTTTCATTTCAACTCCTTTTTTTCATTTACATTTTTTGTATCTGTCATTGTTGTTCCATTTTTCTTGTTTGTATTTTTTTCTCGTTTTTTGTTTTTTTCTTATTTCATTATCTGATTTGTTTTTATTTTTTCTTTCAATTTTCTCATTTCATTGAATGCTTTTCTCGTTCTTATTTTTCTGGTTTTTTTTTCATTTCGTCTCCTTTTTTTCTTTTTTCTTTTTTGTATTTTCCATTTTTCTGTTTTTTCTTTCATTTTTGTATTTTTTTCCACTAATATTTTTTTTATAAATCCTCATGTACAGACACGTAATGTGCAAAGTGTTCATTTTCGTAGATAGATTTATGGTCGGAGGGGGGCAAAACTCCACCGAGGGGGTGCAAATGAAAAATGAATGCAATTTTCGAGCTCAGCGCGAAATTTTATACCACTTTGATGGGTCGCATCGATATTATCAAATAGACAATGCATTATTGAATACCGGGGGGAGGGGAGTGGTAACAAACCTATTAGTGCACATAAAATCGCGTTGTGCAAGTATTTTTTCACCGTGTTTGCGTAGTTGGGCTTCAAATATCCCCGTTCAACACACATCCAAGAATCCATTGGTTTCAGGCCATACTCTGGTCATCAGAGCCGTTTTATCGTCGAAATCGGCCAAAAATGCATAAAAATCGCATTAAAAGTGCCACAGTATGCAGTTGTGCAGGGTGCCACGGAAAAAAATCACATATTTGGTATCGGGAGAAGTCCCCCAACACAACCCCGTCGAGTTTTTGTGGTTCCGACCATGTCCCCAAAATCACCTTTTTGAGGGTCCACCCCCCATTTGTGCAAGGGAAAAATTTCAAAATTGCACTTTTCTGAATGGGGCACATAGTACCTTCATTTTGGCAGCGCGTTTTTTTGGTTCCCGAAAAAAAAATACAAAATCAACTTCTAGAGCACTTTTTCGTGTATGGATTGTGGTCTAGAAGTGGAAAAATGGAACCACAAGAGTTCTTAAAAGACGTAAAATAGAGGTCCCCAAAAAAGCATTCTGGTCCAATTCAGGCTAAAAAATTTCACGCTTTGAGAAAACCTGAATTAGCTAGTAAATTAGCCCTGAAGGAAGTAGTTCCAAAGAAGAGGGAAGAGGGATCAACAATCGACATTATTTACTGGTAAATTGATTTGGTTCAACATTTTCTTCAAGCTCAGACCAAAGCAATAAAAACTTTGTACGGCAGGAAATCACACCGATTTCAAATACGAGGAACCGATACTTGGACTGCGCGATAAAGAAACATACATAGTAGTTAGTCATTTGGATAGTACTTAATTAACAGTCACTATGGAAGTAGGGTCCCGCCTTGGCCTATATGGTTCACGAGCTCAAAAAGAAATTAAAACCTGTCAAAAATTTAATGCAAAATCAAGGCTCAGATTGAAGTACATACACGGTCGCATTGCGAAGGGAATCGCAACAATGTTTCAATTTCTAGATTTATCAATCAAATAGGTAGGTACTAGGTAGGTATTAGGTAGGGTTACATATACATTTTCTTTTTCGTAGAATTAGCCACAACATTTATATAAACGAGTAGGTACAGGTAAGGATTAAATAGTTCCCATAGATCAAACAAAATACGTAATCGCATTAGCACACGTCCACTGAAATATATCCGATAAAAATGAAAAACAGTTATAAATATAATTACTTCCAGCGCCGTACCTTCTCGTTTCCTGAAGATGAAAAAAAAAAATCAAAATTTCTCCAGTACCTGAGAGGAAAAAAAATTACTCACAGAAAATTCCTGACTATACCAATCGCTTACAGCATTATTCATACCTAACTCGTAATATTCGTACAATGTAATTTCTATTGCTGCGGTTAAGAAGGGAAACCCTCACATCCCACTACAACAAATCTTTCACACCATCTGATTGTAGTCTCGCCGAAAAAGATTGATAGTTAATATATTGAATTTGCGTGCATTATAATTTCCGCATAAAAAATAGCGCATTCGCAATTATTTCTTAGAAGTGTTTAATCCATTTGACAGTGCGTATTTGATGATACACAGTATTCAAATTCATTCAGAATTCATCATCTGATTTGTTTACACCTGCGGTAAGATTGTTTGTTTTTCAAATTTTGTAAATTACGATTAATCAATTTTCCATTCAATTGCTTTTCATTTTTTTTTATTTAATGTTATAACATTGAATAATGTTTTAGTGATTAGAGAATAATTTTTGAAAGTGTTCGGTGATAACGTCTTTCAACTTTTTTTTCATTTTTGGTACGTTTCTACGAGCTGAAAAAAAATTCCATTCTCAAATACCTAATTCAAGATAATAATTGATTTAGTCGAATTAAATTTTAAGGATCGTTTTTTTTCTAATTTTCAGTACTTTTTCATATGTTTTAGGTTAGGTTATATTTTTTTTAAATATTGGTTGTTAGTAAATAACAAAACGATATTTTTTAGGTTTCTATTTTTTCCCTCAAGATTTGTAGAAAAGTTTCCTGGGGAGTATTTTCAAAAAGAATTGATTTTTTCCCCTTAAATCGTACTCAGAGTGTCTCTAAAACCACGTGATTTTCAAACTCATTCTTTTTTTTCAACAAAAATTTGTTCCTAAACTTTGAATAATTTCGTGCTCGTTCGATCACATTTCATATCTTTCTGTCATTTGAATCAAATCTGATGACTTCCATTACTTCAATTTCTACTTCCTCTCCCTCATCTAATATTACCTACTAGTAAAATGTCAATTTTTTTACAATATATTATAACAATACGATGGGAATGTGAAATTCAATATTTTCAAAATTATGCTAATGAATGTTGGAGAAGTAGCTGAAGAGGGGGGGGGGGAAGCATTTCATATTCACAAAAAAGTTACATAACAGAGCAAAATTATCTCCGTGAGGTGAAATAGTTTTTTCAATAATAAAAACGCAGCATAAATTCAATAAAATTAGCGTTACGATTATGTATGTACTTTGAATGGAAATTCCATCTAGATTTTCAAGGTTTCAATTTTTTTGCGCGCCTTTCCCGAATTGTACTAACGAATTTTTTCCAAATTTTCCGAATAATCAAAATCCGACAAATTTTTATAGTATTACCGATTTGACAAATTTAAAATTTAAGAGCTTGTTTCGAAGCTTTCATCATTTTTTGTTTTTTAAAGCAAAATTGAGTAACTTTTTTTGGAAAAACTTTCAACACGGAGGTCTAAAATTATTTCGATAAATTTTTCTCAAAATGTTCAAATAAATTGTGGAATACGTAGGTAGATACATTTGTTTTGCTGCCTTCAACTGATTAATTTTTTTTTCATCGATTGGGATGCCAAATTGATGTATCCCACCGATCCACAGAGAGAGTCACTTCAACTGAATTTTTCGTAAATGAATACATACTTAAGTACTCGTACCTAACTATAAATAATCAAAATTTTCAGCAGAATCGTTTAACTGAAGTAAACTCAAGTTCCCCTCTTTTCAAACAATAATCAATACGTATAAAGCCTATTTAATCTCATTTATTTTAAAAGAATATTTAACCGATGTATTTCGTGTGAGAATATCGTTATAGTCTTGGTCATCAAAAATAAAATAAATCGCCTAATACTGGGAACATTTGTCGTTTCAAGTATAAATCGAAATTAATGTTGCATTACATAAGGACAGAAAAAAAAATCAGCAAAATTACATCAACTACACGTAATTAAATATGTACCTTTGTCTGCATTTAAACAAAATTACTCTTGAATTATCTATCGAGAATCTTCTTAAAACCGTTAACTACGTACATATGAGCTAGGAAAACGTTATTTTCAGACGACTCCGGTGATGTTATTGCTCATTAGTCATTAATCATCCGTTTAATTCTGTTAAATCATTCTTTCAATCAGACGACGATCTTCTATCACGTAATTTAAACAAATAAAAAAAAAGTGTTACTAATTCTTTGATTTCACAATTAAGAAGAAAAAAAAGACTGCGTCAAGTGAAACACTCTAGAAAAAACCATGATTTTTGTTATTACTTTTACATTTTACCAAAAATAAAAAAAAACACGCCATAAACAATCATTTGATCCGCGTTGAATGAATTTCTCATTATTTTCGATTAACGGTGTGCATATGTATATGGAACGATTAAAATAATCACGGTTAAAATTAACTATGGTTCAAGAATCAAGATCGACGAGTACCTGGAGAAAAAAGTATAGATGCAATTCGTTCAATGTTGGCGAAAAAAAAATTAAACAAATAATTGCGTGAATTTAGCAATATTCGCCACACGCAAAAATATGTACCTACCTACCATAAATAAGCATCAAATTTGCAACATGTTTTTCGTAGGGCAATACTCGATTCCATAAAGATAATTCAAGTACATAGCATGCACCTATGGTAGCATACGCAAGTGATAATTTCCCTACAAAATGTATTCCATCCATCCATGAAACGTACACCAATCATCAAAATTTATATAACTGTAACAACAAATTGTAAATATTATCACAATAGTATTACAAATGAACAAAATGACTAGTGACACGACCGATGTAGGTATCTACTCGTAAATTACCCCAGACGTGTTTCACGCTCGAATTGCGTTTTTCTACACTATGTTAGAGATACCCAAGTACGAGTATAACTATGCTATGCTAATTCGTACGCGGCTCAAAGTCGCACCAAAAACGTACTTACCACCTATCGTAGTTCGCACTTGAACCGTTCATTTGTTTACATTTCAGGATGGAAAAATACACGAGCAGAAAAATGTTCCGAATATCGAAATAATCATCATACGCTACGACTCGACATTATGGGATGAAGCATTTGTACACATATAAAATCAGCTTGACATGAAAACGCGTAAATCTGCTCGATAGCTAGCATGGTGCAGAGCGAATTCGCACCCAAAGATGTTTCCGATGGTTGTCACCTCAACGCCAACATGAGCAGTTGCTCTACCGAGTCCATGATGTTCATACAACTACTAATGTATTTATTCGGTTTCTCGAATGAAAAAGACAACATAAAGTTCAAATCGGGGTTCTCGCCTTTGCATTCGGAACTGCACACCATCGCAAACCAAATAAAAAATTTGCCGCAATTTTCACCCAGCAGCGAAGACGATAGCGATTTCCAACCGACCGTGGAACGTAAAAAGAAAAATCAAGCCCCTTATCGTCGACCACCTCAACGCCATAGACCTCATCATCATAATCGTCACAAACCTCAAACCGATTACGACGAAGAAGAGGAACCTGAAAAAGCATCCGAACAACCTTCCGATTCGGACTACGAGGCCGGAGATGAAAAAGAGGAAGATGTTGAAGAGCCTTACACCAACGAGGAGTCTCATACGGATGATGAACCTCATGCGCATCAAGAACATCATACGCACGAAAGCGAAGAAGTAACTCATCCTCCCGAAATGGACGAAGAAATAGCCGAATTACTCGCCAATACCGAACACGAGCACGATTTCGAGCATATCGAAGATTACATCGACGATTACTTCGATAGCACGCACCAGGTGCACAGGGTTTTGCCGAATTTCTTCCCCAGCGCATCTCCGCCAGATTTAAGACGAAATTCTACAGCCGCAGCCACAGCCACAGCCACAGCCGCACCCAAAGTCAAACGGGAAATTCCACTGGCATTTCAAACCGTTTCCAATCCGAGACCAACGGGCCATTTTCTAAACGGATACGAGCATATGTTCGATGAAAATGTAATGTCTGTATTCGACCACGAACCATCGGCTGGAACCGTGTATGACTTTAAAACTCCTCATAGACTTTTTCCAACCAGACCACAACCTCCCTACCCTTTCGAAATGCCGCCTTTCCACAAGAAAAATCAACCTCATGGTGGCGAGCAAGAAAAAGACAACACGTACGATTTCATCGTCGTAGGAGCTGGATCAGCTGGCTGTGTGATGGCGAATCGATTATCCGAAATCAAAGACTGGACGGTGAGTAATTTGCTCTTTTTACAATAGTTTCGAACAAATTGTCCAAATTCACGTTTTTTGCTTCGATTTTTTTCAGCACCTACTAAAATGTGTGCACAAAAAAATATGAATTTTCAAAATGTGAGTGAAATGAAAGAGAAAAGCGTGGTAAACGGAGTATTTTGACCAGCTAATCGTGAATCCCGTGTTCGTTTTTCGCAAGAGGAATTTTTAATGATGGAAAAGTGCAGAAAGGGTCAGGCATAATCAGAAACTCAAATCGCAACTTTTTAGGTTCTTTCAATTTCTTTCTCGACTGGAAGTGGACAATACAAAAATTAGTACGATGCTGAAGTTTACTTACTATCCAAATTCACCAAAATTGGAAATACTTTTTCATTTTGCAAATCATCGTATCTACCTTAATTAAACATGATTCAAGAAGGATTTTTTCTTTCACAAGTGTCTCATATTTTATAAAATGGGGGTTTCAACGGAAATTTTCAAAACCACGAATAACACGATTAAGGCATGAGATCACGTACCTCTACCTACTTACCTACCTACCTATAAAGCTGACCACACAGCCGAAATGGTTTTCAATTGGTAACCGCAAATTGGACAATCGTTTTTTCTATTAATCAAACAGTACGAAAGCAATTTCCGGTCAGCTACATAATTCCGCGGTTTTAATATTACATCATTATTTGTCATAGGTTCTATTACTGGAAGCTGGAATCGAGGAGCCTTTTTTCGCTGATGTACCAGCTTTGGCTCCTTTGCTGCAAGGAAGCACGATAGATTGGGGTTACATGACACAGCCGGAAAAACACAGCTGTAAGTCGAGACCAAATGGTAGATGCGCTTGGGCCAGAGGTAAAGTCATGGGTGGATCATCGACGATCAATTATATGATATATCAACGAGGCAACATGATGGATTATAACGAATGGAAAGACATGGGAAACGAGGGTATGATTTCGGTAGTTTTACGATCAGGTACCTATGTGCCAAGGAGCGTATTTTTAATTATTAAGTATAATATTGTTTCATTTTCACAGGCTGGGGATACGACGACGTACTCAAGTATTTCATCAAATCAGAGGATAACGAAGATAAAGAAATTTACGCCAAAAATCCCGAATACCACGGCAAAGGCGGCTACCAAACTGTAGAATGGTTTCCTTACGTTGATAAAACCGTTCCTCATCTTATCGCAGCCTGGCGAGAAAAAGGCTTAGACGAGGTAGACGTCAATGCTGAAACTCAAATAGGCGTAATGCATTTACAAAGTACAGGCAGACATGGAGAACGTCTCAGTACAAATGGAGCGTACATCAGACCCATCAGAAAAAAACGAAAAAATCTCAGAATTCTGACAGAAGCTCACGTCACCAGAGTGCTTCTAAAAGCAGATAAAGATCACAAACAACACGCTTACGGAGTTGAATATTTTTATAAAAATAAACTCAGAACGGCTTTAGCTAGAAACGAAGTGATATTATCAGCAGGTGCCATAAATTCTCCCAAGATTCTCATGCTTTCTGGCATAGGTCCCAAAAATCATCTTAAAAAGATGAATATAATTGTGAAAAAACATTTAAAAGGGGTAAGTTTCATATGTATTTATGCGTAGATAAGTAACTGAGAAGGTGTGAGGTGTTCGATAATTTTACTATTCATCGCCATTGATTTTCAACAGGTTGGTCGAAATTTACAAGATCACACTACTACTGATGGTATAGTCATCGCTATGAATAAAACCATCACCGATTCAAATTACCAAGGCAAGGTGAACGATGCTTATGAATACAAAGAACACAGAAAAGGTCCGTTATCAGCGCCTGGTCCCATACAGTGCGGTGTGTTTCTGCAAACTAAGTAAGAAATCGCACTTTTTCACAGCCCCTTGTCGCAATTACGTATACGTACCTACCTACTGCTTGTTTTAACAATCATATTTATTCGCAGATACGAACACTCGTTAGATGTACCTGATATTCAATACGCATTTGACGCTTCAAGTGTGCACGACTGGCTTATGGATCCTGCAAATATGTCAGCCATGTCAATGCAGCCACTTTCTTATTACGATGCCATAAATGTACGAACGATCCTTCTTTCTCCAGAAAGCAGAGGATTCATTTTACTAAATAAGACAGACCCTGTTTGGGGTCCACCATTAATTTACCCACGTACTTTCAGTAGTGGGTGGGATCTAAAAATTATCGTAGCAGGTATTTCATTTTTTTCCTCGTTTATATGTTGCGAAAACACTTGATAGAAACAGCTTTAAATTATGAATCATCTAATTGCAGGGATGCAAATTGGAGCAAGCATCGCTCAAACTAAATCAATGCGAGAAATCGGAGCATCCCTAGTGAACGAACCAGTTGAACCCTGTCGTCATCATAAATTTGGATCAGATAAATACTGGGCTTGTGTAGCAATACATTACACGACTACAATCTTTCACCCAGTTGGTACATGTAAAATGGGTACCAAGTACGATGATATGGCAGTTGTTGATGCTAGATTACGAGTGTACGGGGTGAGTCGTCTCAGAGTGGTGGATGCCTCGATTATGCCAAAAATTGTCAGAGGAAATACCAACGCACCGGTTATAATGATCGCGGAAAAAGCATCCGATATGATCAAGGAAGACTGGGGAATGTCAACGTAGTACTCAATTTACTTACCTACCTGTTTTTCTTTGATTCTTAGCGCCTGATCACGCTGACTTAGGTTAACTATGAGACGCAGGTGTCATGATTATTGCATATTTATTTTTATTCGCGAAGTAACTGATGAACGCGATAGGTGCACAAATACATTATCATGTTTTGTTTTTCATTTTTTAAATAATTTATTAATATGTACATAGTAATAACTTAATAAGAATAGAAACTTATGCCTGTAAATCTTTTTCTGAAAATTGCCCATTTGAAAATTGAAGAAACAAATGCAGTCAACTGCTCTAATTTCCTACACCATCGGAGGTAATTTCGGACACTAACAGTTACCTATGTATTTCAATTTTATGAATAGAAATGATACATGAAACTGAACACGAACACGTTTTCTGATACATAGTTTGAATCATGAGCTTTCTCCTTCATGCAAAAATTTTTATCTTGTGCCATTCATTTGGCCATTATTCATACGATTTTTCTAAATGCTGCGCAGTCAAGTATGGTAAAAAAGTTGTGTTTCAAGACATAATTTACTAATTCGGAAATATCTTCAAAATTTTTACTCGTGCTCTGATTAGCTAGAGAATGTTTTTAGTGATATCTAATAATTTCACTATACCTCAAAATTTTCACCTTTCATGTATTACAAAAAATAGTGTCTAAAATTAGGTCACATTAATAAGGGAGCTTATTTCGGACGTCTTCTAATTTGTATAAAATGAACAAAATCACTCAAAATTTACAATTTGATGCTCAAAAATGGTTCCTCTGATGATGTTCTATAAGAACATAAGAACGAACATTCCATAGAATCGGTTACTTCGAAGTAATTTTTGAGAAACGCTAAAAAAAAGTGTTTGAAATCAGGGTAATTGACAGTACTTCATTTTCGACTTCATGAATCGATTGGGAAACGTTTCCAACCTGAAGCCTCCAACGATTTTTGAAAGTTGAAATTTCTAACTACTTTTATCAAATAAAGTTGGAAAGCAAAAGTCGAATTCATACCCTAATTTCAAGACGCCAAATTGATAGGAGGCGGTTTCACTTTCAAAAAGCTACGAAAGGCTTCAGAACTGCTCAAAAATGGTTCGAAACTGTTTTCAATGGATTCAGGAAGTCGATAACAGAATAAACGCAAAATTTCAGCTTTTTATAGGTAAATTCGGTGAAATTTTGATTTTTTTTTTCAAGTTTTTGGACCAAGTTTAATTTTTTAAAACTCACAAAAACTCACCTCGAATTGAAAGACATGTAAACTTTTCTGTTCTTTTCATAACAAAATTACCAAGTACATTTAATTTCCAAGCCTCAAATGTCAAAAGATTTAGGTTTTCTAAAAATTTAAATCCGTGTAGGTATTACCTACCATGGATTATGGCTAATATATGTATATGGCTTTATACCATAGGTAATTGTAATTTTTTTTTTCAATACAAATACCCAATTTACCCGAGGAAGTTTTAGCACGTACCAACTTGAGCATCCTTTAAAATATATAATGTACAGAGCTTTTTCCAGATTTTCTCATTGGTCTCCAAAATTTAGCTTTATTTTTTGATTTTCTGGTTCCAATTTAGCATCTTTTTTCACTCCCAAAGTATTAACTGAAAAAAAAACTAAAGGCAACAACATTCGGCTCAACTACATATCTTACTCGTATGTACTTCATCCTTTGGCTATAGGTAAAATAAAAGACATCACCATGAACACAATCAAGACTATCGCAATATATGTACTTTTGACAGTTGAACAAACTAAACCTCACAATTACCAACCTACCTAATAATTAAGACTTAACCGTAATTCGACCATATGTACACTATAGAAGTGCATCCGCAGCAGCTTTTTAAATAATAGCCACAAGTTGAAACAGTCATGCTAAAATGCATCTTCGACTTCGGACCCGTGTTAATCCGCATACTTTCACCAAAACAGCGACTCTCTCCCTCCAAGTTGAAAATATTACCAACATATACGCGAAGAAAGGGTAAAAATCAAATTACGCGAACCTTCGGACAAGCCGCCAAAACAAGATTATGCCTAGTCGGCTATGCGACGACGATATTTCGCGCGTTTCACTCTTCCTAAACGATAAATACGAGTGGTTTTTTAAACAGTGGCTAAATTCAATTCTAACGACTTCTGACCAGTTATGCAAGTTCCCGAAAATTCATCGTGAAATGTTCGCGCAGTGTTAAATACAGTGAATTTAAGTGATGTGTTCGATGCTTCAAATAATTGAGAATGGATTGATGTTTGAAATATATCGAACATGTGAGTATTCTTCCTACTTTTTTGCCAACATTAATTTACGTAAGTATTTAGGTATGTACTATACAAACGTAAGGATATCCTCCTCAAAGACGATAGATACCCTAGTTCACAATTTACTTAGGTGATACATATTTCTAAAACGATAGTCGAAAACGAAACATGACGAGTAAAACAATTACCTACGTATTGATTGATCATAATAATCGAAATCATCTCCTACACCAGTATTCTCAAAAGTCTTCAAACAAGCTAAATTGCGAGTGATTTCGACATCACGTCCCAGTAACTCTGTAATAATACAAAAGTACAACTTACATTCGCACAATTTTTTTTAACTCTTTCGAGCACGTGTCAGACATCAACTTTCTCTACCTGTTACGCGATACCGGTAAGGTTACCATTACACATACATATGTATGTACTTGCAATGAGCATGAGCAATTAGTGAATTCTCGAAAATATTCGCTTCTATAGCGTGTTGTTCTACTGTAATCTGTTGATTACGAATTGTTTCCAATTGGCGATTTTCCGAAATATTTGTTAGATCCGATCGGTGTCATTAACAGGAAGAGTTTACCAGACTGGTGTAAAATACTCGTATGCATAGGTATCGCATTATTAATGACACACGCGAAATTGTGCACTTATTCATAAAGATGTTACGATATACCGGTTTTTTAGGTGTAGATCTACCTATTTTGTTTCAACTAATTCACTTTTAGTAGGTAGTTCGGCATTTCAATTCCACTCTCCATTTCAGCTTACTTCCTGTTTATAACACGTTTTTTAAAAAACTGGTGAGAATAGATTTGGAAATGAAGAAAAGAAAAGAAATTTCCCCAGTCTTTTCCATGAATTATTTTAGAGAACTTTTTAAAAAAATTTACAAAATATTTGTGTAATTGAAATACCTATGTTTGATTTTTAAGGCGGTATTCCGAAATTGAGTCTCTTCTTCCATCTCCCTTTGGAAATTTGTCATTTGTTACTACCCTGTTTCAAACTCTATAAGCAATTAAGCATCCACACTTTGAACTAAACCAGGGAACAGTTAATTTTCAGCTTAGGTGGGTACCTGGGTACTCTACTTAAAAACTGGATGAAATTCCAAGATTTACAACATACCTACTCGTGCCTATAACATTTGCTGACATCATCGTAATTTCACCGAGAAAAGCAATGGTACATATGAAAAATTATGCTACGTATTTAGACGAATCATTAAATCCTATCCACTTTCTGAACACATCAAAATAGTTTAAATAAATTTTACAACATTTCATCACAAAACATTCCATGCTGGATATTTGGCGGTCTCCGTCGGCATCACATGAGCACATGTTAAGTATTAAATCGGAAAGGGTCGACTGATTACATCATACTGATTAATTTGTTCTATGAAAGGTTAACGATACATACTTATTTTACGTTCTCGTACAAAACGTTATACCTACCTACTAGTGGAGGAAAGTATTGAGTAATTATTTTAGAATCTCTCTTTTGTAATGCTTCGTATACGAGTAGGTACATACAAAATTATGGTATTTCAAATAGAATCGACGCGATCGCGATGTTCAAGCTTTGATTTAATACAAGTAGGTATGATCAACTCTACACACAAAGTATTGTTGACACTGATATCGTCAATTGAATCATTCCAAATGTCATCGTCGCTTTATATTGTTTCTTCTATTAGATACCTATTTTAATACGGAACACTTTCCAGTCGGCTATAGTGAATTCTAATCGATGCATTGGTAGTGGTAATGACCACAGAAAACACGAAGAAAAGTTCATTAATCTAAAACCTTGACAAAAGATCAATCTACATATTTCGCAGTATCAATGAAATTCATCTATCAAAATCTAGTAATATGTATTATTCCCATTCATAATTTTCACAGGTACCTACATTGAATTTCACATCTTGTTCGCCACCTCAGCTTACTTATTAATATTTATTACGCAACTGATTAATCTGTTAAGATGAAATACACTATGCAAATCAGAGAAATTACGATTAAAATACTGTGAAAGTTTCTTTTTCACTTGATAAATTTGTTGATACCTAGGAATCGGAATAAAGATGTTGAATACTTAAAACAAGCTAACGAATATTCTTATAATTAAGTGAATCGAAGCGAGTAATACTAATACCATTCAAAGATTTCGGCTAAGCAGAAATAGGTACATCTATGTACAATTGTACATACGATACCGAAAGCAAATTTTTTCAAGAGGAAATCAAATAGTTTGTTTTATAAATTTTTCATAAATTAGAGGAAGATATTCTCCGCTAAGACTTCAATGATTGGATACACTCATCTAATTTGGATTATAGGCCTACTCATAATTTTATATCATGATGTGAAAAGACCTCAGGAAAAGACGGAACGTGTTGCACCTTTTCTACCGAGTAAACTCATAATTATGTGACCTTATGAGAAAATCATTCGAAGGCATGATTATAGGTTTCTCTCAAAAATGGAAACTCAATATCAATTTTAAGCTGCTCAAATTGATTTTTCGTTTTTTGGTGAATTTTTAAAAATGGAGGAAATAGCTCATCGTTACTAGTATGCTTATGAAAAATGATTTCTTTCTCAAAGTCAGCAGAGGGAGGGGGCAAGACCTTCCCAAAAATAGGTTTTTCGTGTTTTTCTTCAAAAATATAAGGTGCGTTTATGATTGTCCGTAACTCTTACGGCTTGTTACAGAAAAGTAAAAATTTTTTTACTTTTCTGTAATTTTCTTTGTTCTTTTCTGTAAAACAAAAAGTTACAATTACAGACAACGTGAACTACACCATAACAATTTTTGTATTTTACTTTTCTGTAGCAAACCGTAACTTTTATTACGGTTGATTACGGACAATCATGAACGCACCTATAAAGTACCTACCTAAGTATATGGCTTAACGAATGCATTTTCTTTTGTAGATTAACGACAGTCAAGTCGATGGAACGCGAAATTACATGGTGGAGAATCCTATGTCGTAGCAGCAATGGCGCACGTACTGAATATACTCCTAAAAGCGATTAAAACAGCATCAAAATTTGCCAAGGGTGGGAAATTGATGGTTATACCCGCGTTCTTGGCCGCTTTGACGTACTACAATTATGATCTTTACGATCCGGAAAATCAGCCGATAAATGAAAAGCATCTTCGACCGGAATATGATTTCATCGTAGTCGGCGGTGGATCAGCAGGCGCCGTCGTAGCTAATCGATTGTCCGAAAATCCCGAGTGGAATGTTTTACTACTGGAAGCCGGTGGTCATGAATCCGAGTTGACAGATGTACCTGTACTCTCGTTGT
Organism: Planococcus citri; assembly: GCF_950023065.1. Taxonomy (NCBI): domain Eukaryota; kingdom Metazoa; phylum Arthropoda; class Insecta; order Hemiptera; family Pseudococcidae; genus Planococcus; species Planococcus citri. The sequence goes on from NC_088677.1 coordinate 45,202,425, forward strand.
ACTTGCATAAAAGCAAGTACGATTGGAAGTACAGGTCGCAACCGATGACTACGGCATGTCAGGCGATGAAAGATAAGCGAAGCTGCTGGACTAGGGGTAAAGTAATAGGAGGATCTTCTGTTTTGAATACAATGCTGTATGTGAGAGGCAACAGGAGGGATTTCGATTACTGGGCAGCGCTTGGTAATCGTGGATGGAGCTACGAGGAAGTACTGCCCTATTTTATGAAATCTGAAGATCAGCGAAATCCATATTTGGCTAAGAATACCAAGTATCATGCTACAGGAGGCTATCTAACTGTTCAAGATGCTCCATGGAATACACCACTGGGTAAGTTTGAAGGCTACTTAAACATTAAGTTCCTAAGTAAGTAAAAATGTACCTTTACATCCCCCCCCCCAAAAAAAAACACATTCGAAACAAAATGATAATCAACTAAAAATTCTACTCATCATTTAATAAAAAAATACTTGGACTTTCTCAATTTGTTGCGAACACCATAATTATTTTTCAATCCTCAGCAAACTTTTCCCAAATCAGTTCCAAAAAAATAAAAATAAAAACAAAAAATAATTATAGGTATTTAATGAAATGACCTATCCAAGAATCCCAAATCCGCATAAATAATTTCATCGCAGATATCACTCTGGTTACATTATTATCACTTCACCTCTCGTAATACATATGACATTACAGGAATTGCATTTCTACAAGCCGGCGAAGAGATGGGCTACGATATAACTGATATCAACGGTGTGAATCAAACCGGCTTCGCATTATTTCAGTTTACTATGAGACGAGGATACCGGTGCAGTACGTCCAAAGCTTTCCTTGCACCAGTCCGACTACGCCAAAATTTACATGTTGCTTTATGGAGTCACGTAACCAAAATTCTTATCGATCAAACCACTAAACGAGCCTACGGAGTAGAATTCATTCGAGATGGCGTGAAAAAAGTCGCATTAGCTAAACGCGAAGTCATCTTATCCGCTGGTGCAATAAATTCACCTCAACTGTTGATGCTCTCTGGTTAGTTGTACAATTTAGCAAGTATAGAATGCATTGTTAGACTTGATTACTGATATGCATGGTGTTATGATATTACCTGCATTAACAAATACATAACTCATTCAAAAATTACTAGAAAATCGCCTCGGTATTAATTCAAATTTGGTCAAGTTCGGTTGAAATCAATAATTCTGAAAACTCTCAGCAGTCATTAAATATATTGTTCAATTTGTCATAAATCGTATACATTAGGTTGGAAGTTTTTCCACCATTTTTTTGATATTTGTGATTGGTTTTCATTATTAAAAGAACATCTTCATTCAACACTGACACTCAGTATTTTCCATCAGTCAGAAATCATTCACACCTATCAAAACTTTTGGACCACATTGTACTATTTTAACGAAACAACGCTCTCGAGAAAGAATTAGAATTTGGACAAACAAATGTGAAAACAGATAAGAGGGATTTGTTAAAGCAAACATGACAAAGGTTGAATTCGCTCTGCTTATAAAATAATGTAAACGAGTAAATGTACCTACCTAGTACCTTGAATCAATTTCAAAATTTTTGAACTTGATTAATTTTGTACTGAGATAATTTATTTCGATCAATAATAACCAGTAGCATTTCTATGGTCAGTTGACCCAAGTTAAAGAGAGGTGAGAGGGAATGCGCATATGGGCTGGTGGTCACAATCACAGATACTTCATTGAGCTGGTATTTATGATAAAAGTATAAGATTGACGAAGTATTTAGAAAAACGGAATTTACATAATCATGTGATAACTGCTAGAGACGCAAGCACACAGAAAACCGCTTTCACTGGTAACGTTGGAGTAGTAGGTCTAGGTACATACTGAGCTATGGTGACGCGATTTTAGCACGTATGTTGTCTATGTGTGCAGTGCACAGCCACTTACTTTGCTACATTTCCGTTCAATTGTACAGACTGCGATGATAGTTATGACTTATGAACAATATTGTTTGCGTTGTTAGTAGATAATTAGGTCAGCTATATTATGTTTTCAATTTTTTTAGTACCAAGGTAAGCGCACCTAATAACGCCCTGCTCAGAATAACTCCCACCTCTTGAAAATTGTATTGGTAAATGAAAAATTTTGATAATAAAATAATGCGAAGATTGTTTGCAGATATCGTATGTAGTCCAGAAACTATGTTTTAAGCACTTTCCAAGTTCATAAGTTACATGCATGTCGCATGGTTGAGCAATGTTGCCAAGTTAAAATGTATATCAACAAAAAAAATTAATACATAATCTGTTTTTTTTTCTAATGAAAAGCTCTTTTCGCCCTCTTTCCAAGCCTATGTTCATTTCATTTTTTCTTCAGTCGCTTCTTCGATCAGGAGCTTTGATTATAATATTGGTGAAGTAAGTTCAAAGAAGATGCATCTTATACGCCCACCTATCTATGTATCTACTATCAAGCCACTGGTACCAGTAGTGGTCAAAAAAATAAAACAAGCACATAGTTGGAAAGAGGAAGAAAAGAGCTTCTCAATGAATATCTGAATTCCAATTTCTGTTCTTGCGGCCAGGATATTTCAGATTTCAAAAACGATGCACTTGTTTTTGGTTTGATTTTCATTCAAATTACTATGCTGCAAATTATAAAGTTTTTAAATTCCTTCCTGATTGTAAATAGATGCCATGTAGGGGCGTAATTAGGGACAGGTGCGCATAATTAGACCCAGAACACAGTTTTTTTGGTTTATTCGATGTATGTATTTGTTGGTGAGGATTTTGAATTTTTGAGCATGAACCAAGCAAATTTATATGAACTAGAGGATCCCCCCTCCCTCAGTTTGAAGTACCTGAAATCGCCATTCAATCAAGGCGGATGTTATTAAGTGCAGTATGTGGTCACCCAGTTCAACTTTCAGACAAATGAGGCATACTCAAGTATGAAAAGGTAGTTATTTTGTGGTGCACAAATGTTGTCAGCTGAAAAATGCTTTTCCTAGCACCATTTTAGTCATTGCTGAGTACTGTACTTGTATACTGTTGAGTGAGATTTTCATCTTTCTTTTATTATTGTGTCAGATGGGGCCATTTTTCAAAAAATAAGTGGGGGGGGGGGCTAGTGTGAAAAAACCACGATCTCTTCGGAAATGTTATCTCTTTGAAGACCAATATCTTCCCTCAGAGGCATACACCTTCGATGCTGCATTTTTCCAAGTGACTTTGAACTCAAAATGTAGGTCTCCACTGAACTTGATCACAATGCTTTGACTTTTTTTTAAAAAGATATACTCGCTATACCTTCTCTGGTCCTTTATGGATACCAGAAGCATACACTCGCTATACCTTTTCTGGTCCTTTATGGATACCAGAAGCGATTATAATTAATTGAATTATTTTTGTTATACAGGAATTGGGCCAGCTGAACATTTGCAAGAGCATGGAATTCCTGTTTTACGTGATTCGCCCGGAGTAGGGCAAAATCTGATGGATCACATTGCTGTAGGTAGTTTAGCATTTTTGATTGATTATCCGATCAGTTTGGTGATCAGTCGAGTTGTGAATATACCATCTGTAATGCGATATTCATTGCTGGGCGAAGGTCCGATGACATCAAGCATAGGTTTAGAATCAGTCGCCTTCATCACCACCAAATATGGAAATGTAACAGATGACTGGCCTGATATCGAGTTTATGTTGACATCATCTAGTGCCAACTCTGATGGCGGAACGGCAGCTAAAAAAGCTCATGGATTACGAGATGAATTTTATGAAGAGCTTTTTGGTGACATAAGCAACAAAGATGTATTTGGCGTTTACCCTATGATGTTACGTCCCAAAAGCAGAGGATACATTAAATTACGTAGCAAAAATCCAATGCAATATCCTCTTATGTACGCTAACTATTTATCCCACCCAGATGACGTCCGTGTACTCAGGGAAGGTGTCAAAGCTTCTTTAGCCATTGGAGAAACCACAGCCATGAAAAGATTTGGCGCTCGTTTTCACGCCAGATCAGTACCAGGATGTAAAAAATATACCCCATTTACAGACGAATATTGGGACTGCGTTGTACGTCAATACACAATGACCATTTACCATATGTCTGGTACAGCAAAAATGGGTCCTTCCTCTGATACCATGGCTGTGGTTGATCCTTACTTAAGAGTGTACGGTGTGCAAGGTTTACGTGTCATTGATGCCTCCATAATGCCCCAAATTACTAGCGGTAATATCAATGCACCTGTGATCATGATTGCCGAAAAAGGCGCAGATATGATCAAGGATTACTGGAATCAATTAAAAGTACCTGGCAGAGTAAGAAAGAAACGACATTTTAATCATAAATACTCTTAACATTTAGTTTAGTAATCTCAAGTGCATTTATTCCTTTAGAAATTATTTATTTGTTAGCCAAGAGTGACCTGTGATGGCTTCTGAATTAGGTAAGATTCACCTAAGAAATTGTACTCTTCAAGCTGTAAGTAATGTGGAATTAGGCTACCACAAAATTATGGTCTCAAGTAGTTCGTATTTTTTCCAAAATTATAACCTAGTGAAAGATTGTACATGAAATTTTAGCCGAAATTCCACCGGCACTGCTTTACAATAATGTCAAAAATCAATGTGATGCCTTTTACATTATCCTGTCACATTTTTTTAAGGTCTAAACTCTAAAATGGCCCAGTAATTTTTTTAGATGCAAGTCAGCGACATTATTTTCCATCTTTAATTATAATATTTACATTGATTCAAGAAATTAAATGACGTGAGTAGTACAGAGTAAAAAGTCATAAAATGCTGGGTCTGGGTAAAATACAATCTCCCTGTATCAACTTATTTGTACTATTATTTTTCAAACTTAGAAATGAAGGGGGAAAACTATTGCAAATATATTGCCATACTGACTTTGCTCAAAAAAAAAATCATCAAAACTGCCCTAATTTTAAGTAAAATTATCAAAAGTAATTTCTTTTAGTTTTAATATTGTTATTTATAATGATTTAAGACTGCCATATGTTGAAAAAAATATGCGACCACTGTCAGTGATGTTAAAATTTTTATTCAATCATGCCATAGAGAAGAAACCAGTATCTAACATGTACATTGTACTTACTAGGGCGGAGTGGAAAAAAAATAATCCTGGATCTGTAGGAAAATTGGTGCGGAATTTTACTTCGGATGGGGGACCATCTAGAAAAATTTTGAGTCTCCTAGCCATTCCGGGGATGGGGTAATTTTTGAAGAAAACGTCATTTTTCGCCTTTTTTGAGTAGTACATATGATAACAAACCAGTGCAGTCCTTCGATCACACCCTTCTCCAAGTTGCGATGCTATACTCGTAGTTTGTGAACATGCCTGGCCCATTGAATTCAAAATTCAAGACAACTTTTTGCCATCTATCAAGCATTTAAAGATTGACAGATTGCGAAAATTACCATTTCTCATCAACTTTGTGTCACTTTTTCATCATTAAAAATTCCTCTTACAAAAAACTAATGCTGGATTTGTATTCAGCACGTCAAAATATCTCCGATTAACTTCCACACTTTTTTCGCTCATTTCAATCAAATTTTTGAAATTCAATTATTTTTTTAGTTATTTTATGTTATAACTACTCAGGTTGAATAATAAATGCCCCGACTGCCCCGCCCCGTGCTTAAGTAAAAATGAACGAAACAATTCTCAATTTAAAAAATAATAACTGCAACTAGAACGCAATCAACACAGAAACGATAAAGTGTAGAACTGTAGATATGTATTTTTATCTTTGTTGTTAATGTATCTTGATACTTAATGAAAGTACAAAAATCATAGACAACCACCGAGGTTCCTTCACGATCATGTTTTTGAAGATTATATTAGAGATGTATTAATTTTTCATCATTATTTCTAGTCATATAATAAAAAATTGAGGTTTTAGTTACCTTCATTAATCACTACAAATAGTAATGTTAAAATAAAAATTCAACAATACAGGTACGTAGTTTCAAATTATTTTATTTGAATTCATTCCATTTCAGTGCAGTTCAAGAAACTATTGTACATAGTTTTTTCAAAGATTTGTTTTAAAACTTATACTTTTTAACTCAAGTTTTATCCGCAATAACCTTTTATGATCATTAGGAATGAAGCTTTGATTAACAAAGTATCTTTGTAGCAAATTTGCTGAAATCGTAATCAACTAAAATGATAAAACGTCTAACGCGTGAATCTCATGTAAAAGGGTAACTAATAAGTTAATAACTATTGAGCAAATTCCATTACATAAAAAACGGCTCGTGTAAGTATGTATATATGAAGATCATCAATATAAAACTCAAATCAGTCAAGTCAACCATCTTACATTAAACATCTTAAATCAACGGTAAAAACTCATTTTATGGCAACAAAACCAGCTTGAATATTGTTTTGTCTCTGTATATAGCTGCGATGCCATTACGTACACTGTAGAATTACTTACATACAGGGTGTTCCAGAATAACCTTTCACATTTGTTTTTTTTATTACTCTGAGAGAAAAATGTTTACAAAAATTCTTTTACAACCAAAATGAAGTAGAAATATGCCGTTTTTAGACCGTATATTTGAGTTTTCATTAAAAATGAAGTTTTAAAAATTTTTCCATCGAGATATTTTCCTTCATTTTTGACACATTCAACCAAACATTTTTTCAAATTATTGAACACTTCTCTTCCAATCAGTTGCGACTCATGAACCTAGAAGCTGTTTCAGAGTCCTAGATTTATCTCGATACACTTTTGACTTGGAATAACTCCATAAAAAAAAATCGCAGGCTGAAAAGTCAGGGGATCAAGGTGGCCATTAAATTTCTGGTTCAACACGTCGACCATAACAAAATTATTTGATGACCGAAGTGCTCACGCGCTAAACATATGTGTACATCCCTGGTAGTTCCAACATGTTGGAAGGAAGTAAGTAACTCTATTACATCGCGTCTGTCTTTTAGTTTGGAACAAGAAACTCGTTTAACATTTTGCCTTACCCCTCACCGTTACTGTTTCGTTAAACACACATGGTCCCACTATACCGAATTTAGCCACGCCCAACCAAACAGTCAACTTGGCGGAGGTTTAGATGTTTCTCAAGTATTATCAACTGATTCTTTGTACACTAGAAGCGCACATTCCAATTATTCACTTCACCATTTAGATAAAAATGAGCTTCGTTACTGATGAGTAAGGAGTAAAGAGTTACAGGAACCTTTATTTTTAAAAAAGGCCTTCACAGTAAAAGCACACTGTACAGCCATCTACTTCTCCAGGGCAAAAAATAACTATTGAAACATAATTCGGCATGCTTTGGCTACCTAGAACCGCCTTTACCATTCCCCTAGCTCCACTTGAACACAGATCAGTGGTTACCAAAATGTGAAAGGTTATTCTGGAACACCCTGTATTATATTCAATTAATTCCCATACGCTCCTCCGGAAAAAATGATATCTAATATCGAAATTACCCAACTAAAACTGGTGGTAAGTATGATTTATTTCAAAAATATATTATGTACTATCGTTCGCCCAATAAGAAGCTACCTAGGTTATGATCTCGCACTAAATTACGATCAGACACAAAATTGAACATTCAATGCGAAGAGAAACTACCGAATGTTTTCAACATAATTAACCCTTTGGAGGTTCTCTAGGTTTTCGGGTTAGAAAATTGAAGTGCCTTAATGAGTGTGATAGGGTACCTCGCCCAATTGGCCAAACCACAAAAAAGTCGAGCTTTTGATGAAAAGTTTTATAGGAAAATGAAAGTTTCCAAAAAACACAAATGTGACATTTCCTAAAAAAAAATTGAATGTATGCAGAATTTTTTTTGAAAAAATGAACCAAAAACACGTGTCAAAAACATTGAACAAAAGCACTCTTTCAAAAAATGAAATAAAAATTGAATTGGAAAAAAATAAAAAAAACAAGGTTGAAAAAAAGTCATCTGGCAGTTCACAAATTCAGCGAGAATCAAATCTTGTTGGCAAAAATGCCTTTGTTTAAAGCATGAAGAGAGGAAAAATCTATGTCGCTAAGAGAGGATTTTTTATCAAGTCATAAAATCTTTTCGGAAATCGAGCCGAAATATGGGACAAAATTTAGCAAAATTGCAAGCTTTCTGGTAGGGTGTAGCTAATTATAAAAACATTTTCGCCTTTATTCACGAGATGTAGCATAGAATTTACTTTCATTTTGGGAAAAAATTAGTATTTTATCACTTATTGGAGTATAGGAATATGAAGATGAAGATGAAGAGAAATAGTGAACAAAAACACAAATCCACAGCATAAACGAAATGAAAGACTGAACTCGTAGATGAATTTGTATTTTTATTTACTATTTTTACTATTTCTCTTCATCTTCATCTTCATATTCCTATACTCCAATAAGTGATAAAATACTAATTTTTTCCCAAAATGAAAGTAAATTCTATGCTACATCTCGTGAATAAAGGCGAAAATGTTTTTATAATTAGCTACACCCTACCAGAAAGCTTGCAATTTTGCTAAATTTTGTCCCATATTTCGGCTCGATTTCCGAAAAGATTTTATGACTTGATAAAAAATCCTCTCTTAGCGACATAGATTTTTCCTCTCTTCATGCTTTAAACAAAGGCATTTTTGCCAACAAGATTTGATTCTCGCTGAATTTGTGAACTGCCAGATGACTTTTTTTCAACCTTGTTTTTTTTATTTTTTTCCAATTCAATTTTTATTTCATTTTTTGAAAGAGTGCTTTTGTTCAATGTTTTTGACACGTGTTTTTGGTTCATTTTTTCAAAAAAAATTCTGCATACATTCAATTTTTTTTTAGGAAATGTCACATTTGTGTTTTTTGGAAACTTTCATTTTCCTATAAAACTTTTCATCAAAAGCTCGACTTTTTTGTGGTTTGGCCAATTAGGCGAGGTACCCTATCACACTCATTAAGGCACTTCAATTTTCTAACCCGAAAACCTAGAGAACCTCCAAAGGGTTAAGAATACCGAACATGGAAAAACATTGCATCAGTTCTTTCTAAACAATTATTACGATGAATAACCCATTGAAAAATATCACCCATGTTCGTGCCGATTATTAAAAGATATTATAGGTAGTAATAGTAAGACGAGTGTGTCTCATAGTGCATCTCACTATAACCTAACTGCTGAATTTTTGTTTAAAATTACATACAGAGGAGGGACTCAGAAATGTGAACAGCAATGAACTGTACCTATTTCCTTAAAAAAGAAGACCATTTTCAAGTTCAAGAAGATGCGAGAAGATCGATTACCTACCACAGAATTTACGAGTAGAATGCTCAAAAAATCATGTTTCAATAATTTTTTTTTATACCTACCTATATTTCAATAGTCAACCTTGTAAAGCAAAAAAAACACCCTTGCAATTTTTAATACAAAATCTGCCCGATGTAAAAAGTTATTCCGCAATAGAATTTTTGATCTCCAAACATGTTCACTTGGTTGAAATTCATTGGAAATAATTATGTAGACGTCAACTGATGGCGATGAGATTATTAATGCGCAAAATAAGTATTTGTGAAAGGTCCCTCGAATTTTAAATCAGTCGAATTTTGATTGCGGGTGAACTGTGCTCTGAAAAATGAAGGACGATTGCTGATATTGTGACACTCTCCAAGAGCGATGTTCATCTGTAAAAAACTCATCCTTTTCGATTATTTCAGGGCACATTCATAACGCGATTACCATAATTAGTTTCTCTCAATCTCAAGACATAAAGCAGGCCGCAATTTTCTCTAATTGCCTAGTATTTTTTAGTCCTTTCACTTGAAAAAAAAAGTTTTTAAAAAAACTTACACTACAACCATTTTTATCGTAATATAACCTTTCGATTATCATGCAATTAGGCGATAAAATGAATAAAAAATTTCTCAAAAAAATTACTGCACGAAGTAGCCATTACCATAACTTTTCTTCGTGAAATACAGCAAGCGACCCAACAACATAACCTTAATAGACGTTAGTAGGCAATTCTTCAAACATAGGACTATTGCTGCCCAATTTTGAATTTAAAAACCCTTGTAAAAAGCCTTGGAGATTTTGTCGACCCCTCCTCCCACAACGACTCGAAATTTCTTAAAATTCTGTTTAAATTCGCCCTCTA